>NC_090398.1:70158908-70821625 GCF_036365525.1 Heterodontus francisci | reverse complement strand
GGGAATATGCAGCGAGACCTGGGTGTTCTCGTACACCAGTCGCTGAAGGTAAGCATGCATGTGAAGCAAGCAGTAACGAAGGCAAATGGAATGCTGGCCTTCATAGCGAGAGGATTCGAGTTCAGAAGCAGGGATGTCTTGCTGCAATTAGACAGGACATTTGTGAGGCCACACCTGGAATGTTATGTGCAATTTTGGTCTCCAGGGAGTGCAGCACATGTTTACCGGACTCATTCCTGGGATGACAGGACTGATATATGAGGAGAGATTGAGTCGGTTAGGATTATATTCGCTGGAGTTCAGAAGAGTGAGGGGGGAAATCTCATCGAAACCGATAAAATTCTAACATCAGTGGCGCAGTGGTTAGCACCACAGCTCCAGCGACCCAGGTTCGGTTCTGGGTACTGTCTGTGTGGAGTTTGCAAATTTTCCCTGGGACCACATGGGTTTCCTCCGGGTGCTCTGGTTTCCTCCCACATACCAAAGCCTTGCAGGTTGATAGTTACATTGGCCATTATAAATTGTCCCTAGTGTAGTTAGGAGAATTGAGAGAAGGTGTGGATATGAGAGGGAAGTAGGATTAATATAAATGGGCGGTTGATGATCGGGACAGACTCGGTGGGCCGAGGTGCCTGCTTTGGTACTGTTTCTCTCTATGGCTTGATAAGGTAGATGCAGGAAAGATGTTCCCGATGGTGAGGAGGTCCAGAACCTGGGGTCATAGTCTAAGGATACAGCATAAAGTTTTCAGGATTGAGTTAAGGAGGAATTTTCTTCACCCAGAGAGTGGTGAGCCTGTGGAATTTCCTACCACAGAAAGAAGTTGAGGCCAAAACATTGAATGTTTTCAAAAAGGAGTTAGATATAGCTCTTGGGTCGAAACGGATCAATGGTATGTCACAAAAGCCGAAACAAGCTACTGAGTTGGATGATCAGCCATGATTATAATGAATGGTGGAACAGGCTCAAAGGGCGAGTAACTCACCTTCTAACTCCCAAAAGCCTGTCCACCATCTAAAAGGCAAAAGTCTGGAGTGTGATGGAATACCGTCCACTTGCCTGGATGTGCACAGCTCCAACAACACTCAAGAAGCTCGATACCATCCAGAACAAAGCACCCCGCTTGATTAGCACCACTATTTACAAACATGCACTCCCTCCATCGCCAACACACAGTGGCAGCAGGGCGCAACGTAGACTAGATGCACTGCAGCAATGCACCAAGCCTCCTTAGACAGCACCTTCCAAACCCGCGACCTCTAACACATAAAAGAACAAGGGCTGAAAATGCATGGGAAACACCACCACCTGCAAGTTCCCCTCCAAGTCACACACCATCCTGACATGGAACTATATCACCGTTCCTTCACTGTCACTGGGTCAAAATCATGGAACTCCCTTCCGAACAGCACTGTGGGTATACGTTCCTCACATGGACTGCAGCGGTTCAAAAGGCAGCTCACCGCCACCTTCTCAAGGGCAATAAGAGACGGGCAATAAATGCTGGCCTGGCCAGCGACGCCCACATCCCATGAAAGAATAAAAAATGCACAAATAGATAGACACAACAAGCCAGGCCTTGACATCTAGAATTGCACACAAAGATAGAAAGGCAGACACACACACACGGAGTACAACCCAGTCTTTAAGAAACCCCCGCACAGGAACACACACACACACAGAGCACAGTCGAGGCCACGAGACACAAAATGCACATACACGTGTGCGCACACACACACATCCATAACAGAAAGAAAAACACACATGCACACAGAAACATCCACACACACACAAACACACAAACACAGTTTAACCCCAGTTAATGAGCCTGATACACGGACACACGAATGAGTTCACACCACAGGCGCTGAGCCAGACTCAGAAACAGACACACAAAGATTACAAAGCAGGCACTGAGGAACACAAACACATACACACACACACACACCAACACAGGTCATATCCCAGGCACACACAAAGCACAACCCAATCCCTTGGAAACACAAAAATGCAGAAACATACAGACGCACACACTCACATGGAGCACAACCCCGGTCCTCAGACAAATCCACACACAGGCACACACACAAACACACATATGAATCACACTCCAGGCAGTGTTCCAGACACACTAACAGACACACATATACTCAAACACATACAGTTAAGACACATTTACGGAGCCACAGTTACTCAACGACATGCATGAGATCGCACCACAGGCACTGAGGCAGTCACAGAAATACACATACACACAGAAATATTACAAATCAGGCACTGAGGAGCACACACACACACACACACACACACACACACACGCACAAACGTACTGACAGAGGTCATATCCCAGGCACTGAGCCAGACTCACACACAAACGTACATACTCACACACACACACACACACACATGCGCACACACACACACATGCGCACACACACACACAGACACATGCACTCACTCACACCCAGACACTGACACACACATGCACACAGAGGCACCCACTCAGAGACACAAACACATCACATCAACACATACACACACGCACGCACGTGCACACACACGGATCGCAACCCAGGCATAGAGACAGACAGACACACACACACACACGCGCGCACACGCACACACGCACACACAATCGCCCACACAGGGATTGCAACCCAGGCAGACAGACACACAGGAATGCAGACTAACTCGTGCACATACACAGGCATATCACACGCATAGACGCACAGGAGCATATACATTTGAGCCCAGGGGCAGAGCCTGACAAATGCAAACACACACACATGCACACACACACACACAAACGCAGGCACAAACACACCACAACATAACGTAGGTCTGAGGCAAAGAAATGCACACACACACACACACACACACCCGCACACCCATACACCCACACACCCACAAACTCACACAAACACACACAAACACACACAGCACAACCCAGGAAGTGAGGCAAACAGACACACACACAAACACATACACAGAGCCACACAGCACAAAGTCCAGATACACAAACACAGCGCAGGAGAACCCAGGCATTGAGTGAGAGATGCACACACATAGACACATGCAGACACGTACACAGCACACGCCTGAGGTAAACACACACACACAAACACGCACAAACACATAGCACAACCCTGGCCCTGAGGAAAACACACAACCACATAGACACACAGAAGAATCGAGGACCTGATACACAAAAACGCACCACAGCAGAACGCAGACCCTGAGCCAATCACACAAACACACAAGAACACATAGAACGGCACTGCCCTGAGGGAAGCACATACACACACACACAAAGCACAACACATGACTAAGACACAGAAAAACACAAAGACACACCGACACACTGACAGATAGACACACACACACACACACACACACACACAAGAACACAGATCACACCACAGCAGTGAACCAGTCAAACACATAGACATATATACACAGAAACATAGATACACAGTGCAAGCAAGGCCCTGAGATGCAAAACACACAAAAACAAACACACCACAGCGCAAAGCAAGTCTGGGACATAGAATAGCACAAACACACACGTACACACTCACAGACACACACAGCACAATCCAAGTCCTGAGGCAAACACACACACGCATACACACACAGACAGAGATACACAGGGCACAACGCATGTCTGAGACACACACACAGACACACACACACACACACACACACACACACACACACACACACACACACACACACACACACACACACACACACACACACACACCATAACCCAGGCTGTGAGACAAACCCATACGCAGGCACAAACACACACGGACATGAACGTGCACACTTACACACATACACACACAGATAAAAGAACACACAAAGCAGAACGCAGGACTGAGGTGCGCGCACACAGACACACATGCACACAAACGGACAGAAACACACGCAAGGACAACCCCCACAGATACTCACACACACACACGCAGACAAACAGACACACATACAAAGACAGATACGCAAGCACACACAGCCACATACAAATACACACAGACAAAGACAAACAACACAGTCCAGGCCCTGTGAGACACACACACAGACAAAACACAAGCACGGAGGCACCCAGACATACAGACACTCTGACATACAGCCCAAAACAGGCCCTGAGACATAAAACTCAAACACGCACATGCAGGCACAGAGAACAACGCAAATTCTGAAAGAAACTCACAGACGGATACACACACGCACACACAGACACACACACAGACAGCCCAGGCCCTGAGGCACTCACACACACAGATACAGGCACACACTCTCTTTACAGCCAAGAGCTCAATAAAGATCTCTATTAATTGCAGCTAGTGTATTACTCAGCCCCAATCATACACCAGGAAAGAGCCAACTCAATACAGACCTCGACTAATACCAGCTGGAGTGGTACTGAGCTCCACTTACACACCAGGAAAGAGCCAATTCAATACAGATCTCTATGAATGCCAGCTGGAGTGGTACCGAGCTCAACATACACACCAGGAAAGAGCCAATTCAGTACAGATCTCTATGAATACCAGCTGGAGTGTGACTGAGTCCCAATCAGGCACCAGCGAAGAGCCAATTCAATCGAGACCTCTATTAATGTCAGCTGGAGAGGGTCTAGTCCCACACACAAACCAGGAAAGATCCAATTCAATCCAGGCCTCTATTAATACCAGCTGGAGTGGTACTGATCCCCACTGACACAACAGGAAAGAGCCAATTCAATACATATCTCTATGAATACCAGCTGGAGTGTGACTGAGTCCCAATCAGACACCAGCGAAGTGCCAATTCAATCCAGACATCTATTAATAGCAGCTGGAGTGGTACTGAGACCCAGTCGCACACCAGGCAAAAGCCAACTCAATCCAGGCCACCGTTAATACCATCTGGAGTGGTACTGAGTCTCACTCACACACCAGGAAAGAGTCAATTCAATCGAGACCTCTATTAATACTGGTTGGAGTGGTACTGAGTCCCACTCACACAACAGGAAAGAGCCAATTCAATCCAGGCCGCTATTAATTCCAGCTGGAGTGGTACTGAGCCCCACTCGCCCAGCAGGAAAGAGCCGATTCAATACAGCCCTCGATTAATACCAGCTGGAGTGGTAATGAGTCCCAGTCACACACCAGGAAAGAACCAATTCAATCCAGGCCTCTATTAATTCCAGCTGGAGTGGTACTGAGTCCCACTCACACAGCAGGAAAGAGCTGATTCAATACAACCCACTATTAATACCATCTGGAGTGCCACTGAGTCCCACTCACACACCAGGTAAGAGCCAATTCAATCCAGAACTCCATTAACACCATCTGGAGTGGCACTGAGTCTCACTCACGCGCACCAGGGAAGAGCCAATTCAATCGAGACCACGGTTAATACCAGTTGGAGTGTTACTGTGTCCCACTCACACATCAGAAAAGAGCCAATTCAATCCAGGCCTCTATTAATACCAGCTGGAGTGGTACTGAGATCCAGTCGCACACCAGGAAGCAGACAATTCAATCCAGACCTCTATTAATATAAGCTGGAGCGGTACTGAGTCCCAATCAGATTCCAGCAAAGAGGCAATTCCATCCAGACATCTATTCGTACCAGCTGGAGTGGTACTGTGTCCCACTCACTCACCAGGAGCGAGCCAATTCAATCCAGACCTCCATTAATAACATCTGGAGTGGCACTGACTCTCGCTCACGCACCAGGAAAGAGCCAATTCAATCTAGACCTCTATTAATACAAGTTGGAGTGGTACTGAGTCCCACTCACAGACCAGGAAAGAGCCGATTCAATACAGCCCTCTATTAAAACCAGCTGGAGTGGTGCTGAGACCCGAACACACACCACAAGAAAAGAGCGAATTCAATCCAGATCGCTATTAATATCAGCTGGAATTGTACTGAGTCCCACTCACGCACCAGGAAAGAGCGAATTCAATCCAGGCCTCTATTAATACAAGGTGGAGTGGTACCGAGTCCCACTCACACACTGGTAGAGCCAATTCAATCCAGGCCTCTATTAATACAAGCTGGATTGGTACTGAGCCCAACTCACACACCAGAAAAGAGCCAATTCAATCCAGGCCTCTAATAATATCAGCTGGAGTGGTACTGAGTCTCACTCACACACCAGGAAACTGCCAATTCAATCGAGACCTCTATTAATACCAGTTGGAGTGGCACTGAGTCCCACTTACACAGCAGAAAAGAGCCAATTCAATACAGCCCTCTACTAATACCAGCTGGAGTGGTACTGAGTCCCACTCACAGACCAGGACAGCGAATTCAATCCAGATCTCTATTCCTACCAGCTGGAGTGTTACTGAGTCCCACTCATCCAACAGAAAAGAGCCAATTCAATCCAGGACTCTATTAATACCAGCTGGAGTGGTACTCAGCCCCACTCATACACCAGAAAAGAGCCAGTTCAAACCAGGCCGCTATTACTATCAGCTGGAGTGGTACTGAGTCCCACTCACACACCAGGAAAGAGCGAATTCAATTCAGATCTCTATTAATACTAGCTGGAGTGTTACTGAGTCCCACTCATACACCAGAAAAGAGCCAATTCAATCCAGGCCTCTATTAATACCAGCTGGAGTGGTACTGAGTCTCACTCAAACACCAGGAAAGAATCACTTCAATCGAGACCTATATTAATACCAGTTAGAGTGGTACTGAGCCCCACTCACACAGCAGGGAAGTGTCGATTCAATCCTGACCTCTATTAATTCCAGCTGGAGTGGTACTGAGCCCCACTCACACACCAGGAAAGAGTCGATTCAATACAGCCCTCCATTAATACCAGCTGGAGTGGTACTGAGTCCCACTCACACATCAGAAAAGAGCGAATTCAATCCAGTTCGCTATCAATACCAGCTGGAGTGTTACTGAATCCCACTCATACACCAGGAAAGAGCCAATACAATCTTGGCCTCAAATAATATCAGTTGGAGTATTACTCAGACCCACTCAAACACCAGGAAAGAGTCAACTCAATACAGTCCACTACTAATACCAGCTGGAGTGGTACTGAGCACCACTCTCACACCAGAAAGGAGCCAATTCAATCCAGGCCTCTGTTAGTACCAGCTGGAGAGGACTTAACTCCAATTGGCACACCAGGAATGAGCCAATTCAATCCAGGCCTCTATTAATACCAGCTGGAGTGATATTGAGTCCCACTCACACACCAAGAAAGAGCCAATTCAATACAGATCTCTATTAATACCAGCTGGAGTGTTACTGAGTCCCACTCACACACCAGGAAAGAGCCAATTCAATCCAGACATCTTATTAATTCCGGCAGGAGTGGTACTAAGCCCCACTCACACTCCGGGAAAGAGCCAATTCAATCCAGGCCTCTATTAATACCAGCTGGAATTGTACTGAGTCCCTCTGACAAACCAGGAAAGAGCCAATTCAATCCAGGCCTCTATTAATACCAGCTGGAGTGGTACTCAGCCCCACTCGCACAGCAAGAAAGAGCCAATTAATTCCAGACTACTATTAATACCAGCTGGAGTGTTACTGAGTCCCAATCAGACACCAGCAAAGTGCCAATTCAATCCAGGCATCTATTAATACCAGTTGGAGTGGTACTGAGCCCCACTCACTCACCAGGAAAGAGCCAATTCAATCCAGACCTCAATTAATACCATCTGGAGTGGCACTGAGTCCCACTCACACAACAGGAAAGAGCCAGTTCAATCGAGACCTATATTTATACCAGTTCGAGTGGTACTGAGACCCAGTCGCAGACCAGGAAGGGGACAATTCAATCCAGACCTCTATTAATAACAGCTGGAGTGGTACTGGGTCCCAAACAGACTCCAGTAAGGAGCCAATTCAATCCAGACATCTATTAATACCAGCTGGAGTGTTACTGAGTCCCAATCAGACACCAGGAAAGAGCCAATTCAATCCAGACCTCCATTAATAGCATCTGGAGTGGCACTGAGTCTCACTCACACAACAGGAAAGAGCCAATTCAATCGAGACCTCTATTAATACCAGCTGGAGTGATACTGAGTCCCACTCACACACCAGAAAAGAGCGAATTCAATCCAGGCCTCTATTAATACAAGGTGGAGTGGTACTAAGCCCCACTCACACACCAGTAGAGCCAATTCAATCCAGGCCTCTATTAATACAAGCTGGATTGGTACTGAGCCCAACTCACACACCGGAAAAGAGCCAATTCAATCCAGGCCTCTAATAATATCAGCTGGAGTGGTACTGAGTCTCACTCACACACCAGGAAAGAGCTAATTCAATACAGCCCTCTATTAATACCATCTGGAGTGGCACTGAGTCCCACTCACACAACAGGAAAGAGCCAGTTCAATCCAGGCCTCTATTAACATCAGACGTTGTGTTCCTGAATCCCACTCACACACCAGGAAAGAGACTATGCAATAATGACCTCTATGAATTCCAGCTGGAGTATAACCCAGCCCCACTCATGCAGCAGGAAATAGCCAACTCAATGCAGACCTCTACTCATACCAGCTGGACCGTTACTGAGTCCCAATCAGACACCAGCAAAGAGCCAATTCAATCCAGACCTCTATTATTATCAGCTGGAGTGGTACTGAGTCCCAATCAGACACCAGCAAAGAGCCAATTAAAATCAGATATCTTATTAATACCGGCAGGAGTGGGACGAAGCCCCACTCACACACCGGGAAAGAACCAATTCAATCCAGGCCTCCAGTAATATCAGCTGGAGTGGTACTGAGCCTCACTCACACACCAGGAAAGAGCCAATTCAATGGAGACCTCAATTAATATCAGCTGGAGTTGTACTGAGTCCCAGTCACACACAAGGAAAGAGCCAATTCAATCCAGGCCTCTATTAATATCAGCTGGAGTGGTACTGAGTGCCAATCAGACACCAGCAAAGAGCCAATTCAATCCAGACATCTTATTAATACCGGCAGGAGTGGTAAAAAGCCCCACTCACACACCGGGAAAGAGCCAATTCAATCCTGGCCTCTAGTAATATCAGCTGGTGTGGGACTGAGTCCCACTCACACTCCAAAAAGAGCCAATTCAATCCAGGCCTCCATTACCAGTGGAGTGGCACTGAGACTCACTCACACTCCAGGAAAGAGCCAATTCAATCGAGACCTCTATTAACATCAGCTGGAGCAGTACTCAGCCCCACTCAGACACCAGGAAAGAACCAACTCAATACAGACCTCTACTAGTACCAGCTGGAGTGGTACTGAGTCCCACTCACACACCAGGAAAGAGCGAATTCAATTCAGATCTCTATTAATAACAGCTGGAGTGTTTCTGAGTCCCACTCACACACCAGGAAAGAGCCAATTCAATACAGACATCTTATTTATGGCTGCAGGAGTGGTACTAAGCCTCACGCACACACCAGGACAGATCCAAGTCAATCCAGGCCTCTATTAATACAAGCTGGAGTGGTACTGAGCCCAACTCATACACCAGAAAAGAGCCAATCCAAGCCAGGCCTCTACTACTATCAGCTGGAGTTGTACTGAGTCCCACTCACACACCAGGAAAGAGCCAATTCAATCCAGGCCTCTATTAACATCAGCTGGAGTGTTCCTGATTCCCACTCACACACCAGGAAAGAGGTAATTCTATCCAGGCCTCTATTAACATCAGATGGAGTGTTCCTGATTCCCACTCACACACCAGGAAAGAGCCACTTCAATCCAGGCCTCTATTAACTTCAGCCGTTGTGTTCCTGAATCCCACTCACACACCAGGAAAGAGACTATGCAATAATGACCTCTATGAATTCCAGCTGGAGTATAACCCAGCCCCACTCAAACAGCAGGAAATAGCCAACTCAATACAGACCTCTACTAATACCAGCTGGACCGTTACTGAGTCCCAATCAGACACCAGCAAAGAGCCAATTCAATCCAGACCTCTATTATTATCAGCTGGAGTGGTACTGAGTCCCAATCAGACACCAGCAAAGAGCCAATTCAATCCAGATATCTTATTAGTACCGGCAGGAGTGGGACCAAGCCCCACTCACAGACCGGGAAAGAGCCAATTCAATCCAGGCGTCTAGTAATATCAGCTGGAGTGGTACTGAGCCTCACTCACACACCAGGAAAGAGCCAATTCAATGGAGACCTCAATTAATATCAGCTGGAGTTGTACTGAGTCCCAGTCACACACAAGGAAAGAGCCAATTCAATGCAGGCCTCTAGTAATATCAGCTGGAGTGTTACTGAGTCCCAATCAGACACCAGCAAAGAGCTAATTCAATCCAGATATCTTATTAATACCGGCAGGAGTGGGACCAAGCCCCACTCACACACCGGGAAAAAGCCAATTCAATCCAAGCCTCTCGTAATATCAGCTGGAGTGTTCCTGATTCCCACTCACACACCTGGAAAGAGCCAATTCAATCCAGGCCTCTATTAACATCAGCTGGAGTGTTCCTGAGCCTCACTCACACACCAGGAAAGAGCCAATTCAATGGAGACCTCAATTAATATCAGCTGGAGTTGTACTGAGTCCCAGTCACACACAAGGAAAGAGCCAATTCAATCCAGGCCTCTAGTAATATCAGCTGGAGTGTTACTGAGTACCAATCAGACACCAGCAAAGAGCCAATTCAATCCAGACATTTAATTAACACCGGCAGGAGTGGTAAAAAGCCCCACTCACACACCGGGAAAGAGCCAATTCAATCCTGGCCTCCAGTAATATCAGCTGGTTTGGGACTGAGTCCCACTCACACTCCAAAAAGAGCCAATTCAATCCAGGCCTCCATTACCAGTGGAGTGGCACTGAGACTCACTCACACACCAGGAAAGAACCAACTCAATACAGACCTCTACTAGTACCAGCTGGAGTGGTACTGAGCCCAACTCACACACCAGAAAGGAGCCAATTCAATCCAGACCTCTGTTAATACCAGCTGGAGAGGACGTCACTGCAATTCGCACACCAGGAAAGAGCCAATTCAATCCTGGCCTCTATTCATTCCAGCTGGAGTGGTACTGAGATCCGCTCACTCGGCAGTAATGAGCCAATTCAATCCAGGCCTCTATGAATACCAGCTGGAGTGATACTGAGTCCCACTCACACACCAGGAAAGAGCGAATTCAATTCAGATCTCTATTTCTCTATTAATACCAGCTGGAGTGTTTCTGCGTCCCACTCACACACCAGGAAAGAGCCAATTCAATACAGACATTTTATTTATGGCTGCAGGAGTGGTACTAAGCCTCACACACACACCAGGAAAGAACCAATTCAATCGAGACCTCTATTAATACAAGTTGGAGTGTTACTGAGTCCAACTCACGCGCCACGAAAGAGCCAATTCAATCCTGACATCTTATTAATACCGGCAGGATTGGTACTAAGCACCACTAACACACCAGGAAAGAGCCAATTCAATCCAGGCCTCTATTAATACAAGCTGGTGTGGTACTGAGCCCACCTCATACACCAGAAAAGAGCCAATCCAAGCCAGGCCTCTACTACTATCAGCTGGAGTTGTACTGAGTCCCACTCACACACCAGGAAAGCGCCAATTCAATCCAGGCCTCTATAAACATCAGCTGGAGTGTTCCTGAGTCCCACTCACACACCAGGAAAGAGCCTATTCAATAATGACCTCTATGAATACCAGCTGGAGTATTACCCAGCCCCACTCACACAGCAGGAAAGAGCCTATTCAATAATGACCTCTATGAATACCAACTGGAGTATTACCCAGCCCCACTCACACAGCAGGAAAGAGCCAACTCAATACAGACCTCTACTAATACCAGCTGGAGCGTTACTGAGTCCCAATCAGACACCAGCAAAGAGCCAATTCAATCCAGACCTCTATTATTATCAGCTGGAGTGGTAGTGAGTCCCAATCAGACGCCAGCAAAGAGCCAATTCAATCCAGACATCTATTAATACCAGCTGGAGTGGTACTGAGACCCAATCGCACACCAGGAAACAGACAATTCAATCCAGACCTCTATTAAAATCAGCTGGACTGGTACTGAGCCCCACTCACACACCAGCAAAGAGCAAATTATATCCAGGCTCCATGAATACCATCTGGAGTGGTACAGAGTCTCACTCACACACCAAGAAAGAGCCAATTCAATCGAGACATCTATTAATGCCAGTTGGAGTGTTACTGAGAACCAATCAGACACCAGCAAAGAGCCAATTCAATCCAGACCTCTATTAATATCAGCTGGAGTGGTAATGAGTCCCAATCAGACACGAGCAAAGAGCCAATTCATTCCAGACATCTATTAAAACCTGCTGGAGTAGTGCTAATAGATAGTCGCACACCAGGAAGGAGCCAAATCAATCCAGACCTCTATTAATACTAGCTGGAGTGGTACTGAGCCCCACTCACACACCAGGAAAGAGCCAATTCAATCCAGGCCTCTATTAATACCAGCTGGAATTGTACTGAGTCCCTCTGACAAACCAGAAAAGAGCCAATTCAATCCAGGCCTCTATTAATACAAGCTGGAGAGGTACCCAGCCCAACCCATACACCAGAAAAAAGCCAATTCAATCCAGGCCTCCACTAAAACCATCTGGAGTGGTACTGAGTCCCACTGACACACCAGGAAAGAGCGAATTTAATCCAGGCCTCTATCGATGCCAGCTGGAGTGGTACTGAGTCCCACTCACAAACCAGGAAAGAGCGAATTCAATCCAGATCTCGATTAATACCATCTGGACTGTTACAGAGACTCACTCACACACCAGGAAAGAGCCAATTCAATCGAGACCTCTATCAATGTCAGCTGGAGTGGGACTAGTCCCACTGACAAACCAGGAAAGCGCCAATTCAATCCAGGCCTCTATTAATACCAAATGGAGGGGTAATGAGTCCCACTCACACACCAGGAAAGAGCCAATTCAATCCAGACATCTTATTAATACCGGCAGGAGTGGTACTAAGCCCCACTTACACACCGGGAAAGAGCCAATTCAATCCAGGCCTCTAGTAATATCAGCTGTAGTGGTACTGAGTCCCACTCACACTCCAGGAAAGAGCCAATTCAATCCAGGCCTCCATTACTTCCATCTGGAGTGGTACTGAGTCACACTCATACACCAGTAAAGAGCCAATTCAATCCAGGCCTCTATTAATACCAGCAGGAATTGTACTGAGCCCCACTCACACTCCAGGAAAAAGCCAATTCAATCCAGGACTCAAGTAATACAAGCTGGAGTTGTACTGAGTCCCACTCATACACCATGGAAGAGCCAATGCAATCCAGGCCTCTATTAATACCAGCTGGAGAATTAGTCAGCCCCACTCATACACCAGGAAAGAGCCAACACAATACAGACCTCTACAAATACCAGCTGGAGTGGTACAGAGCCACACTCACCAACCAGGAAAGAGCCGATTCATTCCAGACATCTATTGATACCAGCTGGAGTGTTACTGAGTCCCAATCAGACAACAGCAAAGTGCCAATTCAATCCAGTCCTCTATTAATCCCAGTTGGAGTGGTACTGAGCCCCACTCACTCACCAGGAAAGCCAATTCAATCCAGACCTCCATTAATACCATCTGGAGTGGCACTGAGACCCACTCACTCACCAGGAAAGAGCGAATTCAATCCAGATCGCTACTAATACCAGCTGGAGTGTTACTGAGCCCCACTCACTCACCAGAAAAGAGCCAATTCAGTCCAGGCCTCTATTAATACGAGCGGGAGCTTCAATCAGGCCCACTCATACACCAGGAAAGAGCCAACTTAATACAGACCTCTGCTAATAGCAGCTGGAGTGGTACTGAGCACCACGCACTCACCAGGAAAGAGCCAATACAATACAGTCCTCTATCATTACCAGCTGGAGTATTGTTGAGCAGCACCCATACACCAGGAAGGAAACAATTCAATCCAGACCTCTATTAATATCAGCTGTAGTGGGACTGAGTCCCGATCAGACTCCAGCAAAGAGCCAATTCAATCCAGACATCCATTAGTACCAACTGGAGTGGTACTGAGCCCCACTCACTCACCAGCAAAGAGCCAATTCAATCCAGACCTCCATTAATACCATCTGGAGTGGAACTGAGTCTCACTCACACACCAGGAAAGAGCCAATTCAATCGAGCCCTCTATTAATACCAGTTGGAGTGGTACTGAGTCCCTCTGACAAACCAGGAAAGAGCCAATTCAATCCAGGCCTCTATTAATACCAGATGGAGTGGTACTCAGCCCCACTCACACACCAGGCAAGAGCCAATTTAATCCAGGCCTCTATTAACACAAGCTGGAGTTGTACTGAGTCCCATTAATACACCAGGAAAGAACCAATCCAATCCAGGCCTCAATTAATATCAGCTGGAGCATTACTCAGCCCCACTCATGCACCAGGAAAGTGTCAACTCAATACAGACCTCTATTAATACCAGCTGGAGTGGTACTGAGCCCCACTCACGCGGCAGAAAGGAGCCAATTCAATCCAGGACCCTGTTAGTACCAGATGGAGAGGATTTAACTCCAATTCGCACACCAGGAAAGAGCCAATTCAATCCAGGCCTCTACTAATACCAGCTGGAGTGGGACTGTGTCCCACTCACACACCAGGAAAGAGCGAATGCAATCCAGATCAATATTAATACCAGCTGGACTTTACTGAGTCCCACTCACACACCAGGAAAGAGCCAATTCAATCCAGACATCTTATTAATACCGGCAGGAGTGGTACTCAGCCCCACTCACACTCCGGGAAAGAGCCAATTCAATCCAGGCCTCTATTAATTCCAGCTGGATTGGTACTGAGCCCCACTCACACAGCAGGAAAGAGCCAAAGCAATCCAGGCCTCTTTTAATATGAGCGGGAGCTTTAATCAGGCCCACTCACACTCCAGGAAAGAACCAATTCAATCCAGGCCACCATTACTACCATCTGGAGTGGTACTGAGCCTCACTCGCACACCAGGAAAGAGCCAATTCAATCGAGACCTCAATTAATATCAGCTGGAGTTGTACTGAGTCCCACTCATACACCAGGAAAGAGCCAATACAATTCAGGCCTCAATTAATATCAGCTGGAGTAATACTCAGCCCCACTCATACTCCAGGAAAGAACCAACTCAATACAGACCTCTACTAGTACCAGCTGGAGTGGTACTGAGCCCAACTCACACACCAGGAAAGAGCCAATTCAATCCTGGCCTCTATTCATTCCAGCTGGAGTGCTACTGAGCCCCACTCACTCGGCAGTAAAGAGCCAATTCAATCCAGGCCAAAATGAATACCAGCTGGAGTGGTACTGAGTCCCACTCACACACCAGGAAAGAGCGAATTCAATATAGATCTCTATTAATACCAGCTGGAGTGTTACTGAGTCCCACTCACACACCAGGTAAGAGCCAATTCAATACAGGCCTGTATTAATACAAGCTGGAGTGGTACTGAGCCCAACTCATACACCAGAAAAGAGCCAATTCAATCCAGGCCTCCATTAAAACCACCTGGAGTGGTACTGACTCTCACTCACACCAGGAAAGAACCAATTCATTCGAGACCTCTATTAATACAAGTTGGAGTGGTACTGAGTCCAACTCACATACCAGGAAAGAGCCAATTCAATCCTGACATCTTATTAATACCGGCAGGATTGGTACTAAGCCCCACTCACACACCAGGAAAGAGCCAATTCATTCTAGGCCTCTATGAACATCAGCTGGAGTGTTCCTGAGTCCCACACACACCAGGAAAGAGCCTATTCAATAATGACCTCTATGAAAACCAGCTGGAGTATTACCCAGCCCCACTCATACAGCAGGCAAGAGCCAACTCAATACAGACCTCTACTAATACCAGCTGGAGCGTTACTGAGTCCCAATCAGACACCAGCAAAGAGCCAATTCAATCCAGGCCTCTATTAATACCAGCTGGAGTGGTACTCAGCCCCACTCACACACCAGGCAAGAGCCAATTTAATCCAGGCCTCTATTAATACAAGCTGGAGTTGTCCTGAGTCCCACTAATACACCAGGAAAGAACCAATCCAATCCAGGCCTCAATTAATATCAGCTGGAGTATTACTCAGCCCCACTCATGCACCAGGAAAGTGTCAACTCAATACAGACCTCTATTAATACCAGCTGGAGTGGTACTGAGCCCCACTCACGCGGCAGAAAGTAGCCAATTCAATCCAGGACCCTGTTAGTACCATTTGGAGAGGACTTAACTCCAATTCGCACACCAGGAAGAGCCAATTCAATCCAGTCCTCTACTAATACCAGCTGGAGTGGGACTGAGTCCCACTCACACACCAGGAAAGAGCGAATGCAATCCAGATCAATATTAATACCAGCTGGACTTTACTGAGTCCCACTCACACACCAGGAAAGAGCCAATTCAATCCAGACATCTTATTAATACCGGCAGGAGTGGTACTAAGCCCCACTCACACTCCGGGAAAGAGCCAATTCAATCCAGGCCTCTATTAATACCAGATGGAGTGGTACTCAGCCCCACTCACACACCAGGCAAGGGCCAATTTAATCCAGGCCTCAATTAATACAAGCTGGAGTTGTACTGAGTCCCACTAAAACACCAGGAAAGAACCAATCCAATCCAGGCCTCAATTAATATCAGCTGGAATATTACTCAGCCCCACTCATGCACCAGGAAAGTGTCAACTCAATACAGACCTCTATTAATACCAGCTGGAGTGGTACTGAGCCCCACTCACGCGGCAGAAAGGAGCCAATTCAATCCAGGACCCTGTTAGTACCAGATGGAGAGGACTTAACTCCAATTCGCACACCAGGAAAGAGCCAATTCAATCCAGGCCTCTACTAATTCCAGCTGGAGTGGTACTGAGTCCCACTCACACAGCAGGGAAGAGCCAAAGCAATCCAGGCCTCTATTAATACGAGCGGGAGCTTTAATCAGACCCACTCACACTCCAGGAAAGAACCAATTCAATCCAGGCCACCATTACTACCATCTGGAGTGGTACTGAGCCTCACTCGCACACCAGGAAAGAGCCAATTCAATCGGGACCTCAATTAATATCAGCTGGAGTTGTACTGAGTCCCACTCATACACCAGGAAAGAGCCAATACAATTCAGGCCTCAATTAATATCAGCTGGAGTAATACTCAGCCCCACTCATACGCCAGGAAAGAACCAACTCAATACAGACCTCTACTAGTACCAGCTGGAGTGGTACGGAGCCCAACTCACACACCAGGAAAGAGCCAATTCAATCCTGGCCTCTATTCATTCCAGCTGGAGTGCTACTGAGCCCCACTCACTCGGCAGTAAAGTGCCAATTCAATCCAGGCCTCAATGAATACCAGCTGGAGTGGTACTGAGTCCCACTCACACACCAGGAAAGAGCGAATTCAATACAGGCCTCTATTAATACAAGCTGGAGTGGTACTGAGCCCAACTCATACACCAGAAAAGAGCCAATTCAATCCAGGCCTCCATTAAAACCACCTGGAGTGGTACTGACTCTCACTCACACCAGGAAAGAACCAATTCATTCGAGACCTCTATTAATACAAGTTGGAGTGGTACTGAGTCCAACTCACACACCAGGAAAGAGCCAATTCAATCCTGACATCTTATTAATACCGGCAGGATTGGTACTAAGCCCCACTCACACACCAGGAAAGAGCCAATTCAATCCAGGCCTCTATTAATAGAAGCTGGTGTGGTACTGAGCCCAACGCATACACCAGAAAAGAGCCAATTCAAGCCAGGCCTCTACTAATATCAGCTGGAGTTGTACTGAGTCCCACTCACACACCAGGAAAGAGCCAATTCAATCCACGCCTCTATTAACATCAGCTGGAGTGTTCCTGAGTCCCACACACGCCAGGAAAGAGTCTATTCAATAATGACCTCTATGAATACCAGCTGGAGCATTACTCAGCCCCACTCATACAGCAGGAGAGAGCCCATTCAATCCAGGCCTCTGTTAAAACCAGCTGGAGAGGTCTTAACTCCAATTCGCACACCAGGAAAGAGCCAATTCAATCCAGGCCTCCATTATTTCGAGTTGGAGTGATACTGAGCCCGCTTTCACTCCAGAAAAGAGCCAATTCAATCCAGGCCACTGTTAATACCAGCTGGAGTTGCGCTGATCCCCACTCAGACACCAGAAAAGATCCAATTCAATCCAGACAACTATTAATACCAGCTGGAGTGGTACTGAAACTCAGTCGCACACCGGGAATGAGCCAATACAATCCAGACCTCTATTAATACCAGCTGGAGTGGTACTGAGTCCCATTCAGACTCCAGCAAAGAGCCAATTCAATCCAGCCATCTACTAATACCATCTGGAGTGGTGCTGAGTCCCATTCAGACACCAGCAAAGAGCCAATTCAATCCAGACCTATATTTATACCAGCTGGAGTGGTACTGAGACCCTGTCCCAAACCAGGAAAGAGCCAGTACAATCCAGACCTCTATTAAAATCTGCTGGACTGGTACTGAGCCCCACGCACACACCAGGAAAGAGCCAATTCAATCGAGACCTCTATTAATACCAGTTGGAGTGACACTGAGACCCACTGACACACCAGGAAAGAGCGAATTCAATCCAGGCCTCTATTAATTCCAGCTGGAGTGGTACTGAGTCCCACTCACTCACCAGGAAAGAGCGGATTTAATCCAGATCTCTATTAATACCAGCTGGAGTATTATTGAGTCCCACTCATACACCAGGAAAGAGCCAACTCAATACAGGCCTCTGTTAATACAAGCTGGAGAGGACTTAACTCCAATTCGCACACCAGGAAAGAGCCAATTCAATCCAGGCCTCTATTAATTCCAGCTGGAGTGGTACTGAGCCCCACTCATAAAGCAGGAAAGAGCCAATTCAATCCTGACATCTTATTAATACCGGCAGGAGTGGTACTGAGCCCCACTCACACGCCAGAAACGAGCCGATTCAATCCAGGCCTCTATTAATACAAGCTGGAGTGGTACTGAGCCCAAGCCATACACCAGAAAAGAGCCAATTCAATCCAGGCCTCTATTAATATCAGCTGGATTGGTGCTGAGTCCCACTCATACCCCAGAAAAAAGCCAATTCAATCCAGGCCTCCATTGAAACCATTTGGAGTGGTACTGAGTCCCACTCACACACCAGGACAGAGCGAATTCAAACCAGATCTCTATTAATACATGCTGGAGTGGTACTAAGCCCCACTCACACACCGGGAAAGGTCCAATTCAATCCAGGCCTCTATCAGTACAAGCTGAAGTGCTACTGAGCCCAACTCATACACCGGAAAAGAGCCAATTTAATCCAGGCATCTATTAATATCAGCTGGAGTGGTACTGAGTCCCACTCGCACACCAGGAAAGAGCCAATTCAATCCAGGCCTCCATAAATACCATCTGGAGTGGTACTGAGTCTCACTCACACACCAGGAAAGAGCCAATTCAATCGAGACCTTTATTAATACCAGTTGGAGTGGTACTGAGTGCCACTCACACAGCAGGAAAGAGCCAATTCAATCCAGGCCTCTATTGATACCAGCTGGAGTGGTACTGATTCCCACTCACACATCAGGAAAGAGCCAATTCAATCCAGGCCTCCATTAATACCATCTGGAGTGGTACTGAGTACCACTCACACACCAGGAAAGAGCCAATTCAATCCAGGCCTCTATTGTCTCTCGAGACAAGGAGGCCAAAGAAGAAGAAGAAGGGGTAATGAGTCACACTCACACACCAGGAAAGAGCAATTCCATCCAGGCCTCTATTAATAACAGTTGTACTGGTACTGAGCCCCAGTGACATCACCAGGGAAGTGCCAATTCAATCCAGGTCTCTATTAATACGAGCTGAAGTGGTACGTTGTGCCTCTCACACAGCAGGGAAGAGCCTATTCAATACAGATCTCTGTTAGTTCCAGCTGGAGTGGTATTGAGTCCAACTCACACGCCAGGAAGGAGCCAATTCAATCCTGGCCTCCATTAATACCAGTTGGTATGGTATTGAGTCCCACTCACACTCCCAGAAAGGGCCAATTCAATCCAGGCCTCCATTAATACCAGTTGGAATGGTATTGAGTCCCACTCACATACAGGAAAGAGCCAATTCAATCCAGGCCTCCATTAATACCAGCTGGAATGGTATTGCGTCCGACTCACTCACCAGGAAAGAGCCAAATCAATCCAGACCTCTATTAATACCAGCTGGAGAGGTACTGAGTCCCACTCACACACCAGGAAATAGCCTATTCAGTCCATGCTTCTGTTAATAGCATCTGGAATGGTACTGTTTCCCACTCACACGCAAGGAAAGAGCCAATTCCATCCAGGCCGATATTAATACCAGCTGGAGTGGTACTGAGTCCCACTGACACAGCAGGAAAAGCCAATGCAATCCAGACCTCAATTGATATCAGTTGGATTGGTACCGAGCCCCTCTCACTCACCAGAAAAGAGCCAATTAATCCAGGCCTCTATTTTTTCCAGCTGGAGTAGTACTGAGCCCCACTCACATAGCATGGAAGAGCCAATTCAATCCAGGTTTCTATTAATACCAGCTGGAGCGGTACTGAGTCCCACTCACACACCAGGGAAGAGCCAATTCAATCCAGGCCTCTATTAATACCAGCTGCAGTGGTAATGAGTCCCACTCACACACCAGGATAGAGAGAGAGGGAGAGATAGAGAGAGAAAAGCCTGTGACATTTACCAGCATATATGAAGCCATCTCGTTTAATGGATAATGCACCAGAGATCTGATTATTTGGAATCCATTCCATTATTTGTCAAAAAATGGCTTTTTAAGTTGTTTATGATCTGGGCCTAAACCTGCATGCAGCATGCATCTTGCCTGCTCCTATTATATTCCAAGTACTCTACTTAAGGTTTCAGCTCTAATGGTGAGAAAAGTCCTCTCACAGACCGGGTGTGGGCTGTGTGGGATGGGGGATAAAGTGCTGTGTGTGGAGATGGAGAATGGGACTTGTGAGGAAGGCACAATGGGACATGCAAGAGTGGAGGTCGAATGCTTAACGTTAGCAGAGTTGAATGGGATATGATTGAAACAATGGAAAGGGTCGGGCGAGAAGCAATAGAATCAGACCAGTTGGAAGAGAGGTAGAATCAGAGCAATGAGTGGAGAGGTAGAATCAGAGCGATGAGAGGAGAGGTAGAATCAGAGCAATGAGAAGAGCGGTGGAATCGGAGCAGTGAGTAGAGAGGTAAAATCAGAGCAGTGAGAGGAGAGGTAGAATCAGAACGGTCAGAAAAGAGGTAGAATCACAGCAGTGAGAAGAGAGGTGGAATCACAGCAGTGAGAGGAGAGGTAGAATCAGAGCAGTGAGAGGAGAGGTAGAATCAGAACCGTGAGAGGAGAGGTAGAATCAGAGCAGTGAGAAGAGAGTAGAATCACAGCAGTGAGAGGAGAGGTAGAATCAGAGCAGTGAGAGGAGAGGTAGAATCAGAACCGTGAGAGGAAGGTCGAATCAGAGCAGTGAGAAGAGAGGTAGAATCACAGCAGTGAGAGCAGAAGTAGAATCAGACCAGTGGGAAGAGAGGTAGAATCAAAGCAGTGAGAGGAGAGGTAGAATCAGACCACTGTAAAGAAAGGTTGAATCAGACCACTGGGAAGAGAGGTAGAATGGGGCAAGAGATAGCAGAGCAACAATGGGACGTCAGCCCTGAGATGGACTGCGACCTGTGACGAAATGTAAAAACGGGACATGTGGAGACAGGTAGAAGAAGGACAATGAAAAGAGAACGACAAGAGGACACTGAGAAGAGAGGTACATTGGGACAAATGACAATAGCAGACAATAGAACTCTTGGAGGAGAGGTGGATTCGGAATGGAAAGAATTGGAGGTGAGTTGATATTAATGAGGATAGAGACGATGGGATATGTGGGACAGCCCAGTGTTTCCTGTAAGCTGTATGTGTCTATCGCCACACAGAAAGCTGGACTATATATCAGTTTTAAATAAACAGGCTGTTCACACCTTCATGACAGTAAGCTGTCCATGCACAATAAATTAGTGCTTAGAGGAGTTTGTAGCCCAAAGAGTACAAAGAAAATTCAGAGGGAACATTGGTCTGCGGCCTTTTTCATATCTTCCACTTGACGAGAGATCTACCTATATTTAAGTAACCAATTAGAATGACACAGGAGCTACAATATCCTGCATTTCTCTCTTACGTCAGTCCCCCAATATTGCCAATCACATCTGCTGAAACCTACAGTTTTTCTCCCAACGATTCAGATATTGTTTGAAGGAATTTTGCGAACGCATGCTCCGCCCCTTTGTTTGTTTTGCTCTTTTCCAGAGATTTTGCACACAACTGGTGAGAGGTGGTAACTACCTTAAATGGTCACCACGCTCTCTCATACCACTCCCGTTCCCTTAATTTATACATCAGAAATCGTTTGCTATTACCTTTGATGTCTCATGCAACTTGACTGTATCCCTGTTTTCACTCCCATTGCTTTCTGTTTATCCCCATGGATGCTGCTTTTCTTAATCACTCTCCCAGCCTGCTACATGTCCTTTACTCCTTCTATATAAATGCATACAGATTTGTTTTTAAAAAGAGTGAATCGTGCTTAATAACTCATGAAAAGGAGGATATATCCGGCAATGCAGCAGCTTATCACTGAATGGTTCATTTAATTTATGTCTTTAAGTGCTGCGGATTGTGGGGTAACCAACGGCTTTCCGATTAAATGTAGAACGTTAAATGCAGAACGCTGAAAAAAATAAAGAAAAGGAATTAATCTTGCAGGCAATTCTGCTAAGTATGTAGTCAGTTATATTATTTATCATAGAGAGTAACTTTGTTTCTGTTGACAGTGATAACAATGGAATACAACAGGAAGATGTTTAAAATAATGGAAAGAAACATTATTTATTGTATATAAATCTACTCTCCGGTGATGTCTGCCACATTGGCACCAAATATATCAATTCCTTTCAGTGTACAATCTAATGTATTTATAGCTAGAAGAATTGGAGCGATTTTAATAAGTATTTTGGAGATTGTTTTTAGCTCAGCCTCAATCCTTTCTTCCAAGATATCCAGAGTGTTCATTAAAGTCACCTGACCCCGTTTCTCATTTACAACTAAAATAAAAGCAAAATACTGCGGATGCTGGAAATCTGAAATAAAAACAAAAAATTCTGGAACCACTCAGCAGGACTGGCAGCATCTGTGGAAAGAGAAGCACAGTTAACGTTTCGTTAACTGTCAGTTCCGAAGAACGGTCACTGACCCGAAACGTTAACTCTGCTTCTCTTTCCAGAGATGCTGCCAGACCTGTTGAGTGGTTCCAGCATTTCTTGTTTTTATTTCTCACTTACAACTGCCGCCTGATGGTACACTAGGTTGTAATGTAGTCAGTGAACAACTAAACAGACATTAACGTTACTTGAAAGTACAGTTTGAAACAAAACCTACTTTAATTCAAGAGGGAAAATCAGATTTGAGCAGCCACTACAGGTTACACAACTTTACAACAGGGAAATAAGACGACTATTTTCAAATCTGTGAAGCACACAACAGCATGCACGGAACTGGCAGAAATGAACACGATTAGTACCTGTTTTTCTTATTAATTCATGGGATGTGGGCGTCACTGGCCAGGCCAGCATTTATTGCCCATCCCTAATTGCCCTTGAGAAGGTAGTGGTGAGCTGCCTTCTTGAATTGCTGCAGTCCTTGTGGGGTAGGTACACCTACAGTGCTGTTAGGAAGGGAGTTACAGGATTTTGACCCAGCGACAGTGAAGGAACGGCGATATAGTTCCAAGTCAGAATGGTGTGTGACTTGGAGGGGAACTTGCAGGTGATGGTGTTCCCATGTATTTGCTGCCCTTGTCCTTCTGGTTGGCAGAGGTCGCGGTTTTGGAAGGTGCTGTCGAAGGAGCCTTGGTGCATTGCTGCAGTGCATCTTGTAGATGGTACACACTGCTGCCACTGTGCGTCGGTGGTGGAGGGAGTGAATGTTTGTAGATGGGGTGCCAATCAAGCGGGCTGCTTTGTCCTGGATGGTGTCGAGCTTCTTGAGTGTTGTTGGAGCTGCACCCATCCAGGAAAGTGGAGAGTATTCCATCACACTCCTGACTTGTGCCTTGTCGATGGTGGACAGGCTTTGGGGAGTCAAGAGGTGAGTTACTCGCCTCAGGATTCCTAGCCTCTGACCTGCTCTTGTAGCCACGGTTTTTACATGGCTACTCCAGTTCAGTTTTCGGTCAATGGTAGCCCCTAGGATATTGATAGTGGGGGATTCAGCGATGGTAATGCCGTTGAATGTCAAGGGGAGATGGTTAGATTCTCTCTTGTTGGAGATGGCCATTGCCTGGCAATTGTGTGGCGCGAATGTTACTTGCCACTTATCAGCCCAAGCCTGGATATTGTCCAGGTCTTGCTACATTTCTCTACGGACTGCTTCAGTATCTGAGGAGTAGCGAATGGTGCTCAACACTGTGCAATCACCAGCGAACATCCCCACTTCTGACCTTATGATTGAAGGAAGGTTATTGATGAAGTAACTGAAGATGGTTGGGCCTAGGACAGTACTCTGAGGTACTCCTGCAGTGAAGTCCTGGAGCTCAGATGGTTGACCTCCAACGACCACAACCATCTTCCTTTGTGCTAGGTATGACCCCAGCCAGCGGAGGTTTTTCCCCCTGATTCCCATTGACCTCAGTTTTGCTAGGGCTCCTTGATGAAATACTCGGTCAAATGCTGCCTTGATGTCAATGGCAGTCACTCTCACCTCACCTCTTGAGTTCAGCTCTTTTCTCCATGTTTGAACCAAGGCTGTAATGAGGTCAGGAGCTGAGTGGCCCTGACAGAACCCAAACTGAGCATTACTGAGCAGGTTGTTGCTAAGCAAATGCCGCTTGATGGCAATGTTGATGACACCTTCCGTCTCTTTACTGATGATTGAGAGTAGTTTAATGGGGCGGTAGTCGCCGGGTTGGATTTGTCCTGCTTTTTGTGTACAGGACATACCTGGGCAATTTTCCACACTGCAGGGTAGATGCCAGTGTTGTAGCTGTACTGGAACAGCTTGGCTAGGGGCACGGCAAGTTCTGTACCACAGGTCTTGAGTACTATTGCCGGAATGTTATCAGGCCCCATAGCTTTTGCAGTATCCAGTGCCTTCAGTCGTTTCTTGATATCACGTGGAGTGAATCGAATTGGCTGAAGTCTGGCATCTGTGATGCTGGGGACTTCAGGAGGAGGCCGAGATGGATCATCAACTCGGCACTTCTGGCTGAAGATTGTTGCAAATGCTTCAGCCTTATCTTTCGCACTGATGAGCTGGGCTCCCCCATCATTGAGGATGGGGATATTTGTGGAGCCACCTCCTCCAGTTAGTTGTTTAATTGTCCACCGCCATTCACGGCTGGATGTGGCAGGACTGCAGAGCTTAAATCTGATCCGTTGGTTATGGGATCACTTAGCTCTGTCTATCGCATGCTGCTTACGCAGTTTGGCATGTAGGTAGTCCTGTGTTGTGGCTTCACCAGGTTGACACCTCATTTTGTGGTATGCCTGGTGCTGCTCCTGACATGCCCTCCTGCACTCTTCATTGAACCAGGGTTGGTCTCCTGGATTGATGGTAATGGTAGAGTGGGGGATATGCTGGGCTATGAGGTTACAGATTGTGGTGGAGTACAATTCTGCTGATGCTGATGGCCCACAGCGCCTCATGGATGCCCAGTTCGAAATCTATCCCATTCAACACAGTGATAGTGCCACACAACACGATGGACTGCATCCTCAATGTGAAGGCGGGACGTCATCTCCACAAGGACTGTGCGGTGGGAACTCCTGCCAATACTGTCATGGACAGATGCATCTGCGGAAGGCAGATTGGTGAGGACGAGGTCGAGTATGTTGTTCCCTCGTGTTGGTTCCCCCACCACCTGCCACAGACCCAGTCTAGCTGCCATGTCCTTTACGACTCGGCCAGCTCGATCAGTAATGGTGCTACCGAGCCACTCATGGTGATGGACATTGATGTCCCCCACGCAGAGTACATTCTGTGCCTTTGCCACCCTCAGTGCTTCCTCCAAGTGCTGTTCAACATGGAGGAGTACTGAGTCATCAGCTGAGGGAGGGCGGTAGGTGGTAATCAGTAGGAGGTTACCTTGCCCATATTTGACCTGATGCCATGAGACTTCATGAGGTCCAAAGTCGATGTTGAGGACTCCCAGGGCAACTCCCTCCCTACTGTATACCACTGTGCCACCACCTCTGCTGGGTCTGTCCTGCCAGTGGGACAGGACGTACCCGGGGATGGTGATGGCAGTGTCTGGGACATTGTCTGTTAGGTATGATTCCGTGAGTACGAATATGTCAGGCTTTTGCTTGACTAGTGTGTGGGACAGATCTCCCAACTTTGGCACAAGCCTCCAGATGTTAGTAAGGAGGACTTTGCAGGGTCGACAGGGCTGGGTTTTCCGTTGTCGTTTCCGGTGCCTAGGTCGATGCTGGGTGGTCCGTCCAGTTTCATTCCTTTTTATAGACTTTGTAGCGGTTAGTTCCAACTGAGTAGCTTGCTGGGCCATTTCAGAGGGCATGTAAGAGTTAACCACATTGCTGTGGATCTGGAGTCACATGTGGGCCAGACCAGGTAAGGAAAGCAGATTTCCTTCCCTGAAGGACATTAGTGAACCAGATAGGTTTTTACAACAATCGACAATGGTTTCATGGCCATCATTAGTCCAGTTTTAATTCCAGATTTTTTTTATTAAGTTCAAATTCCACCTTCTGCTGTGGTGGGATTCGAACCCATGTCCCCAGAGGAATGCCCTGGGTCTCTGGGTTACTAGTCCAGTGATAATACCACTACACCACTTGCCACCGATACTAACAGCTAACAAAATATGATAGTGAATGACCGAAATTTGATAAAATATTGGGTCATCCAGTTTCTTTAAGAAACAATGATACCTGCTGTATGGGTGACATTAGGCCCAGTGAGAATTCGGAGGTGCCACAATGATGGAAGCTTTTGTATATGGCAGTGAGAATTCTTCAGTGGCACAGTTCCGTCCCTTGATCATTGATTTTTGTTAAAATGACTGTACCGATGTCAGCTCTTTTACTCCCATGTGAAGATTTTTTGGAAATGAAAATTTAAAATGATCACCTCAAACAGCAGTGTTCTACCTTTGGTTTATTGAATAGCAAACTGGATAAATGGGAGAAAACAACTGGTAAATGTCGCATGAGTCATGGCAGTACAGGGGAAGCAGCTGATTGGGCTCTGCAAGGAGATATGTTGGGACCGGTATTGTTTTTAATTTTCTTCAATAATCTGTTTTCAGAAACTCAATGAAAATTGGTTAACTGCAGATGCGACCTGGAAAAAGGAGGAAATGTACAGTCGAGGACTCTACTCAGAATCTCAAAAAAATGTGTAGGGTGATATATGCAAGAAAGTAGCCTATATTTTGAATTTAAAGAGTGCAAAGTGTTCCACACAGTAATAGAAATGGGAACCAGACCTATTCCGTGAACAGTAAGCACGCATTCAGAATAAATTTGCCATATAATGAATGATGCACATGAAGTGGATGGCATGCAGTCAAAGCAGACGCACAATCACCCAAGTTTAGTAGTATTGGAAACCGATAGATTCGTGGAATGGACTCTTTAAATGAGCATTGGATTTTATTCCTCGATGTGATAATGTAATGGACGCCCCGATACAATGATGCAATGGATCCCAATATTGTACCACAAAGAACTCCATGATGGAACAATGGACGAGTTGTGGAAAAGAATTTCAAGTGAAATAATGGAATCGGCTCCCGTTAAACTAATATCATGAAACCCAGATATAATAATGGAATAGATTCCTGTTAGTATGCTTAATATTTTCATGTTTATGCTTCAAAAATAACTGCAAATGTTGCAAATATGAAATGAAAATGGAAAATGTCAGAAAGGTCCCTTATATCCGCTAATATCTGTCGAAAAAGGAAGGTAGGATGAACCATTCAGGCCTATAAAATTGTCACGGACCTCAACAGTTAACTGGATGGACCCATTTATATTAATGCTGGTGGAGTTGTTAACCTTTTGCAGTATTTCTAGATTTGTGTTTACTCTTCTGTTTTTCTGTATTTACACTATTACTTTGTCACTGTTACCTGTGAAGCTGTCAGCTCTGTTTCATTTGTATTCTGTTTTGTGTATTTAATGTAACATAAGGAGTATCCTGAGAGCAATAATGCTCAATGTACAATAACACTTAAAGCGAAAAACTATCCACCAATGAATCATTGAATCATTCAGCACCGAAGAAATCCATTCGGCCCATCATCATTCCTGTGCCAGTTCTTTGAGAGGCCTGCAAATGAGTCCCACCCCACTTTTCTTTCCCCATAGCAATTCATATTTGGAACATTTCAAAATATATATCAAATCGCATTTTGAACGTTCCCATGGTTTTTCCCATGGGCCCTGTCAACAACAGTGGTGGGGGGGGGGGAATCCTCGGTTGAGGAAAAAGGAGGTCATATCAGAAGCACCACCATGCAATAGCATCATCAGAGCAGATGAGTCGGAGACGGAGAAACTGGGAGAATGGAATGGAGTCCTTACAGGAGGTAGGGTGTGAAGAAGTGTAGTCGACGTAGCTGTGGGGGTCGATAGGCTTATAATGGATATTAGTAGACAACCTATCGCCAGAGATGGAGACAGAGAAGTCGAGGAAGGGAAGGGAAGTGTCAGAGATGGACCATGTAAGGGTGAGAGAAGGGTGGAAATTAGACAGGGCCCTCAACCGGGTCTGGCCCATTTCCCGCACCTCTGCCCTCAACCTTCCCTTATCTCCCAGACCGTGCCTGGGTTCCCCTTGTCCTCACTTTCCACCCCCTCAGCCTCCATATCCAAAGGATCATCCACCGCCATTTCCGCCACCTCCAGTGTGACTTCACGACCAAACGCATCCTCCCCTCCCTTCCCCTGGCAGCATTCCAAAGGGATCATTCCCTCCGCGGCACCCTGGTCCACTCCTCCATTACCCCCACCACCTCGTCCCCGTCCCATGGCACCTTTCCCTGCAATCGCAGGAGGTGTACTGCCTGCCCATTTACCTCCTCTCTCCTCACTATCCCAGGCCCCAAATACTCCTTTCAGGTGAAGCAGCGAGCTACTTGTACTTCTTCCAATGTAGTATACTGTATTGGCTGCTCACAATGTGGTCTGCTCTGCATTGGGGAGACCAAGCGCAGACTGGGTGACCGCTTTGCGGAACACCTCCGCTCAGTCCACAAGCAGGACCCTGAGCTTCCGGTTGATTACTATTTCAACACTCCCCCCTGCTCTCAGCCTCACATCTCTGTCCTGGGATTGCTGCAGTGTTCCAGTGAACATCAACGCAAGCTCGAGGAACAGCATCTCATCTACCGACTAGGCACACTACAGCCTGCTGGACTGAACATTGAGCTCAATAACTTCAGAGCATGACAGCAACCCCCCGCCCCACTTTTTACATTTATTTTTAGTTATTTTTTCTTTTTTTCTTTTTTACATTTTTTACAATCTTTCCTTTTTCTTTGAATTTATTTAGTTTCATCTTAGTTTGTTTAGTTTGCTTACCCACTGCTTTTTTTCATGTTAGCACTTGCTGCTGTTCAATCATCAGTCGGTTAACACCTTATCTGTTCTAATGCTTTGTCTTTCAACACACGATTAACATTTTGTTTGCCTTTGCTCCATGGCCTTTTGGTCAGCTATGTGGCCTTGTCCAATCTACACTTTCTCCTTTGTTATCTCTTGCCCCACCCCCTCCTCACTTGCCTATAACCTGTGACATTTCTAATTTTTGTCCGTTCCGAAGAAGTGTGACTTACCCGAAACATTACCTCTGCTTCTCCTTCCACAGATGCTGCCAAATCTGCTGTGTGGTTCCAGCATTGCCTGTTTCATTCCTAATACTTGTACTGTGCGATCCTACTCAGAAAATCCAAAATGCTGTCAACAGCAATTTTTTGTGATTTACTTAGTTTTTCAAAATTTCATGGAATTATTAATTTCATTCATTAATTATTTCATTCAATCCACACCCTTCAGCGACTTTGTTCTCAACTATATATATAAAATGATTCCGTTATGATATCTTCACATTACATTACAATGCTGCCAAAGTAAGCGGTCAGCACAAATGAAAATCATCTGTACAAACTGTGCAATTTGGTTCAGTTTGAAACGGGGAGAATCCCCTGACTAATCCACACATTTCTAAAATTAGAGATCGGGATGCTTCCACTCTAATTCCCAATCATCTCTCACAACTGTGTGACTTATTGTGTGACAGAAAACGGACTGATCTTGATAAAGTCATGCATTTCTACATTTGGAGAGCTGGTTCCATTGGCCAAAGTTCAAATAATTTGACACTAGCATTACGACATGTTCCCTAATTTTAGATCGGATTAAGGATTATAACAATGGTTAGAGCCACTTGTTTACAATTGTTCAATGGATCCCTCTCCCCACAATGGAATAGTTCTTCAATTGGACCCACCTTCAATTGAAGTGATGTCAGTAAACTGCATCAGTTTGTAACTGCATTTCATCAAGCAGGTTATTATCGTTTCCAATTGTCACTTTTGCACAAGCAGTTCAAATGCAAAGACGCTGATCCAACAATGTCAACAATTTAGATTCAGATTTGGAAGAACCTGGACACTAGCCCCTTTGCAGAAAGCTGAGCAGATGCAGAGAGTAGGAACAGCGAGAACAACAACGTTTTAATTTTATACCGATGCATGGCCATGTCATAACATACAAGCTATTTCCCAAATACCCCTGAGAAGCTACGGTATCATAGACTGTATGTCTAAAAGGAGAACAGCAATAATTAAAGAAAACATCTAATAAAACTGTAATCTGTACATGAGTTGGAGAACAGAGAAATGGGATATAGAAAACAGAAACGTTAGATATAATGAAAAAAGCTCCAATTTAGTGACTGTAGATAAACACAGTTTTGGCAAAATATTCCACAATTGTCTCAGAATTTTAAAAGGCCAATATCAGTGCGATATCTATCCAAAATCAGGTTGTGTTCTTGGAGATGGTGATGATTAATTTAGTTCAAGTTGTCTGGGAGATACATCTCTTCATGTTGATTTAATCCGAACTATGTAAAACAACAATGGGAAAACTTACAAGCAGTTTTCAGCAGGAGGAAAAAAATGAGCGTGAAGGAAAGAGGTAAAAATTCAGTGCATAGAAAGAAGAAGATTGCATGATAAACGAGGAAGAAAGGGATTAGCAGAGAAGTCAGAAAACAAATACGAAACCAAAGAGAAACAGTGAAGTTAAATTATCAAGGAATATAAAACAGAATAATAACATATTTTAGAGGCATATTAATAAAAAAACGGACTGGGTTGGGAATGTGACCACTAAGGAATAGAAAGGATAATACCACAAAGTGGGGGTGAGGGGTGGGGGCGGAGGGTGGAGAGAGGGAGAGAATGTTAAATACATATTTTGCTTTAGTGTATATCAGGATGTTAGAACAGCCAAACATGGCATTGAAGGATGAGATGAGCAATGTGATCAGTACATTTCAAATAAAATGGTGATGTGCTGAATTAGCCAATCAAACTGAAAGATGATGAAGCTCCTCAGCCGGATTGATTACATCCACATACTTTATAACAATCTGGGGGAGATTTAGAGACATTGCAACAAATATTTAATAATTCAAAGAAAAGATTCATTGCCTGAAGACTGGCGGATAGCTGACGTAATTCCATATTTAAGAAGGATGACGGAACATGTGCAGAGAATTATAGCCCACTTAGCTTAACATTGGTGGTAGGAAACATAATGCAATCCCGACTAAAGGAGAGAATAGAAGAATATCTGGAAATTGAAAATATATAATGAATGGGCAACATGGATTTCGAAGTGGCAAATCTTGCTTGACCAACTGTGTTGAATTGTTTGAAGAGGTAGCAAATAGAATAGAAAATGGTAATGCAGTATACATAATATATCTGGTGTTTCAAAATGTGTTTGATAAGATATCCCATAATAGAGCAATGAATAAAGTTAGAGAATGCGGAATCACGGGACACCTGGCAGAATAGTTTGCTAGCTGGCCTCAAGACAGAAAGCAGACAGTGGAAGCAAAGGGTAATTACTCAGAGTGGCAGAAGTTGGGATGTGGTGTTCCATATGGATTAGTGATGGGATCACTGATATCTAAAATCTACATTAACGATTTGGACTTTGGAATTTAAAAAAAATCTAAATCTGTGGATGGCACTGAATTGAGGTTGGATAGTCAGTACTGAGGAAGCCTGCAACAAATTAGAGGCGGACATGAATAAACATACAGAATGGCAAATACTAGGCAAATGAAGGTCACTTAATTCTTGGGAGGTGTAAGTCTTGGTGGGGAAAGGGTAAAAAAGGATCTCGGAGTGCAAATCCACCAGTCACTTATAGTTCCACAACAGATTAGCAATACGATATAAAAGAAAAAAAAAGCAGACAATGAAAGCGAGCTCTCAGCTTTATTTCTCGAGGGAGAGAATTGATAAGTCGGCAAGTTACTCGAAATCTTATCAAACATATTTACCAAAAGAGCAATGTGAATGTGGGACTCGCTATCCCAGGGAGAGGCTGAAGGAAATAGTATCGATTCATTTCATGAGAAGGTAGACAGGCATATGAGAGAGAAGGCAGTAGAGGATTATGGTGACAGATTTCGATGAGGAAAGGTGGGATGTTTCTTGACTGGAGCACAAATGCCAGCCTGAACTGGTTGTCTGAATGTCCCGTTTCTGTGCTCTATGTATTCATACACGAAGCTTAGAATTTGCTCTTGCTCTTGCTCATATAATGGACAATTACGTAACTCTTTCCAAAGGAAATGTGTCCACTTAGGGCCCATCCATTTCTCATCTACATTTGTCCTTCAGTGAGATCATTTAAAAACACAGCATTAGTTCCCAAATGTGTGCTGAAAATACCCAGCTTTAGTTTACCCATAATACATATCTTGGCATCTTCAATGTCTTTTAATTGTCGGTCTGATTTTCTGTTATCTAGTACTTGATGAACAGAAATCTCCTCAACTGAATACAGGGAAGACAGCAGCCATTGTTCTTTAGTCCACACTGCAAATGATCTTGTCTAGTCACAGCTCCCTCCCTCTCACCGGTAACTGTCGGAGGATGATAGAGACTGTTTACACCATTGGTGTCATATTTACACCCGAGATGTGCATCTGACCACATATCTACAGCGTCACTGAGACTGCCTACTTCCATCACTGGAACATCACCTGATTCTGTTCCTATCTCTGCCCAGCAGCTGTTATACTTTCATCAATGCCTTTATTTACACCATACCATTTTCAACATATTGCTAGCGGGCTTTTCATTTTCATTACGTCGGAGTGATCGTTGTCGATGTAGTGTGCTTGTTTTTTTCAAGTGAGGGTAACTAATATAAAGGATCAAGGGTATATCTGTGTACCAACTTAACCCCTGCATAAATCAGGGCTCTTTGGAATGTATCAGCTCTGTGTGTCTGTCAGAGCTATGTGTTGAAGAGCAACTGAAGTCATTCCCTCTCACCGATGTGGGATGTCCAGTAGCCATTCAAATAGAACGGATTTACTATTCTGCTATTGCAGTTTTTGGAGTTCCTAATGAACTGTTATCTCATCTGTTAGTAGGGTATAACGTTGCCAACTGTGTTGCGGCATTGACATCCTACATTTTCTACCATGTTTTCACACAGCGACTTGAATAATTGAAAATGTTATGCCTGTTCCCTTTTAGTTTTCTGACACCTGCATTATGTGTACTCATCTCTGTGCATTCTACACTGGCATTGCTAACGAATGTATTGGAATCAAATGTCTGTCCAAAGATCAAGTATGAAACCAACATATTTTGCAGCAGTTTCATGTTGTGGGATTAACCTCGTCTGGATTTTATTTCATAAATGTTTTCAATGATTGCAAACGAGACAGCTCACGACTTGAGTGTAGCAAGTTACTAGATTAATGTGCTTCCACCCCAATAATTTGCTTCCGTTTGAACAGGCGTTCAATGTATTAGCTTGTTATGAATGTTGTGATAGGTCATTTAATTTCGTGTGTGTCTGATGCAGGTTCAGAGGTCTGGCTATTGAACTGAGTTTACTGTTGGTGCTAACGCATCTTCTTGCAGGATTTACTGTGAATGAATAAACGTATTGTCACTAAAATTCATTATAAAATGAAATATTTTTAGTTATGTTGTATCAATTTTCAGTATTGGTATCATGGGATTCTTTATTTACCTCAAGATTATGAAGTGGCAATGAATCATGGTCAGTCCTACTAATACTGACATGGACAGATGCAAGTGCATCTTTTGCCTCTTTTTGGTTCCCTCACCAACTGCCGCAGACCCAGTCTAAATGGTTTGCTCGGCCATTTCAGAGGGCATTTAAGAATCAACCACTTTGTTGTGCGTCTGAGGTCACATGTCGGCCAGATCAGGTGAGGACAGCAGATTTCCTTCCCTAATGGGCATTAATGAACCAGATGTGTTTTTAACCACAATCAGCAATAGTTTCATGGCATGAAAACAGGATATGCTGGACATACTCAGCAGGTCTGTATGCATCTGTGGAGAGAGAAGCAGAGTTCACGTTTTAGGTCAGTAACCATTGATCAGAACTAGTCTGATGGCCATCATTAAACTTGCTTTGTTTAAAATTCCAGTTCTATCAATTTAACACAAATTACACTTTTAAATCACGTGGGATTCGAACCCATGTACCCAAACCAATACCCTGGGCCTTTGGGTTAATAGGTCAATGACAATACCACAAAACCATCACCCCCCAAGTTCCATGAGGTGTAGCATCCATGTCCTAACTCTGCACGGTAGAACTACAAGAACATCAGTTTAGATTATTCTGAGGTCTGCCTGGATGAGGCCTTCGCTCCTGTTTATTCCATGTTTTGAATATGAAACGAGTAATATAGGGAAATGGGTGATGACTTGGACGATGATAAGAAACATCAAAATATTCCACACAGGTTTAAAACACTGACACTGACATAGCATCTTTGTAAAAAGCGAGTGATGAACAGAAATTTCAATTAGGATGGCAGAGATGAGCCTGATCCGAAAATCAGAGTTGAGAAACAGAGCAGAGAGCGCTAAGTCCAGAGAAAAACTGTTATGAAAGAGACTGCAAGTGAATGTTAAATAGAGGGGGAAGACAAGCGAGATCAAAGGAAATAGAGATTCATATTCCGTGGTGACATGACTACCTAGAACTGTACTCCAGAGAGAATGTTGTCACGGAGACTGCCATCAATGCAGCCCAGCCACTACCAGTCATGGATGAGCTGGACATACAGCCAACCAGATCCGTACTCAGTGATGCCATTGATTCTCTGGCCAGCGGAAAAGCCCCAGGAAAAGACAGCATTAACGTGAACAACAGATGCCCCTCTACATTGTTTTCATTGATCTCACCAAAGCCTTTGACCTCGTCAGCAGACGTGGTCTCTTCAGACTACTAGAAAAGATCGGATGTCCACCAAAGCTACTAATTATCATCACCTCATTCCATGACAATATATGAAAGGCACAATTCAACATGGTGGCTCCTCATCAGACCCCTTTCCTATCCTGAGTGGCGTGAAACAGGGCTGTGTTCTCGCACCCACTCTTTTTGGGATTTTCTTCTCCTTGCTGCTTTCACATGCATTCAAGTCCTCTGAAGAAGGAATTTTCCTCCAGACAAGATCAGGGGGCAGGTCGTTCAACCTTGCCCGCCTAAGAACGAAGTCCAAAGTACGGAAAGTCCTCATCAGGGAACTCCTCTTTGCTGAAGATGCTGCTTTAACATCTCACACTGAAGAGTGTCTGCAGAGTCTCATCGACAGGTTTGCAGCTGCATGCAACGAATTTGGCCTAACCATTAGCCTCAAGAAAACGGACATCATGGGGCAGGACGTCAGAAATGCTCCATCCATCAATATTGGCGACCACGCTCTGGAAGTGGTTCAAGAGTTCACCTACCTAGGCTCAGCTATCACCAATAACCGGTCTCTCGATGCAGAAATCAACAAGCGCATGGGAAAGGCTTCCACTGCTATGTCCAGACTGGCCAAGTGAGTGTGGGAAAATGGCGCACTGACACGGAACACAAAAGTCCGAGTTTATCAGGCCTGTGTTCTCAGTACCTTGCTCGATGGCAGCGAGGCCTGGACAACGTATGTCAGCCAAGAGCGACGTCTCAATTCATTCCATCTTCGCTGCCTCCGGAGAATCCTTGGTATCAGGTGGCAGGACCGTATCACCAACACAGAAGTCCTCGAGGCGGCCATCATCCCCAGCTTATACACGCTACTGAGTCAGCAGCGCTTGAGATGGCTTGGCCATGTGAGCCACATGGAAGATGGCAGGATCCCCAAAGACACATTGTGCAGCGAGCTCGCCACTGGTATCAGACCTATCGGCCGTCCATGTCTCCGCTTTAAAGACGTCTGCAAACGCGACATGACATCCTGTGATATTGATCATAAGTCGTGGGAGTCAGTTGCCAGCGTTCGCCAAAGCTGGCGGGCAGCCATAAAGACGAGGCTAAAGTGTGGCGAGTCGAAGAGACTTAGCAGTTGGCAGGAAAAAAGACAGAGGCACAAGGGGAGAGCTAACTGTGCAACAGCCCCGACAAACAAATTTCTCTGCAGCACCTGTGAAAGTGCCTGTTACTCTAGAATTGACCTTTATAGCCACTCCAGGCGCTGCTTCACAAACCACTGACCACCTCCAGGCGCTTATCCATTGTCTCTCGAGATAAGGAGGCCAAAGAAGGTGAATAATTCGCAAAAAAATGATATAGTAGAAATTCTACGGCAATTAAACATGCAATATGTTGCTATCAGATTTTGCACTTGGTCCCCGATCCTCAACCCGTCTTGGTGAATGCTCCTTTTCTTTATTTTATGCCACATACATAAATATAAGGCAAATAAAATGATAGAATTAGATCAGTTAAGTCGGGCTGGCATTGAATTAATAGGATACTGTATGTTTTGAAGCTGTGACTGTTAAATATAATACTGAATGAAGCGGATTTTATTGATCTGTATTAATACCGTTTTGACTGAATGTGTTGCGTACATTTATTGAACAGATTATGTTCCCAAGGAGCTTTTCAGAGATCTCAGTAACAAGAGAAATTAGCCATGGAATGTAATCATTCCCTTTATGTTACTTGGATTTAAAGCTGATATCCTTTAACAAACGATGGTTGTCCGGCCCTCCGGTCAAAGGCAGTGGAAAAGCGTGCATTAAAAGAGTGTCTTTAAGATACAAAGGCGCTTATGAAGAACAATATCAACAAAAACATGTATGGCACAGAACTACAGATGCAGCATCAAGACGGGTGACAAAAAGATTTGCTGAAGAATTAGGTTATATGGATCATCTTAAAAAGAATTGAAAGAGAGAGAAAGGCAGAGAGGCAGAGAGATGTAAGGAGAGAACTCCAGAGTTTAGGCTTAAGACAGACGAAAGGAATGCCACAATTGATGGAGAAATACAGATCAGGGTTGAACTAGCCGTGCCTTTGCCAAGATGTTCCAGGACAATGCAGGCATCTACCTGGCAATGTGGAAGATTCTCCAGCTGTGTGCTATACACAAAAAGCAAGGCAGATCAGATCCGGCCAATTACAGGTATATCAGAGGTGTCATCGTCAGTGCTATCAACTGGCACTGGCTCAACAACAACCTACTCACCGATGCTCAGATTGGGTTCCCACAGGTGAGGTCCCAGAGGACTGGAGAATAGCCAATGTTGTTCCTTTGTTTAAGAAGGGTGGTAAGGATAATCCAGGAAACTATAAGCCGGTGAGCCGAACATCAGTGGTAGGGAAACTATGAGAGAGAATTCTTTGGGACAGGATTTGCTCCCATTCGGAAACAAACGAACATATTCGCGAGAGACAGCATGGTTTTGTGATGGGGAGGTCGTGTCTTACTAATTTGATTGAGTTTTCTGTGGAAGTGACGAAGATGATTGATGAGGGAAGGGCGGTGGATGTTGTCTATATGGACTTTAGTAAAGCCTTTGACAGGGTCCCGCATGGCAGACTGGTGCAAAAGGTGAAGTCACACGGGATCAGAGGCGAGCTGGCAAGATGGATACAGAATTGGCTCAGTCACAGAAGACAGAGGGTAACAGTGGACGGGTGTTTTTCTGAATGGAGGGATGTGACTAGTGGTGTTATGCAGGGATCAGTGCTGGGACCTTTGCTGTTTGTAGTATATATAAATGATTTGGAGGAAAATGTAGCTGGTCTGATTAGCAACTTTGCGGACAACACAAAGGTTGGTGGAGTTGCGGATAATGATGAGGATTGTCAGAGGATACAGCAGGATATAGATCGGTTGGAGACATGGGCAGAGAAATGGCAGATGGGGTTTAATCCGGACAAATGTGAGGTAATGCATTTTGGAAGGTCTAATGCTGGTGGGAGGTATACAGTAAATGGCAGAACCCTTAGGAGTATTGATAGGCAGTGAGATCTGGGCGTACAGTTCCACAGGTCACTGAAAGTGGCAACGCAGGTGGATAAGGTAGTCAAGAGGACATACGGCATGCTTGCCTTCATCGGTCGGGGCATAGAGTATAAAAATTGGCAAGTCATGTTGCAGCTGTTCAGAACCTTAGTTAGGCCACACTTAGAATATTGCGTGCAATTCTGGTCGCCACATTACCAGAAGGACGTGGAGGCTTTTGAGAGGGCACAGAGGAGGTTTACCAGGATGTTGCCTGGTCTGGAGGGCATTAGCTGTGAGGAGAGGTTGGATAAACTCCGATTGTTTTCACTGGAACGACGGAGGTGGAGGGGCGACATGCTAGAGGTTTACAAAGTTATGAGCGGCATGGACAGAGTGGATAGTCAGAAGCTTTTTCCCAGGGTAAAAGAGTCAGTTACTGGGGGACATCGGTTTAAGGTGCTCGGGGCAAAGTTTAGAGGGGATGTGCGAGGCAAGTGTTTTTACACAGAGGGTGGTGTGTGCCTGGAACTTGCTGCCAGGGGAGGTGGTGGAAGCAGATACGATAGCGACGTTTAAGAGACATCTTGACAAATATATGAATGGGAAGGGAATAGAGGGATATGGGCCCCGGAAGTGCAGAAGGTGTTAGTTTAGGGAGGCATCAAGATCGGCGCAGGCTTGGAGGGCCGAATGGCCTGTTCCTGTGCTGCACTGTTCTTTGTTGTTTTGTTGTTGCAACTAAAGCTTCACATCTCATTATAACCTTCCTCTAAACATGGACAAGAAAGCTGAATTGCGGAGATGAGATTAGAGCGACTGCCATTCAAATAGACTCGTCTACATGGACTCCAGACCAAGACATTTTGTTTGACTTTTAACTGTCCTGTGAGTTGCCTAGCAAGCCATTGAGTTGTGCAAAACGACTGCACAATTGTTGTAAAGATTCTTCTTCTTCTTTGGCCTACTTGTTTCGGGAGACAATGGGTACGCACCTGGAGTGGTTTGTGGAGCAGCGCCTGGCGTGGCTATCAAGGCCAATTGGAGAGTGACCGACTCTTCCACAGGTACTACAGATCAAATTGGTTGTTGGGGCTGTTACACAGTTGGCTCTCCCCTTGTGCTTCTGTCTTTTTTCCTGCCAAATGCTAAGTCTCTTCGACTCGCCACTCTTTAGCCCTGCCTTTATGGCTGTACGCCAGCTTGGCGATCACTGGAAACTGACTCCCACGACTTGTGATCAATGTCGCAGGACGTCATGTCGCGTTTGCAGACGTCTTTAAAGCTGAGACATGGACGGCCGGTTGGTCTGATGCCAGTGATGAGCTGGACAAAAACAACTGACATCGACCGAGTCATTGGAAACGGCAATGGCAACACCAACCCTGTCGAGACTGAAAAGTTCTCCTCACTAACTTTGGCTTATGCCAACATTGGGAGAGCTGTCCCACAGATTAGTCAATCAACAGCCTGAAATAATCATACTCACGGAAATATACCACCAAAGAAATGAACCAATCACCGCTACCACTATTCGTGGGTATATCTTGTACCACCGGCAGGGCAGACTTTCTGGAGTTGGGGGCACAAGTGCCTATAGTGTAGAGTGATTTGTCATGGGAGTCATAGCCATTGACTCTGGATCCCATGAAGTCTCACGTCATCCAGTCAAACATGGGCAAGATAACTTCCTGCTGATTACCATCGATTGCCTTACCTCAGACAATGAATCAGTATTCCTCTATGTTGAACACGACCTGGATGAAATAATGAGGGTGGCAAGGGCACAGAATGTACTTTGTGTGGGGGACTTCAATGTTCATCACCAAGTGCGGCTCAGTCGCTACTGACAGTGCTGGCCGAGAACTGAAGGACGTATCTGCCAGACTTGGCCTTTGGCAGGAGTTGAGCGAAACAACAAGAGGCAAAAAGCCTACCAGACCTTGTTCTCACCAATCTACCGGTTATTGATGCATCTCTGTGACAGTATTGGTAGGAGCGACCACCTCACAGGTCTTGTGGGGACAAAGTCCCGTATTCATACGGAGGATTCCTTCCATCGTGCTGTCTTCACTTCCAATGTGCTTAATGGAATACATTCTGAACAGATCTGTAAGCTCAAAATTGGGACTCCATGAAGCTTTGTGGACTATCAGCAGCAGAATTGAATTTATCCAGAATCTGTAACATCATGATCCGGTATATCGCTCACTGTACCATTGCGATCAACCCTCATACAATGAAGAGTGCAGGCGGGCATTCCAGGAGCAACACCAGGCATACCTCAAAATGAGGATGCAAACTGGTGAAGCTAATACACAGGACTACTTGCGTGCCAAACAGCGTAAACAGCATGCAATAGACAGAGCTAGGTGATCCCGTAGACAACGGATCAGATCTAAGCTCGGTAGTCCAGCCACATTCATTCGGGAATGATGGTGACCAAGTAAGCAACTAATGGGAAGAAGTGCTCCTCGAAAATCCCACTCCTCATCTCAATGATGGACGAAACCAGCAGGTCGGCTAAAAAACACAAGGCTGAAGATTTCAATCAACTTTATCCAGGCATCTTGCCTCCTCCTGAGGTACCCAGCATCAGAGATGCCAGACTTCAGCCAATTCGATTCACTCCACGTAATATAAAAATGATAAAGACACTGTATTTGAGAAAAGCTATTGCTCTAACAAAATCCCGACTGTAATATTGAAGCCTGATGCTGGAGAACTAGCTACACTCATAGCCAAGCTATTGCACTAGAGCTACAATGTTCGCATCTACCCAACAATGTGGAAAATCTACCTGATATTTCCAGTCCAAAAAATCAGAGCAAATCGAATCTGGCAAATTATCACCATCAGTCCAAAGAACAAAGAACAAAAAATATTACAGCACAGGAACAGGCCCTTCGGCCCTCCAAGCCTGCGCTGATTCAGATCCTCTACCGAAATATGTCGCCTATTTTCTAAGGGTCTGTATCTCTTTGCTTCCTGCCCATTCATGTATCTGTCTTGATACATCTTAAAAGACGCTATCGTGTTCGCATCTAATACCTCCGCTGGCAATGCGTTCCAGGCACCCACCATCCTCTGCGTAAAGAACTTTCCACGCATCTCCCCTTAAACTTTAACCCTCTCACTTTGAACTCGTGACCCCTAGTATTTGAATTCCCCACTCTGGGAAAAAGCTTCTTGCTATCCACCCTGTCTATACCTCTCATGATTCTGTGCACCTCAATCAGGTCCCCCTCAACCTCCGCTTTCCAATGAAAATAATCCTAATCTACTCAACCTCTCTTCATAGCTAGCGCCCTCCATACCAGGCAACATCCTGGTAAACCTCCTCTGCACCCTCTCCAAAGCATCCACTTCCTTTTGGTAATGTGGCGACCAGAACTGCACGCAGTATTCCAAATGTGGCCGAACCAAAGTCCTATACAACTGTAACATGACCTGCCAACTCTTGTACTCAATACCCCGTCCGATGAAGGAAAGCATGCCGTATGCCTTCTTGACCACTCTATTTACCTGCGTTGCCACCTTCAGGGAACAATGGACCTGAACACCCAAATCTCTCTGTTCATTAATTTTCCCCAGGACATTTCCATTTACTGTACAGTTCACTCTTGAATTGGATCTTCCAAAATGCATCACCACGCATTTGCCCTGATTGAACTCCATCTGCCATTTCTCTGCCCAACTCTCCAATCTATCTATATTCTGCTGTATTCTCTGACAGTCCCCTTCACTATCTGCTACTCCACCAATCTTAATGTCGTCTGCAAACTTGCTAATCAGACCACCTATACTTTCCTCCAAATCATTTATGTATATCACAAACAACAGTGGTCCCAGCACGGATCCCTGTGGAACACCACTGGTCACACGTCTCCATTTTGAGAAACTCCCTTCCACTGCTACTCTCTGTCTCCTGTTGCCCAGCCAGTTCTTTATCCATCTAGCTAGTACACCCTGGATCCCATGCGCCTTCACTTTCTCCATCAGCCTACCATGGGGAACCTTATCAAACGCCTTACTGAAGTCCATGTATATGACATCTATAGCCCTTCCCTCATCAATCAACTTTGTCATTTCCTCAAATAATTCTATTAAGTTGCTAAGACATGACCTTCCCTGCACAAAACCATGTTGCCTATCACTGATAAGCCCATTTTCTTCCAAATGGGAATAGATCCAATCCCTCAGTATCTTCTCCAGCAGCTTCCCTGCCACTGACGTCAGGCTCACCGGTCTATAATTACTTGGATTATCCCTGCTACCCTTCTTTTACACGGGGACAACATTAGCAATTCTCCAGTCCTCCGGGACCTCACCCGTGTTTAAGGATGCTGCAAAGATATCTGTTAAGGCCCCAGCTATTTCCTCTCTCACTTCCCTCAGCAACCTGGGATAGATCCCATCCGGACCTGGGGACTTGTCCACCTTAATACCTTTTGGAATACCCAACACTTCATCCCTCCTTATGCCGACTTGACCTAGAGTAATCAAACATCTTTCCCTAACCTCAACATCCGTCATGTCCCTCTCCTCGGTGAATACCGATGCAAAGTACTCGTTTAGAATCGCACCCATTTTCTCTGACTCCACGCATAACCTTCCTCCGTTGTCCTTGAGCGGGCCAATCCTATCTCTAGTTACCCTCTTGCTCCTTATATATGAATAAAAGACTTTGGGATTTTCCTTAACCCTGTTTGCTAAAGATATTTCATGACTCCTTTACGCCCTCTTAATTCCTCGTTTCAGATTGGTCCTACATTCCCGATATTCTTCCAAAGCTTCGTCTTTCTTCGGCCGCCGAGACCTTATATATGCTTCCTTTTTCCTCTTAGCCAGTCTCACAATTTCACCTGTCATCCATGGTTCCCTAATCTTGCCATTTCTATCCCTCATTTTCACAGGAACATGACTCTCCTGCACGCTAATCAAGCTCTCTTTAAAAGCCTCCCACATATCAAACGTGGATTTACCTTCAAACAGCTGCTCCCAATCTACATTCCCCAGCTCCTGCCGAATTTTGGTGGATTTGGCCTTCCCCCAATTTAGCACTGTTCCTTTAGGACCACTCTTGGCTTTGTAAATGAGTATTCTAAAACTTACGGAATTGTGATCACTATTCCCAAAGTATTCCCCTACTGAAACTTCAACCACCTGGCCGGTCACATTCCCCAACACATGGTCCAGTATGGCCCCTTCCCGAGTTCGACTATTTACATACTGCTCTAGAAAACCCTCCTGGATGCTCCTTACAAATTCTGCTCCATCTAGACCTCTAACACTAAGTGAATCCCAGTCTATGTTGGGAAAATTAAAATCTCCTATGACCACCACCCTGTTGCTCCTACATCTTTCCATAATCTGTTTACATATTTGTACCTCTATCTCACGCTCGCTGTTGGGAGGCCTGTAGTACAGCCCCAACATTGTTACCGCACCCTTTCTATTTCTGAGTTCTGCCCATATTGCCTCACTGTTCGAGTCCTCCATAGTGCCCTCCTTCAGCACAGCTGTGATATCCTCTTTGACCAGTAATGCAACTCCTCCACCCCTTTTACCTCCCTCTCTATCCCGCCTGAAGCATAGATATCCAGGGATATTTAGTTGCCAATCATGCCCTTCCCTTATCCAAGTCTCAGTAATAGCAATAACATCATTCTCCCAGGTACTAATCCAAGCCCTAAGTTCATCTGCCTTACCTACTACACTTCTTGCAGTAAAACAAATGCACCTCAGACCACCAGTCCCTTTGCTTTCATCATCTTCTCCCGGCCTACTCTTTCCCTTAGTCACGCTGACTTCATTATCTAGTTCCTTACAGGCTTTTGTTACTACCTCCTTACTGTCCGCTGATCGCCTCATTTGGTTCCCAACCCCCTGCCACATTAGTTTAAACCCTCCCCAACAGCGTTAGCAAAAGCACCCCCAAGGACATTGGTTCCAGTCCGGCCCAGGGGTAGACCGTCCAATTTGTAATAGTCCCACCTCCCCCAGAACCGGTCCCAATGTCCCAAAAATCTGAACCCCTCCTTCCTGCACCATCTCTCAAGCCACGCATTCATCCTGACTATTCTTTCATTTCTACTCTCACTATCACGTGGCACTGGTAGCAATCCTGAGATTACTACCTCTGAGGTCCTACTTTTTAACTTGGCTCCTAACTCCCTAAATTCAGCTTGCAGGACCTCTTCCCGTTTTTTACCTATATCATTGGTGCCTATGTGCACAACAACAACTGGCTGTGCACCCTCCCCCTTCAGAATGTTCTGCAGCTGATCTGAGACATCCCTGACCCGTTATCCTAGGAGGCAACATACCATTCGGGAGTCTCGTTTTTGACCACAGAACCGCCTATCTACTCCCCTTACAATCGAATCCTCTATGACTCTTGCCCGTCCACTCTTTTTCCCGCCCTTCTGAACAGCAGAGCCAGCCAGGGTGCCATGAACCTGGCTGCTGCTGCCTTCCCCTGGTGAGCCATCTCCCTCAACAGTATCCAAAACGGTATACCTGTTCTGGAGGGAGATGACCGCAGGGGACACCTGCGCTGCCTTCCTGCTCTTTCTCTGCCTTTTGGTCACCCGTTCCCTTTCTCCCTCAGCAATCCAAATCTGCGATGTGACCAATTCGCTAAACGTGCTATCCACGACATCCTCAGCATCGCGGATGCTCAAAAGTGAGTCCATCCGCAGCTCTAGAGCCGTCATGCGGTCTAACAAGAGCTGCAGCTGGCCACACTTCCTGCACGTGAAGGAATCAGGGACATCAACCGTGTCCCTGAGCTCCCACATTGAGCAAGAGGAGCATAACACGGGTCTGTGATCTCCTGCCATTTTTAATCTTAAGCTTAACTTAGTCTGAAACTTAGAAAAAATGAAAAAGGAACGAAAAGTATTTACCAATCACACAATAAAAAAAAAGTAGAAAAAGCCTTACCTTATCTACACACCACCGAGTCCTATTTTTTTGGTTAGAGAAGGAGGGCGGGTGGGAGACACTACCCGTGTAGTTTCTCGGGTTCAGAAAAGGCCCAAATATATAGGGTTTTATTTACTCAGCAACCCCTTGGTCCGCCGAAAACAAAAGGGAATTAAGTTTAAGCTGAAACTGACCTTCCCAGCTGCTCACTCGCTCGCACTCTCTGCTCCCGAATAAGCTGCCGCAGTAAAGTGATGGAAAATGCTTTTGAAAATACATTCAACCGGCACTGAAACAAAATAACCTGTTCACTGCCGATCAATTTGCATTCCACAAGCACCGCTCGGCTCCTGACTTCATTGTAGACTTGGTCCAAATATGGACAAAAGAGGTTAACTCGAGAGATGAGGTGAGACTGAATGCCCTTGATATCAAGGCATTTGACCAAATGCGCTTTCAAGGAGGCCAGGCAAGATTGTAGTCAGTGAGAATCATGGGGAAATTCTCCACTGGTTGGAGTTATACCTAGTACAGAGGTTATTGTTGTTGAAGGTCAATTATATCAGTCCCAGGACATTACTGCAGGAGTTCTTCAAGATAATGTCAAAGTCCCAACCATCTTCAGTTGTTTCATCAATGACCTTCGCTCAACCATAAATCAGAAGTGCTGTTGTTCACTGATGATAGTATGATATTCAGGACCACTCACAACTGCTTTGTTCCTGAAGCAGTTCGCACTCAGATGCAACAAGACCTAGCCAACATTCAGGCTTGGGCTGCGAAGTGACAAGTAACATTCTCGCCAGACAGGTTTAAGGCGACGGATCTCTCAACAGAAGAGAATCTAGCCATTTCTTCTTGACATTCAACGGCATTACCATCGCTGAATCCGGTGAAAGAATATTAATTTCTTGAAAAAATATTGCCCAGGTCCTATTGGCTGACGATCTCTGGAAATGCTAACTGTTAATGAATGCATAGTCTAATTTTGACAGCTGTACCTTCAACTGTATCCATGCTTCAGAATGTACCCCAAGATTCTGAGTTTCCCTCTCTTTCTTTCAGACATTCATATATCCCATCTCTTGTTCCAAGGTTTTTAACAGAAGTATAAATCATTTCTTCTTTGGCTATGTATCTATTTCTGACTTGCTGTACTTATGTGGCATTCGATATTTAATTTGTTAAAATTGTAATATAAATAACAGAAATATTATTATCTTTTGCCGTCCTCCGCAATATTATTCTCACAATTGTTTTACATTCATTCAGACAAATACATCTCCTTTTCCTGCTATTTCGTCCGTCTGAAATCCAATCATTTACCACGATTTGTGCCACTTGTGATATATTCTTGTTTATTTTGCCTGGATAGGTTCAGCTCCGACCATCTCCTTTTGACATTCACCGGCATTACCATTGGTAAATCCCCCACCAGTGACATCCTGGGGTTTGGCATTGACCTGAGACATAGCTGCACCAGCCACATAAATGCTATGACTGCCTGTAAGAGGCTGGGAATTCTGTATCAATAACGCACCTCGCCAAATCCTTCCAACTGTTACGTCATGAGTACGATGTAACAATCTCCAATTTCCTAGATACCTTCTGCTCCAAAAACAAACCAGCAACACAAGACCATCCAAGACAAAGCATTCCATCTACCACCTTAAACATTCACTCCCTCCACTACCAGTGCACAGTAGCAGCAGTGTGTACTATCTACAAGATGCCATGCAGGAACTCACCAAGGCTCCATCGACAGCGCCTTCCAAACCCATGACCTCTACCATCTAGAAGAATAAGAGCTCCAGACACAAGGGAGCACTACCACCTGTGAGTTTCCCTCCAAGACACAAACCATTGTGACATTGAACTATACCACCAGTCTTTCACAGTCATTCGGTCAAAAACATGGAACTCCCTTCCTAACAGATATATGGGTGCACCTGCACTGCATCAACTTAGAGATGCTGAATAAATGTTGGTCAGGCCTGCAACACTCACATCCGAAGATGGAATAAAAATGCAAAGAGAAACCATAACTTGAAAGATGAATAGAAAGGTCAAAGAATTTTTGGGAGACACATGTCAATGGAAATAAAGTTCCAGTAATAGTTGAGCATGATGGGCAGAGGGAATTCAGAAAGTGGGAAAAAAAGGGCTAGAGTAAAGTAATAATGGCGAGAAAACAAAAGAGAAAAGCCCACAAAAGGAAACCAATGCTGGCAAATATAAATTTACATTAAAAGTTGTGTATAAAGTAATGTATTTAAGAAATAAACAGAGCGCGAGATAGGCTACCTGGAATGATAACGAGGTCCATATGAAAAGATAGATAGCGAAAAACACGGTGACTGAGAATATACAGTCATGGGAATGAAAATTAGAATACATAACGTGGATACCGATAGAGAAAGGGAAATAAGTATATTTCAATATATTAATTCTTGGTACATCAGTATCACATCAAAGGGCGGGCACTTTTTGCAAATCCCTACTTGCCCTAGTAAGGTGGTATAACCACTTCAGAGGGCAGTTAGGTTCAAATACAAAGTGCCATATAATTGGAGTCACATTTAGGGCGAAGGGGCAACTTCCCTTCCATAGAGGGCATTAATGAGCCAGTTGGATTGTTATGACAATAAAACAACTTCCTTCTTACTTTGACTGATACCACATTGTTAACTGCAGTTTTTATAAAGTGAGTACATATGCACAAAGTGTCTTGGTGTGATTAGACTTCCGATAACATCCAGATTATGAATCCATTCCTCTGGATTTCTTGCCCAGTAATATAACGAATACAGCAGCCTGCCCTTGTCGGGAGAGGAGCAGAACAAATGACGAAGGGAGTGATGGAAGTAGAGAAATAGTACGTACATAGAGAGAGAAAAACAAAAAAAAAATAAACACTGCAAAGAGGAAGATAGAAAACAGGAATTAAACAAGTACAAGTTAAATGGCAAATCAGATCTAAAATCAGAGTGAGTTCAGTTGTATTCCAATGTATAAAATATACGTTAAAACAACATTATCTACACTATTATAGGATGGGATCCTAGTTATAAGTAAGTCTGAAGTTTAATACTGCTTTGCATGTTGAACATCAATTACTGTAGATTTATTAAGCAGGCAGCCTATGCAATGAAGGTTAAACATATACTTCTAGGGCTGCACTTACAGACAAACGAGTTGGTGTTTGCATCGCAGTTCCTTAATTTGTGTCAAGGTGAGAAGGCCTTATCAAATCCGAGGTATCAGCTCCAACTCTGGTTTTAAATGAGTTTCAATAAACACTTTGCATGACAAATGGCATTTTACTGCAGTAAATTATGTTATAGTTAATTCGCAGTCCCATAGTACATGTATTTTACGAGTTTGCATCTCTTGCAAGACGATTTCTGGTTTAACAGGTAAGGCTTCATATGACTATAGTCGAAAGAGAACCGAATAGATATATAGAATTCGTAGACTTCAGGAAAATCCGACCCAACATTTTCTTACAATTTGTCCTTAATTGAGTGTAGAATATCTAAAACCAGCATTAAACATTATTTTATCAGCAGCGTGTGTCAGCCGCGAACAATTCTGTTGTGCAGATATTTCATGGATTTTTCCTTTATGGCCAGGTGGTTGAAGTTTCAGTCGGGGACTACTTTGGGAATAGTGATCACAATTCCGTAAGTTTTCGAATACTCATGGACAAAGATGAGAGTGGTCCGAAAGGAAGAGAGCTAAATTGGGGGAAGGCCAACTATACCAAAATTCGGCTGGATCTGGGGAATGTAGATTGGGAGCAGCTGTTTCAAGGTAAAACCACATTTGATATGTGGGAGGCTTTTAAAGAGAGGTTGATTAGCGTGCAGGAGAGACATGTTCCTGTGAAAATGAGGGGTAGGAATGGCAAGATTAGGGAACCATGGATGACAGGTGAAATTGTGAGACTAGCTAAGAGGAAAAAGGAAGCATACATAAGGTCTCGGTGGCTGAAGAAAGACAAAGCTTTGAAAGAAAAGCGGGAATGTAGGACCAATCTGAAACGAGGAATTAAGAGGGCGAAAAGGAGTCATGAAATATCTTTAGCAAACAGGGTTAAGGAAAATCCCAAAGCCTTTTATTCATATATAAGGAGCAAGAGGGTAACTAGAGAAAGAATTGGCCCACTCAAGGACAAAGGAGGAAAGTTATGCGTGGAGTCAGAGAAAATGGGTGAGATTCTAAACGAGTACTTTGCATCGGTATTCACCGAGGAGAGGGACATGACGGATGTTCAGGTTAGGGACAGATGTTTGATTACTCTAGATCAAGTCGGCATAAGGAGGGATGAAGTGTTGGGTATTCTAAAAGGTATTAAGGTGGACAAGTCCCCAGGTCCGGATGGGATCTATCCCAGGTTACTGAGAGAGGTGAGAGAGGAAATAGCTGGGGCCTTAACAGATATCTTTGCAGCATCCTTAAACACGGGTGAGGTCCCGGAGGACTGGAGAATTGCTAATGTTGTCCCCTTGTTTAAGAAGCGTAGCAGGGATAATCCAGGTAATTATAGACCGGTGAGCCTGACGTCAGTGGTAGGGAAGCTGTTGGAGAAGATACTGAGGGATAGGATCTATTCCCATTTGGAAGAAAATGGGCTCATCAGTGATAGGCAACATGGCTTTGTGCAGGAAAGGTCATGTCTTCCCAACTTAATAGAATTCTTTGAGGAAGTGACAAAGCTGATTGATGAGGGGCGGGCTCTCGATGTCATATACATGGACTTCAGTAAGGCGTTTGATAAGGTTCCCCATGGTAGGCTGATGGAGAAACGGAAGTCGGATTGGGTCCAAGGTGTACTAGCTAGATGGATAAAGAACTGGCTGGGCAACAGGAGACAGAGAGTGGCAGTGGAAGGGAGTTTCTCAAAATTGGGACGTGTGACCAGTGGCGTTCCACAGGGATCCGTGCTGGGACCACTGTTGTTTGTGATATACATAAATGATTTGGAGGAAAGTATAGGTGGTCTGATTAGCAAGTTTGCAGACGACACTAAGATTGGTGGAGTAGCAGATAGTGAAGGGGACTGTCAGAGAATACAGCAGAATATAGATGGATTGGAGAGTTGGGCAGAGAAATGGCAGATGGAGTTCAATCAGGGCAAATACGAGGTGATGCATTTTGGAAGATCCAATTCAAGAGTGAATTATACAGTAAATGGAAAAGTCCTGGGGAAAATTGATGTACAGAGAGATTTGGGTGTTCAGGTGCATTGTTCCCTGAAGGTGGCAACGCAGGTAAATAGAGTGGTCAAGAAGGCATACGGCATGCTTTCCTTCTTCGGACGGGGTATTGAGTATAAGAGTTGGCAGGTCATGTTACAGTTGTATAGGACTTTGGTTCGGCCACATTTGGAATACTGCATGCAGTTCTGGTCGCCACATTGCCAAAATGAAGTGGATGCTTTGGAGAGGGTGCAGAGAAGATTCACCAGGATGTTGCCTGGTATGGAGGGCGCTAGCTATGAAAAGAGGTTGAGTAGATTAGGATTATTTTCATTAGAAAGACAGAGGTTGAGGCGGGACCTGATTGAGGTGTACAAAATCATGAGAGGTATAGCCAGGGTGGATAGGAAGAAGCTTTTTCCCAGAGTGGGGGATTCAATTACTAGGGGTCACGAGTTCAAACTGAGAGGGGAAAAGTTTAGGGGTGATCTGCGTGGAAAGTTCTTTATGCAGCGGGTGGTGGGTGCCTGGAACGCGTTGCCAGCGGAGGTGGTAGACGCGGGCACGATAGCGTCTTTTAAGATGAATCTAGACAGATACATGAATGGGCAGGAAGTAAAGAGATACAGACCCTTAGAAAATAGGCGACATGTTTAGATAGAGGATCTGGATAGGCGCAGGCTTGGAGGTCCGAGGGGCCTGTTCCTGTGCTGTAATTTTCTTTGTTCTTTGTCCTTTTGTATCATAAACATATCTTTGGCCTCCTTGTCTCGAGAGACAATGTGTATGCGCCTGGAGGTGGTCATTGGATTGCGAAGCAGCGCCTGAAGTGGCTGTAAAAGCCAATTCTGGAGTGACAGGCTCTTCCACATGTGCTACAGATAAAATTGGTTGTCGGGGCTGTTACACAGTTGGCTCTCCCCTTGCGCTTCTGTCTTTTTTCCTGCCAACTGCTCAGTCTCTTCGACTCGCCACATTTTAGCCCCGCTTTTATGGCTGCCCGCCAGCTCTGGCGATCACTGGCATCTGACTCCCATGACGCAGGACTCATGTCGCGTTTGCAGACGTCTTTCAAGTGGAGACATGGACGGCCGGTGGGTCTGATACCAGTGATGAGCTCGCTGTACAATGTGTCCTTGGGAATCCCGCCTTCTTCCATGAGGCTCACATGGCCAAGCCATCTCAAGCACCGCTGACTCAGTAGCGCGTATATGCTGGGGATGTTGGCCACCTCGAAGTCTTCTGTGTTGGAGATACGGTCCTGCCACCTGATTCCAAGGATTCTCCGGAGGCAGCGAAGATGGAATGAATTGAGACGTCGCATTTATCAGACATACGGTGTCCAGGCCTTGCTGCCGTCGAGCAAGGTACTGAGGGCAAAGGCTTGATACACTCGGACTTGTTTGTTCCATGTCAGTGCGCCATTTTCTCACACTCTTTTGGCCAGTCTGGACATAGCAGTGGAAGCCTTTCCCATGCGCTTGTTGATTTCTGCATCGAGAGACAGGTTATTGGTGAATGTTGAGCCTAGGTAGGTGAACTCTTGAACCACTTCCAGAGCGTGGTGGCCGATATTGTTGGACGGAGCATTTCTGACGTCCTGTCCCATGGTGATCGTTCTCTTGAGGCTGATGGTTAGGCCAAATCTCGTTGCAGGCGTAATCCCGTCGATGAGTTTCTGCAGACATTCTCATGTGTGATAAAAGCAAAATACTGCCGATGCTGGAAATCTGAAATAAAAACAAGAAATGCTGGAACCACTCAGCAGGTCTGGCAGCATCTGTGAAAAGAGAAGCAGAGTCAACGTTTCGGGTCAGTGACCCTTCTTATGTGTGAGGTTTTAATGCAGCATCGTCGGCAAAGAGGGGTTCCCTGATGAGGGCATTTCATACTTTGGTCTTCGCTCTTAGACGGGCAAGGTTGAACAACCTGCCACCTGATCTTGAGTGGAGGAAAATTCCTTCTTCTGACGACTTGAACGCACGTAGAGCAGTAAGGAGAAGAAGATCTCAAACAGTGTGGGTGCGAGAACACGGCCTTGTTTCACGCCACTCAGGATAGGTAAGGGGTCTGATGAGGTGCTGCTATGCTGAATTGTGCCTTTTATATTGTCATGGAATGAGGTGATGATACTTAGGAGCCTTGGTGGACATCCGATCTTTTATAGTAGTCTGAAGAGTCCACGTCTGCTGACGAGGTCAAAGGCTTTGGTGAGATCAATGAAAGCAACGTAGAGGGGCATCTGTTGTTCACGTCATTTCTCCTGTAGCTGGGGAAGGGAGAACAGCATGTCAATGGTAGATCTCTGTGCTCGAAAACCACACTGTGCCTCAGGGTAGACATGCTCAGCCAGCTTCTGGAGCCAGTTTAGAGCAACTCGAGCGAAGACTTTCCCCACTATGCTGAGCAGGGAGATTCCACGGTAGTTATTGCAGTCTCCGGCATCACCCATGTTCTTATAGAAGACGATGATATTGGCAAACATTACGAATATAAATATACGTTGCAAAGCGAGCAGGACCTTGAGACCTGGGGCTGTTTGACCGGTGAGGAACGTACCAATACCGTATCAGTAGTACGATCAGAGGATATGTCTGATACATTAAAGATGTTTCCCTGCAAACAGGGTTGATAACTTGTTAGAAATTGCATACCCATGCTGAAAATGATCGCAAAACAACATCACCCTGAAGGAGCTATGCTAAATTGCGCAAACACCAAATCAGCTAACTAGCATTCTACCTACTTAATGGCGGGAGTAACGAATGCATGCTGAAAAAGATTCATAATACACGATTCATCCCCCTAGGAAAACAGAACTGGAAAATGATGGAAGGCTGAGGGAACTCAACGTACTGAAAGGAAGAGTAAGCAGGAAGGACGTTAAGTGTCACTTATGGGGTTCACACTGATTAGTTTTGTTAGTTTTGAGATACAGCACTGAAACAGGCCCTTCGGCCCACCGACCCGACCATCAACCACCCATTTATACTAATCCTACGCTAATCCCATATTCCTACCACATCCCCACCTGTCCCTATATTTCCCTACCACTTACCTAGACTCGGGGATTTTTTTTATAATGGTCAATTTACCTATTAACCTGCAAGTCTTTTGGCAGGAAACCGGAGAAAACCCGCGCAGACATAGGGAGAACTTGCGAACTCCACACAGGCAGTACCCAGAATTGAACCCGGGTCGCTGGAGCTGTGATGCTGAGGTGCTAACCACTGTGCCACTGTGCCGCCCATAATAGTGGGCGAAAGTCAGGACGGAGGAACAGCGCACTCATGATGTTCACCTGATAACAGAATCCGTGGGCCAGGATAGTGGTCTGGGAGAACTTATGATTCTCCCTGATATCACAGTGAATGGACCTACTTGGAGGACTGCTCACATTGGAAGATACAAACAAACGGACAGGAGTCGGCTGTTCATAGCTGATCTGCAGCTAATGCCGTATACTCACATTTCCCCATATCATTTGACACCTATGGTTAATAAATATTTATCAACCAAAGTTTTAAAAATAATAATCAAGCAGGTGTGAATCGTCATTTGCAGAAGACAGTTCCAAAGTTTGAACAACTTTTGCATGAAGAAATACTTCTGCACCTCTCTCCTGAAAGATCTGTCTCTAATTTTTAAACTATGCCCCATATTGCGCTACTCCCTAAGGAGGAGAAATAATATCTCCATCTATTATTTCTGTGCCATCTAGCATATAAAATAAAATATGGCAAATCACCATTTAACCTTCTAAATTACAGGGAATTTAACCACAGATTGTGCAATATATCATCGTAACTTGAACCTTGGATTGCATTTTAATTCATCACTGCAGTCGCTCCATGGTCAAATAATTCTCGGTCAGGTGTTACCCAGAAATATTTAGAGCTTCCGAGTGTGGTCCAACAAGGGCTTAGTATTGGCAAAGCATGACTTCTTTTTTTTTATTATTCATTCATGGGCTGTGGGCGTTGTTGGTTAGGCCAGCATTTATTGTCCATCCCTAATTGTCCTTGAGAAGGTGGTGGTCAGTTGCCTTCTTGAACCGCTGCAGTCCAATTGGGGTAGGTCCTCCCACAGTGTTGTTAGGAAGAAAGTTCCAGGATTTGACCCAGCGACAGTGAAGGAACGGCGATATAGTTCCAAGTCAAGATGGTGTGTGACTTGGAGGGGAACTTGCAGGTGGCGTTGTTCCCATGCATTTGCTGTCCTTGTCCTTCTAGTTGGTCGAGCTCGCTGGTTTGGAAGGTGCTGTCTCAGGAGTCTTGGTGCGCTGCTGAAGTGCATCTTGTAGATGGTACACACTGCTGCTACTGTGCGTCGGTGGTTGAGGGAGTGAATGTTTGTGAATGGGGTGCCAATCAAGCGGGCTGCTTTGTCCTTGATGGCGTCGAGCTTCTTGAGTGCTGTTGGAGCTGCATCCATCTATGCATTGGAGAGTATTCCATCACACTCCAGACGTGTGCCTTGTAGAGGGTGGACAGGCTTTGGGGAGACAGGAGATAAGTTGCTCGCCGCAGGATTACTAGCCCCTGACCTGCTCCTGTAGCCATGCTATTTATATGGTTACTCCAGTTCAATTTCTTATCAATACTAGCCCCTAGGATGTTGATAGTGGGGGATTCAGTGATGGTAATGCCATTGAATGTCAGGTGGAGATGGTTAGATTCTCTCTTGTTGGAGATGGTCATTGCCTGGCACTTGTGTGACGCGAATGTTACTTGCCACTTATCAGCCCAAGCCTGGATATTGTACAGGTCTTGCTGCATTTCGACACGGACTGATTCAGTATCTGAGGTGTCGCGAATGGTGCTGAACATTGTCCAATCATCAGCGAACATCTCCACTTCTGACCTTACGGTTGAAGGAAGGTCATGGATGAAGCAGCTGAAGATGGTTAGGCCTAGGAGACTACCCTAAGGAGCTCCTGCAGTGATGTCCTGGAGCTCAGATGATTGACCTTCAACACGCACAACCATCTTCCTTTGTGCTAGGCATGACTACAACCAATGGAGAGTTTACCCTCTGATTCCCATTGACTGTAGTTTTGCTAGGATTCCTTGCCGCTATTCTCGGTCGAATGCTGTCTTGATGTCAAGGGCAGTCACTCATGTATTTTAGTGATCTCGATATAAACGCTGCATTCCATTTGTCATTTTGATTATTTGCTGCCTCTGTTCATGACATGTAAATGAGCCTTCTACCAGGACATTCAAGTCTTTTTTGCCCTCTACTGTTTCTCTCTCCTCACCATTCAGAACGTGATGCTTTGATGCTTTTAAGTTCCAAAGTAGATGCCATCCCGTTTTCCTACCATGCCATCCATTTTCCACCGTTTTGTTCATTCGCTGAATACATCAATATGTCTTTGAAAATTCAGGCTTACATCTACATTGCATACACTGTTGCCTATCTTTGTGCCATCGCAGATTTGGATATGTGGATTTCTATCCTATCAGCTTGTAAGATTATTAGGTTACTAAAAGTTACTAACCAGAGTACTCATTGTTCAAATCCAGTTATTATAAACTAGCAACTAAATTATTATCATAAACTTGCATTTAGATTTATTAGAACCTTACTTTGTAGCATGGAAAAGTAGAAAAAAAAAGACTTAGGAAATAAGGCACATTGAAGCCAAGATGTCAAGCCAGCAGGATTCTGGGAAATTGCGTCCAGCATTAAAATGTTTACTTGCAGGAGAAGGGTGAGACGTTGAGAGCCGACAGCGAAAACAGCTTCGGTGTCGAATTGTCATGTAATTAGGTTAGGAATGTAGAAATGTAAAATCATTGAGATAATGTAATCTAAAGAAAGGGGTACTACTTGTGCAAATCCAAAAGGTTATCAACCATCAAAAAATGATCCTTGATTGGTTGAGAAAGGCATGCGTTAAGACAAGACCAATCACTGATTGGGAGAGTGGAGGGCTAAATGGAAAATTGCCAGGATAAAAAAAGAACTGTTTTTGACACTGTACAGCAGAGAATTTTCGAACAACAAGAGAGAAGAGAGACCGACAAGGAAAACTTGAAGAGCAAAAGCTCCAAGAGAAAGAGCCATGCAATCTGTTATCCAGTCTCTACTATGGGCAATATATGTGTTCAGCTGTTAATTACTGTCCGAGTTTGTGACAATGGCTTATCTGAAAGCTTAACAAACTTGTTTTCACCTTTCTCTCAATAATGCCGATTCACAACAAGCTGTTATGCTGCCAAATCTCTTGCACCTGAGAAGGGGGTGTAAAACATCCTATCTTATCAAACCTCACATTCCATGTCATGAATAATAGAGGCACGAACACATGTACTTGTCTCAAGTTATGGCAATGACTATTCCTTTGCGTTTTTCATACTCTCTGTCTTTTGCTTAACCATTTTCCTATCCAGGTCAACAATGTTTCCCTCAATTCCATGAGCTTCTACTTTAGACTTCGGCCAACTGTATTAGAGATGTTATCAAACGAGTTCTGAAGTCCATGTAAATAATAGCCATAAATATTCTTTTGGCCATTCTGTCAGTCCTCCTCCAAATATACCAGGTTTGACTCAGCCTCTCCAAAAAGCCCCTCATCAGGTTCTCTGGTAGAGGAGTGAGAGGGGTAGAACTAAGGGCTGAGGTACTTCGTGGAGTTTTCTCGTCTAGAGGACCGATTGGATTAGGAACAATGGGTAAAGCTGACCTGGCAAAGGGCCAGGGCAGAGAGTTAGGCGTATTGGTCAGACTCGACTGATAGAAAAATGAGTGAGTCAGGAGAGCTCAGCAGGGCATTTGGAAGTGATATCCCTGCTGTGGAACAGCACATTGCAATGAGGCACCCGAATGTTTGCCACCTATCCGGTAACAGGAATGAAATAGAAACAAGGATTGTGTGTATTATGATAGAATGGAACTCTAAGATACACTTTAAATTATTGACTGCCTAGAAGATGATGGGAAGTTCCGTGCATAGGCACAATATTCTGTCTGGGCTGAAGTCAGGACACCTGATGCTTGGGTATTGGGCAGCTTTTGGCATGTGGCTTCTGAACTCAGGATGGATGTCAGTGCTGTTTCACCAACAGTGATGCCATTGGGAAAAAGGTCGGGATGGATCTGATTCAATCAAGGTCTGCGTGGAGATAACCGTTGATTTAAACATTCCTCAGATTTTCTTTCTTCCTCACCCCAAGAACCCTGGAGAAAAGGATCCAGCTTCATATCTTCCGCTTTTTCAATCATAGTGATGTGTTACTAAGTTATCACCATGACCACCTCTATTGTTTTTACTGTTAAGGTCAGTGAACGGTTGGTCAGATCAATCAAACAACTGATCATTTTTGTAAAATTGAACGCGAGGATACTTTAGTTATCCGGTTTGTCTGTGAGTGTGAATTTGTGTAAACTTGTCCACTTCACAACCGAATCTCAGTTTGTTTAATGAGGAAAGCCTCTATTCTATGTGGCACAAATATCTGTAGGAGAAATGACTCACCTAAACAAAACAAGCAGTTTTCCTTGGTAGTCCAATTTGCATCTCATGCAGCAGAATCGGTATCTGAGTAGCTCATATTGGTGGCCTCCAACCAATGCTCGATCTGCAGTCTACCAATGTTACCTTATAGGAGCGGTGTGTGAACTGTCTCCAGTCTATATCCACTCTTCTTGTGGTCGAGATCTGTTGAATCGACCTCCTTGTAAAGTCATGATGGGTGCAAGCTATCGAGGTGAACACAAGAAATAGATAATATCAGAGGCGGCTCAATAGTAGCTCTCGCGCCTCTGCGTCACATAAGCATTGGTCTAAAGACTAGTCTAGAGTGGAAAATCTCAGCTGACAGACCAGTACTGTACTGATGAAGTGCTGCACTGTCGGAGGTGCTGTGTTTCGGATGAAATATTATACCTAGCTGTCTCTCAGGTGGAAGGTGCATATTGCACAGACAATATTTTGAAGAACAAGGGAGAGATCCGCCCAGTGTCAGGCCAACATTTATCTAACAAGCAACATCTCTCAAACAAATGATCTGGTCATTATCCTTACTGAAGTGGACCTTGGCATGTTCAAGTTGGTTGTCACATTTCTAACGTTGCAACAAATGGTTTGCCTGCGCTTGCGAAACTTCTATGTAAATGCAAATTATTTTTTTATAATCAGAGGAATATGCATCACAGAAGTAGACCAGTTGCCCCATCGTTTCTTGTGCCAGCCAGTTAGCTGAACAAAAAACTGCTCTTTACCCATAGCCCTCCATATTGTTCTGCGTTGCATTTTGTATAGGTAATAAACTAAATGAGGCCAAAGAACACGCTGTCAATTAGACATAGGGCATAGGACCTAATGATCAAAACAAGTGAGGCCTAATCGCCCACGGGTGAGGTATCTTTCAATGCAGAGATGAAAACAATAGTAATTGGATTACCGTCCAGCCCGCATGAACTTATTCTTATGTGGATGATGGGGATCCTACAGATTTAGCATATCTGGACTTCCAGAAGGCATCTGATAAGGTGCCGCACAAAAGGTTAATACACAAGGTAAGATCACATGGGGTTTGGGGCAATATATTTGCTTGAATAGAGGTTTTAGCTAACTAGCAAAAAACAGAGAGTTGGGATAAATGGGTCTTTTTTTCTGGCTACCAGGATGTAATTAGTGGCGTGCCACAGGTTCGGTCCTTGGGCAACAATTATTTACAATATGTATTGATGACTTGTATGCAGGAATAGAAGGTACAAATGCCAAATTTACAGATGGCGCTAAAATGCGTGGGATAGTAAGTTGCAATGAAGAAATACGAAATTTTCAAATGGATATAGATAGGTTCGGTGAATATGCCAAAATGTGGCAGGTGGAGTTTACCGTGGATAGGTGTGAGGTTACCCATCTTGGTCCGAAGAATAAAAAGGCAAATTATCATCTAGATGGAGAGAAACTTCAGAGTGAATCGGTGCAGAGGAATCTGGGTGTCCTCGTGCATGATTCGCTGAAAAGTAGTATGCAGGTACAGCAGGTAAAAGGAAGACAAATGGAATTTTGGAATTTATTGTGAAAGGAATAGAGTATAAAAGTAGGGAAGTGTGGCTGCAACTGTACAAGGCGGTAGTGAGACCACACCTGGAGTATTGTACAGTTTTGGTCCCCTTACTTGAGAAGGGAAGTAGTTGCCCTGGAGGCAGTTCAGAAGATGTTCACTAGATTGCTTCCAGAGATGAGGGGTTTGTGTTATGAAGAAAGATTGAGCAGATTAGGCCTTTACTCTCTGGAGTTTAGAAGAATGAGAGGAGATCTAATTGAGGAATATAAGATGATTAAAGGGATCGACAAAGTAGACTTGGAGAGGATGATTCCTCTGGTGGGGCAATTTAGAACAAGAGGTCATAGTTGTAGGATAAGGAGTAGCAGATTTAAAACAGAGATTAGGAGAAATTACTTCTCTCAAAGGGCCGTGAGTCTGTGGAATTCATTACCCCAGAGTGCGGTCGATACCACGGCATTGAGTGAATTTAAGGAGGAAATAGACAGATTTTTAATTAGAAATGGGTTGAAGAGTTATGGAGAACGGGCAGGAAAGTGGAGTTGAGGCCAAGATGAGATCAGCCATGATCATACTGAATGGCGGAGCAGGCTCGAGCGGCTGAATTGCCTACTACTTCTCCTCGTTCTATGTTCTTGTGTTCTTATCTACTTCCTCTGATGTCTCTCCCCAAATTAACCATTTCCCTAGTTTTCATCCTTCAAGATTGCCAGCCTTTCGTGATTCACATTAACACCACTTGGTTCGGCCACGGTACACATTGTCTTAAGGCTTTACCCTAAAGCATAAAGCGTTACCCAGAATTTTCTCAAAAGTCGTTGGCTCAAAAGCAGTCCTTTTGTCACTCCGATGAAGGAATATGATGCAGCAGAACGCCCTCTAATGATAGAAAATGCCAGTTAAAGAGCTGGTACAAAAGTAAAAACTGTGGATTATGGAAATCTGATATAAAAATGGGAAATGTTCGAAACACTCAGCGGGTCTGGCAGCATCTGTGGAGCGAGAAACACAACGAAACTTTCAGACCTGTTATTTTTCATTAGAAATGACGAACGTGATGTAATGAGATCTGCTGTATGATCCCGTTTCTGATGTTCATTGTGTGATGTCATGGAATCTGCTGTATGACCATTGTTTGGATCCTCATTGCATGTTGTACTGGCACATGCTGTATGGCACATGTTCTAATGTAAAGGGTGGGACATAATGTGCCCTAAGTTATTATCACTGATCTGATGGACATTGTGACGTACTGAGACGTGCTGTATGACCCTTGTTCAGCGAATCCATGTCTGATATTCTGGGGGTTGTTGTCTGATTCCTGCTCTAATGTTAATGGCGGCATATACAGAACCCTGTTGTATAATCCTTGTCCTGATGGTAAACCTGTGCTGTGCAGGCAGCTGCTCTCTGATTTCTCTTCTGAAGTTCAATGTTTGATGTGCTGGGACCTGCTGCATGACCCTTGCTCTTACATGCAGTGTGTTTTGTATTGGAGCTGCTTTACCTTCCCTGTTCTGATGTTCGGTATGTTATGTACTAGGTCCTGCTGTATGATCCCTGTTCCGATGGACAGCGGGATATACTATGACCTGCTTTATTTTCCCTGCTCTAATTTTCAGTGTGTTATGTGCTGGCTCATGCTGTACAATCCCTATACTTATGTTCAGTGCGTTTTGTATTGGACTTGCTTCCCCCTTCCCTGTTCCGATGTTCGGTATGTTATACACTCAGTCTAGCTGTATGATCCCTGTTCTGATGAACAGTGTGTGTTGTATTGGGACCTGTTTTATGTTCACTATTCTGATGTTCGGTATGTTATACATTCTGTCCAGCTGCATGATCCCCGTTCTAATGAACAGTGTGTGTTGTATTGGGACCTGTTTTATATTTACGGTTCTGATGTTCGGTATATTATACATTAAGTCCATCTGTATGATCCCCGTTCTGATGAATAGTGTGTGTTGTATTGGGACCTGTTTTATGTTCACTGTTCTGATGTTCGGTATGTTATGCATTCAGTCCAGCTCTAAGAAGCCTGTTCTGATGAATAGTGTATATTGTATTAGAACCTGTTTTATGTTCCATGTTCTGATGTTCAGTGTGTGATGCCCCAGGCCTTGCTTTGTGATCCTTGTTCTGATGGTGTTCACTCGACTGATACCTGGGATCGGGGTGTTTCTCAAATGAAGATATGTTGAACAGGTGTTTAGAAGAATGAGAGGTGATCTTATTGAAACGTAAAAGAACCTGAGGGGAACTGACAGGGCGGATCCTGAAAGGATGTTTCCCCTTGTGGGAGAGACTAGAATAAGGGGACAGAGCTTAAAAATAAGGGGTAGCTAATTTAAGATGGAGATGAGGAGTTTGTTCTTTTATTTTTTCTCTCAGATACTTGTGTGTCTTTGTTGCTCTCATCCCCAGACAGCGGTGGAGGCAGGGTCATTGATTACGTTTAAGGTAGTGGTAGATACATTCTTGACTAACAAGAGGATCAAAGGGTATCGGGGTTAGGTGGGAAAGTGGAGTTGAGGCCACAATCAGATCAGCCATGATTTAGTGGTGGATCAGGCTCGATGGTGCCGAATGGCCTACTCCTGCTCCTAATTCGTACGTTCATATGTTCATATAATGGACTGTGTAATGATTCCCTGCACTGCTGCACAATGTCTGATGTACTTACACCTGCTGCATGACTCATTTCCTGAGGAATTCTGATCGACGCTGCTGCTGCTGACCACAGGCCACATTACCAAAATTGTGCCACGTGCCAACTTATTCATACAGCCCCAGTTGTGGGCAACTGATACAATTCACAGCATAGCTGCACCTTCTGGCATTTGGCCTCATTCCTTGAGCTTCCAATCCTGCGGGCACATTGTCATATTTCCGGTACAATGACATCAGGCCGTACCTGGCCACGAGGAAGTAATAGAGTATTAGTCCAATGTCTTCAGTGGGGAAATTTGCAAGAATTAGTTATTAGGAACAGAATGTCTGACGGGTTGCAAAAATATGAGTTGATCAGAGAGAATTAGCATGGAATTGTAAAGGGTAAATGAAGTTGAACTAAACAAATTGGTTTTTGACTAGGTACATAATGTGCTTGATAAAGCATTTTATGGCATTCCAGACTCAGTATTAGGTCAGCAATTTAAGATTCAAACACCTGCTCCCATTCTTCTTCAAGAGAGAAAATGTTTGCAATGATTCTGCTGCTGTGACTTCTCACTCCTCTAGACACATCATTTGTTTCTTACGTGTATGGGATATATTGTTACTTCCATAAGAGAGTGATAAAGCTCCTCATAAGAGCCTGTTAACTGGGGGTAAAGTGAATGGAGTTGACAGCATTTTTTAGCAGCGTTAAGAAATTGGCTGAGTGGGAGAAGACGGAGTGGAGGGGTAATGGACAGTTAATCTAATTTGTAGGCCGTAGATATTGATGTTGTGCAAGGATCTGGTTTGGGCCTGAAATGTTCTCCATCTTTATTAATAACTTTGATGTTGTAATTGAAAGCCGCATATCCATATTTGCTGATGATCGAAGTATCGAAGGCATTGTAACCAAACATTAGAAAGGGATAGTGATACATGATATATACCATTAACATTTGTCATAAACAGTTGAGCCTTCAACTCGGATCTCTGTGGAACCTCATTAGTTATAGTGTGCCAAGCAGAACGTGATCCATTTACCCAACTTTCTGCTATTTTTTTCTCATCAATCCTATATACATGCTAATATATCAGTAACAACATCATGGGCACTTAACTTGTGCAGTCACCTTATATATGTCACCATAGTGACACATGTGGTGCATTTGTGTCCACTGGAAGCTACATATCTTAATGCACAGCGTCCTGTTCCTTCCAGATGGAAAGAATATATAAGAATATAACAGACACATTGCGTCTGTTTCAGATAAACAAAATAAGTGTCAGCCATTGCTTGTTCATTCCTCTGGGCAAAATCTTGACAAATCAACGTCAAGCTGAGTGGTTTACATTTCAAACAAAGTTTGGCTGTTAACTGAAATTACCATAAACTGGTTCAAATACCAACGCCAGCCAATCGGCACTCTCTTCTAATACGGTATAACTTTGTTGCTTTCACTTACATTGGTATTCATTCGATTTGTCCTAATGAATGCAAGACGAAATGCTTTAACAAAACGTATGTTTTCAACAATATTCAAACTTTTAAGGTGCTCCTGATTCACTTTGCAGGCTCTCAGCAGCCATTTGCAGAAATGCAAACATAATCTAACATGGAAGATTCGTCCATCTGTTCTCAAAACTTTTATTTGATTAGTTTTACAGGACATCCTACCTCATGTCCCTAAACTAATTCAAATGTACTCAAACTGGTAGATTCATTACATGGATGCCTAGTGGTAGAAAAAACAAATTCCAACCCTTAATCCCAATCATGGTGATATTCATGACATTATGCCCTGATCATCGTTTTGGGCATCTGATGGTGCCGTTATAAAGCCGCTTGTGTCTCTAGGTGGTAGACAGACGAATTTAACTGTGTTATACCCAGGATACCCATAACTTTGTGGACATTTTCGACATAAAATTGGAGCCTTCATCCGACTGAAACTCTGCTGGTAACCCATATCTAGTGAAGAACATGATTGACTTCTCTCGGCTATCTTAGCCAAAATTGTTCTCAAGGGAATGGCCTCTGGAAACGCAGACTTCATATCCATAATTGTGAGTATATTGATGTCCCACTTTTGTTTTCGGTAAAGGTCCTACAAAATCTGCCAACATCCTCAAATATGTTTGCCCAAAAACTGGTATGGGAATTCGAGGTGTGGGTTTTATGGCAGGTTGCGGTTATCACACAAACTATCACGTATAGCACGTTTTACTAAACTGCACCACGTCCTTGAAAAGACCAGGCTAGTAGAAATATCTACTTATAAGTGTTTGGGTCTTCCGGATCCCCACATGTCCCATCATTGGAATTTCGTCGGCTATCCTTAATATTTCTTGGCGATACTTGGCAGGTACCATTATTTGGTAAACAATTGTCCAGTCTTCATCCGCAGGTCTGTAAGGATGTCTCCACTTCCTAACCAGAATTCCACTTTGAGATATCCAGCTGCAGTGTCAAGTTGTCCTCTGACAATGTTTAGCCATTGCTCAGGTCAATCCACGTGCCAGAAAAACTCCTGGGACCTTTTCCTGCAACTGTTCTGTCTCTTTGACTTCGTTGGTCTTTCCTTCGAGCAAAATCATTACCCAAGATCAGTTCAACCACATCTACATGTTAATTATGGACAGCTCTGACAGTTCCAGTTCCAGAAATTAAGTCACACTCAAGTTTTGCCTGATACAAAGGTATGGTTTGATACACCCCGCCGATGCCATTCACTAAAACCTTGGCAAGCTGTGAACTCTCTGGTGGAAAATTTATGCCTTTGCCTCGCAGAAGAGTTTGGTTGTATCCTGTATCCCTATGTATAACTATAGGTTTACCTGCCTCCTTGATGGATAAGGAGCTGCTTTTCCTTTTGACTGAAATTCCCTATAACTCTGAAGTATAATGTTCACATCCCGTGCACTCCCTGTGATCGTTGTACTTGACCTGGCAGCTGCAGTCAGAACTACAGCCTGATCTGTCATACTCTTGATCAGAGCCCCTTTCTCTGCATTGGCTTTGTGAACCCCAATATGTCCCATGGGTTTACCTCACAAGTTCCAGCATTTTTCACAAAGGTGTCCCACCTTGTGACAATGGAAACACTTAGGCTTACAGACCTCACGTCTACCCTCAGCGTCTTCCTTTCTGGCCTGAGAGGAGATGCCTGGGCGCTGCCCCTGTCTACGTGCCTTCTTTTCACCCTGCCACATTTTATCGTTCTGGGGTTTATGAGAGTGACGGACAACAGCTTTGGGCGCATAAACAGTCTTGTAACCATCAGCAATCTCAGTTGTCTGACAGGCTGTTGAAACCTTCTGGCTCTCAACATTCGTTGTTACTGATGGAGGGAGTGATTTTTTTTTAATTCTTCCGGTTGAATTATTTCCCTAACGATCTCATATGTGGCCTCTGTCTTTAGTTTCCACATTCAACGATCAGAGTTAATTTGCTTTACCCTTTCAAATTTTATGGAAGTCTGCCCAAGCTGTTTCCAGAGTTTCCCAAGCTTTCGGCCTGTACGCTCAGGGAGCTACTCATAAGCAGCGAGAATTATCTTTTTGCCATCTCATAATCTGCAGACGCCTCTTCAGAAAGCATGGCTTAAACTTCATGAGCTCTGCCAATCAAGCTGCTGTGCATCAGTAGTGTCCAGCTTTTCTTCAGTCACTTCATCTGTCTAGCTATTGTTTAGAAAGAAATAAAAAGTGTCTCTACATCCCTTTCCTCAAACTTAAGGAGGGTTTGCAGAAATGTAAACAGCTCTCCAGTGGGGCCTGGATTGAAATCTGTTCTTTCCTCACCAAATTTGTCACTGGCGTCAAGCCCACCCTCTTTTAGAGTTCTAGCTTCTTTAATTCGAATACCCTTTCTTGCTCACTTTCTTCCTTTTCTCTTCTGTTTCTGTCTCCAGCCTCACTTCTATTTCCTTTTGTAATTGTAGTACAAGTTTTCTTATATCTCGTTCTTGTTCAAACAGCTTCAACTCCAACTGAAGTCTGGCTAATTCAACTGAATTATCGCCTGGATTGCGTTTCCCTTCTTCCAATTTTCAGTACTGTACTATTTCCTCAAGTATGTCTGCCCTTGGTTTAACTTTAACGCCAAATGTTCTGCAAATTCCTGTTAACCTCGCCTTGGTTAAGTGTTCCAAATAACTCAGGGATAAATCCTTCCTTCCGAGTTAGGTCGTAACAACTGACAAAGCCATTCCAGCAGTGTAAACTTTACGCTAACGTACATGAAACCTGGTGTTTTCATTTTCCCCTTTACAGTTATGATTACTCCACCACAATTGCACGCAATTAGCTATTGGTTATCCCACACAGAACCCCCAATTGTATGTTATGATGGAGGTGGGAGAAATGCACTGTCTTCCTTTAATTCTAATTCTCCACTGGTCAGAACATATATTTAAACGTGTACCAGTAACCAGTCCGGCCAATTATATACTCCATTGTTATTTTGGAATAAGATACATCAACCCGGGTTCTTTAATAAACAACCAAAGTTTTTATATATATATTTTTATATATATATATATATATAGATGTATATACACACACACACATATATATATATATATATATATATATATATATATATATATATATATATAACAGGACTTAGCCAATAAAGATGCAAAGTTGTAACACACAGTTTGAAATGTATATTCTCTTCAAAATACCAAACATACATACATGCACATACTTGTTAAAGGCAAAAATTAAAAAAAAATGTTTTGTCCAATGTACTTGTTAATTGTAGAAGAACAAGGATAGGATACGTTATTTTCCAGGTGGGATACAGTCTGGCATCCTTGTCCAAATAGACGGGCCACTGGGATATTTTCAAAAGCACTTCGTTCAGGAGATGTACAGAGGAAGTCTTCTCGCAACTTCTCAGGGAAAATGCGACATCAGGGATTTTAACTGTAGCGCAAGTTTTAGGGTTTCTCAGAAAGGTGGAGAACAGATGAGTGGAGTGCTTATCTCTTAGCAGGCTTACCCTCAATTGACTCAATATAATTGTTCAAAATTGAGCCTCACTATTGAGCACCATAAATCCTGACACGTCACTGTTCTTGTAAACAGCACTTATAGTCAGAAGGCACCTGCCGTTTACTTAGCTGAAGTCATGTGACATCCAGTAAATCTTGTTGGAAGCTGAGTCCTTCCAGTGACCCTTTAAAGAACAAAGTCCACCTTCTATGGAATCATGTCAGTCCTCCAATAAATCCCTCATCACAATTCCAAAACATGAGTCTTCAATGAAATATAAAGAAAAATAGAAGCACTGTCATAACACAATCTATATGATGATTAAAATCGCCCACGATAATTGCAGTGTCATTCCTACAAATCCCAATTATTTTGTGATTGATACTTCTGCCTCTAGTGTAGCTAATGTTGGTGCTGAGGATGAGGGGGAAGTACTCCCACCAGTGACTTACTTTCCTTCCTATTTCTTATATCCAGCCAGAGTGATTAGGCATCTTGATCATCTGAGCGATGATCATTTCTCAGTACTGTACTAACCTTATCATTTACTAACAAAGCTACCACACTTTTCCTTTCTTCGTCATCCTTTCGAAATGTCACATATACCTTGACTATTTAGTTTGTGGCCTTGGTCACCTTGCAACAATTCGTCTTCGATGTGTCATTAATTCATCAACCTCGTTACTAATTCAGGTGCATTCCATTCTGTCCTTTTTTAAAGCATTTTTCCCACTCTGGCCCTACATGCTGGTGCACACTTATGTTTGTACACTCCGTTCCTTCCGAGCACACTACGGTTATTATTACTCGTATTGCGGCTCTGCAATAATGCCAAGTACTATCTCCTTAACGTTATAAATTTCCTCTCACTGAATTCCTCCCCCCCCCCCCCATTATTTAGTTGAAAGAATAAGATATGTTCTGTTCCAGATGGCATAGAGTCTGGGATCCGAATACACATAGACTGGTCACTGGGATATTTCAGAAGCACTTCGTTCAGGAGATGTACAGAGGAATTCTTCTAACCTAGTTGAAAACCCTCTCTACAGTGCTAGTTATTCGATTCACCAGAACACTGGTCCCAATGTGATTCAAATGAAACTCGTCGCAGTGGAACCTCTATATTAGTGAAGTGATCATTTTGGTGGGAATTACGTGGACGGGCAATATAAGATCAAGGCGTTAATCCCAAAGCGAGTGCAAAAGCTGAGGGACCTATGGGTACACGTGTACAGCAATTGAATGTGGCAGGGGACGGTTGAGAAGCAGGATTCTGGGCTTCACACTATATTATTCCCAAGAGAAGTGCTAACACTTTTCATCGATTCCTTCTTTGCATTTCTCTTCCTGAAAAAAAAACATCAACAAAGGTTCGTTCTGCATTTGTCCCTATTACACTATCCAGAGTCTGTAGATCCAATAGGTTAAAAAGCAAGCAATTATTTACACAATATACAAATCAGCCGTTGACATTTATGAATTATCAATTTACATTTTGGGCCATTAGGGCTAGCACAATTTGGGCTCTCTCCCTTACTGGTGGCTCCTCCTGTTGTCATTTTTCTATGGGGTGAGACTGATACTGCCGGCCCTCATGGCTGTCCCTGTGGCTGTATCAACAAAGCTACACCCTCATCTTCCATGGTCTACCATTTTATCAGTCTCATAACAGTCCTTCCCATTCTCTGTTGGTGCTTTTGGGGTTTGTACAGTTCCATTTGATTGGCGTTGGGAACCATTTAAAATTCTAAAATCGTTATACCAAATATACCACTGTGATTGATTTTTCCCCAGATTGCTATCAATTCTATAAGTGAATTACAAACAAACATAGGATCTGAACAAACAGGATATGGTAGTGGTGACTCGATTGGCTGTGTTGCTGGGTGATACAGCAGCGAACTCCGCATTCTGTGCACTCAGATCATTCAGTAAATTCATTGATTCAGCTATCTCATTAGTCAAATACCATATTATTCTCCCCTGCGGGTGAATGCCGTTCTTAAATCCTATTTCCACTTTACACATTACGTCTACTGTACAATTATGTGGTGGTCCCATGTAATCCATACGTACTACGAGGGCCGGGTGGTTCAATGGTGCCACCCTGACATCACATGACCTCAACAACATATGATCAGAATAAAGCGAGATGCCATCTGTGTTTTTTTTTAATTCTCCCGTCCACTAATAGTCTCGCTTGAGGATGTATTTTTCTATTCTTCCGTGACATTGTGGGCGTCACTGCCAAGGTGAGCATTTTTCGCCCATCCCTATTAACGGTTGACAACTGAATCGCTTGTTTGGCCATTTAGTTTGGAGTCACATGTAGGCCAGATTGGGTAAGGACACCGAATTTCCTTCCCTCAAGGGCATTGGTGTTATTTCCATTATTTTAGTGACAAATCGATGCTAGTTTTATGGTATTATTACTGATACTAGCTTTCCATTCCACATTGTTGTTGATTAAATCTACATGTCACCAGTTGCAGCGGCAGGATTTGAACCCATGTCCCCAAATCATTAGCCGGGGCTTCTGGATTAGTACTTCAATGGCATTGCCACTACGTCACCGACTCCGCGTTGTCAGGGTCGTTCTGGCGGTTCACATAAATACAACAAAGTGCTTAACTGTCCAAAACGTAGCCAAAACATGCCACTCACATGCTGAGTGCACAATTTCAACCGGAGTTAATGTACGCTACTAGTCTAAGTTTCACATGGGCTAATTGTAAAAACAGAACACATACACTAGCTTCCATCTAGCCAGAAATTCTGTAAAGGGTCTGTTGTTCCCAAAGTTAGGGCTGTTTGCAGGTTTTCCTGAAGTGTATGAAAAACTCTCACATTGTAGGCTCCACTTTCATGTTCATGTGCTCAATCGACCAGCTATAACTGCATAATTTTCTTTAAACTCACGGCAATGTCCCATCAATCTTAAAAAAAAATCAGAAAGCCGAAACGTCTTCTGGTATCTGTAACTCTTGCACTGCTTTCCATTTTGTCTCATCTATGCCTTTCTCTCTCGTCTCAGTCTGAGCTCCAGTATTTGTACCTCCATTTGCCCTATTCGGCCTTTTTAGAGTTTTCGTTCACCCCTATCTCGGCAAAAGCTGCAACAATTCCTTCAGTAATACTACAGTTTCCTCAAGAATCTGTGGGAATATTAATAAATCATTCACATACTGGATCAGCTTCTCCCTGCCAGAGAACGCTTCAAAACACGGAGCCATTTACTGATTGGATATCAAGGGAATATCATGAAAACTTTGTGGCAGACATGTCCAAATGTACTTCTGCTCCTTAAGGGTAAATGCAGATTTGTACCGATCTTCGTTCTTCATTGGAATAGATCAAAACCCGACAGAAATATCAAGTACAGTGTATACGTTCATGCACCTTTGTCTAATGCCAAGCAAATCTGCAACAGCAACAATCATTGGGGCACATGCTTGAATGTTTTATTTGATACCGTATAAACTATCGTCATCCTCCAAGATCCAGTTGATTTCTATAGGTCACATTGTTGAATGCACGTGTGTCACCAGAGGTATTAAGGCCTCTTGATCCACAAAGGACGTTACTGCTACCTTTAAATCCCTTTCTGCTTCTCTGGGGAAATTATATTGCCTTTGTGGGGTTTTCATAGGTTCTCATTCCACTACTACCTATATTCCTGTTTTTCACCTAATGTCGTCTCTGTGTTGAGAATACTCTGTCTTCTCCTGCCCTATAATGACGTTAACATACTCTGGGCTTCTTTTTACTGATGCCTCCGAGTCCTATATCCTTTTTCCTGAAAGCAAGCACATCTTTCCTTGCACGTGCAGCAGAATGCACTGTCCATTATTCCCCCTTCCATAAAACGTGATTATTAGGTTTAACACCAACCATTTGCTTCCATCCAGTCTCATGCCAATATGCCTCTCTCCTCACCCCAATTCATTATTATGCATAGCCTTTCTGTTTCGCTTGGCCCACTTGTTTTCAAAGAGATTTTCATACCGTGCGAGCCAGCGTTTTACCATTAATTCTCCCAAAATGTACGGTTCGCCGCTAGATCAATTGGGCTTCCACGGATCCTTTGCCTGGACAAACATATGTGACATCCCTTTATCGATCATTTTTACCCTTTCTTTCCTTCTACTATTAAACCTACTGTCGGGCTTCCATGACTGCCATGTGGGCACAGTTATAATGGCTGGTTGTTACAACTCCTTAAATACTCAGAGGGTGAAAAGAGTTCCAGCTTAGGTTCCCCTTCCTTTCCTCCCTTGTTGAAATTACATTTACCTCCATCCTGGCTTACTTCCTTCTCCATGGAATGGGCAAGATGCGCTATTCCATCCTGAGATCCCTCACTGTCAGGATCCTTTCTCAGTCCTTCCCTATTGCTTGATGAATTGCACTCCCCTGCAAGATGACTGCATTTCCTGAAATTATTCCATTACCTGTTATCTCTATATGGCTGCTTCCAATCACATTTCCACTGGTTTTGCACCTGCATTTCTCAACTGTCGTCCTGGCTCTGTTTAGGGGCCCATTTGGAGTTGCCTGGAGTTTCATCTCCTGCACTTTTCATTTCTTGCCGCTTTCTAACCTGTTAATAGCCTGTTTGCCCTGCTTATCCTCCAAAAGCATGATCTGCCTGCTCCTGAGCTTCACTCATGTCGACGTCTCCCAAGTCAAATGCTGTCTTAGCTGAATTACTGACAGCTTCTGTGCAGTATATAAGAGCTCTTCACCATTAGTGGAGACTGTCTCCTGCCAGTTGCTTCCTATCCAACCCTCCTCCTTATGGTTCTTTGTAATATGGTCATAATCTGCTCGCAACAGCTTTTGGGTGTTCCTGCTCTCCGTACATTATTGGTGCCATGTTCTTAAATAGATTACCCCTTTCGGGCCGACAAGCTTCTCGAAAGTTACGCTTATTATTGTCCCAAATTACTGCCTTCAGGGATACTTGGGTCTTTTGGTAGCTCGGCCAAGAACACTTCATCCAGACCTAAAGGGAAATACCTCATTTTCTCAGATTCGTCAAAATCTTGTATCACAGCCATCGTCTCTAAATACAGAAGGGTGCCCTTCTACTCCCCATCTGAATATTTGTGCATTCGTTGTTGCTTCCATTCATTGCGAAGAGTATGAATTGCATCATGATTAGACACTACCGGGCTTCCCCAGCTACCAGTGTCATTTGCTTGCGCCGCACTGGGCACATTACACCTCTCTCTATATCACCACCACCTATCGCTTCAACTTCAAGAACTTCCATTTCTACCATTTCCCACCACTTATCTAACACATTGCCTTCTTCCACGGCCCCGGCCATGGGGACGACAATACCTCTCTATCTCTGTAGCTTGTGCTGGATCCATTCCATCTCTTCCTCACCTACTGAAAAGCCTGCACAGGTATCGAGTTCGGTGTGCCCCTCTCGCAGCACGCGGAATGCCGCCTTTAAATCACCACACTCCTGCGAGAACCTCAACCATTTTCTTCCCATTCACTGTCCAATTTTTCCCACAGTTGTCTGCGTTCGTGTTACAAGTCACCCTTCTGTATGTCTTGGCAGCTGTAGCTTATCTCCATCTTTTCCCTTCTGTCTCCTTTCCACACTCAAACAATTCTTTCATCAATCTAGCTCGTAGTGCATCCTTTTCCAACAATCTTTTAACCTTCTCCTGCAAACTTTCTGCATATCACTGATGTTACCATGCCAACTGGTGCGTTTTCACCTCTACTCTGACACTCACACAGCCTGTCTTTCCCATGAACCTATGAACTAGGAGCAGGCTATTCGGCCCCTCAATTCTGTTCCGTAATTCAGTAAGATTATGGCTGATCAGTTGGTGGACTCAACTCGACTTTCCTTCCTGCCCCAGTTCCCTTTGACTCCGTCATTTGTCAAACATCTGTCTACCTCTGTCTTAAAAAAAATCTAATGACCTTGTCTCTGCCGATCTCCTGGGAAGAGAGTTCCACACAGTAAGGATCTGCCGAGAGAAAAAAAAGCAATCTACGTATCTATGTCTGAATTGGGCAACATCTTATTTTAAATTATGCCTCGTAATTTCAAGCTCTCCTACAAGGGAAAGCATCCTATCAATATCCACCCTGAACAGGTCCCTCAGGATATTTTGTGTTTCAATAAGATCACCTCTCATTCTTCTAAACTCCAATGAATACAGACCCATCCTTTCCAAACCTCCCTCATTAGATAACCCATTTCCTCTCAGGAATCAGTCGAATGAATTTTCTCTGAACTGCTTCCAAAGCAAGTATACCCTTTCTTAAATAAACACGCCAAACAGTTGCACAATACTCTCGATGTGGTTTCAGCAATGCCTTATACAAGGTATTTCTCGCAAAACAACTCTACTTTTGTGTTCCATCCCCATTGCATCAAACGACAACATTTCATGTGCCTTCTTAATCACTTGCAGTACCTGCATACTAACTTTTGCTGTGTATTTTGTGCACTAGGACACTCAGATCATCTCAGAGTTCTGCAATCTCTCGCCATTTAAATAATATGTTGCTTTTCTATTTACTAGCCAACGTGGACAAGTTCAGACTTTCTCACATTATACTCCAACTACAAATTGTGTCCACTCATTTAACCTATTTCTAGGCCTTTGACGACTCCTTATGTCTTCTTCACAACGTACTCGCTGATGTATATTGGTGTCATCTGCAAATTGAGCAACCATACATTACGTCCCTTCATCCAAGATATAGATTGCAAACAGTTGAGGCTCCAGCACTGATTCCCCTTGGACTTCTCTAGTTACAACTTTCCAAACTGAGAATGCCTCATTTATCCATAATATCTGCGTCCTGTTAGCTAACAAATACTCTATCCATGCTAATATTTACCTCATTTATCATTGGCTCGTATTTTATGTAGTAACCTTTGATGTGAATCCCTGTCATATACCTTGTGGAAATCTAAGTACACCACACCCACAGGTTCTGCTTTATCCAGGTTGCTTGTTACTTCCTCAAATAACTCCAAAAAATTATTCCGACACGATTTCCCCTCTCAAAACCATGTTGACTCTGCCTGATTACTCTGAAATTCCCTAAATGACCTGCTATGAACTCCTTAATAATAGATTCCAGTATTTTCCCATAGACAGATATTAAACTCACTGCTATGTAAAAACCAGCTTTCTGCCTTCCTCTTTACTTGAATAGCAGAGTTACATTTGCTATTTTCCAGTCTGATGGGAACTTTCCATTACCTAGGGAGCGTTGGAAAATTAAAGCCAATGCATCCACCATCTCAGCAGAGAATTCTTTTAATACCCTAACATGAAGAACAACACCTGTAGACTTGTCAGATTTTAGGTCCAAGAATTATTTCAGGACCCCTTCCTCGGTGATGACAGTTGTTTTAAGTCGCTCCCTCTTTTACAACTCTTGATTCACAATTATCTCTGGGTTGTTATTTGTATCCTATACAGTGAAGACAGATGCAAAAATATATTAAATGCATCCACCATTTCCTTACTTTCCATAAGTAACTCCCCACACTTACTCTTGAGAGGACCAACACTCGATTTACTTACTTTTTCCCTTTTCAAATAACTGAAAATATCCGTTGTTTCATTTTTAGTTAGCTTTCTCTTGTAATCTAATTTCTCTCTCATTATTGATTTGGTATTTTTTTAAATATTCTGTCCAATCTTCTGACCTGCCACTACTCTTCGCTGAATTATAAGCATTTTCACTCAATTTGATACTATCTTTAACTTCCTTAGTAAGCCATGGATGGTGTGCCCTTCCCTTAGAGCTTTTCTTTCTCACTGGAATGTATCTTTGCTGAGTGTTATGAAATATCTCCTTAAATGTCTGCCACTGCATTTCTACTGACCTGTCCTTAACCTAATTTCACTGTTTAACTCTGTCTTCAAACCCTCATAATTATCCTTATCTAAATTTAAAACACAAGTATTAGATCCACTCTTCTCAGTCTCAAACTGAATGGGAAATTCAAACATGCTGTCATCACTGCTACCTAGTGGCCACTATACTATGTGATAATAAATTAATCCTGTCTCGTTAAACATGACCATATCTGGAATAACCTGCTATCTCATTGGCTCTGGAATGTGCTGCTCTATGAATTAATCTTCCAAGCTAGATTCGCCAGTCTGATTGGTGAAAGCTGTCTCTGGATTAAAATCACCCATGATCTTCGCCATACCTTTCTCACAATCTCCTGTACTTCTTCCTGTACACCACGTCCTCCAGTGTGCTCACTGTTATGCGGGCTATAAACTGCACCCACAAGTGACATCCCAACTTTACTGTTCCTTATCTGTATCCAAACTGATCCTATATCATGTTTTCTAAAACTAAGGTCACCTCTTCCTGTTGTGGTACTGTCATCCTTAATTAGCAGACCCACCCCTCCCCCATTTCCCAGTTTTCGGTCATTCCGGTGTCAGGTACCCTTGTTATTTTGCGGCCATTTCTACTTGAGCGATCAATTAATTTGTTTTCCCATGAATATTACACCTATTCAAATACAGAGCCTTTACTTCTGGTTTACTACTTGCATAACCGTTAGCCTTAGCTTATAATTTTATACATTCTGTCCCTTCTTACCATGCTCTGATTATTATTTCCCATTTTGCCACCTTGTTCTCTTGCCTCGTTCGCTCTCCGTATTTTTTTCATATCTTCTCTCACTTGATCTCTAGCCCCCACGATTTACTTTAAACCCTCTCTGCTGCGTTAGTTATACAGCTTGACAGAACACTGGTCCCTGCACTGTTTAGTAGAAGACAGTCCTATCGGTTCAGGTCCTATATTGCTCATTGCTTGTGCCAGTGGGCCACGAATCAAAACCCATTTCTGCCATACCGGTCTCTAAGCCACTGGTTTAACTCTCTAATCGTATTTACCACACGTCAGTTTGTTCGTCTTTCAAGTATTATCCACAGATTTGAAGTTATGTTTTTTTAAATTTAGCCCCTAGTTTCTCATACATTCCATACAGAACCTCTTTCCAATCCTATCCACGTCGTTGGTATCCACGGGAACCACGGAAACTGGGATAGCCTCCTGATATATGAGTTTTCTTTCATGCCTAAGCGTCTTTTCGATATTTGGACGCAGCTGTGATGGCTCGTATGTATCTCTCTTCCAAAAGTAATTTGCTACCCAAATACTGTTCTGCACTGTCTTCAATTTTCTATCGCAGGCACCACTTGCGTCTCTAAAGCTGTAGTTAGATGAACCCGCATCTCCCCTCTTATACTCCACACTCTAACGTCCAACCTGAACCCATCTGGGCAGTGAAAATGATCAAGGATCACAAGTCAATACACTCGCAATTCTTTTAACAGTTTATTGTACGACTGCTAACATTTCGATATCAGCACACTGTTCCCTTCAAGTTAAATCGATACTCACAACGATGCCCATTAATTTCCGAACTGCACTCACCCTGTCGATTACTCAGCGAACTATGTTCTCATCTGTGTGAATGATCAAGTCCACTCATGGTTCTCTTGCAAGTCGCTGCTCTGGTTCATAAATACACGTTTCTTACAGTACAAATATTATACCCATGACAATGATTGATGCAAAACCCTCCTGCTTCTGATTTGCAACTTCTTAAATGTTGAAACGTTTCCACATCCTGGGTTTACATTAGGCCATTAGCATATTAAGTTGTGTCAGGGGACAGATTCCAGCTTATTAACATCATCATATTGGTGAATGCTTATCACCCGAATGAAACCGTTTTTCGGATTAACAAGGGTGTCCCACATCTCATTACCTTTCGGCTACAGGAGTTCACTTGTCGAGCTAAATAACTGAAATCTGGACAGACACATACCACTGTGTGGTGTGGTTGCATCAGCTCTCCCTTGCGTTGCATATCCATAAAGTCATTCCATTGTTTTAGTGTTTCCTTTCAATTTACAGCTTGCTTATTTTCAAAATCCAGCTTTCATAGTAGTGTGGGATCCTGGGATATAAGACCTAGCCGATTTCCAACAATTGTCCATTGCAAACCACTTTTATACTGTACCATCGTTTGAATGTTAAATGTTGACTCCCTTTGAGTTGAATGTGTTCTTGGTGAAGGACCGGCTACAGAAATGATGGAGGAGCTAACAGAGAGAGGGAGTGTAGTAGGGACTGGAGAGATTACAGAGTTACGGAGTGCTATAGGCACTGGAGAAGATTACAGAGACAGTGAGTGTTGCAGTGACGGAGGAGCTGGAGGCAGTTGTAGCGTTTTCTAGATTGCTGGGAAAGGAGCCAATCTATGGAAGGATGTGAAAACAAGCACGAAAATTTTAAAATAGAGTCATTACTAGTCTGGGAGCCAAAATAGGCCACCAAACACAGGGTGTAATTGGTTAATCCGACATGGTGCAAGTAAGAAAACGTGCAGGGGGTATTTTTAACAGAAGTTGGAATGCGGATGGCCAGCCGGGAATGGAAGAGCCGAGTGATGAGGAAGAAAAGGCAGGGATGAAGGTTACAGCCGCTAATAAGCTGAGTCAGTGGTGAAGTCGGACAATGGAAATAGGCGGTCTTAGCGATGACATGATTATGTGGTCACAAGTTCATTCTTAGGCTTAAATATGATACCAAGATTGTGAATAGTCCGGTTCAACCTCAGCTTCGTGCCAGGCTGAGGGATGGAGACAATTGATCCTTAAGGAACAGCAGATATAACGGTGCAGAAGCAGGAATATAAGTCATTGCAACTGATTATGTAGATAAGAACAGAACCAGGTGAGAGCAGTCCCAGCCAGCTGGACGACAGTGGAGATGTGTTGAAGGAGAATGGTGTGGTCAACCGTATGAACGGCTGTAGACAGGTCACGAAGGACGAGCAGGGAAAGTTTATCTTTGTCACCATCCCATAGCCTCTCATTTAGTGGCGTTGATGAGATGCTTCAATACTGTGGAAAAGACTGAAACCTGACTGGAAGCAGTCAAACATGGGGTTCAGTGAAAGATGGGCATGGATGCGGGAAACAACAACATCGTTGAGGACTTGAGAGCTGTAAAGGATGTAGGAGATTGGGCAGTAAGTGCAAGAAAAAGGGCTCAAGGGTTTACAGCATAAGCTAATATGGAAGCCAAGAAGGGACGCGGCCCCATCCATCCGCCTCGCCATGCTAAGGCACTGAGGTTGTTTGGACTTGTGCTGAGTTAGCCCCTCTTCGTCTCCTCCAGAACCCGTCCCCCGATCCGAGCCCATCAGCGGACTTGTCCAGATTCAAACGCCCCTGACCACACCACACCATCATTTAACTCATACAGAGAGATAGATAGATTTCAGTAACCGGTGTGACTGCGTGTGTGTGTGTGTCTGTGTGTGTGTGTGTGGTGTGGGGTTTGGGTGGTGATGCGGGGGCAGGGGGGTGGTGGTGGGTGGTCGCTGGAGGAGGGGATAGCTGAGAGCAAGAACAACTCAATAAAGTATTTCCAAACATAACAAAAAATAAAATGATCAACTAACACGAGAATATTTTAAGCATCTGCACATTTTGACTTTTGTACGAACATGTTTATTTTTTTCTCAGCAGATGTGCAGAGTTGAGAATCAAACCAGTTGAGATGGAGGGAAGACTGTGGCTGCTGTTATACCTCCTGTCAAGCAAGGGGCTCCCTAACTTTCCTCCTGGCCGCTTTCCCTGTGGCCTACCAAATGTCAGCTCCTGCTTGCTGCTCCGCTGCTCTTTGCCATGTGTAAACCACCGCCCCCACTGCTGTATTTCCGGTCATCCAGCTGCTGATCACCTCTTGCCCACCACACCGCTGTCCTTTGCTGTATGTGACACACCGCCAAGTGTATTTGGGGTCATCCCGCTGTCAGTCACCTCTTTCTCGCCGACAACATGCTGTTTGTCATGTGGGACTCCGCCCCCTTCCGCCAGTGTATTTCCGGTGATCCAGCTGTAGGTCAAATATAGCCTTCTGCTCTGCTGCTCTTTGCGTGGGTGACCCTCCCCTCCAGTGTATTTTGTCTATGAACGAGCTCCAGGTCACCACTATCCCACCATCCCTCTGCTAATTGCCATGTGTGACCACCCCCACCAATGTATTTCGGGAGATCCAGCTGTCGGTCACCTCTTACCGTGTGTGGATATATATTATATTCATGGACTGGAAACACTGGACCCGCCTCTGGACCACTTTCAGTTGTTTTGTTTATTAATTAATGCAGTAATTGCTGTAACTGGATACTTTACCATACTTAAGACCTGCTTTCTGAACTTGGACTGAATCACCCCATAAATAAATGTGTTTAGTGCAGCAACTTAAATTCAGCAGCATATATCCGACACATCGAAATATACATTCAGAATCATTGTAATCACCAGTATCTTCACCTGTAATTTTATATTTTATAAATTCTATGAAATACACCAACCACAGAGATATGAAGCTGCCGGATATGGTGCAGAGTTGAATCGCAGATTTCCTTCTGCTCTCGATCTCGGGGTCACTGTGGTTCTCTCCCTTCTCCTGACCTCTCAGTCCCTTACGGACTCGACTAGCCACGAAAATGTGGTTGAATGTCAGAGCATTGAGTAACAGAATGAAAGTGAGTGGGAGCAATGGGCTTAAAACTTTATCAAACCAGTCATATCCCACCCATCTGGCTCAGTATAATAGGTTGACTTCATAGGACAGAACCATGGTACATTGTCAATTATCTCTCCAGGTTCAAATATAAAGTAGTGGGGGACGTTTTAGAAAGGGAGCAGAGTGCAGGTTGTTGCGAGAACCACAGCCGCAGTTTTCTCAGTGTTTTATTTACTTTTCAGCTTCTGGCAACAAATGGCCACAAATGGATCAAATGTGAAAGTGACGGTGAACCAGACAGAACAGTCTCTTGCTGCACGTAACAGGGCAATAATAGCACTACACACAGGAGTGATATTCAGAAAAGAACTCAGGAGATAATAATAACTGATCCGCCACAGTATACCATTAGTGCTAACGACCAGGAGATCCGCTGTTGCCATGGCCACCAGGTAGTGAATGGTGCAGGTAAAGACACTGCACTTTGCCCGGGTCAGGATCCCAAGCGCCAGTAAATTAACTGTAAAAGAGAGATTAGAAATAAACTGGAAATTACAGATCCAGTGTTCTCGGTGTCTGACCCAAACAGTTAGGACAGAAATTTCGCACAAAATACGGATGAGCTTGAGGCAAGTCAGAGGCTTTTATTTAAAAACCTTAACTCTGACCACGACCCACCTGCAAACCGCCCAATCCTGGATCGAACACAGTTAGGTCAGGGGCCGGGAGACAACCTCTCCCAGGTACTGGATACGCAATTAAATATTTAAAAGAGGCTGGAAGTCTCTGATTTAATTGGTTTTGCAGGTTTAACTCTGACTGGCTGGGTTTCCTCAGTAAGCCCCTCACAACACACAATGACACCTGGAATTGGCCAGCAGTACTTTAGCCCACCACCCCCCACCCCCCCCCCCCCCGGGATTTGACCACTGCCTCATGATAAAGAACATCTGCACCAGTGACTGCATGCCCCACCAGAAATGTACACCACCCCCATATGATCGGGCATTTGCAACCGAGTATCAGACCTGCCTGCCGGGATTGGACCACCCTCCTGTGATCAGAATCCCTCTGGGTTTTGACGCAATGAGAATCAGACTCCGCCAATGTGTCTTAGATCAGGCATTAACTCGCCCCTCCCTCTCCCCAGACTCGGAACATGCACAAAGATAGGAGACACCTCCCCGGAGTTGAGGATCAGGCTCCCTACCTCTCCCCATCGCCAGTCGTGAAAGCCACTACAGGATAGGAGCTCCCATCCCTGGTTAAGGATCAGGCGCAGCCCCTAGCACTCAGTCTCAGCCTCAGCCTCAGATGGCTCACAATGATAGATGGCAACTGCTAGAAATCTGATTTAAAAAACAAGCAAACAGGAACATGCTGGAAACACACAGAAGGTCAGGCAAACTCTGGAGAATAAAACAGAGTTAATGTTTCAAGGCTAATAGGCTGTCATCAGAAATAGAATACATCAGAGATTAACAGATTAAATCACTGAAAGAACAACAATAATTTAGGGTATTTGGAGAAGGGTCGGATGGAGGGCCAGAGTGATTCAGTGGCAAAGGGGTGATGGTGCAAGGTGAATTGGGCAAGTAAAGTATTAAAGGTTGGTTCCAAAGGAGGTGTAAATTGGTACAGCAGAATAGTAGAGACGGGGACATGGAAAATCTGGCAAGGAGTAGAAATCTCCAGGGACCAAGATCAAAGACAGCAGTGTATGGGTAGAACCCTGAAGTGTGGATGAGCCTACAGGCTGTGTACCAATCAGTGATCCCCACTCCCAGTATCAGCCCACACCCTCTCCAGTCCTAGTAACACTGGGGTAGCTGTCCTCCTGCACAGACGATCCGAGAAAGTGGAAGCAATGTTTATAATCTGAAGTTTTAATCCCAAACTTGAAACTGGCAGGCAATAAAATGAATAATCAAAATATCCAGTTTTATTACTCGCTGTCTTGCACTGGATGTCGAGGGTAGAGAGGTCAGAGTACGAGTGGGATGTAGAATTAAATAGACAAGTGACCGGAAATTCTGGTTCTCACTTGAAGACCACATGGAGGAGTTCAGCAAAACAATGTGTTTGCTCCTCTCCATCGCAAGCATCGAACACAGTTAGTAAATTGTCACAAGTACAAGGAAATCAATATTTCACCTGGAAGGTGTGCTTGGGGCCTTGAACAGTCTGAAAGAAGGAGGTAGAAAAGCAGGTGTTACATCTCCTGTGCTTGCAGTGGAATGTGCGATGTGAAGAGGAGCAAGGTTGGGGGGTCATTAAGGAGTTCAGCAGCGAGCCATGATTGGTGGAGTGATTGAGATGGGAGCAAAATATAGGGTTGTTCCTGGACTTAGCTGGATGTAGCAGAAATGTTGGAGGATGTTGCATTAAATGTGCAGACTGGTAGGCGTGGATGGCGAGGGCAAAGGGAAGATTATCATGGTTATAGCATGGAGGGGGAGGGGTGAAGGCAATAATAGGGTGAAATGAGATGGACAGGCTCGAGGGCCCACGCTGAAGGGGGATTCCTCAGCTGAGCAATAATGAATATTTCGGAACTACTGGTGTGAAAGGTAGCTTCCTCAGAACAGATGGAATGGAGATGGAGAAACTGGGAAAATTGAAGAAGCTCGTTCTAGGAAGTGCAGTGGAGAAGTATAATTAAGGTACCTGTGGGAATTGTTATGGTAATAGTAAATATTTGTGGGCAGACAATCCACAAGAATGGAGATAGACAGGTCTAGGAAGGAACATAGGAACATAAGAAAATAGGAAATTGGAGCAGCAGTAGTTCATTCAGCCCATCAAGCCTACTCCGCCATTCAAGCTGATCATGGATAATCATCCACCGCTGCTTCATTTTTCCGAACTATCCTCATATCCCTTGAAGGCATTAATATTCAGAAATCTATCGATTTTGGTCTTGAACATGCTCAATAATTGAGCTTCAACAGCCCTCTGGGGTAAAGAATTCCAAAGATTCATCAACCTCTGAGTAAAGAAATTCCTCCTTATCCCAGGCCTAAATGGCCAGCCCCTTATTCTGAGACAGAGTCTCCTGGTTATACCCTCACCAAACAGAAGAAACATCCTCTCCAAATCTACCCTGTCATGCCCTGTAAAGATTTTGCAAGTTTCAATAGAATCACCTCTCATTCTTGGAAAACTGTAGAGAATACAGGCACAGTTTCTGCAATTCCTCTTCATAAGACCATCCCACAACAGGTATTAGTCTGGTGAACCCATACTGCACTCTTTCAATGGCATGTTTATCAATCCTTAGATGAGGAGACCACAACTGTACACAATACTCCATTGCGAGCCCACCAAGGCACTATACAATTGCAACAAGGCGACTTCGCCCCGTACTGAAATTCCTTTGTAATGAAGGCCAAGATGCCACTTGCATTCCTTATTGTTCGCTGCACCTGTGTACTAGCTTTCAGTGACTCATGAACAAGGACACCCAGGTCCCTTTGGACATCAGCACTTCCCAACCTCTCACCATTTAAGAAATACTCTGCCATTCTTTTTTTCCTACACCGTGCATCACTTCACAATAATTCACATTTCATCCATCTGGAAAAAGAAGAGAAGTGACTGGCAGAGCCCATGTGAAGATGAGGGAGGAGTGGAAATAAGCCGCAAATTTGATGAAGTTTCCTATTTCAAGGGAAAAAAAGAAATGGCGTCAGCACAGACATCAAAGTATCAGTAAAATATGTGAAGAGGTGACCTAAAAAACTTGGAAAAAAAGAATGGTTCATGTAACTTATACAAAGAAAAAAAAAAAGCTATGGACCCATGCAAGCTCCCATAGTGACACCATTTCAGTGTGGAATATCTCAATGTTTACACATGAGATGAACACACATATACTCTACAAAAGGGTCCCTACACAGGGATCAGGATCAGAAACCTGCAGAGGTTTTCAATCGCAGAGCTGAAGAGCTGAGGAAAAGTGGAGTTCTAGCAAAAATGGCAAGTGAATTAAACTAAACTAATCAATTCCAAATGGGGCTCTCGCAATGTACCAGAAGGATATGACAACTGTCTTCTGGTGTCTGTCAGGAAAGGTCCCATCCACTGTGAGATTAGGGCAACTCGGGTTTACTGAGCTTTGGAACAGACAGCGGCAGACTGTCATGGACAGGAATGTAAATGGACTTCTGCATTGCATCTCCAAGCTATTCAGGAGGGAAGTCTCCCGTGTTGTGGGACAGTCAGGGCAGAATTAACCAGTGTATTAGCATTAAAAGCCTGAATAAGGAAGTAATATCTCTGAGGGAAGAACTAAACTCAAATAATACTGAATAAATTCAACAACAAACTTCAAGACACTTAAGGTAGAAAATGGCGAGATATTTGATAAAATAATCAAAGAGCTGATTAACTCTCTTGTTCAGATGGATTGCATCCGCAAATACTAAAAATATAGGGAAGAGATAGCAGAGACACAATTATCTGTTCATTAATAATCATCAGAACAGAAAATAGTGCAGCAGACTCAGGGACTGCTAATGTGCTTCTTGTATTTAAAACGGAATACAGAACAATTCCAAAGAATCAGGCCACTTATCATCACTCCAGTTGATAGGAAAGATAATGAAATCCGTATCCAAAGAGGGAACAGGAAACTATCTTTAAATACATAAGATAATACAGAGTAGTCAGCACATATTGCAAAATGAAGATCTTACATGAACAACATTATTGAATTATTTTAACAATACTAGAAAGAGTAGATAAGCCTATTACAGTAGATGTAAGGTATATTTATAAAGACCTTCGCTCTGGTACCACGTAGCAGCCACATGGCTAATCTCGGGGTATGTGGAATTGGGTTGGGGGCACGAGGCAGAATGGACAGCAAGCTGGCTACAGGAACAGGACACAGGGAGTAGGGCTTAAGGGTATTTCCTCAGATTGTTGGAAGGTGGGAACTGATGTTCCACATGGATCATCACTGGGAACACTGTTACTTACTATTTACATAAATGATCTGGAACTGGGAAGTAGAAACACAATTCCCAATTTTTCAAACAAATCTGAATTGAAATTACAGTTAATATAGAGGAGGAATGTGATAAAATAGCTAATGGAATTAATAATAATAATTAGTAAACTGGCACAATGGGCATCTAAATGGCAATACATTTTAATATAGCTAAGGGTGAAGTGTTGAATGTTGCTTGAACAATTAAGCATCCCAAATGCTTCATCGAAATTAAGCGCCCGAAGAACACCAGAACACAAGAAATAGGAGCAGGAGTATGAGAATATAATTGGTCGAACCTGCGCCACCATTCAATATGGTCAATACTGATCTGATACTTCAATTCCAGTTTCCCGCCCACTCCCCATATTCCTTAGTTCCCTGAAGAAACCAATAATCTGCCTAATTGTAACTGCATTCAACAATGGAACATCCATAATCCTCTGCGGCAGAGAATTCTAAGCATTCACAATTCTTTGAAGAATTTTCGCCTTACTTCAGTCCTACATGACCGGTCCCATATCTTGAGACCAGTAAAAAAAGTCTCTCAGCGTCTACCCTATCAAGTCCCTTCAAAATGTTATGTGATTCCATGACATCACCTCTCATTCTTCCAAACTCCAGTAACATAAGAACAATTTAATCAGCCTTTCATTAATGGACAACCCGCTGATCCCAGAAACCAGTCTAGTGAATTTATCCTCTACCACTTCCAATGCAAATCTATCTGTTTGTTTATATGGAGACCAAAACTGCAGGAAGTATTCCAGATGTGGTTTCACCAAAGCGTTTTTATTCCTGTACTTCAATCCCCTTTTAATAAAGGCAACATTCCATTTGCCTTCCTAACTGTTTTCTGTATCTGAATGCTAACTTCCTGCATTCTATGTATGAGCACGCAGAAGTGTTTCTGGACATTAACATTTAGGGTGGCACAGTGGCGCAGTGGTTAGCACCGCAGCTTCACAGCTCCAGCGACCCGGGTTCAGTTCTGGGTACTGCCTGTGCGGAGTTTGCATGTTCTCCCTGTGTCTGCGTGGGTTTCCACCGGGTGCTGCAGTTTCCTCACACCTCCAAAAGATTTGCAGGGTGATACGTGAATTGGCCATTGTGAATTGCCCCTAGTTTAGGTAAGGGGTAGGAGAATGGTGGGGATGTGGTAGAGAATATGGGATTAATGTAGGATTAGTATAAATGGGTGGTTGTTGGTCAGCGCAGACTCGGTGGGCCAAAGGGCCTGTTTCAGTGCTGTATCTCTAAATAAAAAAAAAACATTTACAACGCTCACACCTATCAAAAATATCCTTTTCTTCTTTTCTTACGACCAAAGTTAATACCTTCACACTTCTCCATATCATACTCTACCTGACATGTTGTTTCCCGATCACTTAACCTTTTAATATATTTTTTCAGCCCCTCTGTGTCCTCACAATCTGCATTTCCACCTTGTTTGCATCGTCATCAAACATATATAGATTACTCTCCATCTCTTCATCTAAGTCATTAAGACAGCTTATAAATAGCTGATAGCCCAGCACAGATCCTTGCGACACAAGGATAGGTAGTAATGTATGTTCCAACGAGGACAAAAGGAGGCTGCAGACCGATATAGGTAGCTTGAGTGAGTGGGCAAAAAAAATTGGCAGATCGGGTATAATGTGGGAAAATGTGACGTTATTCACTTTGGCACGAATAATAATAATGAAAAAGACTAAGACTTAAATGGAGAATGACTGCAGAATTCCGTAGTGCAGAGAGTGCTAGGTGTTCTAGTGTATGAGTCACAAAACATTGCTTGTATTATTATTCATTCATGGGATGTGGGCGCCGCTGGCCAGGTCAGCATTTATTGTCCATCCCAAATTTTCCTTGAGAAGGTGGTGGTGAGCTGCCTTCTTGAACCGCTGAAGTCCATGTGGGGTAGGGACACCCACAGTGCCGTTTGGAAGGGAGTTCAACGATTTTGACCCAGCGACAGTGAAGAAACAGCGATATAGTTCCAAGTCAGGATGGTGTGTGACTTGGAGGGGAACTTGCAGGTGGTGGTGTTCCCATGTATTTGCTGCCTTTGTCCTTCTAGTTGGTAGAGGTCGCAGGTTTGGAAGATGCTGTCTAAGGAGCTTGCTGCGTTGTTGAAATGCATCTTCTGGGTGGTACACACTGCTGCCACTGTGCGTCGGTGGTGGAGGGAGTGAATGTTTGTGGATGGTGTGCCAATCAAGTGGGCTGCTTTGTCCTGGATGGTGTCGAGCTTTTTGAGTGTTGTTGGCGCTGTACTTATCCAGGCAAAGTACTCCATCACACTCCTGACTTCTGTTTTGTAGATGGTGTACAGGCTTTGGGGAGTCAGGAGGTGAGTTACTCGCCGCAGGATTCCCAGCCTGTGACCTGCTCTTGTACCACGGTATCTATATGCCTATTGCAGTGAAGTTTCTGGTCAATGGTAATCTCTAGGATGTTAATAGTGGGAGATGTTATTGAAGTATATAAGATCCTGAACGGTCTTGATAATGTGGATGCAGAAAAGACCTTTCCTCCTGTGGGTGAGTCCAGAATTAAAGGGCAATTATTTAAAATTAGGGGTCGCCCTATTGTGACAGAGAGGAGGAGACTGCTTTTTCAGATGATTGTGTGATTTTGGAACTCGCTGCCTCAGAAGGTTTTGGAGGTGGGGTCATTGAATATTTTTAAGGCAGAGGTCGATAGGTTTTTGTTAAGTAAGGGCATCAAAGATTATTGAGGATAGATGGTAGTGAGGAATTCGAAAACAAACAGACCGGCCATGATTTTATTGAACGGCAGAGCTGTATTAGCGGCCAAATGGCCAACATCAGCGCCTAATTCGTATGTTCCTATGTTCGCATGACGCTCCATTAACCACTTCCTGCCAACTTGAAAATTCCTCATTTATTCTGTCCTTTTGCTTCATGTCCTTTAACTAATCATGTATCCACGCTAATATATTACCCACAACTGCATGAACCCTCATCTTGCCCATTACACTTCTGTGCTTCACACTAATGGCTGTCTTTTTTTTTAGGGGGGGGGTGGGGGAAGCTATTCAGGATCTCCTGATTCCCCTTTATCTATCCAATTAGGTACATCCTCAAAAAACTCTGAAACATTTTGCAAACAGGATTTCCCTTCCGTGAAACCATGCTGACTTTGTGTTATAATATTGCGTTTTGTTTTTTAAGTGCATTGTTAAGACATCCTTAATAATATATTCCAGCATTTTCCCAGCGACAGATGTCAGGGTAATTGGCCTGGATTTCCCTGTTCTCCCGTTCCCTCCTTTCTTGAAAAGTGGGATTACATTTGCAAATTTCTATCTGATGGAACCATTCCAGGATGTATGGAATTTTGGCAAAGTGTAGGTGGTACATCCAGTATCTTTGCATCTTTTGGTTTGGAACCGGAGAGTGTAGGCAATCAGGTTCCAGGTATTTATTGTGTTATAGTCCCTTAGGTCTCTCCAATATTTTTTTCCTTTATATGCTGATATTAAATAGCTTTATTTCCTCACCTTTGTGAACCCTTAGGTGACTGTTTACTTCTGGAGTGTAACGTGTGTCTTCTACTACGAAGACCGCTGCAAAATATTTGCTCAATGCCTCTGCTATTTCCTTATTCGCCATGATAATCTTTACTGTCCCTGCTTCTAAGGTATCAACGTTAACTTTAGTTACTCTCTTCTTTTTTTTGAATACCTATAAAGTTTCTTACGATCTGTTTTTGTTTTTCTGGCTATTTTTCTCTCGTTCTATGTTCCCATTTTGATCATTTTTTTGGGTGGCCCATTGTTGGTATCGAAAACGTTCCCAATACTGAGAAGGGCTACAGATATTTCCAACAGGATACGTCTCTTCTTTTAATGGAATACTACACTTAACTTCCTCCGTACACCACAGATTGATCTTTCATGTTGACCTTTTGTTTTCCTTTGGGATATATTTGTTGAACATTTTGACATGATTGTTAAATGTTTCCCACTGTTTAGTAACCTCTATAATTTTTATTATATCTTTCCAATCAACCTTACCCGCTCCCCTTCCTACCTATACAATTGGTTTTGTTAAGTTTAACGTTTTTAGAGTATGTCACTTTCCAACGTAACATGGACATGAATGATATTATGATCACTATTTTCCAGCGCACCATTCACTATGACATGATTAATTAAATCTGCCTAATTACAAAATACTAGGTCAAAAATAACGTTATCCCTATCTGGTTCCACAACGTATTGCTCCAGGAAAATGTCATAAAAATATTGTACAAACTCATCTTCTGGACCATCCTTGCCAATTTCATAGTCTCAAATTAATTGAAGATTAATGTCCTCCACAAGTATTGCATTGCCTTTGTTACATGCTCCAATATTTTATTGTTAATAGCTCTATGCAATGCTACAACAACTGTTTATGGGGCTTATAAACTATTCCCAACGGCATTTTCTAACTCTTGCCCTTCCTAATCTCCACCCATACCGGTTCAACATTGTGTTCGTATGAGCCCAGATCCTTTTTCACTGATGTCCTAATGTCATCCATTACTATCAATGCCACCCCTCCTACTTGTCCATGTTGTCTGTCTTTTCGAATTATTGTGTACCCTGGAATATTTATTTCCCAAGTTTGGTCACCTTGTAATCATGTTTCTATACTCGACATTAAATCTAAACTTTTATCTCTGTTTCTGCCAATACTTCATCTATTGCACTGAAGATTCTTCAGGCATTCAGATGAAGAACATTTAATCTTTTTTATATTACTGTATTTCCCTCCATTGACCTTATCTGGTGATCGGCAATTAGTGTTAAACTGTCTGTCCCTTTCTGTCTCACTCTAATTCGCTTTACCCACATTGCTACGTTGTTCCGTTGCCTCGACGTTTCTCTTTTGAATTTCTTAATCATCCTTCAGCCAAACCTTTGCACCCCTCACCAGTTTATAGCACCGTCCACAACCGTAGTTATACGATTGGCCATGACACTGGTCCAGGCCGTGTAACTGCAGCCCATTCCAGCTGAATATCTCCCTCTTCACTGAGCATTGAATTCAGTGTCCCATGAATCCAAACCCCTTCTTTCCATGCTACTCTTTTAGCCACGCATTTAATCTCAAAATCTGCTTGGTCCTGTGCCTGAATGGGGTAGAGGGGCAAAGGATTCAGGGGTACAGATTCACAAATCATTACCAGTCGCAGCACAGTCTAACAAGACCATAAAATGCAAAGAAAGCAATGGAGTCCATTTCCAGATGAGTGTAATTGAAAGAAAGGAGCTGACATTAAACAAAGTGGAATGTTAAATGTATAGCACTTTGCGTGATGTGTACAGCTCTGGGCTACATATTACAAAGAGATATTGATGCACAACAGAAAGGGAAATTATCTGACATGTGGGAGTCTTTCAAACGTCAGCTGATTAGAATCCAGATGCAGCATGTTCCTGTGAGGATGAAAGACAAGTTTGGCAAGTTTCGGGATGCTTGGATAACACGGGATATTGTGAGCCGAGTCAAAAAGAAAAAGGAAGCATTTGTAAGGGCTGGAAGGCTAGGAACAGATGAAGTACTTGAGGAATATAAAGACAGTCGGAAGGAACTTAAGCAAGGAGTTAGGAGAGCTAAAAGGGGTCATGAAAAGTCATTGGCAAACAGGATTAAGGAAAATCCCAAGACTTTTTATACATATATAAAGAGCAAGAGGGTAACCAGGGAAAGGGTTGGCCCACTCAAGGGCAGAGATGGGAATCTATGTGTGGAGCCAGAGGAAATGGGCGAGGTACTAAATGAGTACTTCGCATCAGTATTCACCAAAGAGAAGGAATTGGTGGAAGTTGAGCCCAGGGAAGGGAGTGAAGATAGTCTCATTCATCTCATTATCCTAAAGGAGGAGGTGTTGGGTGTCTTGCAAAGCATTAAGGTAGATAAGTCCCCAGGCCTGATGGGATCTACCCTAGAATACTCAGGGAGGCAAGGGAAGAAATTGCTGGGGCCTTGACAGATATCTTTGCATCCTCATTGGCTACAGGTGTCGTCTCAGAGGACTGGAGAATAGCCAATATTGTGCCTTTGTTTAAGAAGGGTGGCAGGGATAATCCAGGAAATCATAGGCCGGTGACCCTTATGTCAGTGGTAGATAAACTATTAGAGAGGATTATGCGGGACAGGATTTACTTCCATTTGGAAACAAATGAACTTATGAGCGAGAGACAGCGTGGTTTTGTGAAGGGGAGGTCGTGTCTTACGAATTTGATTGGGTTTCTTGAGGAGGTGACGAAGATGATTGATGGGGGAAGGGCAGTTGATGTTATCTGTGTGGACTTTAGTGAAGCTTTTGACAGGGTCCCGTAGGGCAGACTGGTGCAGGGGGTGGAGGCACACGGGATCAGAGGTGGGCTGGCGGGATGGATACAGAACTGGCTCGGTCATAGAAGACGGAGGGTTTCAGTGGATGGGTGTTTTTCTGGGTGGACGGAAGTGGCTGGTGGTGTTCCGCGGGGATCAGTGCTGGGACCTTTGCTGTTTGTAGCATATATAAATGATTTGGAGGAAAATTTAGCTGGTCTGATTGGCAAGTTTGCGGATGACACAAAGGTTGGTGGAATTGCGGATAATGACCGGGATTGTCAAAGGATATAGCAGGGTGTGGATCGGTTGGAGACTTGGGCAGAGAAATGGCAGATGGTGTTTAATCCAGACGGGTGTGAGGTAATGCATTTTGGAGGGTCGAGTGCAGGTGGGAGGTATATGTTAGATGGCAGAACCCTTTGGAATGTTGACAGGCAGAGAGATCTGTGCCTGCATGTCCACAGGTCACTGGGTTGGCAACGGAGGTCAATAGAGTGGTCAAGAAGGCATACGGCATGCTTGCCTTCATCGGTCATGGCATAGAGTATGAGAATTGTTGCAGCTGCACAGAACTTAGTTAGGCCACACTTAGAATATTGCGTGCAATTCTGGTCGCCACACTACCAGAGGGACTTGGAAGCTTTGGAGAGCGTACAGAGGAGGTTTACCAGGATGCTGCCTGGTCTGGAGGGCATTAGCTATGAGGAGAGGTTGGAAAAACTCGGACTGTTTTCACTGGAACGACGGAGGTGGAGGGGCGACATGATAGAGGTTTACAAAGTTATGAGCGGCATGGACAGAGTGGATAGTCAGAGGCTTTTTCCCAGGGTGGAAGAGTCAGTTACTAGGGGACATAGCTTTAAGGTGTGAGGGTCAATGTTTAGAGGGGATGTGCGAGGCAACTCTTTTGCACAGAGGGTGCTGTGTGCCTGGAACTTGCTGCCAGGGGAGGTGGTGGAAGCAGATACTATAGGGACGTTTAAGAGACATCTTGACAATTATATGACTAGGAAGAGAATAGAGGGATATGAGCACCGGAAGTGCAGAAGGTGTTAGTTTAGGCAGGCATCAAGATCGGCGCAGGATTGGAGGGCCGAATGGCCTGTTCCTGTACTGTACTGTTCTTTGTTCTTTGTTCTTTATATGTGTGTGTTTCAGCAATTTAATAGGAGACAAAGCGATATGAATACATTTCTATTGTTATAATTATTATCATGGTATCAGCAAAAAATCATCCCCATTTCAATCAATTAGATTCAGAAAAGCAGAGGCAGCTCCATGTAATGGATAGATCAGTCGCTTGAAATAATGATTCCACAATAAAAATGGCCTGCATAATTGTACTCAGTAAAATTCTACATCCACAGATAGCCCAAGTAGTACATGGCCACTGGGGTCATATGTTCCATTCTGGTTAGTGATCCACACTCAGTAAAGTTCAGCAGTGACACATACTCCCAGTAATGCATGACCATTGGTATCAGGTATTCCACTCCTGTTAGTGACCACAGTCGCTACAATTCTACAGTGGCACGTATTCCCATTAATAGGTCTACACTGACTCTTATTCCCGCTAATTTCTTCAGTCAGGGTGTTGACTTCACTGAAGGCTAATTCAATATTGCACGATATTCCACGAAATGCAATAACCTGATAATTCAGATAGCCTAAGATTTTCAAAGAAAGGTTCATTCTCAAATGCGGAAATTAAATACAACAGCAGACATGTTCAAGAATGTTAAAGACATATGACGTAAGGATATGATATTGCCGATCAGGTTCTTGCATAACAGAAACTGCTAGATTAGCATGTAACATCATATGCCACAGAGTAAAACTGGAGGGAAGGCAAAACGGAGATTTACACAATTTCAATGCTGTGGTCACTTACCAGGAACACCAATGATGGCAAGGATCAGGTAATATCTTTTCACTACATTGGCAAATGTTTCACGCATTTTCAGTGTGAATTGATCTGGCCGTTCATTCTGCAGGCAACCTGTCTGTATTAAACATTGTGGTGATGCATTCCCAGAGCCTGTAGTTAATAACTCGTGGGATCTCCACCGAGACATTAAGATTGCAACATCGTTGAAAACGATTTTTTAAAATTTGTGCAAACAGATTACAATATCGAGTTAACTCTGCCTTGTGATACAAATTCCAAACGTTACAGGGTCCCTCTCCGGACCGGTTTACTGATGTTTGGGACATGGCTGTCCTCTTTAACCGTGTTCATTCATGGATTATATTTCAAATGTTTCAGTCTCTCTCTCAGGAATTATCTGCAGCACTGTGGGATGTGGCTGCCTCCTTATTTCTGAACATTCTGTAATTAAATTACAAACATTAGAGTGTTCCTCTCAGGCCTCATCTACTGCACGTTGCGTGGCTGCCCTCTTTAACTGCGGCCATTCAGTAATTAATTGCTAAATGTTGGAGGGTCGCGCTCAAGGACTTTCTACCACACTCTGGGATGTGCCTGTCCATTCAGTGCTTCGGTTTCAATGGTAAAGAGTCGCTCTCAGAGCTGATCTACCGGACCTTGGAATGAGGCTGCCCTCTTTAACTCTGTAATTAAATATAACTCTGTCAGTAAGTAATCTCCAAATATTGGAATATTTTAGAATGCCTCCCTCAGGGATTTTCCACTGCATCTGGGATGTGGTTGACCTCGTTAACTGTGACCATTCAGTAATTAAATTCTAGTGGCGAGTAAGTCGCTCTCAGAGCTGCTCAACTGCACCGTGGAATGAGTTTGTCGTCTTTAATTTGGCCATTCAGTAATTAAGCTTCAAATGTTCTCGAGTATCTCTCAGGTCTGATCAAGAGCACTCTGGGATGTGGCTTTCCTCTTTAACAGCAACCCTTCAGTCATTAAATTCCAAATGTGACAGTGTCTGTCACAGAGCTGCTCCACTGCTCTCTGGGTGTGACTATCCACTTTAACTGTGGTCAGTAAGTATATAAATTCCAACTGTTGGAGTGTCTCTTTCGGGGAGGTTAAACTACAATCTTGAATGAGACTATCCTCTTTAACAGTTTCCATTCAGTAATTAAAATCCAGATGTTAGAGTGCCTCTCTCAGGACTGATCTACTGCTCTCTGGGATGTGGATATTCACTTTAATTGTGACCATTTATTGTTTTAATTCCAAACGTTTACATGCCTGACTCAGACTTGCTCTACTGCCACTTGGAATGAGGTTTCCTCTTTAGCTGTGTGCACTCAGTAATTAAATTCCAAATGTTTGCAAGTCTCTCTCAGACTGTTCCACACCTCTCTCGGATGTGAATGGCACCTTTAACGGTGGCGATCCAGTTATTAAATGCCAGCTCTTAGATTGTCTTTTTCAGGACTGTTCTACTTAATCTTGGATACGGTTCCTTTCTTCAACTGTCACCATTCAGTAATTAAACTCCAAAAGTTAGATTATCTCTGACAGGGCTTTTCAACTGCAATCTGGGATGATCTTGTCTTCTTTAAGTGTGACTATTCTGTAATTAAGTTCCAAATGTAGAATGTGGCTCTAAGAGCCGCTCTATTGCACCCTGCAATGTGGCTCTTCGCTTTAATAATGTCAATTCAGTAATTAAACACTAAATGTTACGGTGTTTCTCTTCGGGCTTTTCTACTGAACTTGGAATGTAGCTGTCCCTTTTAACTGTCACCATTCAATAATTAAGTTCCAAATGTTAGAGTGTCTCTCTCAGAAATGTTTCGCTGCTCTCTGCGATTTCGTTCCCTTGAACTGTGACCGTTCAGTAACTAAATCCAAACTGTTAGAGTTTCTTTGTCAGAGCTGTCCTACTGTAATCATGGACAAGGCTTTCCTCTATTACTGTGTCTACTGAAATTATACTCCAAATATAAGAGTGTTTCTCTTAACACTGACCAACTGCACTCTGGGATATGGTTGCCTTCTTTAGCTGTGTCCATTCAGTAACTAAATTCCAAGTGTTTGACTGTCTCTCTCAGGGCTACGCAGCTGTTCCTTGGAATCTAGCGGTCCTCTTTAACGATGGACATTTAGTAATTAAATTACAGTTGTTAGGCCGTCACCTTAGGGCTTTTTTAAAATGCTCCCTGGAATGTGGCTGTCATTTTAACTGTGACCATTGAGTAATTCAATTCCAAATGTCGGAGTGTCCCTTTCACTCTTGGATGCGGTTGCCCAATATATATGCTTTTCTATTCCATAGTTAAACTCCAAATGTTCACGTGTCCCTCTCTCGACTGATCTACTGAACGTTGGGATGTTGTTATCCTCTTTAACAATCTTCATTCAGTAATTAATTTCCAAAAGTTGGAGTATCTCTCTTAGAGTTGCTCTACTGCACCGTGGAATGATCTGTCAACATTGACTGTGCCCATTCGGTAAGTAAACTCCACATGTTTGACTATCCCTCAGTACGTATCGACTGCACTCTGGGGTGTGGCTGTCCCCTTCAATTTTGGATATCAGGAGCTGCTTCAGAAAATGCTACAGCGTCCTTCCCAGGACCGTTTTACTGCACTTTGTCCACTTTAGCTATGTTTATGATAAATGCGATGCAAATGATCGAAACTCTCCCTTTTCTAATGCACTCTGGGATGTATTTTCCATCTTTTACTGCCACCATTCAGTAATTACATTCAAAATGTTACAGTGTCTCTTTCAGGACTGAACCGCTGCTCTCTAGGATGTCCCAGGCGTGTGTTTTAACTGTGATTATTTATTAATTATATTCTAAATGTTAGAGTGACTCTCAAAGCTGCTCTACTGCATCTTGGAGTGAATCTCTCCACTTTAACAGTACCCATTCAGTAACTAAACTTAAAATGCCATAAATATCTCTCAGGACTGATCGATTTCATGCTGGGATTTAGCTGCCCTCTTTAACTCTGACCATCATGTTATTAAATTTCAACTGCTAGTGTCTCTGTTTTCACAACACTCTTGTATGCCACTGTCCTCTGTAACTGCGTCTACTCACTAACTTAGATCCAAATATTAGAGTGTCCCATTTAGCACTGATATACTGCACTCTGGGATGTGGTAGTTCTCTTCGAACAGTGACTACTCAGTAACTAAACTCCAAATATTACACTGTCCCTCTCAGGACAGATCTACTCCACTCTGGGATGTGGCAGTTCTCTTTAAACGTGACCATTCAGTAATTGAATTCAAAGTGTTAGTGAGTCGCTCTCAGAGGAGCTCCATTGCATGCTGCAATGTGACTGCCCTCTTAACTTGTAACCATTAAGTAATTAAGCTGCAAACCTAAGACTGTATCTCTCAGTACTGATCCAGTGCACTGTGGGATTTTGATGTTCGCTTTAAATGTGTTCATTTAGTAATTAAACTCCAAATATTGCAACATCCCTCTCAGAACTGATCTACTGCACTCTGGGATGCGGCAGTCCTCCTTTAAATTGGTGATTTAGCACTTAAAACCTAATTGTTAAAATGACCTTTTCACGGCTGATTTAATGCACTCTTGATACAGCTGTCCTCTTTAACTGTGAATATTTGGTATACATCTCCAAATGTTAGTGTGTCCTTTCAGAAATTATGCACTACACTTTGGGATGTGGCTGTCCTCTTTAACAGATCCCATCATGTAAGTAAACTCCAAGTGTTAGAATGTCAATCCAAGGACTTACCAATAGCACTCCCATGGCATCAGGTCAGATATGGGCAAATAAACCTCCTGCTTATTACCATCTACCGCCCACAGCTGTTGAGTCAGTACTCCTCCATGGTGTTCACCATGGAGGAAGCACTGAGGGTAGCAAGGGCATAAAATGTACTCTGGGTGGGGGGGCTTCAATGCCCATCGCCAAAGTAGCTCAGTAGCAACTCGACTGGGCTGGTCGAGTCCAAAAGGACTTAGCTGCTAGACTGGGTCTGCAGCAGGTGGTGAGGGACTCAACACGTGGGAAAAACATACTGGACCTCCTCCTCACCAATCTGCCTGCCGCAAATGCATCTGTCCATGTCAGTATTGGGACGAGTGACCACCGCATAGTACATGTGGAGTCGAAGCCCTGCCTTCACATTTAGGGTAGCGTCCATTATGTTGAGTGGCACTGTCACCGTGCTAAATGCCATAGATTTTGAACAGATCTATCAAGGCTAAACTGGGCAGCCATGAGGCACTGTGGGCCATCAGCAGCAGCAGAAGTGTACTCAATTACAATGTGTAACCTCATGGCCTGGCATTTACACCATACGACCATTACCATTAAGTCAGGGGAGCAACCCTGGTTCAATGAAAAGTGCAGAAGAGCATGCCAGGAGCAGCACCAGGCATACCTCAAAATGAGGTGTCAACCTGTTGAAGCTACAAAACAGGACTATCTGTGTGCCAAACTGCGTAAGCAACATGAAGTCCTGCCACATCCAGTCGTAAATGGTGGTGGACAATTAAACAACTAACTGGAGGAGGTGGCTCCACAAATATCCCCATCTTCAATGTTGGGGGAAAAAGGCAAGTCACTGCAAAAGATAAGGCTGAAGCATTTGTAACAATATTCAGCCAGAAGTTACGGGTTGATAGGCCCTCTCGGCCTCCTCCTGAGTTCCTCAGAATCACAGATGCCAGACTTCAGTCAATTAGATTCACCCCGCATGAGATCAAGAAACGACTGAAGGCACTGGATATTTCAAAGGCTATGGGCCCTAACAATATTCTGGCAATAGTACTGAGCACCTGTGCTGCAGAACTTGCCATGACCCTAGCCAAGCTGTTCCAGTACAGCTACAACATTGGCATCTACCAGGAAATGTGGAAAATTGCCCAGGTATGTCCTGTAAGAAAAAAGCAGGACAAATCCAACCCGACCAATTACCGCCCCATCAGTCAACTCTCACTCATCAGTAAAGTAATGGAAGATGTCATCAACAATGCCATCAAGCAGCACCTGCTTAGCAATAACCTGCAGACCGATACTCAGTTTGGGTTCCAGCAGGGCCACTCAGCACCTCTCCTCATTACAGCCTTGGTTCAGATATGGACAAATGAGCTGAGCTCAAGAGGTGAGGTGAGAGTTTCATCCCTTGATATCAAGGCAGCATTTGACCGAGTATAGCATCAAGGAGCCCAAGCAAAACTGAAGTCAATGGGAATAGGGTGAATGCTCGCTGCTGTTTGGAGTCATACCTCGTGTAAAGGAAGATGGCTGTTGTTGTTGGAAGTCAATTATCTGAGCTCCAGCACATCAGTGCAGGAGTTCCTCAGGGTAGTGTCCTAGGCCCAACCATCTGCAGCTGCTTCATCAATGACCTTCCTTCAATCAAAAGGTCAGAAGTGGGGATGTTCACTGATGATTGCACAATGTTCAGCACCATTCAGGACTCCGCAACTACTGAAGCAGTCTGTGTAGAAATGCAGAAATACCTGGACAATATCCAGCCTTGGGAGGATATGTGGCAAGTACCATTTGTGCCACACAAGTGTCAGACGATGACCATATCCAACAAGAGATAATCTAACAATCCCCCCTTGACATTCAACGGCATTACCATCGCTGAATCCCCCACTATCAACATCCTGGGGGCTACCAATTACCAGAAACTGGACTGGAGTAGCAATATAAATAGCGTGGCTGCAAGAGTAGGTCAGAGGCTTGGAATCCTGCGGTGAGTAACTAACCTCCTGACTCCCCAAACCCTGTCCACTATCTACAAGGCACAAGTCAGGAGTGTGATGGAAAACTCTCCACTTGCCTGGATTGGTGCAGCTCCAAAAACACTCAAGAGGTTTGACACCATCCAGGACAAAGTGGCCCGCTTGATTGTCACCCCATCTACAAACATTCACTCCCTCCACCACCGACGCACAGTGGCAGCAGTATGTACGATCTACAAGATGCACTGCAGCAGCAAACCAGGGCTCCTTAGACAGCACCTTCCAAACGCGCGACCTCTACCACCCCGAAGGACAAGGGCAGTAGATGCATGGGAACATCACCAGCTTCAAGTTCCTGTCCAAGTCACACAGCTTCCTGACTTGGAACTACATCGCCTTTCCTTCACTGTCGCTGGGTAAAAATACTGGAACTCTCTTCCTAACAGCACTATGCATGTAACTACCTCACATGGACAGCGGTTCAAGATGGTAGCTGACCACCACCTTAAGAAGGGCAATTCGGAATGGGCAATAAATGCGAGCATAGACAGCGACGTCCACATCCCATGAATGAATCTAAAAAAAAAGTGGGAACAGCACAGGGGCAGAGACTGCTCCAAGCAAGATTTATCATTGTTCCCTTAATATATAACTCGAAATTGTTTCTGAGGAGATTTATTGACCGTTAACCGTTATTCGGATGGAGAATGTTCTGTAGGTGATTTGTGGTCAGTCCTTTAATAAATGGATCGTGATTGTTTTGTAGATGAATTATGGTCAGACCTTTAATAATTGGGTAGTGATTGTTCCGTAGGTGCCTTACCGTCACTCCTTTAATAATTGGACAGTGATTGTTCTGTAGATCATTGGTTATTTCTTTAATAATTGGATAGTGATTTTTCCAGAGTTGATCTGATCATTTCTTTAATGTTTTTATGGATGTTTCTCCAAAGAATTGTGAACAACTATTAGCATTTAAATAAGTCTGTATTGGCTTTTATCTCAAAGTAAGTCTTTTATGGACACTCCCTCATAACCTGAGATGGGGAATTCTCTCGATTTGTTTTGTGGACGATTCCTTATTTGTGGCGATCTGATTTCCATTTCTGTGATTTGTGGAATCCCTTTGAGCCGCAGGTACATTGATGTTAATCTGTTTCTCTATCTGTATGTACGTGGTCCTGATCTGGGGCTGTTCCAGTAGAAAGGGCTCTCCCTGCAACCACTAACTCTTGCGCCTTATAATTGTCCCGTGTTCAGATTTGTGAAGAATGAATTTGGAATAAGTTCTAATTTTCTGAGACATTAATTTTAAAAAGCATTTTTTTTGAGAAGCAGAAATTTGTTCCCCACTGCAGTGAATTGAATGTTCATTATTGAACCTGACCCATGCAGTTAAACAGGTCAGTTTACCTGTCTGTGTCTCAATCTCTTAGGCTTGTCCGATCGGACAGTTTGATGTTTGAAGTGACAGAGATTGCATTATTGGATCGTTTGGTCTGTCCCTCCTTCATATTTCTATTTATTTATTTCATACTTAAATATATTGTTTTCCATCGATACTGCTGTGTTTAACTGACTGGCAGTAATAGGATAATGTAAGCTGAGAGTCTCAGAACAGGTTTTCTTTGTGTGGAAATCCGGCGTCCAATGAACTGCTCACTCCATGACAACCTAAATTCATAATTTCTCACAGAAAATGTGGTCAGATTTGGTGGTCTTGTGCATTGAAGCTGAGTTCTACCTTATTCTAATAAACTAGTGAGTGAGTGTTTCTGAACAGTCTGTAACTGTGTAACTATTTATCCCACAGTATCACTGTTTCTGTTAGGCCGTCTAAGATTCAGCTGTTTTATTCTGAGCTCTTAACCTGAGTCAGTTTGCATGTGCTAGGTTAGGGGTTACTCATTCAGCACAGGTTAAGCATAGAGCCTGGGATCTTCCTGATCTCTGCCTGGAGCTCGATACCATACTGGATATGTACCTTTAATTATGTACATCTAATTCCCTCCTCTCTCTTTCGCAGTCAGTCTGGGTGTACCTGAGTGAGCAGATTGTTCTGCCCCATTCCCATATCAAATACATTGAAGATGGCCAACACACGGACAGTGACACAGGAGATGGATAAATCGAGTCTTCATACACACTACAGTGAGATCAAATCACCCACAGTGAACAGGGGGTAGAGTAAGCACAGACTGAGGATGGGGCCTGGGATCATCCTGTGCTCTGTGTGTGCAGCTCAGTACTACACTTTTGGTGAGCAGCTTACTCAGCATAGGCTGGGGATTGAGCCTGGGATCATCCTGTCCTCTGTTGGTGGAGCTCAGTACCCATAACAGTGACTCAGCACAGGTTGTTTATCGTGCCTGGAATCTTTCTGTGCTGTATGTGAGGAGCTCACTACCCATACCTTTGAAAAATATCTCATTATCACAAGTCAGGAATGGAGCCTGGGATTTTCCTGTGCTCTGCGTGGGGCTCAGTAACTCACTGGCTGAGAGCAGCTCACTCAGCACAGGCCGGGGATGGGGCCTGGTATCTTCCTGTGCTCTGTGTGTGGCACTCAGTATCATACCTGTGTTAAACGTCTCTTTCTGCACAGGCCTCTGATGGATCTTGATTCTGTCGCTACTCTCTTTTGATTGTCCCTTCCTTAGTCCGCGCTCTGACCGCTCTGGTGATGTCAGGGAGCTGGACCGAGGAATATCCAGCTACTGAGAAGACAGTGGGTATATCACAGACACACAGGCAGCTGATTGGTCAAAACAGCTCATCACTGAGGTGACCGGACTGGAAACGGGATTGTGGGTAGCGGGTCACTGATTCTGGTCATTGTGGGTGTTAATAGTCATGGACCAAGGATAATTTGTTAAAGGGTCACTGACCTCCGGTTCCATTATTTTAAATAGCATTTGACCGCTGATCTTAACTTTCCCAGCAGAACGAGCAGGGGGAATGAGGAACAATGGTAATGGTCGCTATAATACAGAGCTCACTCTGTATTTCCCTATACTGGGAGTGGTCAATACTGACACTGGGTATAAATTGGGAGTTCACTGTCAGCGTAATGCAGAGGGAGCTCTGTATTATACCTACCCTGGAATTGCTTGATACTGGCACTGGGTATATAATGAGGTTCGCTGTCAGGGTAATGTCGAGGGAGCTCTGTATTGTACCTACACTGCGAATACACGATGCTGACACGGGGTATAAAGTGGGGATTCACTGTCATGGTAATATAGTGGGAGCTCTGTATTGTGCCTACACTGGGAGAGCTTGATACTGATACTGGTTATAAATGTGGAATCACTGTCAGGTTAATGTAGAGGGAGCTCTGTTTGGTACCTACACTGGGAGTGCTCGATACTGACACTGGTTATAAATTGTGGATTGACTGTCAGGGTAATGTAGAGGGAGCTCTTTATTTTACCTACACTGGGAGTGCTCGACACTCACACAGGGTATAAAGTGGGGGCTCACTCTCAGGGTAATGTAGAGGGAGCTCTGTATTCTACCTACACTGGGAGTGCTCGTTACTGACACCAGGTATAAAGTGGGAGCTCACTGTTAGGGTAATGTAGATGAAGCTCTTTATTTTACCTACACTGGGAGAGGTCGATACTGATATTGGGTATAACGTGCAGGTAGGAACATAGGAACGGGATAGGGCTGTTATACCGTCGATTATACTCCACTATTCACGATGATCCTGGTTGAATTGTCTTCTAACTCCCTTCCCTTATTTTCTCTCCTTTGCAGTCTGGTTCTGATTTTAAGATCACATCCCCTTGTCCTTGATTCCCCGACTAGAAAATAAACTTTCTATCTCCCTTCTCGATACTTTTCAGAGTCCTAAAACCCTCACTCAGTTGGAATCATCTCTGAACCTGCTATATTCCAGAGTATACAAGCCTCGTTTATATAACCTTCTTTGGGCTCCTTATCTCGAGAGACAATGTGTAAGCGCCTGGAGTGGCTATAAAGGCCAATTCTGGAGTGACAGGCTCTTGCACAGGTGCTGCAGATTTTTTTTTTGTCGTGGCTGTTACACAGTTGGCTCTCCCCTTGCGCTTCTATCTTTTTTCCTGCCAACTGCTAAGTCTCTTCGACTCGCCACACTTTAGCCCCGACTTTATGGCTGCCCACCAGAAGCAGCCATATTCCAGAGAATACAAACCTAGTTTATATAACCTTACCACACAATTTAACCCCTGGTGCCCTCATATGATTCTGGTGATTCTGTGTTACTCCCCTTCAATAGCCAATATATCTTTTCTAAGATGCGCTACCTGGAGCTGTACACAGTCCTCCAAACGTGATATCGACAGGGTTTTATATATCTGCAGGAAAATCGCCACCTTTATATGTTCTTATATATAATTGGACTTGGGTATATGGAACATAATTTTGAAGTTTGCAGGTGATACAACAGTTAACAATGTCGTGAATAGTGAGTAAGACAGTAACAGACTGAAATGTGACGGAGGCAGACTGGTGAAATAGGCAGGAGCATGGGAGATACAATTTAATTTGGATATGTGTGAAGTGAACTACTTTGTGAAAACAATATGGGGACGGCAGCATAATGTTAATGTTACTAGGCTGGTAATCCAGAGTCCTGGTCGAATGCTGTGGAAACATCGGTTCAAATCCCACCATTGCAGCTGGAAGAAATTAAATTCAATTAAATGAATGTTGAATTTGAAAAGCTCGACTCATTAATAATGATCAGGTAATTGCTAGATTGTTGTAAACTCCCATCTGGTTCACTAATACATTTCAGTGCTGGAAATCTGCTGTCCTTACCTGGTCTGGCCTACATGTGACTCGCGACCCACAACAATGTGCTTGACTTTGACCTGCCCTCTACATTGGCTGAGCAATCCATTCAGTTGTTTTTAACTGTTACAGTAAAATAGCACTGTGGGTGCCCCTACACCACACAAACTGCAGCAGTTCAAGAAGGCAGCTCACCACCACCTTTTCAAGGGCAATGAGGGACGTGAAATAAATGCTGGCCCAGCCAGTGACACTCACAGTCCATGAACTAAATCTAGAAAAACACATGCTGTTGCAGTAGAATCTAGATGATGCTATTCTGAGTGGGGTCCAAGAGCAGAGGTACCTAGGGAACATAGAGACAAATCTTTGAATGTAACAGGGCAAGTTGATATCGCAGTTAAGAAACCGTTACGGATATTTGGTTTTGCAAATGTAGGCAATCCTTTAAAAAAGCAAGGATCTCGTTTGAAACCTTTACACTTCACTGGTCCGTCCTCAGCTGGAGTATTGTGAATAATTCCCAGCACCATACTTTCATAAGGATGTAATGACCTTGGAGAAGGTAACAGGGAGGTTGACAGGATGATATTAGACACGAAGATAAGAAATAGGAGCAGGAATAGACCATATGCCACGTCGAGCCTGCTCCACCATTCAATATAATCATGGCTAATCTTGCTCTTCACTTTCCTGCCTGCTCCCATATCCCTTGATTCTTTGAGACACCAAAATCTGTCCATCTTCGCCTTAAAATACATTCAATGATGGAACATCTACATTTCTTTGGTGTAAAGAATTCAAAGGATTCACATTGCTTTGAGTTTAAATACATATTTTCATCTCGGTCCCAAATGATCATCTGCTTATCCCAGCCAGGGCAATGACCTCTCACTATCTACCCTGTCAAGTCCCTACCGAATCGTGTATGTATCAATAAGGTCACCTCTCATTCGTCTAAACCCCGGAGACGATAGACCCAATTTACTCAGTGTCTCATCACAGGACAACGCCTCATCCCAGACACCAATCTAGTGAACCTTCACTGTACTGCCTTCAATGATTTAAATATGGAGACCACAAAAGCACACAGTATTCTACGTGTGGTCTCACCAAAACCCTGTACAATTGTAGCAAAACTGTTTTTACTTGCATTCCCATCCCCTTGCAATAAGGGCAAACATGCCACATACCTCCCAAACTGCTTTCTGTACCAGCATTCTATCTGTCTGTGATCTTTGCACCAGCACCTCAAAATCTCTCTGAACATCAACATTTAGAAGATTTGTTTTTACATTTAAAATATATCCTGCTTTTCTATTCTTATGAATAAAGTGAATAACTTCACACCTCCCCACATGAGAGTCCATCTGCCAGCTTGTTGTCCATTCACTTAACCTGTCTGTATCTCGTTGCTGCCTTTCTGTGTTCTTCTCACAGTGTTCATTTCTGCCTCCCTTTGTATCATCAGCTAACATCGATACAATAGTCTTAGTCATTAATACGGATTTTAAATAGTTGAGGTGTCAGCACTGATCCTTGTGGTACTCCAGTGTTCACTGCCAGCCAAAATGTCCCTTTTTATGCTGACTCATTACTTTCTATCAATTATCCAAGCCTCTATCCGTGCTATTATATTGCCTCCAAATCCATGAGCCCTTATCTTGCCCATTAACCTTCAAGTGTAGAACCTTGGGGCGGCACAGTGGCGCAGTGGTTAGCACCACAGCCTCACAGCGACCCGGGTTCAATTCTGGGTACTGCCTGTGTGGAGTTTGCAAGTTCTCCCTGTGTCTGCGTGGGTTTCCTCCGGGTGCTCCCGTTTCCACCCACATGCCAAAGACTTGCAGGTTGATAGGTAAATTGGCCATTAGCAATTGCCCCGAGTATAGGTAGGTGGTAGGGAAATAGAGGGACAGGTGGGGATGTAGTCGGAATTTGGAATTAGTGTAGGATTAATATAAATGGGTGGGTGATGGTCGGCATAGACTCGGTGGACAGAAAGTCCTGTTTCAGTGCTGTATCTCTAAACTAAAAACTAAACTTACAGAACGCCTTTTGGAAATCAAACCAGTCCCCCTTTAACAGCCCTACTAGTTACATCCTTAGAGAAACTCTAATAAACTTGTCAAACAGGATTTCTCTTTAGTAAAACCACATTGACTTGTTCTAGTCACACTGTACATTTTTACGTGCATGGCTAAGACTTCCTTAATAATAGATTTCAGCATTTTCCCAACGACTGACGTTTGGCTAACTGGCCTGTGGCTTCCTGTGTCCTCTGTCCCTCCTTTGTTGAGCAGGGGTTTTCATTTGTTAACTTCCAATCTGCTGGTCCTGTGTCAGAATCCAGGGAATTTTGGAAAATCATAACCCGTGCATTGAATATCTCTGCAACTATCTCTTTTAGAACCCCAGGATATAAGCCATCACGTCCTGGAGATATGTCACATTTTAGTCCCATAAGCTTTTTTACGGATATTAATTGTTCAAATATGCATGATAACTAATATAGAAGGTAACACATTGCAATTTATTGTTAAATTAGATGTCGTCTTTAATACAAAGAGGGTAATATTCTAGGTAATGGTTAAAGTAGGCATGATATCTAATATAGAGTGTAAAACGTTCCAGTTAACTGTGAACTTAGGTTTTGTTCCAAATGCACAGGGCACAATCTTGTTAATTCTTAATTTAGGCATGATAACTAACATTTACAGTAAAATGCTCTGTTTGATAGTTATATAAAGTCACCCCTAATACACAGGGGATAATATTATGGTTAATAAATTAAGCATGATAACTAATATGGGTTGTAAAATGTTCCAGTTAATTGTTAAATTAGCTACCCCTAATAAACAGGGGTATTCTGGTTCGTTGTTGAATTAGGCATAATAACTAACATTTACAGTAAAATGTTTTGGTAATTTGTTAAGTTAGATGCCATCGCTAATATGCAGGTATAATCTGGTTAATTGTTAAATTTGATGTCATCTCCAATACAGAGGGTGTAATATTATGGTCAATTGTTAAAGAAGGATGGAAAACTAATGTAGAGTGTAAAACGTTCCTGTTCATTGTTTAATGAGATGTCATCCCTAATACACGAGATAATATTTTAGTTGGTTGTTAAATTGGGCATGATTAATAACAGAGTGTAAAACGTTCCTGTTCATTGTTAAATTAAATGTCATCCCAAATACACAGGGTATAATATTATGGTTAATTCTTAAACTAGGCACGATAACTAATACAGAGTGTAAAATGTTCCAGTTAATGTTAGATTATATGTCATCCTTAATAAACAGGTTATAACTTTCTGGTTAATTGTTAAATTAGACACGATAGATAATATGGAGTGTAAAAGGTTAGTTAATTGTTAAAGTAGATGTCATTCCTAACACACAGTGTATATTCTGGTTAATTGCTAAGTTAGGCATGATAACTAATACAGTTTAAAACGTTCCAGTTTTTGATACATTAGACTCGTTCCCAATAAACAGGGGCTATTAGGCATGACAATTAATAGGTAGCATAAAATGTTACATTTAATTGTTACATTATATGCCATCTCGAATACACGGGATAGACTTTTCTGGTTAATTATTAAATTAGACATGATAACTAATATGGAGTGTTAAAATGTTCCAGTTAATGGTTAAAGTAGTTGTAATCCGTAATACAAAGGTGTAATAGTCTAGTTAATAGTTAAATTAGACATAACTAACAGAGTGTAAAACATTACAGCTAATGGTTAAATTCAATGTCATCCCTACCACACAGGGTATACTATTCTGCTTAATTGTTAAATTAGCCATGATAACTAATATGGAGAGCAAAATGTTCCAGTTAATTTTTAAATTATATGTCACGCTATTGCACAAGGTATAAACAGGGAAATTTATTATGGGGAACAAATAAATTTTTGATCAACTAAATGCATACTTTAGTTCTACTTCACAAAGGTGAACAGAAATATCATTCCAGAAATGTTGGGGAACACAGGGTTTCGTGTGAGAGAGGAACTGAAGGAAATCAGTATGAGTAGAGACATTATGTTGGGAAATTGATGGGATTGAAGGCCGATAAATCCCCAGGGCCTGATGGTCTGCCTCCCAGAGAACTTAAGGAAGTAGCCCTGGAAATAATGGATGCATTGGTGGTCATCTCCCAAGATTCTGTAGATCTGGAACAGTTCCTACAGATTGGAGGGTAGCTAATTTAACTCCAATACATAAAAAGGGAGGTAGAGAGAAAGCAAGGAATTATAGACCAGTCAGCCTGACGTCCATCGTGGGGAAAACTCTAGAGTCCATTATCAAAGATTTTATGTCAGAGCACTTGGAGAACAGTGGTAGAATCGGGCAGAGTCAGGATGGATTTACGAAAGGGAAATCATGCTTGAAAAATCTACTCGAAATCTTCGAGGATGTAACTAGTAGAGTTGATGAGGGGCAGCCAGTCGATGTAGTTTATTTTCTCTTTCAGAAGGCTTTCAACAAAGTCCCCCATAAGAGGTTAGCATGTAAAATTAAAGTGCATGGGATTGGAGGTAGTCAATTTCGATGGATAGAAATTGGTTGGCAGACAGGAAACAAAGACTAGGGATAATTGGGTATTTTTCTGAATGGAAGGCAGTGACTAGTGGAGTACCGCCGGGATCTGTTCTAGGACCCCAGCTATACACAATATATATTAATTATTTAGATAAGGGAACTGAATGTAATATCTCCAGATCTGCAGATGACACAAAACTGGGTGGGAGGGTGTGTTGTGAAGAGGATGCAGAGAGACTTCAGGGTGACTTGGACATGTTGAGTGAGTGTGCCAATGCATGGCAGATGCAGTATAATGTGGATAAATGTGAGGTTATACACTGGAGTAGGCAACTGAGTTCGATGATCATCCATGATCATAATGAATGGTGGAGCAGGTTCATAGGGCCGAATGGTCGACTCCTGCTCCTATTTTCGATGTGTCTATGATTTTATATTCTGATTAATTGTTATATGAGACACGATGGCTAAGATGGAGTGTAAAAGGTCACAGTTAATTGCTAAATTAGATGTCATTGCTAACACACAGGGTATAGTATTCTGGTTAATTGCTAAATGAGGCATGATAACTAATACAGAGTGTAAAACGTTCCAATTTTTTTGATAAATTAGACTCGTCCCTAATAAACAGAGGACAGTCTGGTTAATTGTTAAATTAGGCACGACAACTAATATGTAGTATAAAATGATACATTTAATTGTTAAATTATATGCGAAACCTAATACACGGTATAGAATTTTCTGGTTAGTTGTTAAATTAGGCATTATAACCAATAGAGACTGTTAAGCAATCCAGTTCATTGTTAAATTAAATGTCATCCCTAATACACAAGGTATAATATTTTGGTTAATTGTTAGACATGAGAGCCAATATGGAGTGTAAAATGTTCCAGAGCCATGTCGGCAAAGGATAGCCCTTATCTCCGAGAAGCCACCCCTCCATCTGATCCAGTTCAGTGAACAGCAGTAACAACCGGGCCTGGGTCAAGACTCAGGTGTCATGGCAGCTGCCTGAGAAGCGGTCACACATTCGCTGCAAGCATCTGCGGTGTTCACATACCAGCTTCACCTAGATTGAGAGGGTTCCTTTAATGTTGACGTCTGCAGCTGGTAGCCTGTCGGGAGGCCTGATGGCTACATGAGTGCATACTATTAACATCACAACCTATGGTTCTCAGGCAATGGTGCCGAATCAATAGTCCTGCGGGCCTAGCTGTGAGAGTCCGTCCTGAAGTGGACATCCTCACTGGCCCTCTGGTGCAGGGCATTGGTGACCTCCCTGATGCAGCGGTGCACTGCTGACTGTGTGACCTCATAAAGGTCTCTGGTAAGCTCCGAAAAGGCTGCAGAGGCGTCAGGCTTGATAACCGCTGTTGCTATGAGGAGCAAAGGCATGGGATTTCCACTGGATGCCGTGTGCTGCTGGTCATCCTTGAGCAGGGCACAGAGATGTGTCACCACCCTCTCTATATGCACAATTTCCTGTGACACTGCTGCTCTACATCCAATGGCATGTCATGTGAGGCCTGCTGATGCACGGCAAATGTAATGGGGAGCTCTTCTTGGGGGCTGCTGCACACGATCTGGGGCCTCGACGTGGATCGGTCCTGCCTGTTGGTATTGCCTCCCGCGCATACGGATCCTCACGTGCAGAGGATAACACAATGTAGGATGAGCCAGCCATACCTATTTCCATGTGATAAATAAAGTTGAACCCTGCATGTTTTTGAAGGTTCCTAACAGGGCATGGATTGGTGTTATGGGTACATCAGCTGCTTTCCTGGATCAAATATGTGGCGAACCACGGCATTGCCCATCTTGGCTAGAACTCAGAGTGGCACAGTATGACCACATCAAGATCCTACCAGCTGAATCGATTGCCCTCATCATCCATAAAACCTTAATGTTCCTGCCATTTCTGACAGGCTCCCCACACATAGGGTGCCTAGTGTGTCATTGCCCCATCACAAACACAGAGCGTACACTTTTAAATGGTGGATGGTACACAGTACCTCCCTTCATGCCAGCACAGCCTTCCCTCCAGTAATCCTAAACCACTCTCTTCTAGAGTGCAGAGTGAGACCCCAGTGTATCATCCTTCGCTCCTCCCTTTAAGAATTAAGAGTTAGACCCCTGAAAAGCCCCCTCCTTTCACCCTTCAGTTCTGCAGAGTGAAACACCTGAATAACAGAACTTAACATTACTGGCGACCACGTATGCCTCTGAGGACCTGCAGGCTTTTCAAATCGTGAACGGGACGGCACGTAACAGCCTCCCGGTTGTCAAAATGCTCGAAGTTTTAGTGGAGAAGCGGCGGGCCACATAATCAGTAAAGGTAAGTACGTTTTATCATATGCTAATTGTGGTGCCACGACCATGTGGCTGTGGAGTCGCACTGAGGTACACCACCGCCGGTAATAAGCAGCGGGCCCTTCTCGATATCGTGGGTGGTGGCGAGCCACTTCCCGCGGCGTTTTACTGGATCCGGCGCCGGGCCCGCGGTGTTGAGGGGCTGGTAAAATTCAGCCCCGGGAGTTTAAAATGTTCCAGTTAATTGTTATATTATATGCCATCCGTTACACAGGGTATAATTTGCGGATTAATTGTTAAATTAGACATGATAACTAATATGGAGCGTAAAATTTTCCAGTTGATTGTTAAATTAGATGTTATCACGAATACAAAGGGTATGATATTCTGGTCAGTTGTTAAATTAGACATGGTAACTAATATAGAGTGTAAACTTTCCAGTTTCTTCTTTTTTTGGACAAATTAGACATCCCTAACACATGGCATATTCTGATTGATTGTTGAATTATGCATGGTAACTAATATATTGTGTAAAATATTCTGGATAATTGTTACATTAGATCAACCCTAATATCATAGTAGTGTCGTAATCTGCAGGGCTACGGACCAACTGCTGGAGGATGGTATTTGAATATATGGATCGTTTTTTGGCAGGCACAGACACGATGGGTTATGTTGTCTCATTCTGTGCTTTAACCGTTCTGTGATTCTATATTTCCTGGATGCCTTTGACCTAGGCAGACCGTTGGAGAGTGTCTGTTAAGATTCCAGTTCCCATGGGACAACTTCCCTTTCCCATCATGGATCCCCCATTCTCCACGATTACACCCATCTAAAATGCCTCATCACAGCGTCCCCTTAGTCGACATCCCGCAATAACAAACACCAACAAAAACCTTTCCATTAACATTTTTATCCAGCAACACATACAATTGTACAAACAAAGCAGAACTATTCGCCCTTGTGTATTCCACTAGTTCCTGTCTTGTGGTTTCCCTCGACTTGCCTTGTGCTCTTACACAGTGCTTCCCTAATGGCTGCAGCATGGCTGGCGGAAGGCTGCTGACTTTCGCTGGGGGAGTCTGTAGATGGCCTTGCAGGACGTCCTCGAGCAGCTCTGGGCCTTGAGGGCTCATATTCGGATTGCACCACCTCGACATGGGCAGCAGCAGCCTGGGCTGGATGATGGGTAACAGCAAACACTGGTGGAGTGGGTGAAAGGACAGTGTGTTCCTGCTCCACGGAGATACTGCCACTCGCACGGGGCGACTCCTCAGCAATCCCAGTAATCTATCGGGTCACAGATTGCTGAACTTCTGTGAGAGCCTGAAAGCCCCTTTGAACACTGAGATCCTAAGCCATGATGACAGCAGTCTGATCCTGCATGGCAGCAAGCATGGATCGCGAACTCATTCTGAGCTTCCACTGCAGCACTGAGACGTTGGGTGTCTGCTGTCTGTGCTGCAGTGAAAGCTGAGACAATGTTCACCAGACACTTTATCACGGCTGGGTCCACTAGTGATGTCATGGAGTTAGTGACCACTTCCACAGGGGAAAGAATGGGCTTCAAGCTCTGTGCAATGTCCTGTGCCATGTTGGAGCCAGACTGCTCCATGTCCCTTGACAGTGACAACAGACTGTCTGACAGGCCTGTGAATGGACAAAGTATCTCAGTGTACATGTCCATCAGCATTCTCCTGCATGCTGCTCCAGCAATGTTCACATCTGAGTTCTGTGTACTACAACTCGTTTGTGACCTCGCCCTCCAGTGAGCTGACACATGAACTGTCCTTTCCACTGGCCTGGCTTCAGCTCACTCATGCTCGGTGACTCGCCACCTGCAGATTGCAACTCTATCCCAGCCTCTAAGGTACACACAGTGCAAGTATTTGATCTGGTGGCTTTGAGTATCAGACCAAGAGATGGGCTCCACCATCGATGCTGTGTTGCGTATTTCAAAGGTCTGCTTAGGCCACCACTACATTATTGCGCCCTGTTCATTTCACCACACTTTAGGGGGGATATGAGGGTCCTTGAGAGGGTGCAGAGGAGATTTACCAAAATAATTCCAGAGATGGGGGATTTTAGCTCCAATGTTAGGTTGGAAAAGCTGAGTTTGTTCCCCTTGGGAGAAAGAAGATTAAGGGAAGATTTGTTGGAGGAGTACAAAATTATGACAGGTTGCGATAAGTGAAGCACGGAAAATCTGTTCACATAACCTGATAGTAGAAAGACTCGGGACATAGACCAGCTTTTGGGAAAGAAATGAAAGGGGATGTGAGGAAGAACTTTTTTTTAAAGCAGTTTGCTGTACCATGGCACCGTGGTGCAGGAAGACACTCAAGCAGGGGAATAAATAGGAAAGTAGGGTTAATAGGAAATAGTGTAGTCAGGGGGATTGGCATAGCTCGCTGCAGATGAGCGGTTGAGTCCAGAAGGCTGTGTTTCCTGGCCGGTGCCAGGTTTTAGGATATCTGCTCAGGGATGGAGAGGAGATTGCAGTGGGAAGGGGAGGATCCAGTTGTAGTGGTCCACATAGGTCCCAACGACAAAGATATAACTAGGAAAGAGCTTCTGCATAGGGTGCATGAACAGCTAATGACTAAATTAAAATACAGAGCCACAATGGTTCCTAAGCCACGAGCACCTTGACATGGGTTAAATAAGATTAGGGAGTTGAAGGCGTGGCTCAAAGATTGTATTGGGCAGAACGGGTTTCGATTCTTGGGGCAATGGCAGTAGTAGTGGGGAACGTGGGTATTGCACCGTAAGGACAGTCTTCATCTGAATTGTTCTGGGACCAGCGTTCTGGTGAGTCAAACAGCTAGGCAGAAGAGAGGGCGTTTCAGATGAACAGTGGGAGGATAGGTCATGTAAGAAAGATGTGGCAAAATAAAGGGAAAGGAGAAGGCAATGGAGCAAGGTAGCAATAAGGATAATAATCAGATTGTAGCACGAAGGGACAGAGGGTACAAACATAAGGGTTCACCAGCAGATAGGGCCAAAGTTTGCATAAAGAGTAAAAAGACAAACTAATGACTTTATACCTAAACGCTTTTGGCATTTGTAACGAAACGGATGGATTGTCAGTACAAACTAAAAAAGAAATAAAAATGATCTGATTACCATTAAAGAGACAAAGCTGCGGAGTGCCCAAGGCTGGCACCTCAATATCCAAGAGTACTTGACAGTTTGAAAGGACAGGAAGGTAGGAAAAGATGGTGAGTTCGCTCTGTTAATTAAGGAAGACATTAGTACAATTGTGAGAGATGATCTTTGTTCTAAAGATCAAGGGAAAGAATCAGTTTGGGTAGAGATAAGAAATAAAAAACTTATGAAGTCTCTTATGCGAGCAGGTTATAGGCCTCGTAACAGCTGTTACACTGCACGTCAGTGTGTACAGGACCAAATGTACTGCATTAATCTTGGGTGATGTCATTCTACGTCACGATTGGACGAATCCGATCAGCGAAGTTAGCTTGGAAGATTAGTTTGGAACGGAGTTTCTAGGTAGCAGCGTTCATAACATAATTGAATGTTTCACTCAGTTTGAGGGTGAGAAATGTACGACTAAGACTATTTTTTTGAAATATACATAAAGACAATTGCAAAGGTCCGAAGGCAGAGCTCACTAAAATGAACTAGGAAATTTGGTTAAAGGGGAGGAGTGTGGAGATGCAGTGACAGACACTTCGAGAGATATTTCATAACACTCAGCAAAGATATATTCCAGTGAGAAGGAAAGACTCAATGAGAAGCAGGCACCATCCAGGGCAAACTAAGAAAGTTATGGATCGCACCAAATTAACGAAAAAAACCAAAACATTTTAGGGAGTTTGTTGTTACGTCAGAGGATTGGACATAATGTAAAAACCAGCAAAGATTGACGAGAAAAAATACACAGGGAAAAATTAGAGTATGAGAGAAAGCTAGCTGGAAATATAAAAACGGAAAGTAAGAATCTTTACAGGTATTTAAAATAAAAGAATAACTAAATTTAGCTTTGGTCCTATAGACATTGGATACGGGGAATTAATAAGAAATAAGGAAATGAGTGAAGCGTTAAACAGATATTTTGTGCCTCGTTCACTGTAGAAGACACGGGTAATATCCCAGAAATACAAGAGGTGAAAGGGAGGGAGGAAGTTAAAACAGTTACAGTCACAAGGGAAAGGGTACAGAGCAAACTATCAGAACTAAAAGCTGCATCCTCGGGTCTTGAAAGAAGTAGCTGCTGAAATAGTGAAGGCATTGCTTGTAAAATTGCAATGTAACTTCTTTTTCAAGGAAGGGGGGAGACAGAAAACAGGAAACTACACGCCAGTTAGCCTAACATCTGCCATAGGGAAAATGCAAGAATCTATTATGAAGGAGGTTACAGTACTGCACTGAGAAACTGTTCATGTGATCAGGTAGCGTCAACAGGATTTCGTTCAAGGGAAATTAAATCAAAATACTGCAGAGCCTGTAAATCTGAAATGAAAACACAGTGCTGGAAATACTCAGCAGGTCTGGCTGCAGTTTTGATTTCCTGACTGAAGGAAGTAAAACATTGCATTAGAATCAGTTCAGAGAAGGTTTGCTCGACTGATTCCAGGACTCAAGGGGATATGTTATGATGAAAGGTTGGACAGGTCGGGCCTGTATCGCTTGGAGTCCAGAAGAATGAGAGGTAATCTCATTGAAACAGGTAAGTTCCTTAGGTGACTTGGCAGGGTGGATGTGGAGAGGATGCTTCCCCCTATGACAGAGATTAGAACTAGGGGGTGGGGGGCATAGGTTTAAAATTAGGGGGTCTCACATTTAAGAATAAGATGAGGAGATTTATTTTCCTCTCAGAGACTCTTTAGTCTGCGAAATTCTCTTCCCTGGCAGTAGTGGAGGATGGGTCATTGAATATTTTTATGGCTGGGTTCAATCGATTTATGATTGATAATGGAGTCAAAGGTTAGAGTAAGTGATCAGACAAGTCGAGTTGAGGATACAATCAGATCAGCCATGATCCTTTCAAATGGTGGAGCAGGCTCGAGCGGGAAAATGGCCTACAACTCACCAAATTCGAATGTTTGTATGTAGCTTCGTATGTAATGACCAGAAACTCGCTGACTACGAGGGTGGTGCAAGCAGAAATGATCACTGATTTCAAAGGAAATTGGGTGAGACTTGAGCGAAATATCTGTGCAGGGCTACAGGAGTTGAGCAGGAGAATGAGACTGACTGGATTTCTCTACAGAGTGCTGGCATGGGCTCGATGGGCTGAATGGCCTCCTTCTGTGTCGTTATGACTTTATGGGTCTATGACAGGGGAATACAATTATCATAGCTTTCATATTCCATGAACGTTTATAATGGACTGGGCAGTATCACCCTGTTGAACCCCATAATGTAAGTGAAATGTTTGATGCCCCAGAACGTGTTTAACAAATTTCCTTCACAAACAGAATAAATCAGTTCAGACCCACTCAAAATTCTGGAGTCATTCACAATGGGGATGAGATTTTCCTGGTTTTCTCTGCATAGATAGCAGCAAGGCTTTTATGTGTGTCCCCCGCCTCCATGTGGAAAGTCTTGTCAGGGTTAGGTGAGATAAGACATGTTGCCTGGGCGACAGATGTCCTCAATTGTGTTACTGCTTCCGTGTTCTCTTCGGTCTGGGTTAAACCTGGTCAGCCTCTCCATTAGGTGGTTCATAAAGAGGAGTCACAGTCTCTGAAAATCTAGGGATGGGTGTCCACTGATACCCCACCAGCCTGATGATAGGACACAGGGCAGTCTTTGTGGTGGACATGGGTAAGACACTGGATGAGGGTCCACTGATACCCCACCAGTCTGAGGATAGGACACAGGGCAGTCTTTGAGGTGGACAGGGGTAGACACTGGATGAGGGTCCACTGATACCCCACCAGTCTGAGGATAGGACACAGGGCAGTCTTTGAGGTGGACAGGGGTAGACACTGGATGAGGGTCTGCTAAAACCCAACCAACCTGAAGATGGAACACAGGGCAGTCTTTGATGTGGCCAGGGGTAGACACTGGATGAGGGTCCACTGATACCCCACCAGTCTGAGGATAGGACACAGGGCAGTCTTTGAGGTGGACAGGGGTAAGACACTGGATGAGGGTCCACTGATACCCCACCAGCCTGAGGATAGGACATAGGGCAGTCTTTGAGGTGGACGGGTCGACACTGGATGAGGGTCTGCTGGTACCCCACCAGCCTGAGGATAGGACACAGGGCAGTCTTTGAGATGGACAGGGGTAAGACACTGGATGAGGGTCCACTGATACCCCACCAGTCTGAGGATAGGACACAGGGCAGTCTTTGAGGTGCACAGGGATAAACACAGCATGAAGATCCACTAATACGCCACCAGTCTGAGGATAGGACACAGGGCAGTCTTTGAGGTGGACAGGGGTAGACACTGGATGGTCTCAACCTGATGTTGCTCTGGGCTAATGCTGGATGATCCAATCTGGGCACCTAGAAAGGTGACACGATCTAACACCAGCTGGGCCTTACGTGGATGGTCTTTTAGTCCAGCTCCCAAAGTAACTGCAGTAGTTCCTGTAAAAGGGTTAAATGTCTGGACACGGTCTGTGGTGATGAGGAGAAGATCATCGACATATTGCAGAAAGTAGGAAGACAGTGAAATGCTCATAAGGGCCCCGGCCATACGTTTGTGGAAAATAGTGGGGTTATTGTGCAACCCCTTGTGACAGACATGTCCAGGGATATCTCTGGCCCTCAGACGTGAGTGTGAATTTAAATTGCTTCTCTAGTTTAACTGGGATACTCCAATAACCATTAGAGATATCCAAGGTGGAGAAGACGACCCTGCAATTGGGAATCCGGCAGAGTAGGGTGGGTGCCTCTCAGGCAACCGGGTCCACACATGTGTGACTGAGTTGAGTTTGTGGTGGTCAATAGTCAGTTACCAGCTGCCATCCGGTTTTCTAACCGGCTAAATCGGGCAGTTAGTAGTGAATGTGTCTTTGTGAACTACACCCTGGTATAACAATGACCTGATAGTGTCTGGAATATATGATATAATCTCAGCTCGGTAAGAAGACTGCTTCATGGAGCATGCAATGGTCAGTTAATTTCTTCAGGTCTGCTCATGCTTTGAAGTTATCTTTATGGGTTGTGAATACACTCAGCAACGACCCGAGGATCGCCTGTACCTCAGGGTCATCAGAGGTGCCTGGTCACACTCCTCTGATATTTTAATCATGAATATTGAGGGTGCACTGGACACCAGAGTAGGGGTATGTTTTAATGTTCAACAATATACAATATATGAATAATCAATTACTGCTGATAACCTTTGAGCACATTACTTACTGCACCGTAACCACTATCCATTATGCAGGATCATATAAAAGGTAGGCAGGACTTTGACATGAACTCTGTTCCGTCTCTGATACCACTGTAAGATCTGATCTAGGGTCACAGATTAACCAAAAGGAGGCCGAAGTGTCAACAGCAGTTTATTGAGGAATGACAATTCAAATGCAGCACAACATCAGGATAGACGTAATAGACATACGACCTGTGACAGGTGAGAAAGGATTTCTGGCTATGGATCAGATGTTAGAAGCTATTATTAGAGACGTTGTATTAGAAAAAATCAAGGTGAACAGAGAGAGTCAGCATGTTTTTGTGGAAGGGAAATCATGTTTAACCAATTTATTGGAGTCCTTTGAAGAAGTAGCATGTACAGTGGATAAAGGGGAAACGGTGGATGTACAGTACTTAGATTTCCAGAAGACATTTAATAAGGTGCCACTTCAAAGGTCATTGCGGAAAATAAAAAGTTCATGGTTTAGGTGTTAACATATGGGCATGGATAGAAGATTGGTCGGATAACAGGAAACAGAAAGGAGGCAGAAATGGGTAATTTTCTTTTTGGCAAGATGTATCGAGTGGTGTGCCACAGGGATCAGTGCTGGGGCCTCAACGTTTTACAATTTATATAGATAATTTTGATGAATGGACCGAAGATATGCTGGCTAAATTTGCTAATGACTAAAAGATAGTGAGAAGGTAAGTTCTGAAGAGGACATAATGGGGTTACAAATGGATATAAATAGGTTAGGTGAGTGGGCAATGATCTGGCAAATGGAGTATAATGTGTCAAAAAGGAGAAATTGTCCATTTTGGCTATAGGACCTGACTCTTACCTCGCGACTTGACTATTATAACATACTCCTGGCTGGTCTACCACATTCTGTAACCTTGTGATGATCCAAAACTTTGCTGCCATCTTCTAATAAACACTAAATTCTTTTCACCAAACATCCCTGTGCTCACTGACCTACATTGGCTCTTGGTCCAGTAACACCTCATTTTTAATATTCTCGCTTGTGTGATCAAATCTCTTCATGGCCTCCCGGCTTTGATTATCGCAATCTCCTTTCCATTTCCAATATTCCTGAAACTTGTTCATCTTAAAGGCTTTTTCTAATTCCCCTTTTTCAAGTGAGTTTCTTTCCCTCTGTCTCTCTCCCTGACCACACAGTTCGTCTCTCCAGCTCCACTGGTGCTGTGGAAGTTTGGATCCATAAAATGGCGTGAGCTGCACTGCTGGTCACATCGAGCACATTGTGCAGGACACCCACTTGAGTTTTCCACACCTGTCTATTGAATGTCGCTTGATCAAACACCTTTTGAAAGTCCATATATTTAACTTCAATCACATCACCCGCATCAACCCTCTCCATTGTTTTATCAAAGAACTCCATCTACTTTACCTCACCACCACCAGCTCTCTACACTCCTCCACTGTTGTTAAATTATCAGACTGCTTATCCAATATCCAGCAATGGATGAGCAGAAATTTCCTCCAATTAAATATTGGGAAGACTGAAGGCATTGTTTTCATTCCCCACTCGAACTCTGTTCCCTTCCTATTGATTCCATCTTTCTGCCTGGTAACAGTCTGATATTCAGCCAGTCTGTTGGCATCCTTGGTGTCACATTCGGGACAAAATTGATAGGCACATGAAAAACTGTGGGTTGACTGAGGAAATCTAGCACGTATTTGTTCAGGGGAAATGGCATGTATTTATTTAGAGACACAGCACTGAAACAGGCCCTTCAGCCCACCGAGTCTGCGCCGACCAACAAGCACCCATTTACACTAATCCGACAGTAATCCCACACTGCTTACCACCTATCTACACTAGGGGCAATTTACAATGGCCAATTTACCTGTCAACCTGTAAGTTTTTGGCTGTGGGAGGAAACCAGAGCATCCAGCGAAAATCCACACGGTCACAGGGAGAACTTGCAAACTCCGCACTGTCAGATACCCAGAATTGAACCTGGGTTGCTAGAGCTGGAAGGCTGCGTTGCTGACCATTGCACCACTGTGCAACTGGCTAACTAGCTTGCTGGAGTTTTTTGGAGAGGTAAAACGGAAGCTTGATGAGGGCAATGCTGTTGATGTGGTGGAAATGGAATTCCAAAAGGCCTTTGATGAAGTGCCACGCAAAAGATCTGTGAGCAAAGTTATAGCTCATCGACTCAAAAGGACAGTAGCAACATGAAACCAAATTGGTTAAGTGACAAGAAACAGAGAGTAGTGATTAATGAATGCTTTTCGGGCTGAAGAAAAGATGTAGTGGAATCAAAGCAAAATACTGTAGATGCTGTCAATCTGAAATAAAAAAAGAAAGTGCAGGAAATACTCAGCAGGTCCGGCAGCATCTGTGGAGAGAGAAGAAGAGTGAACATTTCAGGTCTGTGATTTTTTCATCAGAACTGGCAAAGGTTAGAAATGTAATAGGTTTTAAGCAAATAAAGCGGGGGTAAGGTGGTATCAAAAGGACAGAATTGTGAGCATTAGAACAGGGATTGGGGAGGGGGTGTTGAAATGACAAGCGACCAGAAGCTCGGGGTCATGCTTTTGGACTGAGCAGAGGTGTTCTACCAGGTGGTCACCCAATCAGCGTTTGACCTGCTGCGGTGTTCCAGTGAACATCAACGCCAGCTCGGGGAACAGCTCCTCATTGTCCGATTAGGCACTCTACAGACTTCTGGACTGAACATTGAGTTCAATAATTTCAGAGCATGACTGGCCCTTTTAATTATAACTTTTTTAAATCCATTTTTTGGCGTGTGCCGGCCTTAAACTGGATTTTTTATGTTGGTGCTTTTGGTTAGGGCAGTTCATTGTTCAGTCATCTACCCCAGAATACTGAGGGAGGCAAGGGAAGAAATTGCTGGGGCCTTGACAGAAATCTTTGCATCCTCATTGGCTACAGGTGTCGTCTCAGAGGACTGGAGAATAGCCAATGTTTTTCCTTTGTTTAAGAAGGGTAGCAAGGATAATCCAGGAAATTATAGGCCGGTGAGCCTTACGTCAGTGGCAAGGGAAATTATTGGAGAGGATTCTTCGGGACAGGATTTCCTGCCATTTGGAAACAAATGGACTTTTTAGCGAGAGGCAGCATGGTTTTGAGAAGGGGAGGTCATGTCTCACTAATTTAATTGAGTTTTTTGAGGAAGTGACGAAGATGATTGATGAAGGAAGGGCAGTGGATGTTATCTGTATGGACTTCAGTAAAGCCTTTGACAAGTTCCCTCATGGCAGACTGATACAAAAGGTGAAGTCAAATGGGATCAGAGGTGAGCTGGCAAGATGGATACAGAATTGGCTCGGTCAAAGAAGACAGAGGGTAGCAGTGGAAGGGTGCTTTTCTGAATGGAGGGATGTGATTAGTGGTGTTCCGCAGAGATCAGTGTTGGGACCTTTGCTGTTTATAGTATATATAAATGACGTGGAGGAAAATGTAGCTGGTCTGATTAGTAAGTTTGCGGACAACACAAAGGTTGGTGGAGTTGCGGACAGTGATGAGGATTGTCAGAGGATACAGCAGCATATAGATCAGTTGGAGACTTGGGTGGAGAAATGGCAGATGGAGTTTAATCCGAACAAATGTGAGGTAATGCATTTTGGAAGGTCGAATGCAGGTGGGAAGTGTACAGTAAATGGCAGAGCCCTTCGGAGTATTGACAGGCAGAGAGATCTGGGCGTACAGGTCCACAGGTCACTGAAAGTGGCAACGCAGGTGGATAAGGTAGTCAAGAAGGCATGCGCATTGCTTGCCTTCATCGGTCGGGGCATAGAGTATAAAAATAGGCAAGTCATGCTGCAGCTGTACAGAACTTTAGTTAGGCTGCACTTAGAATATTGCTTGCAATTCTGGTTGCCACACTACCAGAAGGACGTGGAGGCTTTGGAGATGGTACAGAAGAGGTTTACCAGGATTTTGCCTGGTCTGGAGGGCATTAGCTATGAGGAGAGATTAATAAACTCTGATTGTTTTCACTGGAACGACGGAGGTGGAGGGGCGACATGATAGAGGTTTACAAAGTTATGAGCGGCATGGACAGAGTGGATAGTCAGAAGCTTTTTCCCAGGGTGGAAGAGTCAGTTACTAGGGGACATAGGTTTAAGGTGAGAGGGGCAAAGTTTAGAGGGGATGTGCGAGGTAAGTTCTTTGCACAGAGGGTGGTGACTGCCTGGAACTTGTTGCTGGGGGAGGTGGTGGAAGCAGGTACCATAGACACGTTCAAGAGGCATCTTGACAAATACATTAATAGGATGGGAATAGAGGGATACGGACCCCGGAAGTGCAGACGGTTTTCGTTTAGGCCGGCATCAAGATAGGCGCAGGTTTGGAGGGCCGAATGGCCTGTTCCTGTGCTGTACTGCTCTTTGTTCTTTGTTGTTCCCTAACACCCTCTCTGCTAACAAAGCTAACGCTTTGTCTTTCACCACACCACAATCACACTCTCTTTGACTTTGCACCATGACCTCCTTGTCAATGAATTTCACTGATCATCTGTCTGATCAAAACCTGCCCTTTGTTCTCTTTTGCCCCACCCCTGCTTTACCTGCTTAAAACCTATTACATTTCTAACCGTTGCCAGTTCTGATGAAAGGTCACAGACCTGAAACGTTAACTCTGCTTCTCTCTCCATAGGTGCTCCCTGACCTGCTGAGTATTTCCAGCACGTTTTGTTTTTATTTAAAATTTGTAGTCGAGTTCCCCGGTGATCAGTGTTGGGACCCTTTTTCTTCCTGACGTATATTATTGGCCTAGACCTTGGTGCAAATGTAACAATTTCAACGTTTATGGATGACACAAAACTTGGAGGCATTATGAAGTGTGAGGAGCAGAATCTAGACCCTCCAAAGGGCATAGTCAAGTTGATGGAATGGGCAGACAGGTGGCAGATGAAGTTCAATGTGGAGAAATATAAAGTGATATATTTTGGCAGGAAGAAAATGGAGAGACAATATCGATGAGAAGGGTACAATTCTAAAGGGGGTGCAGGAGTAGAGGGACTTGGGTGCATATGTGCATAGGTCATTGAAGGTGGCAGGACAGGTTGAGAGTGGTTAATGAAGCATACAGTATCCTGGGCTTTATTAACAGCGGCATGGAATACAAGAGCAAGAAGGTTATTTTGAACTTGTATAAGACACTAGTTCGGCCTCAGCTGCAGTGTTACATCCAGTTCTGGGAGCCACACTTTAGGTAATGTGCAGACACTGGAGAGTGTACAAAACATTCACAAGGATGGTTCCAAGGCGGAAGCAACAAGAAATGCTGGAAATACTCAGCAGGTCTGGCAGCATCTGTGGAGAGAGAAACAGAGTTACGTTTCAGGTCAGTTAACCTTCTGAACTGGCAAACATTAGAAATGTGAAAGGTTTTAAGCAAGTAGAGCGGGGGTGGGGCAAGAGATAACAAAGGAGAAGGTGTTGATAGGGCAAGGTCACAGAGAATAACCGACCATAAGGTCATGGAGTAAAGGCAAACAATGAGTTCATGGTGTGTTGAAAGACAGGGTGTCATGGGACTGAAAACTGAACAGTCACAAGTACAAACATGAAAAAACAGTGGGTGGGCAAACTGAACAAACTAAGGTAAAATAAAATAAAATAAACACACAAAATATAAAAAAAGGAAAAAAAAAAACCTAAAGATCAAAATAAAATGGGGGGCCCATAATGCTCTGAAGTTTTTGAATTCAATGTTCAGTCCGGCAGGCTGCATTGTGCCTAATCTATAAATGAGATTCTGTTCCTGGAGCTTACGTTGATGTTCACTGGAACACTACAGCAATCCCAGGACAGAGACGTGAGCATGGGAAGAGGGGGATGAGTTCAAATGGCAATCAACAGGAAGCTTGGGGTCATGCTTTCCGACTGAGCAGAGGTGCTCCGCTATGCAGTCACCCAGTCTGCATTTGGTCCCGCCAATGTAGAGGAGACTACATTGTGAGCAGCGAAAACAGTACACTACTTTGAAAGAAGTACAAGTAAATCGCTGCTTCATCTGAAATAAGTGCTTGAGGCCTGGGATAGTGAGGGGAGAGGAGGTAAATGGGCAGGTATTACACTTCCTGCGATTTCAGGGGAAGATGCTGTGGCAAGGGGACGAGGTGTTGGGGGTAATGGAGGAGTTGACCAGGGTGTCGCAGCGGGAGCGATCCCTTTGGAATATTTACAGGGGAAGTGAGGGGAAGATGCGTTTGGTAGTGGCATCACGCTACATGAGGCGCAAATGGTGGAGGCTGATCCTTTGGATGTGGAGGCTGGTGGAAAGTGAGGACAAGGGAAACCCTGTCACTGTTCTGGGAGGGAGCAGAAAGGGTGATGGTAGAGGTGCAGGAAATGGGTCAGACATGGTTGAGGGCCCTGTCAACCATAGTGGTTGGGAATCCTCAGTTGAGGCAAAAGGAAGACATATCAGAAGCGCTTTCATGGAAGGTACCATCATCAAAGCAGATGCGTCGGAGACGGAGAAACTGGGTGAATGAAATGGAGTCCTTGCAGGAGGCAGGGTGTGAAGAACTGTAGTCGAGGTAGCTGTGGGAGTCGGTGGGCTTATAATGGATATTAGTTGACAACCTATCCCCAGAGATGGAGACAGAGAAGTCGAGGAAGGGAAGGGAAGTGTTGGAGATGGACCATGTAAATGTGAGAGAATGGTGGAAATTAGAAGCAAAGCAGATAAAGTTTTCCGGTTCGGGGCAGGAGCAGGAAACGGCACCGATACAGTCATCAATGTATCAGAAAAAGAATTGGGGGAGGGGGCCTGAGTAGGACTGGAAGAAGAAGTGTTCGACATATCCCACAAAAAGACAGTCATAACTAGGACCCATGCGGGTACCCATAGCAACAACTTTTACTTGAAGGAAGTGAGTGGAGTTGAAGAAGAAGTTGTTCAATGTGAGAACAAGTTCACCCAGGCGGAGGAGGGTGTTGGTCGATGGGCACTGGTTGAGTCTCTTCTCAAGGAAGAAGTGGAAAGCCTTCAAACCGTCCTGGTAGGGGATGGAGGTGTAGAGAGATTTGACCCCAAGCTTCCGGTTGGTCGCCATTTCAACACTCCCCCCCTGCTCTCATACTCACATCTCTGTCCTGGGATTGCTGCAGTGTTCCAGTGAACATCAACGCAAGCTCGAGGAAAATAATCTCATTTACCGATTAGGCGCACTACAGCCTGCCGGCATGAACATTGAGTTCAATAATTTCAGAGCATTATGGGCCCCCCCATTTTACTTTTATTTTGAGCCATTTTTTCTTTCTTTTTTTGTATTTTTACTTTATTTTTTTTTGTGTTAGTTTGTTCAGTTTTTCAACCCACTGTCTTTTTTAATGTGTGTGCTTGTGACTGTTCAGTTTTCAGTCGCTAACACCCTATCTGCACTAAGGATTTGTCTTTCAACACACCATTAACATATTGTTTCCCATGACTATGGATACTCAGCTATTCTGTGACCTTGTCCTATCCACACCTTCTCCTTTGTCATCACTTGCCCCGCCCCCGCTTCTTGCTTAAAGCCTTTCACATTTCTAATATTTGCCAGTTCAGAACAAGGGTCACTGACCTGAAACGTTAACTCTGCTTCTCTCTGCACAGATGCTGCCAGACCTGCTGAGTATTTCCAGCATTTCATGTTTTTATTTCTGATTACCAGCATCTGCAGTTTTTTGCTTTTATCCAAGGATGAAGAATATCAGTTATGAAGATATACTCGAGAAGTTGGATCATTTTCCTTCGGCAAGAGAAGGCTGAGAGCAGATGTGAAAAGAAGGTATTCAAAATTATGAGGTGTTTGGACAGAGTGGATAGGGACAAACTGTTCCCACTCCTGAAAGGATCGAAAATGAGAGGGCAAAGAATTAAAGTAATTGGTAATAGAAGCAGCAGTGACATGAGCAAAACGTTTTCACACAGCGAGTGGTTAAGGTCTGGAATGCACTGCCCGAGAGTATGGTGGAGGCAGATTCAATCAAGGCATTCAGGGGGAAATTGGATAGCTGTCTCAAAAGGAAGATCGTAGAGAGTTACAAGGAGAAGGCAGGATAGTGTCACTAGATGAATTGCTCTTTTGGAGAGCCAATGTAGACACGATGGACTGAATGGCCACCTCGGTGCTGTAACAATTCTGTGATTCTGTGACATTTGACCACAAAATTAGCTTCCAAACTTATATTTGTGCCATCACTATCACCACCTATTTTCACCTCAATAACATCGCCCAACTTCACCCCGTCTCAACTTACCTGCTCCTGAAGCTCACATTCATTCTTTCATTACCTGTAGACGAAACTATTACAGCTCTTTCTCCCACATTCTACTATCTGTAAACCTGAGATCATCTGAAACACTGCTGCCTGTGCCTTACCTCACAACAAGTCCCATTCCCCGATCATTGACCTTCATCAGCGTACTGTCAAGCAATGTCTTGATTTGAAATTCGCAACCATGTTTTCACATCCCACCATGGTCTCACCCATCCCTATCTCCGTAATCTCCTCCAGTCCCACAACACTCCGAGATATCTCTTCTCCTCTAATTACGGCCTCTTGTGCATCCCTGATTTTAATTGCTCCACCATTGGTGGCCACACCTTCAGTTGCCTCGGACCCAAGCTCTGGAATATCCTCCCTAAACAGCTCCACCTCTCCACCTCGCTTTTATCCTTTAAGACACTCCTTTAAAACCTGCCTCTTTGTCAAAACTTTTGGTCACCTAATCTAATATCTCCCTTGGAGGTTCGGGGTTATACGTTGTTTCATAATTGTGCTTTGAAGCACCTTGGGATAAGTTCTTGTTGAGGTTTGCCAGGTATGATTTGTCATTAGTATATTCGTGCTGCTTGAAATTTATTATGCTATGCTTCTCCAAGCAATGAATATTTCCATCCTGGGTTGTGAAATTTCCCCACCACTGACGTCAGGTTGACTGGACAGTACATGGTTTACCCCATCTCTCCATTTTGTAAACAAGGTGTAATATTTACAGACCTTCCTTCCTCTGTACCACTCCCATAGCCAAGGAGAATTGAAAGATTCTGACGAGTGCGTCTGCTATTTTCATCACTCCTTCCCTCAGTAACCCTCATAATTCCCATCCAGACTGGGTAAATGTTCCACTTTATTGTGGTCCAAAAAGTGTTGGTTCGAAAGGGTGGCATAGTGGCGCAGTGCCTAGCACCACAGCTTCGTAGGTTCAGCGACCCGGGTTTGGTTCTGGGTACTGCCTGTGTGGCGTTTGCATGTTCTCCCTGTTACTGCATGGGTTTTCTCTGGGTGCTCTGGTTTCCTCCAATATTCCAACGACTTGCAGGATGACTGATAGATTGGCCATTGTAAACATTGCCCTTGGTGTAGGTAGGTGGTAGGAGAATTGAGGGAAGGTGGGGATGTGAGGGGGGAAAATGGCACTAATGTAGGATTACTAAAAATGGGTGGTTGATGGTCGCTGTAGAATCGATGGGCCAAAGGGCCTGCTTCAGTGCTGTATGACCCTATGTAAAGGGTTAGCTAAACTTGTTTGTTCAGTGACTGCAGTTAATGTCAGTCTCCAAGGAGCCAATTGTATCACTGGAGGATTTACATCTTCTATTAATAAGGGACTCCTTTAAATCTGTTATCCCATAGTGTCAGTGGAAGTTTCATCCCCGGGTAGTAACAGGGATCAGCAGCTCCAGAGAGAGGGAGAGGATAGATCAGAATCTGAGAACAGTAAATTGGAATGTTACTACAATGGATCAGAATCTGAGAACAATAGATCTGAATGCTGCAACAAAGGGCAGGACTTTCATCTGGGAGATTGACCGTCTTTCTGAAAATAATGATTGGTTCTCATTAGACTATCGGACCTATCTCGCACTGAAGATTATTCAACACATTTACTATCCCATCCTTGCTGTTATCAGTGTCCCTGGTAAGTCTCTCTATCCAGCTATTAATGGTATAAACCAAGTTTAACAAGATTACCTTTCTTGTCATTTACTCTGCCCTCCTTGCTGCTTTTGTTATCCCTGGCAAAACTTTATCCCCAGCTATGAGCTCTATAAACCATTGCTACTTGAATTAGAGTTCATATAATTTACTCGACCATCTTTGCAGCTGTTGCTGCGCCTGGTAAGTTCCTATTTCCCACTATGTGATCTGTAAACCCTGTTTCACTGAAATAATGTTCTTGCAATTTTAATTTTGGGAAGAGTGGAGCTCGTGCCATTAGTCTCCATAGGAATGTTTGTCTCCTATCCATGAACCATGTACCGCTACTGGCTAATGGCAGAGGTTGAACCAGACAGTTTGCATCCTCTGCGTTCGATTTAACCCTGAGCTGAATTCTGACCCCTTATTCTCTCCATCACCAACAGTGCCTACTACCAGATCTGTAAAATCACCCATCTGCCTCAGCTCATCTGCTACATAAACCTTCATCTGTGCCTTTGTTAACATAGAATATAGGAGCAGGAGAAGACCATTCGGCCCTTCGAGCCTGCTCCGACATTCATTATGACCATGGCAGATCATCCAACTCAGTAACCTGTTCTCGCTTCCGCACCCCACGCCGCCGCCCCTTTTATTTTGATACCTTTAGACCCAAGAGCTATATCTAACTCCTTCTTGAAAACATACAATGTTTTAGCCTCAACGGCTTTCTGTGGTAGCGAATTCCACAGGCTCAGCACTTTCTGGGTGAAGTAATTTCTCCTCACCTCAGTCTGGAAAGGTTTGCCCGTATCCTAAGACTATGATCCCTGGTTCTGGACTCCACTGCCATCGGGAACATCCTTCCTGCATCTACTCTGTCAAGTCCTGTTAGAAATTTGTAGGTTTCTATGAGATCTCTCCTCAATCTTCATTACTCCAGCCAATAAAGACCTAACCAACTCAATCTCTCCTCTTACGTCAATCCCTCCATCCTAGCCTTCAGTCCGGTAAACCTTCGCTGCACTCCCTCCATAGCAAGAAAATCCTTGCTTAGATAAGGAGACCAAAACTGCACACAATATTCCGGGTGTGGCCTCATCAAGGTCCTGTATAACTGCAGCAAGGCATCTCTGCTCCTGTACTCGAATTATCTTGTTGTTGAAGTTCGCCAGACGTCATTTGTTATCAGCATATCCATGCTGCTAGCCAGTTACTAACCACTGTTTTTCCAAGCAAAGAATACTTTTATCCTGGGTTATCACCTCTCGAAATGTCCCTGGCAGTGACATTAGGCTGACTGGTCAGTATTTACCGAGCTTACCCCATCTTTCCTTTTTTTAAACAGGGTGTAACATTTACCTTCCTCCAGTCATCTATCATTACTCCCCTATCCAAGGAGGATTGAAAGATTCTGGCCAGTGCATCTGCTATTTCCACCATTCCTTCCCTCCGTCACCCACACACATCCCATCCAGGCAGGGTAAATGTTCCAATTTATTGTGGTACAAAAGGTATTGGATTGAAAGGGGTTAACTGAAACTGTTTGTTCATTGACTGTAATTAATGGCAGTCTCCATGGACCCTAATTCTGTCATTGGGGGTTTTACCTCTTCTACAAATATGGGAATCCTGTCAATGTGTTATCACATAGTGTCAACGGGTGCACCATCCCCGGCAATAACAGGGATGAGCAGCTCCAGAGAGATGGAGAGGATAGATCAGAATCTGAGAACAATAGATTGGAATGTTGCAACAATGGGCTGGAGTTTATCCCCAGAATTTTACTATCTTTCTGCATATTATGATCGGTACCCTTGAGGCTATCGGATCTATCTCTCACTTCCAATTGTTCAATACATTTGCTATCCCATCATCGCTATTGTTGGTGTCCCTGGTAAGTCTCTCTATCCAGGAATTAATGCTATAAGCCATGTTTAAGTGCTTAACTGCTCCTGTAATCTATTTTGCCCGCTTTGCTGCTGTTGTTATTCCTGGTGCATATCTGCAGCTATTAGCTCTAAAAACCATTGCTAATGTTATTACAGTTCTTGTAATTTACTCTTTCATCTTTACTGCTGCTGCTGTCTCTATTTCCAGCTAGGAGATCTGTAAACCCTGCTTCACTGAAATACTGTTCTGCAATGTACATTTTGGGAAGACTTAAGCCAGTTTCATTGGTCCCCATCACAAACTCCATCCGATATCTGTGAAACACATACCCCTCCCTGGTCAATGTCTGAGGTTAAATCAGACTATTTACAATGTCTGTGTTCTATTTATACCTGAGCTGAGTTCAGCTCCACATTCTTTCCATCACCGACCCTGCCTATGATCACCTCTGTAATATCAACCATCTCAACCTCTGTTTCAGCCCATCTTCTGCATAAACCCTCATCTGTGCCACACTTGACTATTTCAGTTCTATATCGATCAACCTTCCAGTTATAAACCTCCATAAACCACAGCCCACCCAGAAAACCGCTGCCTGTATCCAGGTCACACCAAATCCCGATCACCTTTCATGCCTGTGCTCAGGGAAATATATTGGCTCCCGTTCTGGCAGCACCTTAGTTTTAATATTATAGAGTCATACAGCGCTGAAAAAAGGCCCTTCGACCCATCATGTCTCGGCTGGCCATCAAGCACCTACCGATTCTCATCCCATTTTCCAGCACTTGACCCATAGCCTTGTATGCTGTGGCATGTCAAGCGCTCATCTAAATACTTCTTAAATGTTGATTTGGTTCCTGCCTCCACCACCTCTTCAGGCAGTGTGTTCCAGATTCCAACCACCCTCTGGGTGAAATACTTTTTCCTCAATTCCTCTCTAAACCTCCTGTGCCTTACCTTAAATCTATACCTCCTGGTTATTGACCACTGCACTAAAAGAAAACGTTTCTTCCTATGTAATCTATCAATGCCCCTCATAATTTTGTATACCTCAATCATGTCCCCACCCCTCCCCCCCCACCCCCACCGCCCCTCCGGTAGCCTTTTCTGCTCTATGGAAAACAACCCTAGCCTTTTCAGTCTCTCTTCATAGCTGTAACGCTCCAGCCCAGGCAACATGCTGGTGAGTCGCCAATGCATCCTCTCCGGTGCAATCGCATCCTTCCTACAGTGTGGTGCCCAGAACTGTACACGGTACTCCAACTGTGACCTAACTAGCGTTTTATACAGCTCCGTCATAACCTCCCTGCTCTTATATTCTATGCCTCAGCTAATAAAGGCAAGTATCCCGTATGCCTTCATAACCAACTTAGATACCTGTGCTGATGCTTTCAGTGATCTATGGACAAGTACACCAAGGTCCCTTTGACCTTCTCTACTTCCTAGGTTCCTACACTCCATTGTTTATTCCCTTGCCTTATATTCCTCCCAAAATGTATCACCCCACAATCTCTCAGGATTAAATTCCATTTGCCACTGCTCTGTCCATCTTCGCAGCCCATCCATATCGTCCTGTAATCTAAGTCTTTCCTCCTCACTATTTACAACACCACCAATTTTCATGTCATCCGCGAACGTACTGGTCACACCTCCTATATTTACATCTAAATCATTACTGCGCACTACAAACAGCAAATGTCCCAGCACCGATCCCTGTGGTACATTATTGGTCACAGGCTTCCACTCACAGAAACAACCCTCGACCATCACCCGCTGCCTCCTTCCATTAAGCCAATTTTGGATCCAGCTGGTCAGTGGCACAGATATTAGCACCGCAGCCTTACAGCTCCAGCGTTTGGAATGTTATAACAATAGATCAGAATCTGAGAACAATAGATTGGAATGTTACAACAATGGATCAGAATCTGAGAACAATAGATTGGAATGAGTTCACGTCCTTCAAGCGCCCAACAAGTTTCCTTTAGAAATTGGAACGAAGGTTCAAATTGGAAGGAAGCAAAGCTGGTAACAGGCGGTAGAAAGGTACAAAGTGACGTTGGAAGCAGGTGAAACAAAGGAGACATCAACTAGAATGCAGAATGTCAAGAATACACGGATAAGGGCACTGTACCTGAATGCATGCAGTTTTCGGAACAGGGTAGATGATTTAAAGGCCCAAATATAGATAAATGGGCATGATCTAATTGTCATAACAGAAACGTAGCTACAGGGTGACCAAGACGGAGAACTGAATATGCAAGCATATTCGACATTTACGAAGGGCAGGCAAAAGGGAAAAGGAAGTGGTATTGCACTCTTAACAAGGGATAGGATCAGTACATTAGTAAGGGAGGATCTCAGGTCTCAGAACAAAAATGTGGAATCTGTTTGGGTGGAGCTAAGAAACAGCAATGGGCAGCAAGCATTGGTGGGAGTTGTTTATAGGCCACCAACAAGTAGTGGTAGTGTGGGACATGTCATTAATCAGGAGATGAGAGAATCATATAGCATGAGTATTGCAGCAATCATGGGTGACGTAAATCTTCATATAGAGTAGGTAAACCTAATGAGAATTAATGCTATGGAGGACGAGTTTCTGGAGTGTGTTAGGCATGGTTTTTAAATCAGTATTTTGAGGAACCGACTACAGAACAGTGTATTTTCGTTCCAGAATTATGTATGAGACAGGGTTAATTAATGATCTAATTGTAAAAGAACCTTTAGGGCTTTTATAATATTATAAAATTTTACATTGTTTAAAAGTGAGGTAGTTTAATCTGAAGCCAGAGTGTTAAATTTGAACAAAGAAAATTATGAAGGTATGAGGGGCAATTTGGCCGAGGTGGATTGGCAAAATACATTAAAAGGTATGACCAGACATAGGCAATGAATAGTCTTTAAAGAAATATTATGTAATTTACAGCAACTACACATTCCTCCAAGGCAAAAAACCCCAAAAGTAAAGGCAGTCAACTGTGGCTAACAAAGGAGCTTAAGGATTGCGTCAGATTAAAATAAAAGGCCTATAAAGTTGCCAGAAGTAGTAATAAATCTGTGGAATGGGATGATTTTGGAATACAGCAAAGGAGGAAGAAGAAACTGATCAGAAAAGGGGGAATAGAATGTAAATGTTAGCTAGCAGAAAATATAAAAGCGATTTGTAAAAGCTTCTATCCGCAGGTACAAAGGAAACGTTGGGCTGAGACGAATGTGGGTCCATTACAGGCACAGTCAGGAGAATTTATAATAGGAAATAGAGAAATGGCAGAGAAGCGAACTAATTACTTTGTGTCTGTCCTCACTGAGGAATATACTATAAATTTCACGGAATTAAAGATCCAAGGGATTGGGGGAATGAGGAATTGAAGGAAATTAATATGAGTAAGAAGGTTGTATTGGAGAGATTAATGGTCCTGAAGGTTGATACGTTCTCAGGACCTGATATTGTACCTCCCAGAGTGTTGAAAGTAGTAGCTATGTAAATAGTGGATACATTGGTGATCATCTTCCAAAATTCCATAGATTCTGGAGCAGTGCCTGCAGATTGAAAGGTCACAAATGTCACCCCAATATTTAAGAAGGGAGGTAGTTACAGACCTGCTAGCCTTACATCAGTCATTGGAAAAATGCTGAAATCTATTCTAAAGGAGTTAATAAATGAACACTTGGATAATAAAGATCAGATTGGGCATTGTAAACATGGATTGATGAATGGGAAATCATGTTTGACGAACCTGTTGGAGTTTGTTGAGAAATTTACGAACAGAATTGATGTAGGGGAGTTGGTGGCAGTGGTCTCCTTGGATTTGCAGAAGGCATTTGATAATGTCCCCCACAGGAGGTTGGTTAGGAAAATTAAAGTCCATGGGATAGGAGATAAAATGCTGGTATTGATTAAGTATTGGTTGACAATCAGAAAACAGGGAGTAGAAATAAAAGGGTCATTCTTCCGTTGGTAAGCTGTGACTAGTTGGATATCGCAGGGATTAGTACTTGGCCACGGCTGTTCACAATATATAAATATATCAATAATCTGGACGTGGGGACCAAATGTAATATTTCCAAGTTCGCAGATGACACAAAACTGGGTGGGAATGTGTGTTTTGAGGAAGATGCAATGCAGCTTCGAGAGGATTTGGACAGACTTAGTGAGTGGGCAAGAACGTGACAGATGGAATATAATGTGGAAAAATGTGAGGTTATCCACTTTAGTACGAGGAATAGATGTGCAGAGTGTTTCTTAAATGATAGGAGATTAGAAAGTGTAGCTGTACAAAGGGTGTCCTTGTCACTAAGTTACTGAAAGATAACAAGCAGGTGCAGCAAGTAACTAAGAAGGCTAAAGGTGTGTTAGGCTTTCTTGCAAGAGGGTTTGAGTACAGGAGTAGTACAAAGAGAACAAAGAACAAAGATAATTACAGCACAGGAACAGGCCCTTCGGCCCTCCAAGCTTGCGCCGATCCAAATCCTCTATCTAAACATGTCGTCTCTTTTCTAAGGGTCTGTATCTCTTTGCTTCCTGCCCATTCATGTATCTGTCTAGATACATCTTAAAAGACGCCATCGTGCCCGCATCTACCACCTCCGCTGGCAACGCGTTCCAGGCTTTATTTCAATTGTACAGAACCTTGATTAGACCATACTTGGAATATTGTGCGCAGATTTGCTCCTCTTACCTTGGGAAGGATATTATTGCCATAGAAGGAGTGCAACGAAGGTTCATCAGACTTGTTCCTGGGATGGCGGGACTGCCCTATGAAGAGAGATTGGAGAAACTGGGCCTGTATTCTCTAGAGTTTTCAAGAATGAGAGGTGATCTCATTGAAATATACAAAACACTTAAAGGGATTGACATGGTAGATGCAGCTCAGATGTTTACCCTGGTTGGTCAGTCGAGAACCAGGGGATACAATTTCAAAATAAGGGGGGAGCCACATCGGGCAGAGATGAGGAGAAATTTCTGTACTCAGAAGTTTGTGAATCTTTGAAATTCTCTACCCCAGAGGGCTGTGGAAGCTCAGTTAATGAGTATGTTTAAAGTAGAGATTGACAGATTTCTAAATACCAATGACATAAAGGGATATGAGGATAGTGTGGGGGGAAAAAGCATTGAAGAGGATGATCATCCATGATCACATTGAATGACGGGGGATGCTTGATGGACTGAATGGCCTACTCCTTCTCCTATCTTTCGAAGTTCCTTCTCGACGATTGGTGACCGTGCCTTCAGCTGCCGAGGCCCTAGGCTCTGGAAGAAAAGAGCAGAACTTCTACAAGTTAGGCATTTCTGGAAGAGAAGTGGCAGTGAATTAAACACTAAAATAAACGCAAAATACTGCGGGTACAGGAACTCTGAAAAGAGAACAGAACGTGCCAGAAATAGTCAGCCGGTTTGGCAGCATCTGTGTCGAGAGAATCATAAATAAGGTTTCAGATCTGTGACCCTTCATCAGAACTGGCAAACGTTAGAAATGTAACAGTCTGTCATTTAAACTCTCCCCTCTCCGTCCCATCACAGTCCTTCCTTCTTGTTCTTCTTTCCCCTTCCCCTCTTTCACTTGCTCAAAGACTGTTACATTTCTAACGTTTACCAGTTCTGATGAAGGGTCACAGATCTGAAACATTAACTCTGTTTCTCTCTACACAGATGCTGCCAGACCTGCTCAATATTTCCGGCACTTTCTGTTCTCACCCTAAACTTTGCAATTCTCTCCCTAAACCCTAAATAGTGTAAGTTGCACAGAGTCCAGTTTTTGGGAGTACTGCTTGTACAGAGTACTAAATACAGTGAAGTTAAGAGTGACTGAATTTTAAGAGATCTAAGAGTTGATCGCTTTCCAAAAGTTAGTTAACTATTGCATTTCGCATTTCACTTAATTTTAAGTTGAACTTGTAGTTTCTTTCACAGTATGTTTGTCACAGCTGGACAGTTAATTGATGCTCATGGAATAGGATGGGCAGTGTCATCTTGGGAAAAAAATAACTGGCTTAATGACAGAAAACAGTGAGTTGTGGTAAATAGTTGTTTTTCAGTCTGGAGGAGGGTAGACAGTGGTGTTCCCCAAGGGTCAGAGCTGGGACCACTGCTTTTTTCCTGATATGTATAAATAATTTGGAGATTGGAATACAGAGCAATGAGATGGAGGTATCTGCTGCTCATATCCACCATTCCCAGTTCCTGCTTTAGAATTCCGGCCTCAGCGGGAGTAAGGGACCACTGTGAGGTTGTGGTGGTGACATCGCCCTCATTGTCAGTGACGATGGATGGTTGTTCACTGACCCCATCTCTGCCAGTCTTGTTCTTAGGCTGGCCTGCAGCTTAGTCCTAGGTTACCACACACCCTGGTATTTTCCAGTTATTGTGTCTGGAGGAGGTGGAGCAGAGGCTGTGAGGCTCACAAATATGTAGTCCCAAAAAGAACAGGGATATCTGGCTTTGTGTTTGGAGACAGCAGCCACTGTTGCCCACTGTTGACTGATTGTTTCTGAAGCTGTCGGATTTTATCTAAACACACTGTATGGTCAGCTTCCGGGGAGGCTGACCTTTAACACGGGTCTAATTTCCTCAAAACCCCTCCTCATATCTTCTAACTCCTCACCTAGTCTGGGAGTTTCTGCCTGTAACTCAGTGTTTTGGTCCAGCATTTGTTCTAATTTTCTCTGTGGAGAAAATGTGGCTCCTGATCCCAGAGTAACTGATTGTACAGGATTCCAATGTTCTCCTGCCAACCTTCATTTTCCTTCTGTAAATTGTCCATCTCTTCCTACAATTTTTTTGTGTCTTTTATTTAACTGTCAGGTACACAGATGTGACCCATTGACTAACTTATCTCAGCCCTTTTTTTAGCGTAAATTTTCATTTCTGGACATCCTCAGCTGTTCTATTGAGAAAGAAATCGTAATCCCCATTACACTCCTCGCAAATCCTTCGGATATCCGTCTCCCCAGGTATATATTTTTTTTCTCTGCCAGGTTATCAATTGATTATTTCCTGTGATATGCTAATGACATTGTATTTCTGGCTTTCCTAATTCAAAATTCTGTTAAATTCCACCGCCCCCCCCCCCCGCCCCCCAACAGGGATCTGTGTATCCTGGTTCATGAATTACATAAGGTTAGTTTGCAGGTTCAGCAAGTAATTACTGATGCTAAAATAATGTAATCATTTATTGCGAGGGCAATTGAATACAAAAGTAGGGAGGATATGTTTCAGTTATACAGGACATTGATGAGACTACATCTGGAGTACTGTGCGCAGTATTCGTCTCCTTATTTAAAGGATGATGTAAAAGCATTGCAAGCAGTTCAGAGAAGGTTGACTAGACTAATACCTGGAATGGGCGGTCTGTCTTCTGAGGAAAGGCTGGACAGGCTAGTCTTGTATCAGCTGGAGTTTAGAAGAGTGAAAGGCGACTTGATTGAATCATATATGATTCTGAGTGTAGGAGAGAGCGAGTGAGGGAGGCAGAGTGAGAAACAGAGGGAGAGAATGTGCAATAGAGAGAGAGAGACAGCTCCGCTCATCTGCTGCTGAAATCATCATCCATGCCTTTGTTACCTCGAGATTTACTATTCTAACATACTCCTGGCTGATCTCCCACATTCTATTCTCTGTAACCTTGTGGTCATCCAAAACTCAGCTGTCATCTTCTCATTTACACCAAATTCTGTTCACCCAACATCCCTGTGCTCACTGACCTACATTGGCTCTTGGACAGCAACACCTCAATTTTAATATTCTCACTAGTGTGATCGAATCCCTCCATGTCCTCACCGCTCTGATTATCCCAATCCCCTGTTCATTTCCAAATTTCCTGAAACTTGTTCATCTGAAAGTCTTTTTCTAATTCCCTTTTTAAAGTGAGTTTCTTTCCCTCTGTTTCTCTCCCTGACCACACATTTCATCTCTCCAGCTCCACTGGTGCTGTGGAAGTTTGGATCCATAAAATAGTGTGAGCTGCACTGCCGGTCACTTCCAGCACATTGAGCAGGACACCCAGGCTGGCCGGGTGCTAGAGTTGGTGTAACGGGTGTGTGTCTGAAGTGTGAGCAGGGGTCCGAATTATGGTGTCAATCAAACATTCCAGCAGCTTTGATGCACATCTATGAAACTCGGTATGTGCATGTCCACTGTGTTAGTCACTCTCAGCTAAACATATATTCAGCAGCACGAATAAACCCCTCTAGTCTTATTTAAATCCAACTTACAAGTGAGGGGCTTTTGACTTACTTCAGCTGTTGTAAAGTTAGTGGAGGTGCTGTGGATGGTTTTTGGGAGGTTGTGTTGTGAGCTGCTGCAGAGACTCAGGGAGAACAGAGGATCTGGTGACCCAACTCTGGACGAGGTATGCGGACTGTAGTTACAGTATTTCTGGGTCTGTAACATGACAAACAAATGGGGCAGAGAGTAAAGAGGGAGGAGGAGGGGCCTCTGCCCGACCCACCCCGGGTTTTCTGAGAGCAAAAAGAGCAGTGGTTCTAATACCGAGCCCTGGGGAACACCACTGTATACTCCCATCGAGTCTGAACAACAACCTTTCACCACTTCTCTCTGTTTACTGTTCCTTCGCCAATGCTATATCCACACTGTCACTGTCCCTTTAATCCAAAGGGTTCAGTTTTCCTAACCTGTCTATTGAATGTCACTTGATCAAACATCTTCTGAAAGTCCATATATATAACTTCAATCACACCACCCTCATCAACCCTCTCCATTGTTTTATCAAAGAACTCCATCAAGTGTACCTCAGCTCCACCTCTCTCCACTCCTCAACTGTTGTTAAATTATCAGTCTGCTTTTCCGACATCCAGTACTGGATGAGCAGAAATTTCCTCCAATTAAATGTTGGGAAGACTGAAGCCATTGTTTTCACTCCACACTCCAAGTGTGTTCCCTTGCCACTGATGCTGTCTCTCTCCCTGGTAACAGTCTGAGATTCGAACAGTCTATTTGCAACTTTTGTTTCACTTTTGTCCACAAAATGAGCTTTTAACGTAATATTCATGCTACCACTACGACTGCCTATTTCCACCTGAGTAACAGCGCCCGACTTCACCCTTGACTCAGCCCATCTGCTGCTGAAACTCATTCATGCCTTCATTAGCACTTGACATGACTATTCCTGCACACTCCTGTCTGGTCTCCCACATGCTACTCTCTGTAAACATGAGGTCCTTCTGAACTCTGCTGTCCATGTCCTAACTCGCACCAACTCCCGTTCACATATCACTGACCGACATTGACTCCTGATCAAGCAATGTCTTTATTTCAATTCTGCACCTTGTTTTCCCTCCATGACCTCGGCTTCGTCCTTCATCTGTAACCTCCTACAGCCCCACAACCCTTCATTGTATCTGTGCTCCTCCAATTCAGGACTCTTCTACGTCCCTGATATTAAGTGTTCCATTATTTGTGGTCACACCTTCAGTTGCCTCGGCCCCAAGCTCTGGAATAGCCTCCTTTCACCTCTCCATCTCTCCACCTCTTCACCACACTTTCCTCTTTTAAGGCACTCATTAAAACATGCCACTTTGTACACGCTTTTTTTCCTCTGACCTAATATTTTTTTATATGTCTCGGTGTCATATTTTGCTTTGTAATGCTCCTGTGAAGCATCCTGGGATGTTTCTTTTACATTAAAGGCACCATATAAAATAAGTTGTTGTTGTTGAAGTTTGCCAGACATCATTTGGAATTCGCATTTCCATGCTACTTGTCAATTATTATCGCATTTTTTTGAACAAGGAATACTTATCTCTTAGTTGTGACCTTTTCAAATTTCCAACCACCGACATTGCGCTGACTGGTCAGTAAATACAGGGTTCACCCCAGCTCTCCTTTTTTAAACAGGTGCAACATTGACAACCCTCCAGTCCTCTGTCATCACTCCCATATCCAAGGAGGATTGGAAGTTTCTGGCCAGTGCCTCTGCTATTTCCACATTTCCTTCCCTCATACATCCCATCCAGACTGGATAAAGGTTCTACTTTATTAGGTACAAAAAGTGTTGGATGGAAAGTGGTTAACTGAATCTGTTTGTTCTGACTGTAATTAATGTCAGTATCCATGGACCCTAATTGTGACCCTGCAGGTTTTCCATCTTCTATTAATAAGGGGCTCCTTTCTGTTATCCCATAGTGTTGGTGGCAGCAGCAACCTCAACACTGACAGGCATCAGTGGCTCCAGAGATAAGGATAGGATTGGTCACAAGCTGAGAAAAATAGATTGGAATGTTAGAACAATGAGTCAGAATCTGAGCACAATATACTGGAATGTTGCAGCAATGGGTAGAAGTTTATCGTGGCCTATTTACATACTTTCTACATATGATTCGCTGTCTTTAACATCTCGGATCTATTACACACTGCTCATTATTCAACACATTTACTCTCCATTCCTCGCTATTGTTGGTGTTCCTGGTAAGTTTCTCTGTACTACTATTAATTCTATTAGCCAAGCATAACTGCATTGCTGCTCCTGGAATTTATTCCACCCTCCTTGCTGCTGTTGTTATTCCTGGTGAATCTCTATCTCCAGCTGTTAGCTCTTCAAACCATTGCTAACTGTATTATAGCTCTTGTAATTTACGCTAAACTTCCCTGCTGTTACATATAAGATCTGTAAGCCCTGGTTCTCTGAAACGCTGTTCACGGTGAGGTGAGAGTGACTGCCCTTGAAATCAAGGCAGCATTTGACCGAGTATGGCATCAAGGAGCCCGAGCTAAACTGAGGTCAATGGGAATAGGGGGGAAACACTCCGCTGGCTGGGATCATATCTAGCGCATAGAAGATGGTTGTGGCTGTTGGAGGTCAATCATCTGAGCTGCAGGACATCACTGCAGGAGTTCCTCAGGGTAGTGTCCTAGGCCCAACCATCTTCAGCTGCTTCATCAATGACCTTCCTTCAAACATAAGGTCAGAGGTGGTGATGTTCTCTTATGATTGCACAATGTTGAGCACCATTCGTGACTCCTCAGATACTGAAGCAGTCCGTGTAGAAATGCAGCAAGACCTGGACAATATCCAGGCTTTGGCTGATAAGTGGCAAGTAACATTTGCACCACACAAGTGCCAGGCAATGACCATCTCCAGCAAGAAAGAATCTAACCATCTCCCCTTGACATTCAACGGCAGTACCATCGCTGAATCCCCCACTATCAACATCCTAGGGGCTACTATTGACCAGAAACTGAACTGGAGTAGCCATATAAATACCATGGCTGCAAGAGCAGATCAGAGGCTAGGAATCCTGCGGCGAGTAACTCACCGCCTGACTCCCCAAAGCCTGTAGCCCATCTACAAGGCACAAGTTAGGAGTGTGATGGAATACTCTCCACTTTCCTGGATGGGTGCAGCTCCAACAACACTCAAGAAGCTCGACACCATCCAGGACAAAGCAGCCAGCTTGATTGGCACCCCATCTACAAACATTCACTCCCTCAACGACCGACGCACAGTGGCAGCAGTGTGTACCATCTACAAGATGCACGGCAGCAATGCACAAAGGCTCCTTAGACAGCACCATTCAAACTCGCGACCTCTACCAACTAGAAGGACAAGGGCAGCAAATACATCGGAACACCACCACCTGCAAGTTCCCCTCCAAGTCACACACCATCTTGACTTGGAGCTATATCACTGTTCCTTCATGGTCGCTGGGTCAAAATCCTGGAACTCCCTTCCTAACAGCACTAACTACCCCACGTTGATTTCAGCGGTTCAAGAAGACATCTCACCACCACCTTCTCAAGGACAATTAGGGATGGGCAATAAATGCTGGCCTGGCCAGTGGCGCCCACATCCCATGAATGAATAAATAAAAGTAATTTATTTTATCTTTCAAAGACTAAAGCCAGTGTAATTGGTCTCCATAAGAAATGCTGTCCCCTATCTGTGAACCACAAACCCTACCCGCCCAATGTCTGAGGCTGTACCAGTCTGTGTTCTATTTATACCTGAGCTGAGTTCATCTCCATATTCTCTCCATCTCCAACCCTGCCTACTACCACCTCTGTAATATTACCCTTCTCTACCTCTGCCTCAGTCCATCTGTTGCATAACCCCTCATCTGTTAAATCCACACTTGACTGCTCCAATTCTATCCTGGTCACCCTCCCAGTTATAAACCACCATAAACCACAGCTCATCCAGAACTCTGCAGCCTGTACCCTAACTCACAACAAATCCCGATCACCCATCATCCCTGTGCTCGCTGATCTACATTGGCTCCTGGTATGACAGCACCTTAATTTTAATATTCTCATTCTTGTATTTGAACCCCCTCTATGGCCTCACCCCTCCAATTAGTCCCATCCCCCTGTCATTTCCATAGTCCACAAAATCATTTGCCTTCAAATCTATTTCCATGTCCCCTTTTAAAGTGAATGTCCTTCTCTGTCTATCTCATCCTGATGGTAATATTCAGCTCTACATCACCACTGCTGTCCACATTATGGAAACCAGGATCCAAAAAAGGTGTGAGTTGAGCTACCAGCCACTTCCGCCGTGACCTGCACACGGCCCCATGTTGTTCAGCACTCTAGCCCAGGTGTACATTGTGTGCACCAGTAGCATGACGAGTCGTGGATTGTCACGTCATACTGCTATTCCAGCAGAACTGATGCACGTTTTTGAATCTTGGTCTGTGGATGTCCACTGACCGCCTGTGCTAGTCACTCTCAGCTGAACATACATTTAGCAGCACGAGGAACCCCCTTTAGTGTTATCTATAAGGACCAGACATCCAACTTACAGGTGAGGGGCATTTGACTTACCTCTGCTGTTGTAAGGTTAGTGGAGGTGCTGTGGATGGTTTTCTGGAGGTTGTGTTGTGAGCTGCTGCAGACATTCAGGGAGGACAGAGGATTTGGTGACACAACTCTGGACGAGGTATGCGGACTGTAGTTACAGTGTCTCTGAGTCTGTAACATGACCAACAAATGGAGCAGAGGTTGCAGGGAGGGGAAGATCTGTAAAGAGGGAGGAAGAGGGGGCTTTGCCCTACCCACCCCGGGTTTTCTGAAAGCAAAAAGAGCAGTGATCCTAATACTGAGCCTTGGGGAACACCATTGTATACTCCCATCGAGTCTGAACAACAACCTTTCACCACTTCTCTCTATTTACTATTCCTTAGCCAATGTTATATCCACACTGTCACTGTCCCTTTAATCCATCGGGTTCAGTTTTCCTAACCTGTCTATTGAATGTCACTTGATTAAACACCTTTTGAAATTCCATTTATATAACTTTAATCACATCACCCTCTTCAACACTCTCCATTGTTTTATCAAAAAACTCCATCAAGTTTACCTCACCACCACCTCTCTCCACTCCTCCACTGTTGTCAAAATATCAGACCGCTTATCCGTCGTCCAGTACTGGATGAGCAGAAATGTCCTCCAATTAAATGTTGGGAAGACTGAAGCCATTGGTTTCACTCCCCACTCCAAATCTGTTCCCTTGCTATTGATACCATTCCTGGTGAATCTCTATCTCCAGCTTGTAGCTCGAAAACCATTTCTGAAGGTATTCCAGTTCTTGCCATTTACACTATCATCTGTGCAGCAGTTGTCTCTATTTCCAGCTAGGAGATCTTTTAACCATGTTTCACTGAAAGGCTGTTCTGTAATGGAAATTTTGGGAAGACTGAAGCCAGTATCACTGATTACATCACAAACTCCATCAACTATCTGTGAAAAAACATTCCCATCCTGGCCCAAGTCTGAGGCTCAATTGGCCTGTTTACAACCTCTGCGTTCTATTTATACCTGAGCTGAGTTCATCTCCACATTCTCTCCATCTCAAACCTTGCCCACTACCACATGTACAATATCACCCGTCTCCGCCTCTGCCGCTGCTGCATAAACTTCATGCGTGCGTTTGTTCATCCTGTGCTGCTTGACCCATATTCGGACTGTACCAGATCGGAATTGCGATCAGTATCCCGGCCTGATAGACCCAGATTCACACTGTACCAGTTCGGCATGGTGATCTGCATCCTGGGCTGATTCACAGTGTAACAGCCAGTCTAAGAGTCTCAGGCACACACATCATTCGCTGTCTGTCATAGAGATACATACACGCAAAAACACAGACTGTCTCTCTCACACACACGCACACATGCTCTCTCTCTCTTTCTCTCTCTCTCTCACACACACACGTTCTCCCTCGCACATACACACACGCTGACTCTCACACAAACAAGCGCGTGCGCGTGCTCTTTCTCTCTCTCTCACACACACAAACACATACTCTCTCTCTCTCACACACACTCTCATACACGGGTTTTATCTGAAACACACACGCACAAGTTCTCTCTCACACACGCGTACACTATCTGTAACATACACACGCTCTCACACACACTCAATCTCTCTCTCACACACAGGCACTCTCTCTCACCAACACACAAATGCTCCCTCTCTCACACACATGCACATGCACACACACCACACTCTTTCACACACACACTCTCTCTCTATGTCTCTCTCTCACACACACACTCTATCACTCTCTCACACACTCATTCTCTCACACACACACTCTGTCTCACAAGCACACACATTATATCTCCCAGACACACATACAGACACACGCTCTCGCGCTCATCCACACACACACACTTTCTCAGACACACACACACATACACACACACACATGCTCTCTCTCACACACAAGTTCTTTCTCTCCCACATGCACACCCTCGTTCTCTCACACACACTTTCTCAGTAAGACACACACTCTCCCTCTCTCTCACACAGACTGTCTCTCTCACAATCACACAAACACCCTCACGCACACACACGCATTCTTTCTCACATACAAACTCTCTCTCACCCGCACACTCTCTCTGTCTCACACAGACCCTCTCACTCTCACACACACACACGCACACTCAAGCTGTCACACACAAACACATGGTCTCTCTCTTTCACGCACACAGGCTCTCGCTCTCAAACAGACACACACACACGCTGTCTCTGACACACACACACGCTCTGTCTCACTCTCACACACAAACACACACGATCCCTCTCACAGACATGCTCTTTCTGTCTCTCACACACACGCTCTCTTTCTCACACATGCACACCCTCAATCTCACACACACAGACGTTCTCTCTCAGGCACACACTCTGCCTCTCTCTCACACACACTGTCTCTCTCACATACATACAAACACACTCACACACACACACACACTCTCACACACACACACACACTCTCACAGTCACACACAGACACACAAACACGGTTTCTCTCGCACACATACGCTCTCTCTCAACAAACACGCACACACAAACACTCTCTCTCCCTCACACACACACGCCCTCTCTCACACACACGCTCTCTCTCACACACACACGGACACACTCTCACACTTGCACACTAACTCTCTTACACATGCACACGCACACACACGCTCTGTCCCTCTCATACTTCTTTTTTGGCCTCCTTGTCTCGAGAGACAATGGGTAAGCGCCTGGAGTTGGTCAGTGGTTTGTGAAGCAGCGCCTGGAGTGGCTATAAAGGCCAATTCTAGAGTGACAGACACTTCTACAGGTGCTGAAGATAAAATTGGTGGTCGGGGCTGTTTCACAGTTGGCTCTCCCCTTGCCCTTCTGAATTGTATCCTGCCAACTGCTAAGTCTCTTCATCTCGCCACACTTTAGCCCCGCCTTTATGGCTGCCCGCCAGCTCCGGCGATCGCTGGCAACTGACTCCCACGACTTGTGATCAATGTCACAGGATTTCATGTCGCGTTTGCAGTCGTCTTTAAAGCGGAGACAAGGACGGCCGATGGGTCTGATACTAGTGACGAGCTCGCTGTACAATGTGTCCTTGGGGATCCTGCCATCTTCCTTGCGGCTCCCATGGCCAAGCCATCTCAAGCACCGCTGACTCAGTAGTGTGTATATGCTGGGGATGTTGGCCACCTCAAGGACTTTTGTGTTGGAGATACGGTCCTGCCACCTGATGCCATGTATTCTCCGGAGGCCGCGAAGACGGAATGAATTGAGACGTCGCTCTTGGCTGGCATACATTGTCCAGGCCTTGCTGCCGTAGAGCAAAGTACTGAGGACACAGGCTTGATACACTCGGACTTTTGTGTTCTGTGTCAGTACGCCATTTTCCCACACTCTCTTGGCCAGTCTGGACGTAGCAGTGGAAGCCTTTCCCATGCGCTTGTTGATTTCTGCATCGAGAGACAGGTTACTGGTAATAGTTGAGCCTAGGTATATGAACTCTTGAACCACTTCCAGAACGTGGTCGCTGATATTGATGGATGGAGTATTTCTGACGTCCTGTTCCATGATGTTCGTTTTATTGATGATGATGGTTCGGCCAAATTCGTTGCAGGCTGCCGCAATCCTGTCGATGAGTTTCTGCAGACACTCTTCAGTGTGGGATGTTAATGCAGCATTGTCAGCAAAGAGGAGTTCCCTGATGAGGACTTTCGATACTTTGGTCTTCGCTCTTAGACGTGCAAGGATGAGCAATCTGACACCTGATCTTGTGTGGAGGAAAATTCCTTCTTCTGAAGACTTGAACGCATGTGAAAGCAGCAGGGTGAAGAAAATCCCAAACAGTGTAGGTGCGAGAACACATCCCTGTTTCACGCCACTCATGATTGAAAAGGGGCCTGATGAGGCGCCACTATGCTGAATTGTGCCTTCCATATTGTCATGGAATGAGGTGATGATACTTAGCAGCTTTGGTGGACATCCAATCTTTTCTAGTAGTCTGAAGGGACCACGTCTGCTGACGAGGTCAAAGGCTTTGGTGAGATCTATGAAAGCAACGTAGAGGGGCATCTGTTGTTTGCAGCATTTCTCCTGTAGCTGGCGAAGGGAAAACAGCATGTCAATGGTGGATCTCTCTGCTCGAAATCCACATGGTGCCATAGGTTGACATGCTCAGCCAGCTTCTGGAGCCTGTTTAAAGTGACTCAAGCAAAGACTTTCCCCACTATGCTGAGCAGTGAGATTCCATGGTAATTGTTGCAGTCACCGTGGTCACCCTTGTTTTTATAGAGGGTGATGATATTGGCATCCCGCATGTCCTGTGCGACTGCTCCCTCGTCCCAGCACAGGCAAAAAAGTTCGTAGAGTGCTGAAAGTATAGCAGGCTTGGAACTCTTTATTATTTCAAGGTAATGCCATCCTTCCCAGGGGTTTTTGCGCTGGCTAGAGAATCAATGACATCACTGAGTTCCGATTTTGTTTGCTTTGCTTACAGCTCATCCATGACTGGCAGAGACTGGGCTGCATTGAGGGCGGTCTCAGTGACAACATTTTCCCTGGAGTACAGTTCTAGTTAGTGCTCCACACAGCGGTTCATTTGCCTGCGTTGGTTAGTGATTGTGTCCCCTGATTTAGATTTGAGGGGGGCGTTCTTCTTGATGGTTGGCCCAAAAGCTCTCTTAATGCCATCATACATTCCTCTGATGATTCCGGTGTCGGAGGCTAGCTGAATATAACTGCATAGGTGTTGCCAGCAGTTACTTGCGCAACGCCTGGCTGTTCTTTGTGCCCTGCTTCGAGCTGCTTTAAGTGCTATAGATGTTACCCCGCTGGGGGATTTCTTGTAGTTCAGTAGTGCAATGCGCTTAGCGTCTATAACAGGTTCCAGCTCTTCAAAGTGAGATTGAAACCAGTCTGCATTTCGCTTCACACATTTGTCGTAGGTGGTCATAGATGAGTCATAGATGGCATCTCTGAAGTGGGCACACTTGATCTCTGCATCCCCTGTAAGAGTGTTTGAAGGGCTTTTTTCAAGTGAATTCAGAAACTTATGTAACAACTGTGGATGAGAAATTCTGCTATTGTTGATGCGCGGGCGACCTTTCTGCTTGGAGTGAGGCAGCTGCTTTGGTTTGAGTATAACCTTGCTGCACACCAGGGAGTGGTAGGTGTCGCAATCCGCACTGTGGAAGCTGCGTGTGATTTGAACGCTGTTTAAAGAGGCTCACCTTGTGACGATGAGGTCCAGCAGGTGCCAACGATGTGATCTTGGCTGCCTCCAAGAAACCTGTTGACAGGGTTTAGTATGAAAGAACGAGTTGTGATGCAAACGTTATGATAGTTGCACAACTGAAGCAGTCTCTGTCCATTCTCATTCATCCTTCCAATGCCATAGAGCCCAAGGCAGGAGGGCCCAACCCTGGTGTTAAAGTCCGCTAGCAGGAAAACACACACACGATCTCACTCCGTCTCTCACACACATACACACTCTCCCCGCACACACACTCACTCACACACACACACACACAGACACGAACAAACACGGCCTCTCTCTCTCTCACACACACACATTCTCTCTCTCTAACACACACACAATCTCTGTCTCCCACACACGCATACGCTCTATCTGTCACACACACGCTCTCTCTGAGACACACACTCACTCTCTCTCTCTCTCTATCACACACACACTCGCTCTCTCTCTCTCACACGGACATGCTCTCTGTCTCACGCAAGCACGCTCTCTCTCTGACACACACACACACTCTCACACACACTCTCGCACACACACACGCTCTCTCTCTCACACACACTCGCCCTTTCACACGAAAACACACAGCCACACTCTCACACACACACACACACACACATTCTCTCTCTCTAACACACACACAATCTCTGTCTCCCACACACGCATACGCTCTATCTGTCACACACACGCTCTCTCTGAGACACGCACTCACTCTCTCTCTCTCTATCACACACACACTCGCTCTCTCTCTCTCACACGGACATGCTCTCTGTCTCACGCAAGCACGCTCTCTCTCTGACACACACACACACTCTCACACACACTCTCGCACACACACACTCTCTCTCTCACACACACTCGCCCTTTCACACGAAAACACACAGCCACACTCTCACGCACACACACACACACACACACACACACATGGCTCCCTCACACACACACACCCTCACTCACACGCAGACGCTCTCTCTCTCTCTCACACACATACACTTGCACACACACACACACTCACTCACACACACAGACTCACGCACACACACCCACACACTCTCTCTCTCACTCACACACACGCTCTCTCTCTCTCACTCTCACACACGTACACAGCAAACTGTCTCACACACTCTCCAGCTCTCTGTCACTCTCACATGCGCGCACAAACACACACTATCACACACATAAACACACACACTCTCTTTCTCACACACACTCTCTCTCTCACACACACTCTCTCACACACACACACGCACATGCTCTCCCTCTCTCTCTCTCTCTCTCACTCTCAGCCTCTCTCACACACACTGTCTCAGACACATACATTCTCTCTTTCAGGCACACACACACTCACATTTTCTCTCTCTCACGCACGCACACATACAAACACGCACACACACACACACACGCACTCTCTCGGACACACACACTAACATTCTCTCTCACACGCAGGTAAAGAGCACACTGTCTGACACGCACTCTAGCTCTCTTTGTCTCTCTCACGCGCGCACACATGCTCTCTCTCTCACACACGCTCTCTCACACACACAAACACTCTCGCACACACACACACTCTTTCACGCACACACACGCACACACTGTCTCTCAAACGCACACACACTCACTCTCTCACACACGCATACGCTCTCTCCCAAAGAATCACACAAACGCTCTCTCACACACACAGTCTCTCATTCACACACACACATGATCTCTCTCTGTCTCTTCTCTCTCGCGCTCACTGTTACTCACACACACAGACACACACACACGCACACACACTCTCAACCTCACATGCACAGACACACTCACTCAGAAACATACATTCTCTCTTTTAGGCCAACACACACCCTCTCTTTGTCTCACACACGCACATACTCACACACACACTCTCTCTCTCACACACACACACGCCCACTCAGACACTCACACACACTCTCTCTCTCACACACAGACACTCTCTCGTGCACGCACACACATTCTCTCCCTCAGACACACACACACACATACACACACACACTCTCTCTCACACACACACCCTCTCACTCGCACACAAACACCCATGCTCGCTCTATCTCTCTCTCACACACACAAATTCACTCTCCACGTCTCACACACACTTGTACTCTCTGACATACACACTCTATGTTTCAGACACATAGTCACGCACTCTCTCTCTCTCACACACACACTCTCTCTCACACGCACACACTCTCTTTCTCAGACATTCTCACACACACACGCTGCATTTTTCACACATACACACTCTCTCTCTCTCACACACACACACTCCCTCTCTCACACGCACACATACACAATTTCGCACCCACGCTCTCTCTCTCACATAAACACTCACACGCACTCACATTCAGATACAGACACACACGCTCTCTCTCTCTGTCACACACGCGCATTCTCTCGCTCTGTAACACACGCACCCACACAACTCTCTCTCTCTCACCACATGCGCACTGTCTCTCTCACACGCACTCTGTCCCTCTTGCCCACGCACAGAAACTCTCTCTCTCACACACATACACACACACTCTCCCTCTCTCTCTCTCTCGCACGCACATATACACTCACACACACACTCTCCCTCTCACACACACACACACTCCCACTTAGACACACACACACGCTCTCTCTCACACACAGACAGCCTCTCGCGTGCACACACACACTCTCTCTCACGCACAAATCCTCTCACTCACACACACACATGCTCTCTCTCTCTCACACACAAACACCCTCTCCACCTCTCACACACACATACTTGTACTTTCAGCCACATACACACTATCTTCAGGCACAGACTCGCCCACTCTCTCTCTCGCACACACACACTCTCTTTCACACGCACACACACGCACACATACACACACACAAACTCCCAAACAAACTCTCTCACGCACCAACACACGCATGCACTCACACACAAAAACACACATACACACAAACACACGTGCGCACACACTCAAACAGACACGCTTTCTCTCTGACACACACGCGTTCTCTCGCTCTCTCACACATATAGTCACTCTCTCCCACACACGTGCTCTGTCTCTCACACACACACACGTTTTCTCTCTCTCTCTCTCACACACACACACTCTGTCACAGACACACACACACTTCCTCGTTCACACATGCACATTCTCTCTCTCTCTCACACACTCTCTCTCTCACAAGCGCACACACACGGTCTCTCACCCACGCTCTCAATCATCTCACAGAAACACACACATGCACACACACTCATACACAGACACAAACGCTCTCTCTCTCACACACACTCACACGCTCTCTCTCTATTTCTCTCTCTCTCACACACACACGCGTTCTCTCGCTCTATAACACACACACACACTCTCTCTCTCACTCTCTCACACCACATGCATTCTGTCTCTCTCACACACACACTCTCCCTCTCTCTCACGCACAGAAACTCTCTCTCACACACTCATACACACACACTCTCTCTCTGTCTCTCACAAACACTTGCACGCACTCACTCAGTCACTCACTCACACACACACGCAAACACACACACAAACACACACACAAGCACACCCTCAAACAAACACGCTCTCTCTCACACAGGCACTCACAGGCTCTCTCTCTCTCTCTGTCTCACACACACGTGTTCTCTCGCTCTCTAATACACGTTTTTCTCACTCTCTCAGACACGCACACTCTGTCACACACACGCTCTCCCTCTTTCTCACGCACAGAAACTCTCTCTCGCACACACAAACACGCTTTTTCTCTCACAATCACTCACTCTCTCACATACAACCGTACTCTCTCTCTCTCACATACACACACATACACACACACACACTCTCTCTATCTCTCTCACACACACATTATCCCTCTCTCTCTCTCACACACACACGCACACACGTGCGCACTCACACACACACACACACACACACACACACACACACACTCACACTAGCACACCATCTCTCTCTCTCACACAAACACACATTCTCTCTTTCACACGCACACACACACAAGCTCTCTCTCTCATACACACACATGTACGCTCTCCCCCTCACACATACTCACACGCACACACACACACACATGCACACACACGGACACACATACAAACAGACACAAACAAACATGGCCTCTCTCTCTCTCTCACACACACACACGCATTCTCTCTAACACACATACACTCTCTGTCTCCCACATACGCATACGCTCTATATCTCACACACATGCTCTCTCTCTCACACACACACATGCTGTCCCTCTTTCACACGCTCACACGCTCTCTCTCGCTCACACATGCGCGCACTCTCTCGGACATGCACATGCTCTCTCTCTGACGCACGCACGCTCTCTCTCTGACACAAACACACTCTCTCACACACACACACACACACGCGCTCTCTCTCACACACAAACACACACACGCTCTCTCTCCCACACACACACACGCTCTCTATCTCTCCCACACATACAGACACTACCTCAAACACGCACACGCTCTCTCTCTCGCTCGCTCTCACTCTGTCTCTCTCTCACATACACTCACAGCCACGCAAACTCTCTCTCAGACACAGAGAACAAAAAGAACAAGTACAGTAGAGCAAACGAGCAGGCCATTCGGCCCTCCAAGCCTGCGCCTATCTTGATGCCTGCCGAAACTATCACCTTCTGCACTTCCGGGGCCCATATCCCTCTATTCCCTTCCCATTTGTCAAGATGTCTCTTAAACGTCGCTATCGTATCTGCTTCCGCCACCTCCCCTGGCAGCAAGTTCCAGGCACTCACCAACCTCTGTGTAAAGAACTTGCCTCGCACATCCCATCTAAACATTGCCCCTCGCACCTTAAACCTCTGTCCCCTAGCAACTGACTCTTCCACCCTGGGAAAAAACTTCTGACTATCCACTCTGTCCATGCCACTCATAACTTTGTAAACCTCGATCATGTCGCCCCTGCACCTCTGTCATTCCAATGAAAACAATCCGAGTTTATCTATCATCCCCTCATAGGTAATGCCCTCCAGACCAGGCAACTTCCTGGTTAACCTCTTCCGTACCTTCTCAGAAGCCTCCACGTCCTTCTGGTATTGTGGTGACCAGAGTTGCACGCAATATTCTAAGTGTGGCCTAACTAAAATTCTGTACAGCATGACTCACAATTTGTAAACTCTCTGCCCCTACCGATGAAGGCAATCATGCCGTATGCCTTCTTGACTACCTTATCCACATGTGTTGACACTTTCAGTGACCTGTGGTCCTGTACGCCCAGATCTCTCTGCCTGTCAATACTCCGAAGGGCTCTGCCATTTACTGTACACTTCCCACCTGCATCTGATCTTCCAAAATGCATTACCTCACATTTGTCCGAATTAAACTCCACCTGCCATTTCTCCAACCAAGTCTCCAACCGATGTATATCCTGCTGTATCGTCTGACAATCCTCATCACTATCCGCAACTCCACTAACCTTTGTGTCGTCCGCAAACTTACTAATCAGACCAGCTACATTTTCCTCCAAATCATTTATATATACTACAAACAGCAAAGGTCTCAGCACTAATCCCTGCGGAACACCACTAGTCACATCCCTCCATTCAGAAAAACACCCATCCACTGTTACCCTCTGTCTTCTGTGACCAAGCCAGTTCTGTATCCATCTTGCCAGCTCACCTCTGATCCCGTGTGACTTCACCTTTTGCACCAGTCTGCCATGCGGAACCTTGTCAAAGGCTTTACTAAAGTCCATATAGACAACATCCACCGCCGTTCCCTCATCAATCATCTTTTTCACTTCCTCAAAATACTCAATCAAATTACTAAGACACGACCTCCCCTTCACAAAACCATGCTGTCTCTCGCTAATCAGTTCGTTTGTTTCCAAATGGGAGTAAGTCCTGTCCCGAAGAATCCGCTCTAATAATTTCCCTACCACTGACGTAAGGCTCACCGGCCTATAATTTCCTGGATTATCTTTCCCACCCTTCTTAAGCAAAGGAACAGCATTGGCTATTCGCCAGTCCTCTGGGACCTCACCTGCAGCCAATGAGGATGCAAAGATTTCTGTGAAGGCCCCAGCAATTTCTTCCCTTGCCTCCCTCAGTATTCTAGGGTAAATCCCATCAGGCCGTGGGGTCTTATCTACCTTAATGCTTTGCAAGACACCCAACACCTCCTCCTTTTTGATAATGAGATGACTGAGACTATCTGCACTCCCTTCCCTAGGCTCATCATCCACCAAGTCCTTCTCCTTGGTGAATACTGATGCAAAGTACTCATTTAGCACCTCACCCATTTCCTCTGGTTCCACGTATAGATTCCCATCTCTGTCCTTGAGTGGGCCAACCCTTTCCCTGATTACCCTCTTGCTCTTTCTATATGTATAAAAAGCCTTGGGATTTTCCTTAATCCTGTTTGCCAATGACTTTTCATGACCCCTTTTCGCCCTCCTAACTCCTTGCTTAAGTTCCTTCCTACTGTCTTTATATTCCTCAAGTGCTTCATCTGTTCCTCGCCTTCCAGCCCTTGCAAATGCATCTTTTATCTTTTTGACTAGGCTCACAATATCCCGTGTTATCCAAGCTTCCCGAAAGTTGCCAAACTTGTCTTTCTTCCTCACAGGAACATGCTGGTCCTGGATTGTAATCATCTGACGTTTGAAAGACTCCCACACACTCACACACAAAGACACTCAAACACGCTCCCTCTCACACCCACAAATGCTCCATTTTTCTCTCTCTAACACATACTCACTCACACAAACACGCACTGTTTCTCACACAGACTCACTCTCACTCTCTCCCTCCCTCTTTCTCTCTCTCTCTATCTCTCTCTCTCACACAAACACACACACACACACATACGCTTTCTCAGACACACACATGCTCTTTGTCAAAGATACACACTCTCTCTCACACACGCACACAAAGTCTCTCTTACACACACACTCTCTCTCATACACATACATACGCTCTATCTCAGTCGCGCAGAGACTCACTCTCTCACACACACACACGCTCTCTCTCTCACACACACGCACTCACGCTATCTCTCCCACACACATATAAACACACAGGCTCTCTGTCACATACACATGCACTCACGCTCTCACACACATGCACTGTCTCACGCACATGCACAGACTCACTCATACAAACACACACGCGCTTGCTCTCAGACTCACACACACACACACGCTCTCGCTCTCACACACACAAGCACACACGCTGTCTCGCGCACGCACATATAAACACACACGCTCTCTGTCACATACACATGCACTCACGCTCTCACACACACGCACTCTCTCACGCACATGCACAGACTCACTCATACAAACACACACGCGCTTGCTCTCAGACACACACACATGCTCTCTCTCTCACACACACAAGCACACACGCTGACTCGCGCACGCACACACAAACTCTCTCTTTCACACACACAATCGCTCGCTCGCTCTCTCACTTACATGCACTCTGTCTCTCTAACAGAAAGACACCACCTCTGTCTCTGACACAGACACACGAACTCACACACACACGTACACACACACACGCTCTCTCACACACACATGCACACTCTCTTTCTCTCTCACACACACACATACACATACATGCTCTCTCACAGACACGCACACACTCTCTCTCTCACGCACACACTACAGACACGCGCTGACTCTCTCTCTCTCTCTCACACTCACAGACACGCGCCCTCTCTCTCAGACACACATACGCGCACACTCTCTCTCTCAAACACTCACACAGCCACAAAGACGCGCTCTCTCTCTTTCTGTCTCTCACACGCACAGTCTGTCTCACAAAGAAACAACCACCCACGCACTCTCTCCCTCACACACAAACACTCACGCTCTCTCTCTCTCTCTCTCACACACACACACACGCTCTCTTTCTCACACACACATGCATACATGCTATCACACTCACACATACACAGACACACACACGCTCTGTCTCCACTCATTCACACACTCACACACACACACAGACATTGTCTCTCTCACACACACAATCTCTCTCTCACACACGCACACACACACACACGCACTGTCCCTCTCACACACATGCACACAGGCTATCACTCACACACACACAATCTCTCGCTCTCTCATACACATACATAAGCTCTATCTCCATCGCGCAGAGACTCTCTCTCTCTCACACACACACGCTCTGTCTCTCACACACACGCACTCACGCTATCTCTCCCGCAAACATATAAACACACACGCTCTCTCTCACATAAACACGCACACACGCTGTCACACACACGCACATGCTCTCCAACACACATGCACAGACTCTCACTCATGCACACACACACATGCGCTTTCTCTCAGACACACAACCACACACGCTCTCTTGCTCACATACACAAACTCTCTCTCTCACATACACAAACGCTCTCTCTCTCACACTTGCACACACTCTCTCTCTCACACAAAGACACCCCCTCTGTCTCTGACACATACACAAACACGCTCAAACACTCTCTCTCACACACATACATACACACACACACGCTATTTCACACGCCACGCACACATTCTTTTTCACACACTCACAGACACACGCACTCTGTCTCAGACACACACACACGCACACACTCTCTCTCAAACGCACACACAGACACAATGACGCGCTCTCTCTCTTTCTGTCTCTCACACAAACAGTCTTTCTCACAAAGAAACAACCACCCACACTCTCTTTCCCTCACAAACAAACACACACGCTCTCTGCCTCTCTCTCACACACACGCGTGCTCTCTCTCAGACATGCACACACGCTATCCCACTCACAAATACACACACACACAGACACACACACACACACGCTCTATCTCCACTCTCTCTCACACACACACACACACACACACACACACACACGTTCTTTCTCTCACACACACAATCTCTCTCTCTCTCATACACACTAACACACTCCCTCACACGCACACTCTCCCTCACACACACATGCACAGACAATCAGTCTCTCACACACACACACACAATCTCTCTCTCACACACAGATGCACTATTTCTCTCTGTCACACCCACACTCCCTCTCTCTCTCACACACACACAAACGCACTCCCTCTCTCCCAAACACGCACACACACACTCACGCATGTTCTCTAACACACACACACACGCTCTCTCTCACATACACACACACATATGCTCCCGCACACATGCACACCCTATCACTCACACACACACACGCACATTCTCTCAGACGCACACAAACTCTCTCTCTCCCACGCACAAACGCTCTCTCTTTCTCTCTCGCACGCACACACACACATGCTCTCTGCCAGACACAAACACACTCTCCCACACACACACACGCACACACGCTCTCTCTCTTGCACACACAAACACACTCTTTCCATCTCACACTCACACGCAAACTCTCAGACACACACGCACACTGTTTCTTTCTCACACAAACACAAACACACACGCTCTCTCTCTCTCTCTCTCACACACGAACTCTCTCTTTCACACATACAAAAGCTCTCTTTCTCTCACACTCACGCACACTCTCCCTCACACAAAGGCTCCCTCTCTATCTCTCTGACACACGCACACTCTCTCTGTCACACACTCAAACACACAAACACACTCCAACACGCTCTCTCTCTTACACACACTCTCTCTCATACACACACTCTCTCTCACACACACACGCTCTCGCTCTGACACACACTCTAACTCTTTCTCTCTCTCTCTGTCGCAAACACCGACGCACACAAACACACAAACTCTCTCTCTCTCTCACATGCACACACACACACTCTGTCTCACGTACACACGCTCTCTCTCACACACATCACACCCGCGCTCTCTCAGACACACACACGCTCGCGCTCTCATACACACACGCTCCCGCTCTCTCTCACACTCACACGCTTTCTCGCTCTGTCACACTCACACACACACACACACACTCACACACACACAAAGACACACACATGCACGCGCTCTCTGACACACACGCACACACACTCTCACTCTCTCACACACACAGACTCTCCTTCACATGATGCACAAACTCTCTCTCTCTCACACACAAACAAACACATTCTTTCTCTCATACACACACACGCACGCTCACACACACATGCACACACATACGCACTCACACGCACACTCTCTGACACACACGCACACACGCTCTCTCTCTCATATACACAAACACACACATGCTCTCTCTCACATACACACACACATAGGCTCTCACACACACGCACACTCTCTCACTCGCACACCCACACACACACTCTCTCTCTCACACACACACACACACACACACACACGATCTCACACACATACACAATCTCACTCTCACACAAACGAACACTCCCTTTCACACATACAAAAGCTCTCTTTGTCTCACACTCACGCACACTCTCTCTCACACACAACCACCCACTCTCTCTCTGACACACGTACACTCTCGCTCTCTCTCTCACACACACACAAACACACTCAAATACGCTGTCTCTCTCTCACACACACACACACGCTCTCTTTTTGACACACACACTAACTCTTTCTCTCTCTCCCTGCCCCAAACACACACACACACACACAAACACACAAACTCTCTGTCTCTCTCACATGCACACACACACTCTCTCTCACACAGACAGGCGCGCTCTCTCTCACACGCACACAGAAACACACACACGCTCTGTCACACACTTGCGCACAATCTCACACATGCACACACACTCACTCTCATACGCACCCTCTCTATCTCGCACACATACACACTCACACATGCTCTCTCTCAGGCACATGCGCACATACGCTCCCGCTCACACGCACACACTGTCTCTCTCTCCAACATACATACACTCTCTACCACACACACAGACACCCACTTTCTCTCTGACACACACACACACACACACACACACACACACGCACACACACGCACATACACACACATGCTCTCTCTCTCAAACGCGCACACTGTCTCTCACACACACACACGCTCTCTCTCACAAACATGCACACACACACGGTCTCACACACACACGTTCTCTCTCTCAAACACATCACACCCGCTCTCTCTCTGACACACGCATACACACACACATACGCTATCTCTCACAAACATGCACACACACACACACACATACTCTGTCTCACACACACACGGTCTCTCTCTCACACACATCACACCCGCTCTCTCTCAGACACACACATACACTCTCTCAATCTCTCAAACACACACACGCTCATGCTCTTGTAGACAGACAAGCTCTCTCTCTCACAAAAATACACCCACACAGACTCTCTCTCTCACACACCCATGCACTCTCACTCACTTACACAAACGCTCTCTCTCCAAAAGACACAGACACTCGCTTACACACAAACAGACATGCACACGCACGAACACTTTCTCCAAGGCACACACATGCACACACACACACACACAAACACAAATTCCCTCTCTCTCTCTCTCACAAACGCTCTCTCTCTCTCTGACATACGCACACTATCTCCCTCACACACAGACACCCACTTTCTCTCTGACACGCACACACACTCTCTCTCTCACATGCACACACAAACACACTCGAACACGCGCTCTTTCTCACAGACACACTTTCTCTCTCTCTCACCCGCACACATGCAGACACACACACACACGCACTCACACACTCTCTCCCTCACACACACGCACACTCTCTCTCACACACGCACTCTTTCTCTCTCACACACACACACTCTCTCTCTCACACATGCACACAGACCCTCTCTCTCGCTCACACACACGCACACACAGATACACACGCTCTCTCTCACACTCACACACGAACTCACTGTCTCTCAAACACGCACACACTCTCTCTCTCAAACACACACACACGCACACTCTCTCTCACGCACGCGCTCTCTCTCTCTCACACACACACACGCGCGCTTTCTCGCTCTCTCTGACTCACACACACACACACTCACACACACACACACGCGCGCTCTCTGGCACACATGTACACACGTTATAACTCTCACACACGCAAACTCTCTTTCACAGACACCCAACCTCTCTCTCCCACACATAAACAAACACATTCTTTCTCTCAGATACACTCACTCGCGCTCACACAAACACACACACGCTCTCTCTCCCACACGCCCGCACTCTCTCTCTCTCACATGCGCACTCACACACATGCTCTCTCTCATAAACATGCACACACGCTTTCACTCTCACACATACATACACACACGCTCTCTCTCTCATATCAACATACACTCACTCTCGCAGTCTCTCTCACACACACACACACACATTCTTTCAAACACACATGCTCTCTCTCTGAAACACACAAACATTCTCTTACACATACACACACTCTCTCAGACATCACACACACTCTCTCTCAGACACACACATACACTCACTCTCTCGCTCTCAAACACACACATGCTCGCTCTCTCATGCACACACAAAGGAATGAAACCGGACGGACCACCCGGCATCGACCTAGGCTCCGGAAACGACAACGGCAAACCCAGCCCTGTCGACCCTGCAAAGTCGTCCTTACGAACATCTGGGGGCTTGTGCCAAAGTTGGGAGAGCTGTCCCACAGACTAGTCAAGCAACAGCCTGACATAGTCATTCTCACGGAATCATTCCTAACAGACAATGTCCCAGACACTGCCATCACCACCCCCGGGTACGTGCTGTCCCACCGGCAAGACAGACCCAGCAGAGGTGGTGGCACAGTGGCATACAGTAGGGAGGGAGTTGCCCTGGGAGTCCTCAACATCGACTCCGGACCTCATGGAGTCTTATGGCATCAGGTTAAATATGGGCAAGGTAACCTCCTACTGATTACCACCTACCGCCCTCCCTCAGCTAATGACTCAGTACTCCTCCATGTTGAACAGCACTTGGAGGAAGCACTGAGGGTGGAAAGGGCACACAATGTACTCTGGGTGGGGGACTTCAATGCCCATCACCAAGAGTGGCTCGGTAGCACCACAACTGACCGAGCTGGCCGAGTCCTGAAGGACATGGCTGCTAGATTGGGTCTGCGGCAGGTGGTGGGGGATCTAACACGAGGGAAGAACATACTCGACCTCGTCCTCACCAATCTGCCTGCCGCGGTTGCATCTGTCCATGACAGTATTGGTAGGAGTGACCACCGCACAGTCCTTGTGGAGACGAAGCCTCACCTTCACATTGAGGATACCGTCCGTCGTGTTCTGTGGCACAATCACCCTGCTGAATTTGATAGAATTCGAACAGATCTAGCAATGCAAAACTGGGCATCCATGAGGCGCTGTGGGCCATCAGCAGCAGCAGAATTGTACTCAACCACAATCTGTAACCTCATGGCCCGGCATATCCCCCACTCTACAATTACCATCAAACCAGGAGACCAACCCTGGTTCAATGACGAGTGCAGGAGGGCATGCCAGGAGCAGCACCAGGCATACCTCAAAATGAGGTCTGAACCTGGTGAAGCTACAACCCAGAACCACTTGCATGCCAAACTGCGTAAGCAGCATGCGATAGACGGAGCTAAGCGATCCCATAACCAACGGGTCAGATCTAAACTCTGCAGTCCTGCCACATCCAGCCATGAATGGTGGTGGACAATTAAACAACTAACTTGAGGAGGTGGCTCCACAAATATCCCCATCCTCAATGATGGGGGAGCCCAGCACACCAGTGTGAAAGATAAGGCTGAAGCATTTGCAACAATCTTCCGTCAGAAGTGCCAATTTGATGATCCATCTCGGCCTCCTCCTGAAGTCCCCAGCATCACAGATGCCAGACTGCAGCCAATTCGATTCACTGCACGTGATATCAAGAAACGACTGAAGGCACTGGATACTGCAAAGGCTATGGGCCCTGACAATATTCCGGCAATAGTACTGAAGACCTGTGCTCCAGAACTTGCCGCGCCCCTAGCCAACTGTTCCAGTACAGCTACAACACAGGCATCTACACTGCAATGTGGAAAATTGCCCAGGCATGTCCTGTACACAAAAAGCAGGACAAATCCAACCCGGCCAACTACCGCACCATTAGCCTCCTCTCAATCATCAGTAAAGTGATGGAAGGTGTCATCAACAGTGCCATCATGCAGCACTTGCTTCGCAACAACCTGATCAGTGACGCTCAGTTTGGGTTCCGCCAGGGCCACTCAGCTCCTGACCTCAGTAAAGCCTTGGTTCAAACATGGATAAAAGAGCTGAACTCAGGAGGTGAGGTGAGAGTGACTGCCCTTGCCATCAAGGCAGCATTTGACCGAGTATGGCATCATAGAGCCCTAGCAAAACTGAGGTCAATGGGAATCAGGGGGAAACCCTTCATTGGCTGGAATCATACCTAGCGCAAAGGAAGATGGTTGTGGTTGTTGGAGGTCAATTATGTGAGCTCCAGGACATCACTGCAGGAGTTCCTCAGGGTAGTGTCCTCGGCCCAACCATTTTCAACTGCTTCATCAATGACCTTCCTTCAATCATAAGGTCAGAAGTGGGGATGTTTGCTGATGATTGCACAATGATCAGCACAATTTGCAACTCCTCAGATACTGAAGCAGTCTGTGTAGAAATGCAGCAAGACCTGGAAAATATCCAGGCTTGGGCTGATAAGTGGCAAGTAACATTCGCGCCACACAAGTGCCAGGCAATGACCATATCCAACAAGAGAGAATCTAACCATCTCCCCTTGACATTCAACGGCATGACCATCGCTGAATCCCCCACTATCAACATCCTAGGGGTTACCATTGACCGAAAACTGAACTGGAGTAGTCATATAAATACCGTGGCTACAAGAGCAGGTCAGAGGCTTGGAATCCTGAGGCGAGTAACTCACCTCCTGACTCCCGAAAGCCAGTCCATCATCTACAAGGCACAAGTCAGGAGTGTGATGGAATACTCTCCACTTGCCTGGATGGGTGCAGCTCCAACAACACTTATGAAGCTCGACACCATCCAGGACAAAGCGTCCCGCTTGATTGGCACCCCATCTACAAGCATTCACTCCCTCCACCACCGACGCACAGTGTTAGCAGTGTGTACCATCTACAAGATGCACTGCAGCAATGCACAAAGGCTCCTTAGACAGCACCTTCCAAACCCGCGACCTCTACCAACTAGAAGGACATGGGCAGCAAATGCATGGGAACATTGCCACCTGCAAGTTCCCCTCCAAGTAATACATTATCCTGACTTGGAACTATATCGCCGTTCCTTCACTGTCGCTGGGTCAAAATCCTGGAACTCCCTTCCTAACAGCACTGTGGGTGTACCTACCCCACATGTACTGCAGCGGTTCAAGATGGCAGCTCACCATCACCTTCTCAAGGGCAATTAGGGATGGCCAATAAATGCTGGCCCAGCCAGCGACGCCCACATCCCGTGAATGACTAAAAAAAAAACACGCTCTCTCTCTCACATACATACACCCACACAGTCTCTCTCGCTCTCACACACACAAACACTCTCACTCAGACACACAAACGCGGTCTCTCCAAAACACACAGACACTCTCTCACTCACAAACATGCTTTCTCCCAGACACACATACACACAAACTTTGTCTCCCTCTCTCACACGAACGCTCTCTCTCTCCCACATACTCACACACTCTCTCTCACACACAGACACAAAGACACTCAAACACGCGCTCTCTCTCTCACACACACACACTCTCTCTCTTTCACTCGCACGCACACAAACACACACACTTTCGCTCACGCACATGCACAGTTTCACTCTCACACAAACTCACTCTCTCCATCACACACGCGCACAGACCCTCTGTCTCTCTCGCTCTCTCTCCCACACACACACACTATCTGCCTCTCACACACATTCATACACACTCTCTCTCTCTCACACACACAAACACTCCCTCACACACATGCACAGTTTCTCTCACACACACACTCTCCCATACGCACACTCTCTCACACGCACACAGACCCGCTTTCTCTCTCTCTCTCTCTCACACACACACACACACACACACACACACACAATCTCCCTCCCACACATGCACGGTTTCTCTCACACACACACTCTGTCTCAAACACACACACACAAACACACACACGTTCTCTCAGTCACACACACACGGATGCGCTGTCTCTCAAACACGCACACACTCTCTACCTCAAAGACACACACACACACACAGTCTCTCTCACACACGCACTATCTCTCTCTCTCACACGCACACCCACGCTCTCTCACTCACACACGCGCACACACGCTATCTCTCTCTCGCTCTCACACACACACTCGCTCTCTATCTCTCCCACACACACAGACTCTCTCTCAAACACGCACACGCTCTCTCTCAGGCACACACAGGCACACTCAAACACACAGACAGACACAAAGACGCTCTCTCTCCCTCTCTCTCTCTCACACACACACACACACACACACACACACACACACACACACTGTCTATCTCGCAAAGACACACCCAGCCACACGGTCGCTCCCTCACGCACAAACACAAACACACACGCAATCTCACTAACTCGCACGCGCACACACACATGCGCTCTCTCACACACACGCACACACGCTATCACTCTCATATCAACAAACACATACACTCTCTCTTCCACTCTCTCTCACACACACTCTCTCTCACACACATGCTCTCTCTGTCACACAGAAACACTCTCTCTGTCTCTCTGTCTCTCTGTCTCTCTCTCTCTCACACACACACACACGCTCTCTCTCAGACACAGACAAACACTCTCTCCCACACACACACTCTCTCACTCACATCCATTCACACACACACACACACACACACACATTCTCTCTCTCTCACACACGCACACAAACCCTCTCTTTCGCATACAGACTCTCTCTCACGCATCAGACACGCTCTCCGTCAGACACACACAGACACTCTCTCTATCGCTCAAACACACACTCGCTCGCTTTCTCATGCACACAGACACTCTCCCTCTCATACACATACAACCACACAGGCTCTCTCGCTCTCACACACACATGCACTCTCACTCACACACACAAACGCTCTCTCTCCAAAACACACAGGCACTCTGTCTCACAAACACACACGCACACGCACTTTCTCCCAGACACAAACACACAAACTCTCTCTCTCTCTCTCACACAAATGCTCTCTCTCTCCAACATACACACACTCTCTCCCTTACACACAGACACCCACACTCTCTCTGACACGCACACACACTCTCTCTCTCACGCACAGACAAACACACACGAACACACACAATCTCTCACAGACACACTTTATCTCTCTGTCACCCGCGCACACACAGAAACACAGACACACACACACACACACTCACACACTCTCTCCCTCACACACATGCACAGTTTCTCTCACACACACACACTCACCGTCATACACGCACGCTCTCTCTCACACACGCACACAGACCCTCTCTCTCTCACACACACACACGAATGTGCTGTCTCTCAAACACGCACACACTCTCCCTCTCAAACACACACACAAGCACACTCTCTCTCACACACGCACACACACACGTGTTTTCTCGCTCTCTCTGACTCACTCACACATACACACACACACACACACACACACACACACACACACACACACACACACACACATACGCTCTCTGGCACACATGTACACACGTTCTCACTCTCATACACACAAACTCTCTTTCACAGACCCCCAAACTATCTCTCTCACACACAAACAAACACATTCTTTCTCTCAGACACACACACTCGCGCTCACACACACATGCACACAAATACAACGCACACACATACTCTCTCTCTGTCTCACACACATACTCACACACAAACCCTCTCTCTCGGACACACACACGCACAGACACCCTCTCCCACACACACACGCACACACACACACGCAAAAACACACACGCTCTCTCTCCCACACACCCGCACTCTCTCTCTCTCTCACATGCGCACTCACACACATGCTCTCTCACACAAACATGCACACACACTATCACTCTCACACATACACACACACATTCTCTCTCACACACATGCTCTCTTGCAGAAATACATAAACACTCTCTTATGCATACACACACTCTCTCACACATCACACACGCTCTCCCTCAGACACACACATACACTCACTCTCTCTATCTCAAACACACACACGCTCGCTCTCTCATGCACACACACGCTCTCTCTCTCACATACATACACCCACACAGGCTCTCCCGCTCTCACACACACAAACACTCTCACTCGGACACACAAACGCTGTCCCTCCAAAACACACAGACACTCTCTCACTCACAAACACGCTTTCTCCCAGACACGCACACACACAAACTCTCTCTCCCTCTCTCACACAACCGCTAACTCTCTCCCACATACTCACACACTCTCTCTCACACAGACACAAACACACTCAAACACACGCTCTCTCTCACACACACACACTATCTCTCTCTTTCACTCGCACGCACACAAACACACACACTCTCGCTCTAGCACATGCACAGTTTCACTCTCACACACACTCTCTCTCTCCATCACATATGCGCACAGACCCTCTGTCTCTCTCCCTGTCTCACACACACACGCTTTCTGCATCTCACACACATTCATACACACACTCTCTCTCTCACACGCACACACACACTCCCTCACACGCATGCAGTTTCTCTCACACACACACTGTCTCTCTCACACACACACTCTCTCATCCGCACACACTCTCTCTCTCACACGCACACAGACCCGCTCTCTCTCTCTCACACACACACACACACACACCACACACACAATTTCCCTCTCACACATGCACGGTTTCTCTCAAACACACACACACAAACACACACACGTTCTCTCTGTCACGCACACACGGACGCGCTGTCTCTCAAACACGCTGTCTCTCTCTCTCAAAGACACACACACACATTCACACACACACGCTGTCTCTCTCACACACGCACTATCTCTCTCTCTTTCAGGCCCACCCACGTTCTCTATCTCACACACACGCACACACGCAATCTCTCTCTCGCTCACCCTCACACACATGCACACACTCTCTCTCTCACATCCACACGCTCTCTCTCACACACAAACCAAGACACGCTGTCTCTCTCACTCTCTCTCCCGCACACACACACACAAGCGCAGCCTCTCTCACAAAGACACACCCACCCACACGCTGTCAACCTCACAGACAAGCACACACGCTCTCTCTCTCTCTCGCACACAGGCACGCTCTCTCTCTCTCTCTCACACACACTCTCACTCTCGCAAACACACACAAACACTCACGATCTCTTTCTCACACACACACATAATCTCTGACACACACACACTCTCTCTCTCACACACACTCTCTCTCGTTCTCTCTCTCTCACACGCACACACACACACACACTCACTCACACACAAACACTCTCAAGCACACTATCTCTCACATACATGTTAGTGGGAGTGAATCTCCCACTCGGATCTGTTCCAAAGGTCAAACAGTTTCCCACGGGTTATGCCGACGGGGAGCAGGTCTCTGAGCAATCCAGATTCCTCTCCACCGAACAAAGGAAAATCACCAACTTGTATACAGTTTCAAACAGTTACTCAGCCCAACCGGGCTGGACAGGGTCCAATGGTAGTGGTTATAGATTGTATACATTGATTAGTGGAAACAATGAAGTTGGTTACTAGGCACTGGGGAGCTGCGTGGTCAGTTCATGGACAGCTGGGGGGTTACTCATGCGTCCATGATGTCTTCCAGATCCCCTTATTCACCGTTCTCGGGCCGTATGTATACATAACATCTTATCTTAACCTTATTACAGGCTGGTGTCCTTGTCAGCATTCCATAAGGGCATCTGCTGGAGGCCACTTGATTAGACTCTGCTGAATCTGTGTGAATCATCCCTTGTAAGGAATGTGGTCAATTTAGCTGAGTCCCATGGTGCCTTGCAAACATTTCATTGCGAGCTGGAATTATATGTTATTAGTTATTCGTATAATATTTATTGCAGGTGCCTCTTCCCTGTGAGTACACTTCAACAATCCCCCCTTTTTTTAGGAGACTAGGCCGAGTCCCCTTAACCGACACTATTCATTGCCTTTTATTTAAACTGCCCGGTATTCCCTGCCTCAGACGTCCAAGCCAGTCACGTGATTTCAGGAATTCCGGTCGTTCTGGAACAAATTGATATGATTCAAATGATTCTGTCCCCCGGACAGCCAAATCATGTCTATTGCTTTCACACTGGTTTTTATCCGCTTTCGTCGTACATATTTCCTGCATGATCGGCAGGCCAGTATGACGCATGTTATGGCCAGGATCAACTGTATCCCGACCAGCATGTGTGATACCATCCGAATCCAGGAGTGGATGTTCACATTCATCCAAAAATCCAAAATCTTCTTCCACCAACTCTGATTCTGCAATTCTGCATCAGTATTTGTCTCCAGATTTTTGATTTTTTAGTCTGCAGTTGGTGGTAAAGCTTAACGGATTGACCCACTCTGAGGCTTAATTCCCTTAATAGTTCTGCAAAGTGCGGGATGGGGGCGTGTTCTGGCTCCTCATAATCCTGTTGGTGGTCATGATAGGTGATGTGAAAGATTTCGGTACCTCTGCGCTGAACCTGAATGGTTCGAGCTTGTCCTATAGTGAGGGTTGTAAAGGTGTAAAGCAAAAGTGTGGATGTGGGATAGGACATTGTAGATCATTGTAACTGGAGGAACATTCTGTGGAGAAGACGCAAAATTTTCCTTTGCCTCCGTCGCCTGTTCTGGCAAAATATATGGGGGCGGGTATGATTTCTCTGACACAACCATCGGTTCCAGTGAAGCCACATGCATCCAATTCTCCCTGTCCCACTGGGTGAGGACATATTGTAATATCCCCCCTTTTGCTTGCATCCCATAACGGAGATTCCATATAGTGTATTGTTTTTGAGTATGGCGTAGGGTTCAGTTAAGTAGTAGCGGAGGCAGCGGGGGTGGGGGGGGGGGCGGCTTACCCTGCACGACTGAAATGTTTTCCAATTGGTAGTGGGGAAATGGCCCTGAGTGCCGTGTGACGAGAGGGATCATCAGGACTATTCCCACTGCAGTAGTTTCGCCTATTTTGCAATCTGGGATCACGAGGTATAATCTGGTGAGTCCCTTCAGAGTACAAATGTCCAGTGTCTCTTTTCTCTCGGCTAGCCCAGCCAGATGAGGGCTGTCATTCCAATTGGGCACCTCCCCCCCATTGGATCTGATCTAGGTGGTGGCATATCTGTCCCAACATCCATAAGCCATAAGCGTGACAGAGTTGTCTGTGCCTTAGCTTTTAGGCATCTTCCTTTTCTCTATCTATGAGGTGATTGATGGTTTCAGCATGGGCTTCTAATATCGTAATTTGCACCTGTATTCAGCAAAGAGAAGGACTTGGTGGATTATGACTCTGGGGAAGGGAGTGTAGATGGTCTGGGTAATGGAGTTATCAAAAAAGAGGAGGTGTTGGGTGTCTTGCAAAGCATTCAGGTAGATAAGTCCCCAGGGCCTGATGGGATCTACCCCAGAATACAGAGGGAGGCAAGGGAAGAAATTGCTGGGGCCTTGACAGAAATCTTTGCATCCACATTGGCGACAGGTGAGGTTCCAGAGGACTGGAGAAAAGCCAATGTTGTTCCTTTGTTTAAGAAGCATAGCAAGGATACTCCAGGAAATTATAGGCCGGTGAGCCTTACGTCAGTGGTAGTGAAATTATTAGAGAGGATTCTTCGGGAGAGGATTTACTCATAATTGAAAACAATTGAACCTATTAGCGAAAGGCAGCATGGTTTTGTGAAGGGGAGGTCGTGTCTCACTAACTTGATTGAGTCTTTTGAGGAAGTGACGAAGATGATTGATGAAGGAAGGGCAGTGGATGTTGTCTACAAGGACTTCACTGAAGCCTTTGACAAGGTCCCTCATGGCAGACCGGTACAAAAGGTAAAGTAACAGAGGATCAGAGGTGAGCTGGCAAGATGGATACAGAACTGGCTCGGTCCGGGAAGACAGAGGGTAGCAGTGGAAGGGTGCTTTTCTGAATGGAGGAATTTGACTAGTGGTATTCCACATGGATCAATGCTGGGAGCTTTGCTGTTTGTGGTATATATATAAATGATTTGGAGGAAAATGTAGCTGGTCTGATTAGTAAGTTTGTGGACGACACAAAGGTTGGTGGAGTTGCGGATAGTGATGACGATTGTCAGACGATACAGCAGGATATACATCGGTTGGAGACTTGGTTGGAGAAATGGCAGATGGAGTCTAATCCGGACAAATGTGAGGGAATGCATTTTGGAAGATCAGATGCAGGTGGGAAGTGTACAGTAAATGGCAGAGCCCTTCGGAGTATTGACAGGCAGAGAGATCTGGGCGTACAGGTCCACAGATCACTGAAAAGTCAACACATGTGGATAAGGTAGTCAAGAAGGCATATGGCATGATTGCCTTCATCGGTAGGGGCAGAGAGTTTACAAATTGTGAGTCATGCTGTACAGAATTTTAGTTAGGCCACACTTAGAATATTGCGTGCAACTCTGGTCACCACAATACCAGAAGGACGTGGAGGCTTCTGAGAAGGTACGGAAGAGGTTAACCAGGAAGTTGCCTGGTCTGGAGGGCATGACCTATGAGGGGAGGATAGATAAACTCGGATTGTTTTCATTGGAATGACAGAGGTGCAGGGGCGACATGATCGAGGTTTACAAAGTTATGAGTGGCATGGACAGAGTGGATAGTCAGAAGTTTTTTCCCAGGGTGGAAAAGTCAGTTGCTAGGGGACAGAGGTTTAAGTTGAGAGGGGCAATGTTTAGATGGGATGTGCGAGGCAAGTTCTTTACACAGAGGGTGGTGAGTGCCTGGAACCTGCTGCTGGAGGAGGTGGTGGACGCAGGTACGATAGCGACGTGTAAGAGACATCTTGACAAGTACATGAATAGGATGGGAATAGAGGGATACAGTCCCGGAAGTGCAGAAGATTTTAGTTTAGAGAGGCATCAAGATCGTCGCAGTCTTGGAGGGACGAATGGCCTGTTCCTGAGCTGTGCTGTTCTTTTTTCTTCATTCTTTCTAATTCCATCTAATTGTATTCCCATGCCCTCCTCTCCCAGATTGGCCTGATTCGACTGATTTTTGTCTGCTCTCTCTAAGAGTTCCTTCATTACTCCTTTAAGTTGTTCCACCTTTTCATTTAGACCTTGTATGTCCAGTGAGTTTATGACGGAAGTACCAGTATTAAATCCGGTAGCAAAATCATTAACTATTCCCCTTTTGTTCTATGAAGCTGATCCTGGCCTCGAAATCTAGTGGTACCCATGGCATCGGCAGCATGCTGCATTTCAACCTTACTTAATACACTGTACATATTTTTCGCCTCTACTGTACAATACTCTGGCATTTGTATTCCCGAGATATTGATCAGGACAGGCGCTATCTCATGTTTAACATTGTCATACAATATTTTCCTTTGTTAAAAGGTACAATTCCGTTCTTTGGTCCTTTAGTGATTATGGAGCATGGCAATTCTTCGGATTGGGTGGTGGTTATTCTGGGGCGTGGTGTCGGAGGCGGAGGAAAGCATGCATACAAAGATAACGCAGCTGCTCCCACCTCCTCATGATACCCACTTAACCCCACCCCTTTTCACTTGGTAGCCGTGGGCTGAGGTCCGACAGGTGGTGTGCAGATTATTCCGAATGCACACCTATCAGGCTTTCTTATTTCTCTTCGTCGGATGTAGCTGACCCTTGTTGCATCAGTAGAGCACTGTATGCATACTTTATCTTTTCCCAAATGAAGTTGTAACCAAGCATTAAAATAAGATTTATCTCTACTCCAGTCCATGGTTGCTGGGATACATATTCCATCAGTGAAATTATACAAAGCCTTATAGTTCATGTAGTTACGTTCCTCCAGTGGTTCATCAGCTTTCGCTTGTGCTTGTATTCGTGTCACAGTCCCCAGTATCATGAGTCCCCAGAGTCGAAGTGTCCACTGTTGTTTCAATGCTTTGGATGCTTAATTTGGGGATTTAAACAGAATGACCTGGTCATCACCAGGTGTTAGTTCCTGGTCTACTCATTTCCTCATCTGTGTGGGCCGAAAACGTTCTATTGTTTAAGGGTCAATAGCTGTGTCATTTTATAATCGTACCATCTTTATCTCGTCAAGTCCGTGTCTGTGCTGCCGTCGGATTTGCATCTGAGCACGCTGGGCTCGTACCTGCGTGGTGATCCATTTGAATACCATCCAGGCTCCGGTTAACATCATCACCACTCCCAGTTCCCTGAACATTCCACTCCTGGTATCGCATGGCATAGCATTTGGTTTCCATAATAGGCACGATCTCGTGCTCAGCCATCATTCCTTTGATTATATATTTTCAGTTGGGACCAGTGTTTCCACTGGCCCTTCCCTTTCATGTCAACACATGCACAGCTGTTACTAGTCCTGATAACATCATATGGTTTAGTTTAGTTTAGTTTAGAGATACAGCACTTTAACAGGCCCTTCGGCCCATCGAGTCTGTGCCGACCATCAACCACCCATTTATACTCATCCTACACTAATCCCGTATTCCTATCACATCCCCACCTGTCCCTACATATTTCCCTACCACCTACCTATACTAGGGGCAATTTATGATGGCCAATTAACCTATCAACCTGCAAGTCTTTGGCATGTGGGAGGAAACCGGAGCACCCGGAGAAAACCCACGCAGACACAGGGAGAACTTGCAAACTCCGCACAGGCAGTACCCAGAATCGAACCCAGGTCCCTGGAGCTGTGAGGCTGCAGTGCTAACCACTGCGCCACTGTGCCGCCCACCTCGGTCCATCTTGGGGTGAAGCCCGCCTGTTCAGGGGTAACTCGTACCAAACCTTTCTCCGCTATTTGTGGTATAGGTTGGTCGGCATTATCCTTGGTTTGTGTTTCTAGGTCTTGCATGGTCTGCTGATCCCTCACCTCCTGTCGTAACTCCTTCAGCTGCTGATCTAACTGCCTTACGTATTGCCTGATTCGGTCACGTAGGGGTGCCATATCCTCCCCGCCGACTATGATGTTTTTGGTGAGTTGCATAGCCCTCCCTGTCATAAGTTCGAAGGGGGTCAAGCCTGTCTTTCGGTTGGGTGTGGCTCTGAGTCTCAATAATATACAGGGTAAGACGTCTACCCACCCGTTTCTGGTCTCAGAGATGGCCTTTGCTGTAGCCGTTTTTAGAGTGTGGTTCATTCGCTTCACCATTCCTGAACTCTGTGGGTGGTAGGGGCATGAAACCGTTGTCGGATTCCCATTAATTTTATTTCTGTTTCAATTTTAGCCCTGGATAACTTTTACAATCAATATTCATAATTCTTTAAAATAGAAGTCAATCATTTCCGTTTGATTCCAGACATTACTATATATTGTTTTTTTTTACCTTAGATGACATTTTAATTCCTTAAATAACTTGCCAAATTGAACTGGATTTTCGAAATCTCAGATTATTCCAAATTCAAATAACAGTAATTTTCCCTTTGAATGCTTTAAATAACCACTCATATCAATTTACTTTTGTTTATCGATTCCAGTTTCTTACGCCCAGATTTGGTGATGTTGCATTTTTTTTGCATTAAAGACAGAAGTGCTTGCAGCTATCTCTCCTTCTCAAGCACTTTGTCTCATTGATAAAGATAGCTGCAGCAAGGTTAATTGATTTGCTTGTCTCCAAGGGGGTGGAGCAAAGCATTCTCAGCTGTGTCGCTTTACGTAACCCTCTCTTTCCTTATCAAAAAGCACTAAACTTCATTTTAAGCGTTTTTTAGTATCCTTAGGATTTAAAAACAACACAATCTTTAGTAACATTATCAATTTCAAAGGAAACCATCTCCACCAGGAAAGACACCATTTTAGATTAAACTCCAATTCTTTCCAAACTTTTAGCATCTATTGTAAGAGATTTCTAGTCCAAGGATTGTATACAACCAAGATGATTCCAAATTCCGTTCACGTCAATAAACATTTAAAAGTTTTCCTCAACTTAACAGGTTAGTTAACCTTAACAGTATTAATTTAATTCAGACTTATTAACTTATAATAGTTATTGACTACACACAGAACAGAGCATCACGTGCATTTTTTATGATAGGTAAATTACATCATTTTTCTTGTTCTTTCTTCAGGCACCTTTTCAAATGATTGTAATAAAACCAAAAACTAAATAAATAGTTATTTAATATTCTTACAACAAAAGACTTAACACCAGCTCCTTACACAAACTTTAATCTTTCCCATATCTCATTTGCTTATCCTTCTCTCCCTTAAGACAAGAGTAAATATTGTGAAATTTGCTACTTAAAAACAGTCAAAAAAATGTCTTAAGTTTAGACTGCAAAATAAAGCAATCACAGATTATCCAATTAAAGCAATGTTTTAAACTTCAAATTGGATTTCTGCCAGACATCGTCAGACCTTCAAGGTTGAAGATTATCTCTCAGAAAATTGTTCATTGCCTTTTAACAGTTGCAAAACCAGCGTTTAAAATAAAAATAAAGCTTTAACTTAATAATATAATTCCATTTTATATCCCAGTACCGGGTGCACAATCGAAAATTGAAATGAACACACACACGCTCTTTCTCTCTCACACACACAGACACACGCTATCTTTCTCTCTCTCTCACACACACGCGCCTTCTCTCTCTCTCACACACACACACACACGCACACACACACACACACACACACACACACACACACACACACACTCTCACACACACACACACGCACACTTTATCTCTCACACAGGTCGGTGACCCTTCATCAGAACTGGGAGAGATTAGAAAGGGAACAGTTTTTAACCAGACAGGGAAAGGATGGAGGGGGAGGATTATGATCAACATTCAATTTAACAATTTCAGTATCATCCTTTTGTTATTTAATCTCTCCTGTCTTCCATGGTATCACAGACCTTCCCATTTGTTCTTTCACGCCCAATCATTTTAATACATCACTGGATACAGGAACTCATTTATAAATCTCAATAAGTCCTCAATCAATCTGGTAACTTTGCTACAGCCTGATGTATAATTCCCCTGTTTATATAGGGCGGCACAGTGGCGCAGTGGTGCAGAGTTTGCAAGTTCTCCCTGTGTCTGCGTGGGTTTTCGCCGGGTGCTCTGGTTACATCCCACCACCAAAGACTTGCAGGTTGATAGGTAAATTGGCCATTATAAATTGCCCCTATTATAGGTAGGTGGTAGGGGAATATAGAGACAGGTGGGGATATGGCAGGAATATGGGATGAGGATTAGTAGGATGAGTATAAATGGGTGGTTGATGGTCGGCACAGACTCGATGGGCCGAAGGGCCTGTTCCATTGCTATATCTCTGAATAAAAAAATAAAAAACAAAAACAAATAAAAGATATCCCTTCCTCACAGTTAACGTGCTGACGATTGGGATACTGTCTCGGGAAAAGTGCGGTCTCTCCAAATGTGTCACTCACTACCTGGTGGCCATGTCAGCGGCGGATCTACTGGTCATTATCCTGGACCTGATATTGAGACACATTCCCATTGTTTATAAGGAACAGTTTCAGTTCCTGTATGGCATCCCCTTGTGTAATACCCACGCCGTCCTGCTTTACGCAGCCACAGACTGTTCTGTCTGGTTCACCGTCACTTTCACCTTTGATCGATTTGTGGCCATTTGTTGCCAAAAGCTGAAAAATAACTATTGCAGTGAGAAAACGTCGGCTGTGGTTGTGGGAACAGTGACTGTGCTGAGCTGTTGAAAGAACATCTTCTGGTTTTTTATGTTTACTGGTGAGTATTCGCTGTACAACACCCCCTGGTTTTGTTGTGTAACAATCGACGTTTATTTCTCTCGAGTCTGGACAACAATCGAGTTCCTCCACAACATTCGAACCCCGTGTGTCCCATTTGTGCTGATTTTGCTGCTCAACGCTCTCACTGTCAGACACATTTTAGTGAGCAACAGAGCACGCAGGAGACTCCGGGCTCACAGAAGTGGACAGAGGCACAGAGATCCAGAAATGGAGAGCCGAAGGAAATCCATCATTTTACTCTTAGTTATCTCGGGTAATTTCATCCTGTTGTGGGCGATGATAATGGTGTGGTCGATGTGGAGGCGAATGTATATGTCCGAATCTGTGTCTGTTTATCTACCTGATTTTCTGCGGGAATTGGGCTTCATGCTGCAGCTCCTGAGTTGCTGCACAAACACTGCAATTTACGGCGTGACCCAGACCCAGTTCAGAGAGCAGTTGAAGAATGTGCTGAAATATCCCTTCACTACAATTGTGAAATACATTCAATGATCACAGGAGGGGGCGGGGGCTGTATGCAGGGTGATGGGGTGGGGGCGGGGCTTGGTTCACGATGACAGTGAATGGGGGCGGGGCCTGTTCCCATTGGCCGGAGGATTGGGGGCGTGTTCAGTTTCCAGGCTGGAGGTGAGCGGGGTCGGGGCCTGTTACCCGGCCACTGGGAGTGGGGGCGTGTTCTGTTTCCCCGGTGACGGCGGAGTGGGGGCGGGGCCTGTTTTTCTGGTGATGGGGAGTGGGGCCGCGGTCTGTTTCCCTGGTGATGGGGGCTAGGGCGGGGCCTTTTGCCCCGCGGATGAGGAGTGGAGGCGTGGTGTGTTTCCAGGTTGATGGTGGGGTCGGGGCAGAACCTGCTTCCAGATGACAGATGTGGGGGGTGCTGTTTCCATTGCGAAGGATGAGTGGGGGCGGGGCCTCATCCAGGGTGACAGGAGTGGGGGAGGGGCCTATTTCCAGGGTGACGGAAGAGTGCGGGCGGTGCGTGTTTCTAGAGTAACGGGGAGCGTTGGCAGGGCCTCATTACACGGTGACGGGATACTTCAGTCAGAATCTTTCTGTATCTTTATAATCAGATTATAATAAAAATAATCCTGATAATTATTTATAACCGTTTATATTCATTATAGGCATTTACAGACCTTTATAACCTTTATAAACTGTTTATAATTTTTCCTAACACATTGTAAAACTTTATAATCCTTTATGATTGTTTATAATTTATTCTTCTCTATCAGTCTTTATTCTCATTTATGACCTGTTACATTCACTGCCTTTGACCGAAAACATTGAAAATGATTGCCGTCGCCTGGTCTCATTCCAAACAGACCACAGTGCATATCAGTTAAAATGGCAGCAGCACATGTCGCTTAAAATGGCTGCAGTTCAGGTGACATCAAACAGTCACACAGACTGTCATTTAAAATGTTCGCAGCGCATAGCACTTAAAATGGATGCAATGCATGTCACTTAAAATGGACACTATATATGTCACTTAAAATGCCGGCTGTGCAGCGGACTGTTCGAAGCAGGCCTGTGATAATCGCATTTGGAGTGGTACTGAGACTCAATCACACACCAGGTAATGGCCAATTCAAACCAAGCCTTTTACAAAACAAGCTCAATGGAACTGAGCCTCACTCACACATCAGGATGGGGCCAATTGGAACGAGGCCTGTGGTAACCCCAGCTTGAATGATACTGAGCCCCACTCACACACCAGGAAAGTGCCAATTCAAACCAGGCACTCTGTTAACCCCATCTGGAGTGGCACTGAGTCCCACTCACAGTGAAAGTAAGGGACAGTGCGAACCAGGCTTCTGTTAATCTCAAGGGCAGTGGTACTAAGTCCCACACTAATAAGAGGCTAGAGCTAGTCAAACCAGGCCTTTATTAATCCCAATTAGAGCGGTACTGACTCCCACTCACAAACCAACAAAGGGTCAATTCAAACTAAACCTGTGTTAATCCCAGTTGGAGTGATACTGAGTCCCACTTACCCTCCTGGAGAGAGCCAAAAAATACCAGGCCTGTTATAAACCTACTTGGACTGGTACGATATCCCACTCACAAACCTGGAAAGAGCCAATTCAAACCAGGTCACAATCAATACCAGTTGGAGTGGTACTGTGTCCAACTCACACACCAACAAAGGGCCAATTCAAACCAGACCTGTGTTACGCCCACTTGGAGTGGAACTGAGTCCCACTCACAATCTAGGAAAGGCCCAATTCACACTAGACCCATGTTAATACCAGTCGCTGTGGTACTGCGTTCCACTGACATAGCAGGAAAGAGCCCATTCTAACCAGGCCCTTGTTAACCCCAGCTGGAGTGATACTTAGTCCTACTCACGGACCAGGCAAGAGCCAAAGAAAACAGGGTCTATTTTAATCCCAGATGGAGTGCAACAGAAAGCCATTCACACACCAGGAAAGGGTCAATTCAAACCAGGCCAGTGTAAATCCCAGCTGGAATAGTACTAAGTTCCACTCACAATCCAGGAAGGAGCCAACTCAAACCAGGACAGTGTGAACCCCAGCAGCAGTGATACTGAGTCCCACTCAAACACCAGAAAAGAGCCATATCAAAACAGGCCTTTGTTAATCCCAGTTGAAGTGGTACAGACACCCACTCACAGTAGTAGTCTCTTCGATGGGATAGCAGAGGCAAATGTCGAGGTTAAAGCAATCAAGTCCGGTAGGCTGGCCGGGCATGGGCAGGACAGGGAGCGTGGAAGGTCTGGTCGGCTAAACTGCATTTACTTTAATGCAAGAAGCCTTACACGTAAGGCAGATGAACTCAAAGCATGGGTCGGTACATGGGATTGTGGTATTATAGCTATTACGGAAAACGTGGTTGAGGGATGAGTAGGACTGGCAGCTCAATGATCCGGGGTACCGATGCTTCTGGTGTGACAGAGGTGGAGGTAAGAGAGGAGGGGGAGTTGCACTATTGATTAGGGAGGACATCACGGCAGTACTTAGACAGGATATCCCGGGGTGAGGGGTGTGGGGGGGGGGTCGGGGACGTCCAGCGAGGCCATTTTGGTAGAACTTAGAAATAAGAAAGGGGTGATCACTTTGATGGGATCATACTATAGGAAACCCCAATACTCGAATGGAATTGGAGGAGCATATGTAGGGAAAACACCGATAGGTTTAGTAATAGTAGGTGATTTAACTTCCCTAATCTTGACTGGGACTGCCTTAGTGCTAAGGGAACAGATGGGGAAGAATGTGTTAAGTGTGTCCAGGATAGCTTTCTGAAGAAGTATGTGGATGGCCCTACTAGAGAAGGGGCTACACTCGACCTCCTCTTAGGAAATGTGGCTGGGCAGGTGGTTGATGTGTCAGTGGGGGAACACTTTGGGACCATTGACCATAACTCTATTTGCTTCAAAATAGTTGTGGAAAAGGAGAGGACCAATCCTCAAGATGACGTCCTACATTGGTGGAAGTCTAATTTCGATGGCATCAGACAGGAACTCACAAAAGTTGAATGGGAGAGGCTGTTTACAGGTAAAAGGACGTCTGGCAAATGGGAGGCTTTTGAAAGTGAGATGGGAACAGTTCAGGGGCGTCACGGTTCTGTTAGATGGAAGGGCAAGTCTGGCAAGTTTAGGGAACCTTGGTGGACGATGGATATTGAGGGTCTGGTCAGGACAAAGAAGGAGGAATATGTCTGGTATAGGCAGCTGGGATCAAGCGAGTCCTTCGAGGAATACAGGGGATGTAGGAGTACACTTAAGAAGGAAATTAGGAGGGCGAAAAGGGGCCATGAGATTTCCCTGGCAGAAAAGATAAAGGAGAATCAAAGACAACAACAACAAAGAACAGTACAGCACAGCAACAGGCCATTCGGCCATCCAAGCCTGCGCCGATCTTGATGCCTGCCGAAACTAACACCTTCTGCTCATCCGGGGCCCATATCCCTCTATTTCCTTCCTATTCCTATATTTTTCAAGATATCTCTTAAACGTCGCGATCGTATCAGCTTCCACCACCTCCCCTGGCAGCAAGTTCCAGGCACTCACCGCCCTCTGTGTAAAAAACTTGCTTCGCACATCCCCTCTAAACTTTGCCCCTCTCACTTTAAACCTATGTCCCCTAGTAACTGACTCTTCCACCCTGGGAAAAAGCTTCTGACTATCCACTCTGTCCATGCCGCTCATAACTTTGTAAACCTCAATCATGTCGCCCCTTCACATCCACCGTTCCACTGAAAACAATCCGAGTTTTTCCAACCTCTCCTCATAGCTAATGCCCTCCAGTCCAGGCAACATCCTAGGAAACCTCCTCTGTAGCCTCTCCAAAGCCTCCACGTCCTTCTGGTAGTGTGGCGACCAGAATTGCACGCAATATTCTAAGTATGTCCCTACTAAGGTTCTGTACAGCTGCAACATGACTTGCCAATTTCTATACTCTATGCCCCGACCGCTGAAGGCAAGCATGCCGAATGCCTCCTTGACTAAGAGTAAAACGGTAGCTAGGGAGAGAGTACGCCCCCTTAAGGATCTGTGTGGTAACCTATGTGTGGAGCCACGGTAAATCGGCGAGGTCTTAAATGAGTACTTCTCATCCGTACAATCCGCATTTACCGTGGAGAAGGTCATGGAAGCTAGTTAGTTCAAGGGATGGAACAGCGATATCCTGGAGCATATCAACATTACAAAGGAGGAGGTGTTGGAGGTATTGAAGCGCATTCAGGGGGATAAATCTCCATGGTCTGACCAGGTGTATCCTGGGATGCTATGGGAAGCAAGGGTGTGCTACCGGCAGACTGGAGGATAGCTAATGTTGTGCCTTTACTTAAGATGGGCAGCAGGGATAAGCCAGGGAACTACAGGCCGGTGAGCCTTACATCAGTGGTGGGAAAGTTATTAGAAGGGATTTTGAGAGTCAGGATTTGTATGCACTTGGAAAGGTAAGGTCTGATTAGGGATCGTCTGCATGGCTTTGTGCGTGGGAAATCATGTCTCAAGAATTTGATAGAGTTTTCTGAGGAGGTGACGAAGAGGATTGACGAGGGCGGGGCGATGAACGTTGTCTGCATGGACTTTAGCAAGGCCTGTGACATGGTCCCATATGATCGGCTGGTCCAGAAGTTTCGAACACATGGGATCTAGGGTGAGCTAGCTAATTGGATACAACATTGGCTTGATGATGGGAGGCAGAGGGTGGTAGTGGAGGGTTGTTTTTTTTTCAGAGTGAAGGCCGGTGACCAGTGGAGTGCCACAGTGATCGGTGCTGGGCCCTCTGTTCTTTGTCATTACTAACTTGGATGTGAATGTAGGGGCCTTGATTGGTATGTTTGCAGATGACACCTAAATTGGTGGTATAGTGGACAGTGAAGAAGGTTGTCTTAGGATACAACAGGATATAGATCAACTGGGAAAGTGGGCAAGGGATTGGCAAATGGAATTTAACGCAGATAAGTGCGAAGTGATGCATTTTGGGATGTTGAACCAGGGCAGGACATATACAGTGAATGACAGAGCCCTGGCGAGTGTCGTTGAGAAGAGAGCCCTTGCGGTGAAAATGCACAGTTTCCTGAAAGTGGTAACACAGGTAGACAGGGTGGTGAAGAAGGCGTATGGCATGATTGCCTTCATCAGCCGAGGCATTGAGTACAAGAGTTGGGACGTCAGGTTACCGTTGTACATAACGTTGGTTCGGCTGCATTTGGAGTACTGTGTGCAGTTCTGGTCGCTGCACTACAGGAAAGATGTGATTAAGCTAGAGAGGGTGCAGAAAAGAGTCACAAAGATGTTGCCTTGTTTGGACGGCTTGAGTTATAAAGAGAGATTGGATAGGCTGGGTCTGTTTTCCCTGGAGCGAAGGAGGCTGAGAGGGGACATGTTCGATGTATATAAAATTGTGAGGGGCATTGCTAGGGTAGATACCCAGAGTTTGCTTCCCATGGTAGGGGTGACTACAACGAGAGAGCATAGATTTAAGGGGAGAGGGTGGAGGTTTAAAAGGGTGCAAAGGGGCAAATTGTTCACACAAAGCATTGTGGGAATCTGGAATGAGCTACCTGAGGAGGTGGTGGAGGCAGGAACAGTAGCGACATTTAAGAGGCATCTGGACAGGTACTTGAATGAGCAAGGCGTAGAAGGATATGGAATTAATGCAGGCAGGTGTGATTTGTATAGATCGGCATTACGGTCAGCATGGATGCGGTGGGCCGAAGGGCCAGTTTCTATGCTGTACGACTCTATGACTCTCTGACTCTATCCACACAGTCATACACTCAGAGCACAACCGAGGCCCTGAAACACACACACAATAACACACACATACATGCACATGTGCGCATGCACATGCACACAGACATACACACTCAGCACAACCCAGACCCAGAGAGATAAAATACATACACACACACAACACAACCTGGGCCCTGATAGAAACGCACACGCAGACACACACACAAGCGTGTGCAATCACACACACACACACACACACACACACACACAGGCCATGAGATCTGCACACGCAGACACAATACACAACACAATTACTGAGAAACAAGCACTGGCACAATCACACACACACACCACAGCCCAGGCCCTGAGATATGCAGATGCAGACACAATTCACAACACTATTACTGGGAAACATGCACTGGCATCATCACACACACACACAGACGCACACGCACACACACACATGCAGAAACACAGCAAAGCCCAGGCCCTGAGACAATCCCACACACAGACATAAAGACGCTTGTGCGCACACGCACACACACACAATAGACAAGGCTCTGAATATACACGCACACATATTACCTCAGAATCTCTGAGACACACAGAGGGACAAAAACGCACACACATACGTAGAGCACACAGCACAATGCAGGCCCCGATACAAACGCACACACACACCACACACACACACCACACACACAGTCAAATACATATATAAATACACGCAAGCACATCCACACAGAAATGCACACACAACACAACCCAGGCGCTGAGACATAAAACACCCACACACATACACACAGACACACACACAAACGCACACACCCACACCCACAGACAAACACACACACACACACGCACACAGACACACGGGGACACACATACAGAAACACACACCCAGATGCACGTACACACACGCAGGCATAGGTCACACCCAGGATGCTGAGCCAGACACAAACACACTCGGGTACACACAGACAGACACACTCGGACACATCCACAGGTCACAACTCAGGCACTGAGCTAAACAAAAATATACACAGACACACATGAACACAGATCACACCACAGTCACTAAACCAGTAAAATTCAAACATATACACACACACACACACACACACACACAGATAAACACACACACAGAGGCACTCGGACACTCATTCACTAACACACCAGATACACACACACACACAGACACGCACACACACACACAAACACGGAGAAACACGTTGACACACACACACAGACGCATGTCACACCCTGGACCCTGAGCCAGACACACACTCATTCGGGAACACACAGATAGACACACTCGGACACACACACAGATCACTATTTAGGCACTGGTCTAGAAACACATACACTCGCACACACACACATGAACACATATCACAACACAGGCACGAAGCCAGTCAAATTCACACTCATACACACACATGCACAGATATACACACTGCAATACAGGCATTCAGGCACTCACACGTATCTCTCTCTCTCACACATTCACACACACACACTCTGCAATCCAAGCATTCAGGCACACACATGCACACCGACACATGCACGCACACTACAATCCAGGCCTGCAGGCACACACTCACACGTACACACACACGCCCACACACACCATAGCCCAGTCCCTGAGATATATAGACACACACATCATAACGCAATCACTGAGACACACACACACACACTCGCGCGCATGCAGACACACAGCTCAAACGAGGCCCTGATACAAACGCACACAGAGACACACATGCAGGCATGCACAAGCACGCACACACACACCACAGCCCAGTTCCTGTGATATATACACGCACACACATCACAACACAATCACTGAGGCGCACACGCAGATACAGACACACACACACATGCACGCAGACACCCAGCACAACCCAGGCCCTGATACAAACGCAAACTCAGACGGACATGCAGGCGTGCACAAGCACACCCACACACACAGAGCACGCAGCACAACACCGCCGTGACACAAACACACACACACGGAAACACACACACATGCACACAGCACAACACACGCCCTGAGATATTAAAAGGCACACACACGCATACAAATAAACACACACACACACACACAGCCCCTGCACTGCCATACACGCACAGACGCACAGCACAACAGTATCAGTGAGACACACACAGACGCACACGCACTCACAGGCGCAGAGACACGAATAGACACACGTCACAAGCAATGCCATGACATAGAGTCACACACATGCAGACACGCATCACAACCCAGCCGCAGAACGATTTACACTCACATACACACCCTCTCACGACACACACAGACATACACACACACTCACGCACACTCTTTATACACCAGTCAATGAGCCAGATACAAACAGACCCACACAGACACACAGACCCATACATAAAATACACACACGCACATACAGCGCAGTACAGTCCCTGAGGTACATAAACAGAACAACACAAACACTGAGACACACACACAGACGCACACAGACACATATGATACCCTAGGCACTGAGTCAAACGCACACACGCACATGCCCACATACACACGCACACTCACACAGTACACAGCACAAACAAGGCCCTGAAACACAGCACAAACACGGAGACACACACACACATACAAAGACACAAAGAACAATCCAGTCTTCAGACGCACATGCAAACACATAGAATACAGCACAAACACTGACACACACACATGCACGCACAAACACGCACACACACACACACACAGAGCACAAGCCAGGGCCTGAGACATAAAACACAAACAGACACACACAGGCACAAACACATACATGTACACGTACACATATATGAAGACACAAAGCACAACCCAGTCCCAGAGCCACACACCCACCCCACCTCTACCCACCCACACACAAACACAGATGCATACACACGCACACAGACACACGCACAGCCCAGGCCCTGAGACAAACCCACACACTGACACACGCACATTGTTGGAGAGGCGGTGGCGTACTAGTATTGTGACAGCACTAGTAACCCAGAGACCCAGGTATTGGTCCGGGGACATGGGTTCGAATCCCACCACAACAGAAGGTGGAATTTGAAATCAATTAATACAAATCTGGAATTGAAAGCTAGTCTAATGATGGCCATGAAACTATTGCCGATTGTTGTAAAAACCCATCTGGTTCACTAATGTCCTTTTGGGAAGGAAATCTGCTGTCCTTACCTGGTCTGGCCGACATGCGACTCCAGACCCACAGCCACACAGAGAGCACAGGCCTTGAGACAAAAGCACACACAGACACACTCAAACACACACCAACAGACACACACACACTCAAACACAAACACAGATACACACACACGGTAGCAAGCAGACATACATATGCAGCACCACATACACACTGAGACATACGCACATAAAGCACACACAAAGAAATGCAGACGCACACACACACACACACACACACACACACACACGCACACAAACAGGCACAGAGACACGAATGGACACACATCACAAGCCAGGCCATGAAATACAGACACACAGAAAGACAGACAGTCACACATCACAGCCCAGGCACAGAACCATATACACTCACAAACACACAGACACACATATACATGACACGACAGCCACTGAAGCAGACACACACACATTTTTCACATCAGTCACTGAGTCAGATGCACAAAGACCCACACAGACACACGCACGCACATACTTGCACACACATACACAGCACAGCTCAGTCCCTGAAGCACATACACGGCACAACACAATCACTGACAAACACACAGACACACCTCATACCCTAGGCACTGAATCAGACATACACACACACAAAGAACAACCCAGACCCGGAGATACACAGATGCACGCACAGCACTAGAGTAACACTGAGACACACACACAATACACAGCATAGCCAGGCCCTGAGACGCACATGCACGCACACATACACACAAACGCACACACACACACAGAAACACAAAGACACCAAGCACTACTCAACCATGAGACACACACATACACATATGCACGCGCGCACACACAGTACACAGCACAACCCAGGCCCTGAGAAACACATATCAACACACATACAAAAAGCACAGAACAAACACAGACACACACACACGCACACGCACACACGGACACACAGAGCAAAGACGAGGCACTGAGTCACACACACACACGCACACAAATACAGATACGAACCCACGCAAGCACGCACACACAAACACACACATAGACATACAGCACAACCCAGGCCCTGAGACATAAAACCCACACACACGCACATGCAGACCTACAGCACAACACGTGCCGTGAGACAAACCCACAGACACACACGCAAACACTCAGCACAGCCCAGGCCCCGAGACACACGCACACAGACATAAAAGAAGCACTGAGGCACACACATGCACGCCTGCAAACAGGCACGCACACACATACATGACGACACATGCACAACCCAGGCCCTGACACACACACACACACACACACACACACACACACAGACACACAGATCCCAAGTCCTGAGTCACACCCACTCATGCACACAAACACAGACAAAGCACTTGCAAGCACACCCACAGACATAGCACAGCCAAGGTCCTGAGCCGCACACACTCACTCACCCACTCCCACCCACACACAAAGAAACAAACACACACAGACACAAACAGGCACACACAAACACCTACACTCACACACACGAAGACAGAACAGCACAGGCCCTGAGACGCAGACATACAGGTACGGCATAAGCACAGACACACACACACAGACAAACAGCACAACCTAGGCCCTGAGTTATAAAACATACACACACGCACACAAATACAAAGATACACAGCAAAGCAAAGTCCTGACATACAGACACACAAGGACAACAGAAACGCTGCGGCACTCACACAGACATACAGCACAACCCAGGCACTGAGACCTAAAACACACGCATATTGCAGGCAATGAGCCACACACACACACACACATACACACACACGCTCTCACTCACACTCAGACACGGCACACACACATACGCACTCACGCACACATAAATCATACTCCAGGCAGAGAACCAGATAAACAAACACACAAACACACACACACGCTCTCTCTCGCTGGCTCTCTCTCTCTCTCTCACACACACACACATGCGCTCTCTCTCTCACACACACGCACATGCTCTCTCACACACCCATACACACAAACTCTCTCACCAACACACGCACGCACACTATCTGTCTCAGACACACACACACGTTCACAGACTCTCTCACACACACACATGCACACACACATGTTCTCCCTCACGCACACACTTGCTCTCTCTCTCACCCACACACATTCACAGACTCTTTCTCTCAGACACACACACACTTGCTCTCGCTCTCTCACACACACACATACACACGCTCTCTCTCCAAAAACACGCACCCATACTCTTAAAGACACACACACACTCACAAGCGATATCTCTCACACACGCATGCTCTCTCTCTCTTGCACGCACACAGGCACACACCTATTCTCTATTTCTCACGCACACACGCACAGTCTCTCTCTCGCACACATATATGTCACACACGCACAAAGGCACTCACACACAAAACACTACCCAGGCACTGAAACAGACACACACACGCATGACACACGCTGATTGCACGAGTGGCGGATCAGTGGGGGGCGGGCCTGTCACTGTGCATTAGCGGGAGCTGTGGCCATTCACCAGGGAGATGGAGCGGCGATGGGGCCTGTCACCATAGATAGAGAGCGGGGGCGGGTCCTGTCACCATGGAGGCAGAGCCGGGCGGGGTCTCTCACCATAGAGACAGAACGGGGGCGGGGCCATTTTCCAGGGTGATGGCGTAGTGAGGGTGGAGACTGCCACTACGGAGAAAGATCGGAGGCGGGGCCTGTTTCCACGGTGACGGAGGAGCAGGGCGGTTCCTGTTTCCCCGGTGATGGAAAAGTGGGGACGGGGCCTGTTTCCAGCATGACGGGGGAGTCGGGGCGCGGGCCTATTTCCAGGGTGAGGGCGAAGTAGGGGCGTGGTCTGCCTCTATGGAAACGGGACGGGGCCTGTCACCATGGAGACAGAACTGGGGCGGGGGCCTGTCATCATCGGGACAGAACGGGGGGCGGGACCGCTAACTATGCTGACTGGGGCGGGGCCTGTTCCCCAGTGACGGAAGAGAGGGGGCGGGGCCTGTTTCCAGTGTGACGGAGGTTTTTCTGTTTTCCCATTGGATGGCTGCGAGGACCTCACAGCAAACTTGGACGTTTCCACATTGGAAGATTCTTCTTCGGCAAGAATGTAAATCGGCACAGACATTATTCTATTTACTTTTTTAAAATGTTATTTATATCTTAGTCGTATTTAAGAGTTTATTTTTTTTCTAATAAACCATTAATCTGTTCATCTAAAGACACCTGGTTTGTTTCACCTCATTTGGAGGTTAATAGATGGTTGTATTCGCCTGTTGGATTTCTTTAATGTGGAAAGTATAAAGTGATATGTTAGACGATCTGTGGAGTGGCGGGACTGAACTGAAAATGCATTGCTCCCACGGCAATCAGCATTATATATATTTTGATCAGGGCATTGACTTGAATGTTTAATCATAAGCTGTCTCTGTCTCTATCTCCATCTCTGCCTCCATCTCCATCTCTATCTCCATGTCTGCCTCTATCTCTATCTCTCTCTTTATCTATAATCACCAAGGCTGTGCCTTTGATTGTCTGCATCTGAGCAGGGATGTGGGTACCTGGAGGTAATATCAGGAAGTAAAACCCATGTTCAAAGAGAATTGGGTGAGACAGATCGCACCAGAGTATTTAAATAGTAAAGCATTGACTGGAGTCTGAGTAAAAGGGAATGTAATAATATCTAAATAGGATGCACTCTTCATGTTTGTGAATGCGTGCAGCATGGTAAATAAGGTTGATGAGCTACAGGTGCTGATAGTCATGTGGGATTATGATGTTCTGACAATAATGGTGTTACGAAAGTGACTCTGCTGTGCTAAAAAGACTAAATAAAGAGATTTTTAGTAAGCTGGATAAACGCCTTTTGGTCAAGAGGATGGAGGCAGTTGAACTACAGCATTATTTCAGTGTGTAACCTAGTTTAGGCTCCGCTTAATGCAGAAACCATGGCAACAGGGGCAGAAAAATTGGCAAGCAATCTTTGATTGGACAAACCCAGCATCAGGCACAGAACATCTGACTGGGAAACTGTCAAGCTCTCATGCTGTTGGTCAGAGTGTACATGCATCCATTCTGGAAGTAGAAAACAGTCAATTGCTGCTAAAGTGCCAAAGAAAGACAGGAACATGAAAGAATTCCAAGTAAGAATAGAAGATTATAACCCATCTTGTTTTCTCACAATTCCCTAAAACAGTCGGTGAATTTCATTGTGTCATTTTGTCTTGTTCCCGCATTTCAAGAAGGCCTGCTAAATAGCTTTTCAAAGCTGCCTGTAAAATAACTATTTTTAAAAAACCTTTCTGTGTGCTCAGAGGTTGGACTGCATCTCAGTTTGGAACATTATATCTCATCTGATGTCAACTTCAAAAAATGAGCAAGTGATTTATTTGTGTTTTTTGTCAGCTCTGTCATAGAACCACAATATAAAAATCCTTTCCTTTTTATTTTTTCCAGTTAACCAATTTAGTTGCAGGAATACATATTATATATAGAGATTGAAAGAGTGAGAGAGACCAGAGAGAGAGAGAAAACACAGTGGGAGCAGGGCTTTAAAAAAACGCCTAAAGGAACACAGTCGGAGACAAGACAGAGAGAGAGAGTATTTAAGGGAATAAAAAGAAAGAGAGAAAAAAACAATCACTGACATCACAGGAAAACCATAAGTTAATTGGTTGGTAAGTAACTGCTGGTTGAATTCTATGTTAAATTGGCTTTAAAGGTGAACAGGAGAATATTTTGCAAATTAAAAACTCAGGACCAGCAGGAAATTAAAATATAAAATAAAATCTAATTAAATAAATCAGAGATGCAGTGCCAGGCGATGTGTTGTAGCTGCATGATGTGGGAGCTGTTGGACCCCATTGTAGTTCCTAGTGACCACATCTGCAGCACGTGTTGGCTGCTCAAGGACCTCCGGCTGAGAGTTGATGAGCTGGAGTCTGAGCATCGGACACTGTGACATATCAGGGAGGGAGAGAGTTACCTGGACACTGTGTTTCAGGAGAGTCACACCCCTTACATTAGGTACCTTGAATTTTACCTGTGGTCAGGGACAGGAGGGTGTGACTAAGAGTGAGGCAGGTAGAAGTATCCAGGAGGTAGCGCTGCTGGAGCCTCAGCCTTTATCCTTGTCCAACAGGTTCGAGATTCTTTCTGCCTGTGTGGAGGATAGCAGGGACTGTAGGGAGGATGAGGAATCTGACCACAGCACCGTGATGCAGGGTGTCATTCAAGAGTGGGGGGGGAGGAGAAAAGATAAATGTAGTCGTCATCGGGGATAGTATAGTTAGAGGCATAGAAACTGTTCTCAGTAGTCAGGATCGAGTGTCGCGAAGACTGTGTTGCCTACCTGGTGCCAGGGTTCACATGATATCTCATCTGGGCTGCAGAGGAACTTGGAGTGGAAGGGGAAAGATCCAGTTGTCGTGGTCCATGTAGGTATCAACGATGTAGGTAGAGCGAGGGAATATGAGCAGCTAGGGGTTAAATTAAAAGAACACATAATAGAATTAATAGAACAAATTTAAAGGTTTTGTATCTGAATGCACGAAGCATTCGGAATGAAATTAATGAGTTAACAGCGCAAATAGAGACGAATGGGTCTGATTCAGTGGAGATAACTGAGACGTGATAGCAGGTAAAGCAGGTTTGGGAATTGAATATTCAAGGGTACTCAGTATTTCGGAAGGATAGGCAGGAAGGCAAAGAAGGTGGTGTAGCTTTGTTAGTAAAGGAAGAGATCAATGCTGTAGTGAGAAGTGATTTAGGCACTGGAGATCAAGGCGTAGAGTCAGTCTGGGTAGAAATAAGAAACAGCAAGGGAAAGAAGGTGGGAGTAATCTATAGGTTTCCAAACAGTAGTTCCGCAGTGGGGCTCAATATAAACCAGGAAATACTGGGAACTTGCAAGAATGGCACAGCAATAATCATGGGTAATTTTAATATGCAAATAGACTGGATTAATCGAATTGGCAAGGGCAGCCTCCAGGGGGAGTTTATTGAATGTGTTAGAGATTGTTTTTTGGAGCAATATGTTGTGGAATCAACCAGGGAGCAGGCTACTCTAGATTTGATATTATTTAACGAGGTGGGATTAGTTAATGATCTCATAAGATCATAAGATCAAAAGATCATAAGAACTAGGAGTAGGCCCTCCGGCCCCTCGAGCCTGCTCCGCCATTCAATAAGATCATGGCTGACCTTTTCGTGGACTCAGATCCACTTACCCGCGCTCCCACCGTATCCCTTAATTCCTTTATTATTCAAAAAGATATCTACCTTAGCTTTAAAGACGTTTACTGAAGAAGCGTCAACTACTTCACTGGGCAAGGAATTCCATAGATTAACAACCCTCTGGGTGAAGAAGTTCCTTCCTATTTCAGTCCTAAATCTGCTCCCTCTAATCTTGAGGCTAGCTTCACCTGCCAGTGGAAACATCCTCTCTACTTGTATTTTATCTATTCCCTTCATGATTTTATATGCTTCTATAAGATCCCCACTCATTCTTCTGAACTCCAATGAATATAATCCCAATCTACTCAGTCTCTCCTCATAAGCCAACCCCCTCAACTCCGGAATCAACCTAGTGAACCTCCTCTGCACCCTCTCCAGTGCCAGTATGTCCTTTCTCAAGTTAGGGGACCAAAACTGCACACAGTACTCCAGGTGCGGCCTCACCAGTAGCTTATACAGCTGCAACATAACCTCTCTGCTTTTAAACTCAATCCCTTTAGCAATGAAGGACAACATTCTATTTGCCTTCCTAATTACTTGCTGTACCTGCAGACCAACCTCCTGCGATTCATGCACAAGGACAACTAGGTCCCTCTGCATAGCAACATGCTGCAACTTTTTACCATTCCAGTAGTAATCCTTTTTCCTGTTACTCCTACCGAAATGAATGACTTCACATTTATTAACATTGTATTCCATCTGCCAGACTTTTGCTGACTCAGTCAATGTATCTATGTTCCTCTGCAAAGTTTCACAGTCATCTGCACACTTTGCTCTGCCACTCATCTTCGTGTCATCTGCAAACATTGACACCCGACATGTGGTCCCCAACTCCAAATCATCTCTATAAATTGTAAATAATTGCGGTCCCAACACGCATCCCTGAGGCACACCACTAGTGACTGAATGCCAACAAGAATAGCACTCCTTTATCCCCACTCTCTGCTTCCTGTTAGTCAACCAATCCTCTATCCATGCTCATACTTTACCCCTGGCGCCATGCATCCTTATCTTATGCAGCAGCCTCTTGTGCAGCACCTTGTCGAAGGCCTTTTGGAAATCGAGGTACACCACATCCACTGGGTCCCCATTGTCCACCTTGCTTGTAATGTCATCACAGAATTCCAAAAGATTTGTCAAGCATGACCTGCCCTTCATGAACCCATGCTGCGTCTGCCCAACAGGACAATTTATATCGAGATGCCCTGCTATTTCTTCCTTGATAATGGACTCAAACATCTTCCCCACTACAGAGGTTAAGCTAATTGGTCTATAATTCGCCATCTTTTTTCTACTTCCCTTTTTAAACAGTGGCGTCACATCTGCTGTTTTCCAATCAACTGGGCCTACCCCAGAGTCAAGCGAATTTTGGAAAATTACCGTCAGTGCACCTGCTATTTCTCCCGCCATCTCTTTTAGTACCCTGGGATGCATTCCATCAGGGCCAGGAGACTTATCAATCCTTAGCTCCATTAGCTTGACCAACACAACCTCTTCCGTAATAATGATTGTTCCCAGGTCCTCACCTACGTTCGTCCATTTGTCAATTACTGGCATGTTATTAATGTCCTCCACTGAGAAGACCGATACAAAATACCTGTTCAATGCCTCGGCCATTTTATCATATCCCATAACTAAATTCCCCTTCTCACCCTCTAAAGGATGAACGTTTACTTTAGCCACTCTTTTTTCGTTTTATATATTTATAGAAACTTTTGCTATCTGTCTTTATATTCTGTGCTAGTTTTTTCTCATGTTCCATCTTTCTTTTCTTTATAGCTCTTTTTGTCGCTTTCTGTTGACCTTTAAAGTTTTCCCAATCTTCTAGTTTCATGCTACTTTTGGCCACTTTGTATGCCTTCTTTTTCAATTTGATAGCCTCCCTTATTTCCTTAGACACCCATGGCAGATTACCCCTTTTCTTCCAGTCCGTCCTTTTCACTGGAATATACTTTGCTGAGCACTTTGAAAAATTGCTTTGAAGTCCTCAACTGCTCGTCAACTGTTCCACCGTAAAATCTTTGTTTCCAGTCCACTTTAGCCAAGCCCTCCCTCATTCTATTGTAGTCCCCCTTGTTCAAGCACAGGACCCTGGTATTGGATTTTATCTTCACACTCTCCATCTGTATTCTAAATTCAACCATACTGTGATCACTCCTTCCAAGAGGATCCCGAACCATGAGGTCATTAATTATTCCTGTCTCATTACACAGGACTAGATCTAGGATAGCTTGCTCCCTCGTCGGTTCCATTACATACTGTTCAAGAAAACTATCTCGGATACACTCAACGAATTCCTCCTCAAGGCTACCCTGACTGAGCTGGTTCGACCAATCTCCATGTAGATTAAAATCCCCCATGATAATTGCCATACCATTTTTACAGGCATTAGTTATTTCTTTGTTTATTGCCCGCCCCAATGTGATGTTATTATTTGGTGGCCTATAGACTACGCCTATCAATGACGTTTTCTTCTTAGAGTTTCTAATTTCCACCTAAATGGATTCAACCTCATTCTCCATAGAACCTATATCATCTCTCAGCACCGCCCTGATGTCGTCCTTGAGCATCAGAGCTACACCACCTCCCTTACCTTCCTGTCTGTCCCTCCGAATAGTCTGGTACCCCTGGATATTTAACTCCCAGTCGTGACCAACCTGTAACCATGTCTCCGTAATGGCTACCAAATCATATTTATTCTCGATGATTTGTGCCGTTCACTCATCAGCTTTGTTACGAATGCTACGAGCATTCAGGTAAAGTGCCTTTATGCTAGCTTTCTTACCCTCATGATTACCAACATCTCTAATAACTCCTGAGTTATCCTTCCTTTCTGTTTCTTTTATCGTCTGCCTTGAACCTAAACCCTCCTGCACACATGTTAGCCTGCTGCTTACCTTTTTATTTATCATCATACTGCCTGTCGTTTTCCCTTTCACTTCCCCCCGAGTCACTAGTTTAAAGTCCTGGAGACCACCCTATTTATACGTTTCGCTAGAACACTGGTTCCAGATTGGTTCAGGTGGAGACGGTCCCATCAGTACAGATCCCCCCGGTTCCAAAACTGATGCCAATGCCCTATGAAATGGAACCCCTCTTTCCCACACCACTCCCTGAGCCACGTGTTTACTTCCATATTATTCTTATCCCAAAAACAATTTGCACATGGCTCTGGCAGTAATCCGCAGATTATGATCCTCGAGGACCTGTTCCTAAATTACGTTCCTAGTGCTTTATAACCCCCAAACATTAGTGATGACATCTAATTTAACAGTTAACCAAAATATTATCCCCTGTGTATTAGTGATGACATCTAATTTAACAATAAACTGGATTATTATACACTGTGTATTATTGATGACATCTAATTTAACAATTAACTGGATTACTATACACTGTATTAGTGATGATATCTAATTTAACAATTAACCAGTATATTATCCCATGTATTAGTGATGACATCTAATTTAACAATTAACCAGTATATTATCCCCAGTGTATTAGTGATGACATCTAATTTAACAATTAACTGGAATATTATCCCCTGTGTATTAGTGATGATATCTAATTTAACAATTAACTGGAATATTATTCCCTGTGTATTAGTGATGACATCTAATTTAACAATTAATTGGAATATTATCACCTATGTATTAGTGATGATATCTAATTTAACAATTAAATGGAATATCATCACCTGTGTATCAGTGATGATATCTAATTTAACAATTAACTGGAATATTATCACCTGTGTATTAGTGATGACATCTAATTTAACAATTAACTGGAATATTATCACCTATGTATTAGTGATGATATCTAATTTAACAATTAACTGGAATATCATCACCTGTGTATCAGTGATGATATCTAATTTAACAATTAACTGGAATATTATCACCTGTGTATTAGTGATGATATCTAATTTAACAATTAACTGGAATATTATCACCTGTGTATTAGTGATGATATCTAATTTAACAATTAACTGGAATATTATCACCTCTGTATTAGTGATGATATCTAATTTAACAATTAACTGGAATATCATCACCTGTGTATCAGTGATGATATCTAATTTAACAATTAACTGGAATATTATCACCTGTGTATTAGTGATGACATCTAATTTAACAATTAACTGGAATATTATCACCTATGTATTAGTGATGACATCTAATTTAACAATTAACTGGAATATTATCACCTGTGTATTAGTGATGACATCTAATTTAACAATTAACTGGAATATTATCACCTGTGTATTAGTGATGACATCTAATTCAACAATTAACTGGAATATTATCACCTGTGTATTACTGATGATATCTAATTTCACAATTAAATATTATCACCTGTGTATTAGTGATGATATCTAATTTAACAATTAACTGGAATATTATCACCTGTGTATTAGTGATGATATCTAATTTAACAATTAACTGGAATATTATCACCTGTGTATTAGTGATGACATCTAATTTAACAATTAACTGGAATATTATCCCCTGTGTATTAGTGATGATATCTAATTTAACAATTAACTGGAATATTATCACCTGTGTATTAGTGATGATATCTAATTTAACAATTAACTGGAAGATTATCACCTGTGTATTAGTGATGATATCTAATTTAACAATTAACTGGAATATTATCACCTGTGTATTAGTGATGACATCTAAGTTAACAATTAACTGGAATATTATCACCTGTGTATTAGTGATGATATCTACTTTAACAATTAACTGGAATATTATCACCTGTGTATTAGTGATGATATCTAATTTAACAATTAACTGGAATATTATCACCTGTGTATTAGTGATGACATCTAATTTAACAATTAACTGGAATATTATCACCTGTGTATTTGTGATGATATCTAATTTAACAATTAACTGGAATATTATCACCTGTGTATTAGTGATGACATCTAATTTAACAATTAACTGGAATATTATCACCTGTGTATTAGTGATGATATCTAATTTAACAATTAACTGGAATATTATCACCTGTGTATTAGTGATGATATCTAATTTAACAATTAACTGGAATATTATCAACTGTGTATTAGTGATGATATCTAATTTAACAATTAACTGGAATATTATCACCTGTGTATTAGTGATGACATCTAATTTAACAATTAATTGGAATATTATCACCTGTGTATTAGTGATGATATCTAATTTAACAATTAACTGGAATATTATCACCTGTGTATTAGTGATGATATCTAATTTAACAATTAACTGGAATATTATCACCTGTGTATTAGTGATGACATCTAATTTAACAATTAACTGGAATATTATCACCTGTGTATTAGTGATGATATCTAATTTAACAATTAACTGGAATATTATCACCTGTGTATTAGTGATGACATCTAATTTAACAATTAACTGGAATATTATCCCCTGTGTATTAGTGATGACATCTAATTTAACAATTAACTGGAATATTATCACCTGTGTATTAGTGATGACATCTAATTTAACAATTAACTGGTATATTATCACCTGTGTATTAGTGATGATATCTAACTTAACAATTAACTGGAATATTATCACCTGTGTATTAGTGATGATATCTAATTTAAGAATTAACTGGAATATTATCCCCTGTGTATTAGTGATGATATCTAATTTAAGAATTAACTGGAATATTATCACCTGTGTATTAGTGATGATATCTAATTTAACAATTAACTGGAATATTATCACCTGTGTATTAGTGATGATATCTAATTTAACAATTAACTGGAATATTATCACCTGTGTATTAGTGATGATATCTAATTTAACAATTAACTGGAATATTATCACCTGTGTATTAGTGATGATATCTAATTTAACAATTAAATATTATCACCTGTGTATTAGTGATGATATCTAATTTAACAATTAACTGGAATATTATCACCTGTGTATTAGTGATGATATCTAATTTAACAATTAACTGGAATATTATCACCTGTGTATTAGTGATGATATCTAATTTAACAATTAACTGGAATATTATCCCCTGTGTATTAGTGATGATATCTAATTTAACAATTAACTGGAATATTATCACCTGTGTATGAGTGATGATATCTAATTTAACAATTAACTGGAATATTATCACCTGTGTATTAGTGATGATATCTAATTTAACAATTAACCGGAATATTATCACCTGTGTATTAGTGATGACATCTAATTTAACAATTAACTGGGATATTATCACCTGTGTATTAGTGATGATATCTAATTTAACAATTAACTGGAATATTATCACCTGTGTATTAGTGATGATATCTAATTTAACAATTAACTGGAATATTATCACCTGTGTATTAGTGATGATATCTAATTTCACAATTAAATATTATCACCTGTGTATTAGTGATGATATCTAATTTAACAATTAACTGGAATATTATCACCTGTGTATTAGTGATGATATCTAATTTAACAATTAACTGGAATATTATCACCTGTGTATTAGTGATGATATCTAATTTAACAAATAACTGGAATATTATCCCCTGTGTATTCGTGGTGATATCTAATTTAACAATTAACTGGAATATTATCACCTGTGTATTTGTGATGACATCTAATTTAACAATTAACTGGAATATTATCCTCTGTGTATCAGTGATGATATCTAATTTAACAATTAACTGGAATATTATCACCTGTGTATTAGTGATGACATCTAATTGAACAATTAACTGGAATATTATCACCTGTGTATTAGTGATGACATCTAATTTAACAATTAACTGGAATATTATCATCTGTGTATTAGTGATGATATCTAATTTAACAATTAACTGGAATATTATCACCTGTGTATTTGTGATGATATCTAATTTAACAATTAACTGGTATATTATCACCTGTGTATTAGTGATGATATCTAATTTAACAATTAACTGGAATATTATCACCTGTGTATTTGTGATGATATCTAATTTAACAATTAACTGGAATATTATCCCCAGTGTATTAGTGATGACATCTAATTTAACAATTAACTGGAATATTATCACCTGTGTATTAGTGATGACATCTAATTTAACAATTAACTGGAATATTATCACCTGTGTATTCGTGATGACATCTAATTTGACAATTAACTGGAATATTATCACCTGTGTATTAGTGATGACATCTAATTTATCAATTAACTGGAATATTATCACCTGTGTATTAGTGATGACATCTAATTTAACAATTAACTGGAATATTTTCACCTGTGTATTAGTGATGATATCTAATTTAACAAGTAACTGGAATATTATCACCTGTGTATTAGTGATGACATCTAATTTAACAATTAACTGGAATATTATCCCCAGTGTATTAGTGATGACATCTAATTTAACAATTAACTGGAATATTATCACCTGTGTATAAGTGATGACATCTCATTTAACAATTAACTGGAATATTATCACCTGTGTATTAGTGATGATATCTAATTTAACAATTAACTGGAATATTATCACCTGTGTATTAGTGATGATATCTAATTTAACAATTAACTGGAATATTATCACCTGTGTATTAGTGATGACATCTAATTTAACAATTAACTGGAATATTATCACCTGTGTATTAGTGATGACATCTAATTTAACAATTAACTGGAATATAATCACCTGTGTATTAGTCATGATATCTAACTTAACAATTAACTGGAATATTATCACCTGTGTATTAGTCATGATATCTAATTTAACAATTAACTGGAATATTATCACCTGTGCATTAGTGATGATATCTAATTTAACAATTAACTGGAATATTATCACCCGTGCATTAGTGATGATATCTAATTTAACAATTAACTGGAATATTATCACCTGTGTATTAGTGATGATATCTAATTTAACAATTAACTGGAATATTATCCCCTGAGTATTAGTGATGATATCTAATTTAACAATTAACTGGACTATTATTCCCTGTGCATTAGTGATGATATCTAATTTAACAATTAACTGTAATATTATCCCCTGTGCATTAGTGATGATATCTAATTTAACAATTAACAGGAATATTATCACCTGTGTATTAGTGATGATATCTAATTTAACAATTAAATGGAATATTATCCCCTGTGTATTAGTGATGATATCTAATTTAACACTTAACTGGAATATTATCACCTGTGCATTAGTGATGATATCTAATTTAACAATTAACTGGAATATTATCACCTGTGTATTAGTGATTTTATCTAATTTAACAATTAACTGGAATATTATCACCTGTGTATTAGTGATGATATCTAATTTAACAATTAACTGGAATATTATCACCTGTGTATTAGTGATGATATCTAATTTAACAATTAACTGGAATATTATCAACTGTGTATTAGTGATGATATCTAATTTAATAATTAACTGGAATATTATCACCTGTGTATTAGTGATGACATCTAATTTAACAATTAACTGGAATATTATCACCTGTGTATTAGTGATGATATCTAATTTAACAATTAACTGGAATATTATCACCTGTGTATTAGTGATGATATCTAATTTAACAATTAACTGGAATATTATCACCTGTGTATTAGTGATGATATCTAATTTAACAATTAACTGGAATATTATCACCTGTGTATTAGTGATGATATCTAATGTAATAATTAACTGGAATATTATCACCTGTGTATTAGTGATGACATCTAATTTAACAATTAACTGGAATATTATCACCTGTGTATTAGTGATGACATCTAATTTAACAATTAACTGGGATATTATCACCTGTGTATTAGTGATGATATCTAATTTAACAATTAACTGGAATATTATCACCTGTGTATTAGTGATGATATCTAATTTAACAATTAACTGGAATATTATCACCTGTGTATTAGTGATGACATCTAATTTAACAATTAACTGGAATATTATCACCTGTGTATTAGTGATGATATCTAATTTAACAATTAACTGGAATATTATCACCTGTGTATTAGTGATGACATCTAATTTAACAATTAACTGGAATATTATCACCTGTGTATTAGTGATGACATCTAATTTAACAATTAACTGGAATATTATCACCTGTGTATTAGTCATGATATCTAATTTAACAATTAACTGGAATATTATCACCTGTGTATTAGTCATGATATCTAATTTAACAATTAACTGGAATATTATCACCTGTGCATTAGTGATGATATCTAATTTAACAATTAACTGGAATATTATCACCCGTGCATTAGTGATGATATCTAATTTAACAATTAACTGGAATATTATCACCTGTGTATTAGTGATGATATCTAATTTAACAATTAACTGGAATATTATCACCTGTGTATTAGTGATGATATCTAATTTAACAATTAACTGGAATATTATCACCTGTGTATTAGTGATGATATCTAATTTAACAATTAACTGTAATATTATCACCTGTGTATTAGTGATGATATCTAATTTAACAATTAACTGGAATATTATCACCTGTGTATTAGTGATGATATCTAATTTAACAATTAACTGGAATATTATCACCTGTGTATTAGTGATGATATCTAATTTAACAATTAACTGGAATATTATCACCTGTGTATTAGTGATGACATCTAATTTAACAATTAACTGGAATATTATCACCTGTGTATTAGTGATGATATCTAATTTAACAATTAACTGGAATATTATCACCTGTGTATTAGTGATGACATCTAATTTAACAATTAACTGGAATATTATCACCTGTGTATTAGTGATGACATCTAATTTAACAATTAACTGGAATATTATCACCTGTGTATTAGTCATGATATCTAATTTAACAATTAACTGGAATATTATCACCTGTGTATTAGTCATGATATCTAATTTAACAATTAACTGGAATATTATCACCTGTGCATTAGTGATGATATCTAATTTAACAATTAACTGGAATATTATCACCCGTGCATTAGTGATGATATCTAATTTAACAATTAACTGGACTATTATCACCTGTGTATTAGTTATGATATCTAATTTAACAATTAACTGGAATATTATCACCTGTGTATTAGTGATGATATCTAATTTAACAATTAACTGGAATATTATCACCTGTGTATTAGTGATGACATCTAATTTAACAATTAACTGGAATATTATCACCTGTGTATTAGTGATGATATCTAATTTAACAATTAACTGGAATATTATCACCTGTGTATTAGTGATGACATCTAATTTAACAATTAACTGGAATATTATCACCTGTGTATTAGTGATGACATCTAATTTAACAATTAACTGGAATATTATCACCTGTGTATTAGTCATGATATCTAATTTAACAATTAACTGGAATATTATCACCTGTGTATTAGTCATGATATCTAATTTAACAATTAACTGGAATATTATCACCTGTGCATTAGTGATGATATCTAATTTAACAATTAACTGGAATATTATCACCCGTGCATTAGTGATGATATCTAATTTAACAATTAACTGGACTATTATCACCTGTGTATTAGTTATGATATCTAATTTAACAATTAACTGGAATATTATCACCTGTGTATTAGTCATGATATCTAATTTAACAATTAACTGGAATATTATCACCTGTGCATTAGTGATGATATCTAATTTAACAATTAACTGGAATATTATCACCCGTGCATTAGTGATGATATCTAATTTAACAATTAACTGGAATATTATCACCTGTGTATTAGTGATGATATCTAATTTAACAATTAACTGGAATATTATCCCCTGTGTATTAGTGATGATATCTAATTTAACAATTAACTGGACTATTATCCCCTGTGCATTAGTGATGATATCTAATTTAACAATTAACTGGAATATTATCCCCTGTGCATTAGTGATGATATCTAATTTAACAATTAACTGGAATATTATCACCTTTGTATTAGTGATGATATCTAATTTAACACTTAACTGGAATATTATCACCTGTGCATTAGTGATGATATCTAATTTAACAATTAACTGGAATATTATCACCTGTGTATTAGTGATGATATCTAATTTAACAATTAACTGGAATATTATCACCTGTGTATTAGTGATGATATCTAATTTAACAATTAACTGGAATATTATCACCGATGTATTAGTGATGATATCTAATTTAATAATTAACTGGAATATTATCACCTGTGTATTAGTGATGACATCTAATTTAACAATTAACTGGAATATTATCACCTGTGTATTAGTGATGATATCTAATTTAACAATTAACTGGAATATTATCACCTGTGTATTAGTGATGATATCTAATTTAACAATTAACTGGAATATTATCACCTGTGTATTAGTGATGATATCTAATTTAACAATTAACTGGAATATTATCACCTGTGTACTAGTGATGATATCTAATTTAATAATTAACTGGAATATTATCACCTGTGTATTAGTGATGACATCTAATTTAACAATTAACTGGAATATTATCACCTGTGTATTAGTGATGACATCTAATTTAACAATTAACTGGAATATTATCACCTGTGTATTAGTGATGATATCTAATTTAACAATTAACTGGAATATTATCACCTGTGTATTAGTGATGATATCTAATTTAACAATTAACTGGAATATTATCACCTGTGTATTAGTGATGATATCTAATTTAACAATTAAATGGAATATTATCACCTGTGTATTAGTGATGATATCTAATTTAACAATTAACTGGAATATTATCACCTGTGTATTAGTGATGACATCTAATTTAACAATGAGCTGGAATATTATCACCTGTGTATTAGTGATGACATCTAATTTAACAATTAACTGGAATATTATCACCTGTGTATTAGTCATGATATCTAATTTAACAATTAACTGGAATATTATCACCTGTGCATTAGTGATGATATCTAATTTAACAATTAACTGGAATATTATCACCTGTGTATTAGTGATGATATCTAATTTAACAATTAACTGGAATATTATCACCTGTGTATTAGTGATGATATCTAATTTAACAATTAACTGGAATATTATCACCTGTGTATTAGTGATGATATCTAATTTAACAATTAACTGGAATATTATCACCTGTGTATTAGTGATGACATCTAATTTAACAATTAACTGGAATATTATCACCTGTGTATTAGTGATGATATCTAATTTAACAATTAACTGGAATATTATCACCTGTGTATTAGTGATGACATCTAACTTAACAATTAACTGGAATATTATCACCTGTGTATTAGTGATGACATCTAATTTAACAATTAACTGGAATATTATCACCTGTGTATTAGTCATGATATCTAATTTTACAATTAACTGGAATATTATCACCTGTGTATTAGTCATGATATCTAATTTAACACTTAACTGGAATATTATCACCTGTGCATTAGTGATGATATCTAATTTAACAATTAACTGGAATATTATCACCCGTGCATTAGTGATGATATCTAATTTAACAATTAACTGGACTATTATCACCTGTGTATTAGTTATGATATCTAATTTAACAATTAACTGGAATATTATCACCTGTGTATTAGTCATGATATCTAATTTAACAATTAACTGGAATATTATCACCTGTGCATTAGTGATGATATCTAATTTAACAATTAACTGGAATATTATCACCCGTGCATTAGTGATGATATCTAATTTAACAATTAACTGGAATATTATCACCTGTGTATTAGTGATGATATCTAATTTAACAATTAACTGGAATATTATCCCCTGTGTATTAGTGATGATATCTAATTTAACAATTAACTGGACTATTATCCCCTGTGCATTAGTGATGATATCTAATTTAACAATTAACTGGAATATTATCCCCTGTGCATTAGTGATGATATCTAATTTAACAATTAACTGGAATATTATCACCTTTGTATTAGTGATGATATCTAATTTAACACTTAACTGGAATATTATCACCTGTGCATTAGTGATGATATCTAATTTAACAATTAACTGGAATATTATCACCTGTGTATTAGTGATGATATCTAATTTAACAATTAACTGGAATATTATCACCTGTGTATTAGTGATGATATCTAATTTAACAATTAACTGGAATATTATCACCTATGTATTAGTGATGATATCTAATTTAATAATTAACTGGAATATTATCACCTGTGTATTAGTGATGACATCTAATTTAACAATTAACTGGAATATTATCACCTGTGTATTAGTGATGATATCTAATTTAACAATTAACTGGAATATTATCACCTGTGTATTAGTGATGATATCTAATTTAACAATTAACTGGAATATTATCACCTGTGTATTAGTGATGATATCTAATTTAACAATTAACTGGAATATTATCACCTGTGTACTAGTGATGATATCTAATTTAACAATTAACTGGAATATTATCACCTATGTATTAGTGATGATATCTAATTTAATAATTAACTGGAATATTATCACCTGTGTATTAGTGATGACATCTAATTTAACAATTAACTGGAATATTATCACCTGTGTATTAGTGATGATATCTAATTTAACAATTAACTGGAATATTATCACCTGTGTATTAGTGATGACATCTAATTTAACAATGAGCTGGAATATTATCACCTGTGTATTAGTGATGATATCTAATTTAACAATTAACTGGAATATTATCACCTGTGTATTAGTGATGATATCTAATTTAACAATTAACTGGAATATTATCACCGATGTATTAGTGATGATATCTAATTTAATAATTAACTGGAATATTATCACCTGTGTATTAGTGATGACATCTAATTTAACAATTAACTGGAATATTATCACCTGTGTATTAGTGATGATATCTAATTTAACAATTAACTGGAATATTATCACCTGTGTATTAGTGATGATATCTAATTTAACAATTAACTGGAATATTATCACCTGTGTATTAGTGATGATATCTAATTTAACAATTAACTGGAATATTATCACCTGTGTACTAGTGATGATATCTAATTTAATAATTAACTGGAATATTATCACCTGTGTATTAGTGATGACATCTAATTTAACAATTAACTGGAATATTATCACCTGTGTATTAGTGATGACATCTAATTTAACAATTAACTGGAATATTATCACCTGTGTATTAGTGATGATATCTAATTTAACAATTAACTGGAATATTATCACCTGTGTATTAGTGATGATATCTAATTTAACAATTAACTGGAATATTATCACCTGTGTATTAGTGATGATATCTAATTTAACAATTAAATGGAATATTATCACCTGTGTATTAGTGATGATATCTAATTTAACAATTAACTGGAATATTATCACCTGTGTATTAGTGATGACATCTAATTTAACAATGAGCTGGAATATTATCACCTGTGTATTAGTGATGACATCTAATTTAACAATTAACTGGAATATTATCACCTGTGTATTAGTCATGATATCTAATTTAACAATTAACTGGAATATTATCACCTGTGCATTAGTGATGATATCTAATTTAACAATTAACTGGAATATTATCACCTGTGTATTAGTGATGATATCTAATTTAACAATTAACTGGAATATTATCACCTGTGTATTAGTGATGATATCTAATTTAACAATTAACTGGAATATTATCACCTGTGTATTAGTGATGATATCTAATTTAACAATTAACTGGAATATTATCACCTGTGTATTAGTGATGACATCTAATTTAACAATTAACTGGAATATTATCACCTGTGTATTAGTGATGATATCTAATTTAACAATTAACTGGAATATTATCACCTGTGTATTAGTGATGACATCTAACTTAACAATTAACTGGAATATTATCACCTGTGTATTAGTGATGACATCTAATTTAACAATTAACTGGAATATTATCACCTGTGTATTAGTCATGATATCTAATTTTACAATTAACTGGAATATTATCACCTGTGTATTAGTCATGATATCTAATTTAACACTTAACTGGAATATTATCACCTGTGCATTAGTGATGATATCTAATTTAACAATTAACTGGAATATTATCACCCGTGCATTAGTGATGATATCTAATTTAACAATTAACTGGACTATTATCACCTGTGTATTAGTTATGATATCTAATTTAACAATTAACTGGAATATTATCACCTGTGTATTAGTCATGATATCTAATTTAACAATTAACTGGAATATTATCACCTGTGCATTAGTGATGATATCTAATTTAACAATTAACTGGAATATTATCACCCGTGCATTAGTGATGATATCTAATTTAACAATTAACTGGAATATTATCACCTGTGTATTAGTGATGATATCTAATTTAACAATTAACTGGAATATTATCCCCTGTGTATTAGTGATGATATCTAATTTAACAATTAACTGGACTATTATCCCCTGTGCATTAGTGATGATATCTAATTTAACAATTAACTGGAATATTATCCCCTGTGCATTAGTGATGATATCTAATTTAACAATTAACTGGAATATTATCACCTTTGTATTAGTGATGATATCTAATTTAACACTTAACTGGAATATTATCACCTGTGCATTAGTGATGATATCTAATTTAACAATTAACTGGAATATTATCACCTGTGTATTAGTGATGATATCTAATTTAACAATTAACTGGAATATTATCACCTGTGTATTAGTGATGATATCTAATTTAACAATTAACTGGAATATTATCACCTATGTATTAGTGATGATATCTAATTTAATAATTAACTGGAATATTATCACCTGTGTATTAGTGATGACATCTAATTTAACAATTAACTGGAATATTATCACCTGTGTATTAGTGATGATATCTAATTTAACAATTAACTGGAATATTATCACCTGTGTATTAGTGATGATATCTAATTTAACAATTAACTGGAATATTATCACCTGTGTATTAGTGATGATATCTAATTTAACAATTAACTGGAATATTATCACCTGTGTACTAGTGATGATATCTAATTTAACAATTAACTGGAATATTATCACCTATGTATTAGTGATGATATCTAATTTAATAATTAACTGGAATATTATCACCTGTGTATTAGTGATGACATCTAATTTAACAATTAACTGGAATATTATCACCTGTGTATTAGTGATGATATCTAATTTAACAATTAACTGGAATATTATCACCTGTGTATTAGTGATGATATCTAATTTAACAATTAACTGGAATATTATCACCTGTGTATTAGTGATGATATCTAATTTAACAATTAACTGGAATATTATCACCTGTGTATTAGTGATGATATCTAATTTAACAATTAACTGGAATATTATCACCTATGTATTAGTGATGATATCTAATTTAATAATTAACTGGAATATTATCACCTGTGTATTAGTGATGACATCTAATTTAACAATTAACTGGAATATTATCACCTGTGTATTAGTGATGATATCTAATTTAACAATTAACTGGAATATTATCACCTGTGTATTAGTGATGATATCTAATTTAACAATTAACTGGAATATTATCACCTGTGTATTAGTGATGATATCTAATTTAACAATTAACTGGAATATTATCACCTGTGTACTAGTGATGATATCTAATTTAATAATTAACTGGAACATTATCACCTGTGTATTAGTGATGACATCTAATTTAACAATTAACTGGAATATTATCACCTGTGTATTAGTGATGACATCTAATTTAACAATTAACTGGAATATTATCACCTGTGTATTAGTGATGATATCTAATTTAACAATTAACTGGAATATTAGCACCTGTGTATTAGTGATGATATCTAATTTAACAATTAACTGGAATATTATCACCTGTGTATTAGTGATGACATCTAATTTAACAATTAACTGGAATATTATCACCTGTGTATTAGTGATGATATCTAATTTAACAATTAACTGGAATATTATCACCTGTGTATTAGTGATGATATCTAATTTAACAATTAAATGGAATATTATCACCTGTGTATTAGTGATGATATCTAATTTAACAATTAACTGGAATATTATCACCTGTGTATTAGTGATGACATCTAATTTAACAATGAGCTGGAATATTATCACCTGTGTATTAGTGATGACATCTAATTTAACAATTAACTGGAATATTATCACCTGTGTATTAGTGATGATATCTAATTTAACAATTAACTGGAATATTATCATCTGTGTATTAGTGATGATATCTAATTTAACAATTAACTGGAATATTATCACCTGTGTATTAGTGATGATATCTAATTTCACAATTAACTGGAATATCATCACCTGTGTATTAGTGATGATATCTAATTTAACAATTAACTGGAATATTATCCCCTGTGTATTAGTGATGACATCTAATTTAACAATTTACTGGAATATTATCACCTGTGTATTAGTGATGATATCTAATTTAACAATTAACTGGAATATTATCACCTGTGTATCAGTGATGACATCTAATTTAACAATTAACTGGAATACTATCACCTGTGTGTTAGTGATGACATCTAATTTAACAATTAACTGGAATATTATCACCTGTGTATTAGTGATGACATCTAATTTAACAATTAACTGGAATATTATCACCTGTGTATTAGTGATGACATCTAATTTAACAATTAACTGGAATATTATCACCTGTGTATTAGTCATGATATCTAATTTAACAATTAACTGGAATATTATCACCTGTGTATTAGTCATGATATCTAATTTAACAATTAACTGGAATATTATCACCTGTGCATTAGTGATGATATCTAATTTAACAATTAACTGGAATATTATCACCCGTGCATTAGTGATGATATCTAATTTAACAATTAACTGGACTATTATCACCTGTGTATTAGTTATGATATCTAATTTAACAATTAACTGGAATATTATCACCTGTGTATTAGTGATGACATCTAATTTAACAATTAACTGGAATATTATCACCTGTGTATTAGTGATGATATCTAATTTAACAATTAACTGGAATATTATCACCTGTGTATTAGTGATGATATCTAATTTAACAATTAACTGGAATATTATCACCTGTGTATTAGTGATGATATCTAATTTAACAATTAACTGGAATATTATCACCTGTGTACTAGTGATGATATCTAATTTAATAATTAACTGGAATATTATCACCTGTGTATTAGTGATGACATCTAATTTAACAATTAACTGTAATATTATCACCTGTGTATTAGTGATGACATCTAATTTAACAATTAACTGGAATATTATCACCTGTGTATTAGTGATGATATCTAATTTAACAATTAACTGGAATATTAGCACCTGTGTATTAGTGATGATATCTAATTTAACAATTAACTGGAATATTATCACCTGTGTATTAGTGATGACATCTAATTTAACAATTAACTGGAATATTATCACCTGTGTATTAGTGATGATATCTAATTTAACAATTAACTGGAATATTATCACCTGTGTATTAGTGATGATATCTAATTTAACAATTAAATGGAATATTATCACCTGTGTATTAGTGATGATATCTAATTTAACAATTAACTGGAATATTATCACCTGTGTATTAGTGATGACATCTAATTTAACAATGAGCTGGAATATTATCACCTGTGTATTAGTGATGACATCTAATTTAACAATTAACTGGAATATTATCACCTGTGTATTAGTGATGATATCTAATTTAACAATTAACTGGAATATTATCATCTGTGTATTAGTGATGATATCTAATTTAACAATTAACTGGAATATTATCACCTGTGTATTAGTGATGATATCTAATTTCACAATTAACTGGAATATTATCACCTGTGTATCAGTGATGATATCTAATTTAACAATTAACTGGAATATTATCCCCTGTGTATTAGTGATGACATCTAATTTAACAATTAACTGGAATATTATCACCTGTGTGTTAGTGATGACATCTAATTTAACAATTAACTGGAATATTATCACCTGTGTATTAGTGATGACATCTAATTTAACAATGAGCTGGAATATTATCACCTGTGTATTAGTGATGACATCTAATTTAACAATTAACTGGAATATTATCACCTGTGTATTAGTGATGATATCTAATTTAACAATTAACTGGAATATTATCCACTGTGTATTAGTGATGACATCTAATTTAACAATTAACTGGAATATTATCACCTGTGTATTAGTGATGATATCTAATTTAACAATTAACTGGAATATTATCACCTGTGTATCAGTGATGATATCTAATTTAACAATTAACTGGAATATTATCCCCTGTGTATTAGTGATGACATCTAATTTAACAATTAACTGGAATATTATCACCTGTGTGTTAGTGATGACATCTAATTTAACAATTAACTGGAATATTATCACCTGTGTATTAGTGATGACATCTAATTTAACAATTAACTGGAATATTATCACCTGTGTATTAGTGATGACATCTAATTTAACAATTAACTGGAATATTATCACCTGTGTATTAGTCATGATATCTAATTTAACAATTAACTGGAATATTATCACCTGTGTATTAGTGATGATATCTAATTTAACAATTAACTGGACTATTATCACCTGTGTATTAGTTATGATATCTAATTTAACAATTAACTGGAATATTATCACCTGTGTATTAGTCATGATATCTAATTTAACAATTAACTGGAATATTATCACCTGTGCATTAGTGATGATATCGAATTTAACAATTAACTGGAATATTATCACCCGTGCATTAGTGATGATATCTAATTTAACAATTAACTGGAATATTATCACCTGTGTATTAGTGATGATATCTAATTTAACAATTAACTGGAATATTATCCCCTGTGTATTAGTGATGATATCTAATTTAACAATTAACTGGACTATTATCCCCTGTGCATTAGTGATGATATCTAATTTAACAATTAACTGGAATATTATCCCCTGTGCATTAGTGATGATATCTAATTTAACAATTAACTGGAATATTATCACCTTTGTATTAGTGATGATATCTAATTTAACAATTAAATGGAATATTATCCCCTGTGTATTAGTGATGATATCTAATTTAACACTTAACTGGAATATTATCACCTGTGCATTAGTGATGATATCTAATTTAACAATTAACTGGAATATTATCACCTGTGTATTAGTGATGATATCTAATTTAACAATTAACTGGAATATTATCACCTGTGTATTAGTGATGATATCTAATTTAACAATTAACTGGAATATTATCACCTATGTATTAGTGATGATATCTAATTTAATAATTAACTGGAATATTATCACCTGTGTATTAGTGATGACATCTAATTTAACAATTAACTGGAATATTATCACCTGTGTATTAGTGATGATATCTAATTTAACAATTAACTGGAATATTATCACCTGTGTATTAGTGATGATATCTAATTTAACAATTAACTGGAATAATATCACCTGTGTATTAGTGATGATATCTAATTTAACAATTAACTGGAATATTATCAACTGTGTATTAGTGATGATATCTAATTTAATAATTAACTGGAATATTATCACCTGTGTATTAGTGATGACATCTAATTTAACAATTAACTGGAATATTATCACCTGTGTATTAGTGATGACATCTAATTTAACAATTAACTGGAATATTATCACCTGTGTATTAGTGATGATATCTAATTTAACAATTAACTGGAATATTAGCACCTGTGTATTAGTGATGATATCTAATTTAACAATTAACTGGAATATTATCACCTGTGTATTAGTGATGACATCTAATTTAACAATTAACTGGAATATTATCACCTGTGTATTAGTGATGATATCTAATTTAACAATTAAATGGAATATTATCACCTGTGTATTAGTGATGATATCTAATTTAACAATTAACTGGAATATTATCACCTGTGTATTAGTGATGACATCTAATTTAACAATGAGCTGGAATATTATCACCTGTGTATTAGTGATGACATCTAATTTAACAATTAACTGGAATATTATCACCTGTGTATTAGTGATGATATCTAATTTAACAATTAACTGGAATATTATCATCTGTGTATTAGTGATGATATCTAATTTAACAATTAACTGGAATATTATCACCTGTGTATTAGTGATGATATCTAATTTAACAATTAACTGGAATATTAGCACCTGTGTATTAGTGATGATATCTAATTTAACAATTAACTGGAATATTATCACCTGTGTATTAGTGATGACATCTAATTTAACAATTAACTGGAATATTATCACCTGTGTATTAGTGATGATATCTAATTTAACAATTAACTGGAATATTATCACCTGTGTATTAGTGATGACATCTAATTTAACAATTAAATGGAATATTATCACCTGTGTATTAGTGATGATATCTAATTTAACAATTAACTGGAATATTATCACCTGTGTATTAGTGATGACATCTAATTTAACAATGAGCTGGAATATTATCACCTGTGTATTAGTGATGACATCTAATTTAACAATTAACTGGAATATTATCACCTGTGTATTAGTGATGATATCTAATTTAACAATTAACTGGAATATTATCATCTGTGTATTAGTGATGATATCTAATTTAACAATTAACTGGAATATTATCACCTGTGTATTAGTGATGATATCTAATTTCACAATTAACTGGAATATTATCACCTGTGTATCAGTGATGATATCTAATTTAACAATTAACTGGAATATTATCCCCTGTGTATTAGTGATGACATCTAATTTAACAATTAACTGGAATATTATCACCTGTGTGTTAGTGATGACATCTAATTTAACAATTAACTGGAATATTATCACCTGTGTATTAGTGATGACATCTAATTTAACAATGAGCTGGAATATTATCACCTGTGTATTAGTGATGACATCTAATTTAACAATTAACTGGAATATTATCACCTGTGTATTAGTGATGATATCTAATTTAACAATTAACTGGAATATTATCCACTGTGTATTAGTGATGACATCTAATTTAACAATTAACTGGAATATTATCACCTGTGTATTAGTGATGATATCTAATTTAACAATTAACTGGAATATTATCACCTGTGTATCAGTGATGATATCTAATTTAACAATTAACTGGAATATTATCCCCTGTGTATTAGTGATGACATCTAATTTAACAATTAACTGGAATATTATCACCTGTGTGTTAGTGATGACATCTAATTTAACAATTAACTGGAATATTATCACCTGTGTATTAGTGATGACATCTAATTTAACAATTAACTGGAATATTATCACCTGTGTATTAGTGATGACATCTAATTTAACAATTAACTGGAATATTATCACCTGTGTATTAGTCATGATATCTAATTTAACAATTAACTGGAATATTATCACCTGTGTATTAGTGATGATATCTAATTTAACAATTAACTGGACTATTATCACCTGTGTATTAGTTATGATATCTAATTTAACAATTAACTGGAATATTATCACCTGTGTATTAGTCATGATATCTAATTTAACAATTAACTGGAATATTATCACCTGTGCATTAGTGATGATATCGAATTTAACAATTAACTGGAATATTATCACCCGTGCATTAGTGATGATATCTAATTTAACAATTAACTGGAATATTATCACCTGTGTATTAGTGATGATATCTAATTTAACAATTAACTGGAATATTATCCCCTGTGTATTAGTGATGATATCTAATTTAACAATTAACTGGACTATTATCCCCTGTGCATTAGTGATGATATCTAATTTAACAATTAACTGGAATATTATCCCCTGTGCATTAGTGATGATATCTAATTTAACAATTAACTGGAATATTATCACCTTTGTATTAGTGATGATATCTAATTTAACAATTAAATGGAATATTATCCCCTGTGTATTAGTGATGATATCTAATTTAACACTTAACTGGAATATTATCACCTGTGCATTAGTGATGATATCTAATTTAACAATTAACTGGAATATTATCACCTGTGTATTAGTGATGATATCTAATTTAACAATTAACTGGAATATTATCACCTGTGTATTAGTGATGATATCTAATTTAACAATTAACTGGAATATTATCACCTATGTATTAGTGATGATATCTAATTTAATAATTAACTGGAATATTATCACCTGTGTATTAGTGATGACATCTAATTTAACAATTAACTGGAATATTATCACCTGTGTATTAGTGATGATATCTAATTTAACAATTAACTGGAATATTATCACCTGTGTATTAGTGATGATATCTAATTTAACAATTAACTGGAATATTATCACCTGTGTATTAGTGATGATATCTAATTTAACAATTAACTGGAATATTATCAACTGTGTATTAGTGATGATATCTAATTTAATAATTAACTGGAATATTATCACCTGTGTATTAGTGATGACATCTAATTTAACAATTAACTGGAATATTATCACCTGTGTATTAGTGATGACATCTAATTTAACAATTAACTGGAATATTATCACCTGTGTATTAGTGATGATATCTAATTTAACAATTAACTGGAATATTAGCACCTGTGTATTAGTGATGATATCTAATTTAACAATTAACTGGAATATTATCACCTGTGTATTAGTGATGACATCTAATTTAACAATTAACTGGAATATTATCACCTGTGTATTAGTGATGATATCTAATTTAACAATTAAATGGATTATTATCACCTGTGTATTAGTGATGATATCTAATTTAACAATTAACTGGAATATTATCACCTGTGTATTAGTGATGACATCTAATTTAACAATGAGCTGGAATATTATCACCTGTGTATTAGTGATGACATCTAATTTAACAATTAACTGGAATATTATCACCTGTGTATTAGTGATGATATCTAATTTAACAATTAACTGGAATATTATCATCTGTGTATTAGTGATGATATCTAATTTAACAATTAACTGGAATATTATCACCTGTGTATTAGTGATGATATCTAATTTCACAATTAACTGGAATATTATCACCTGTGTATTAGTGATGACATCTAATTTAACAATTAACTGGAATATTATCCCCTGTGTATTAGTGATGACATCTAATTTAACAATTAACTGGAATATTATCACCTGTGTATTAGTGATGATATCTAATTTAACAATTAACTGGAATATTATCACCTGTGTATCAGTGATGATATCTAATTTAACAATTAACTGGAATATTATCCCCTGTGTATTAGTGATGACATCTAATTTAACAATTAACTGGAATATTATCACCTGTGTGTTAGTGATGACATCTAATTTAACAATTAACTGGAATATTATCCCCTGTGCATTCGTGATGATATCTAATTTAACAATTAACTGGAATATTATCACCTGTGTATTAGTGATGATATCTAATTTAACAATTAAATGGAATATTATCCCCTGTGTATTAGTGATGATATCTAATTTAACAATTAACTGGAATATTATCACCTGTGCATTAGTGATGATATCTAATTTAACAATTAACTGGAATATTATCACCTGTGTATTAGTGATGATATCTAATTTAACAATTAACTGGAATATTATCACCTGTGTATTAGTGATGATATCTAATTTAACAATTAACTGGAATATTATCACCTGTGTATTAGTGATGATATCTAATTTAATAATTAACTGGAATATTATCACCTGTGTGTTAGTGATGACATCTAATTTAACAATTAACTGGAATATTATCACCTGTGTATTAGTGATGATATCTAATTTAACAATTAACTGGAATATTATCACCTGTGTATTAGTGATGATATCTAATTTAACAATTAACTGGAATATTATCACCTGTGTATTAGTGATGATATCTAATTTAACAATTAACTGGAATATTATCACCTGTGTATTAGTGATGATATCTAATTTAATAATTAACTGGAATATTATCACCTGTGTATTAGTGATGACATCTAATTTAACAATTAACTGGAATATTATCACCTGTGTATTAGTGATGACATCTAATTTAACAATTAACTGGAATATTATCACCTGTGTATTAGTGATGATATCTAATTTAACAATTAACTGGAATATTATCACCTGTGTATTAGTGATGATATCTAATTTAACAATTAAATGGAATATTATCACCTGTGTATTAGTGATGACATCTAATTTAACAATTAACTGGAATATTATCACCTGTGTATTAGTGATGATATCTAATTTAACAATTAACTGGAATATTATCACCTGTGTATTAGTGATGATATCTAATTTAACAATTAACTGGAATATTATCACCTGTGTATTAGTGATGATATCTAATTTAACAATTAACTGGAATATTATCACCTGTGTATTAGTGATGACATCTAATTTAACAATGAACTGGAATATTATCACCTGTGTATTAGTGATGACATCTAATTTAACAATTAACTGGAATATTATCACCTTTGTATTAGTGATGATATCTAATTTAACAATTAACTGGAATATTATCATCTGTGTATTAGTGATGATATCTAATTTAACAATTAACTGGAATATTATCACCTGTGTATTAGTGATGATATCTAATTTGACAATTAACTGGAATATTATCACCTGTGTATTAGTGATGATATCTAATTTAACAATTAACTGGAATATTATCCCCTGTGTATTAGTGATGACATCTAATTAAAGAATTAACTGGAATATTATCACCTGTGTATTAGTGATGATATCTAATTTAACAATTAACTGGAATATTATCACCTGTGTATCAGTGATGATATCTAATTTAACAATTAACTGGAATATTATCCCCTGTGTATTAGTGATGACATCTAATTTAACATTTAACTGGAATATTATCACCTGTGTATTAGTGATGACATCTAATTTAACAATTAACTGGAATATTATCACCTGTGTATTAGTGATGACATCTAATTTAACAATTAACTGGAATATTATCACCTGTGTATCAGCGATGATATCTAATTTAACAATTAACTGGAATATTATCACCTGTGTATTAGTGATGATATCTAATTTAACAATTAACTGGAATATTATCACCTGTGTATTAGTGATGACATCTAATTTAACAATTAACTGGAATATTATCACCTGTGTATTAGTGATGACATCTAATTTAACAATTAACTGGAATATTATCCCCAGTGTATTAGTGATGACATCTAATTTAACAATTAACTGGAAGATTATCACCTGTGTATTAGTGATGACATCTAATTTAACAATTAACTGGAATATTATCACCTGTGTATTAGTGATGATATCTAATTGAACAATTAACTGGAATATTATCACCTGTGTATTAGTGATGATATCTAATTTAACAATTAACTGGAATATTATCAACTGTGTATTAGTGATGACATCTAATTTAACAATTAACTGGAATATTATCACCTGTGTATTAGTGATGACATCTAATTTAACAATTAACTGGAATATTATCACCTGTGTATTAGTGATGACATCTAATTTAAAAATTAACTGGAATATTATCCCCTGTGTATTAGTGATGACATCTAATTTAACAATTAACTGGAATATTATCACCTGTGTATCAGTGATGACATCTAATTTAACAATTAACTGGACTATTATCCCCTGTGCATTAGTGATGATATCTAATTTAACAATTAACTGGAATATTATCCCCTGTGCATTAGTGATGATATCTAATTTAACAATTAACTGGAATATTATCACCTGTGTATTAGTGATGATATCTAATTTAACAATTAAATGGAATATTATCCCCTGTGTATTAGTGATGATATCTAATTTAACAATTAACTGGAATATTATCACCTGTGCATTAGTGATGATATCTAATTTAACAATTAACTGGAATATTATCACCTGTGTATTAGTGATGATATCTAATTTAACAATTAACTGGAATATTATCACCTGTGTATTAGTGATGATATCTAATTTAACAATTAACTGGAATATTATCACCTGTGTATTAGTGATGATATCTAATTTAACAATTAACTGGAATATTATCACCTGTGTATTAGTGATGATATCTAATTTAATAATTAACTGGAATTTTATCACCTGTGTATTAGTGATGACATCTAATTTAACAATTAACTGGAATATTATCACCTGTGTATTAGTGATGATATCTAATTTAACAATTAACTGGAATATTATCACCTGTGTATTAGTGATGATATCTAATTTAACAATTAACTGGAATATTATCACCTGTGTACTAGTGATGATATCTAATTGAACAATTAACTGGAATATTATCACCAGTGTATTAGTGATGATATCTAATTTAATAATTAACTGGAATATTATCACCTGTGTATTAGTGATGACATCTAATTTAACAATTAACTGGAATATTATCACCTGTGTATTAGTGATGACATCTAATTTAACAATTAACTGGAATATTATCACCTGTGTATTAGTGATGATATCTAATTTAACAATTAACTGGAATATTATCACCTGTGTATTAGTGATGATATCTAATTTAACAATTAACTGGAATATTATCACCTGTGTATTAGTGATGACATCTAATTTAACAATTAACTGGAATATTATCACCTGTGTATTAGTGATGATATCTAATTTAACAATTAACTGGAATATTATCACCTGTGTATTAGTGATGATATCTAATTTAACAATTAACTGGAATATTATCACCTGTGTATTAGTGATGATATCTAATTTAACAATTAACTGGAATAGTATCACCTGTGTATTAGTGATGACATCTAATTTAACAATGAACTGGAATATTATCACCTGTGTATTAGTGATGACATCTAATTTAACAATTAACTGGAATATTATCACCTGTGTATTAGTGATGATATCTAATTTAACAATTAACTGGAATATTATCATCTGTGTATTAGTGATGATATCTAATTTAACAATTAACTGGAATATTATCACCTGTGTATTAGTGATGATATCTAATTTAACAATTAACTGGAATATTATCACCTGTGTATTAGTGATGATATCTAATTTAACAATTAACTGGAATATTATCACCTGTGTATCAGTGATGATATCTAATTTAACAATTAACTGGAATATTATCCCCTGTGTATTAGTGATGACATCTAATTTAACAATTAACTGGAATATTATCACCTGTGTATTAGTGATGACATCTAATTTAACAATTAACTGGAATATTATCACCTGTGTATTAGTGATGACATCTAATTTAACAATTAACTGGAATATTATCACCTGTGTATTAGTGATGATATCTAATTTAACAATTAACTGGAATATTATCACCTGTGTATTAGTGATGATATCTAATTTAACAATTAACTGGAATATTATCACCTGTGTATTAGTGATGATATCTAATTTAACAATTAACTGGAATATTATCACCTGTGTATTAGTGATGATATCTAATTTAATAATTAACTGGAATTTTATCACCTGTGTATTAGTGATGACATCTAATTTAACAATTAACTGGAATATTATCACCTGTGTATTAGTGATGATATCTAATTTAACAATTAACTGGAATATTATCACCTGTGTATTAGTGATGATATCTAATTTAACAATTAACTGGAATATTATCACCTGTGTACTAGTGATGATATCTAATTGAACAATTAACTGGAATATTATCACCAGTGTATTAGTGATGATATCTAATTTAATAATTAACTGGAATATTATCACCTGTGTATTAGTGATGACATCTAATTTAACAATTAACTGGAATATTATCACCTTTGTATTAGTGATGACATCTAATTTAACAATTAACTGGAATATTATCACCTGTGTATTAGTGATGATATCTAATTTAACAATTAACTGGAATATTATCACCTGTGTATTAGTGATGATATCTAATTTAACAATTAACTGGAATATTATCACCTGTGTATTAGTGATGACATCTAATTTAACAATTAACTGGAATATTATCACCTGTGTATTAGTGATGATATCTAATTTAACAATTAACTGGAATATTATCACCTGTGTATTAGTGATGATATCTAATTTAACAATTAACTGGAATATTATCACCTGTGTATTAGTGATGATATCTAATTTAACAATTAACTGGAATAGTATCACCTGTGTATTAGTGATGACATCTAATTTAACAATGAACTGGAATATTATCACCTGTGTATTAGTGATGACATCTAATTTAACAATTAACTGGAATATTATCACCTGTGTATTAGTGATGATATCTAATTTAACAATTAACTGGAATATTATCATCTGTGTATTAGTGATGATATCTAATTTAACAATTAACTGGAATATTATCACCTGTGTATTAGTGATGATATCTAATTTAACAATTAACTGGAATATTATCACCTGTGTATTAGTGATGATATCTAATTTAACAATTAACTGGAATATTATCACCTGTGTATCAGTGATGATATCTAATTTAACAATTAACTGGAATATTATCCCCTGTGTATTAGTGATGACATCTAATTTAACAATTAACTGGAATATTATCACCTGTGTATTAGTGATGACATCTAATTTAACAATTAACTGGAATATTATCACCTGTGTATTAGTGATGACATCTAATTTAACAATTAACTGGAATATTATCACCTGTGTATTAGTGATGATATCTAATTTAACAATTAACTGGAATATTATCACCTGTGTATTAGTGATGATATCTAATTTAACAATTAACTGGAATATTATCACCTGTGTATTAGTGATGATATCTAATTTAACAATTAACTGGAATATTATCACCTGTGTATTAGTGATGATATCTAATTTAACAATTAACTGGAATATTATCACCTGTGTATCAGTGATGATATCTAATTTAACAATTAACTGGAATATTATCCCCTGTGTATTAGTGATGACATCTAATTTAACAATTAACTGGAATATTATCACCTGTGTATTAGTGATGACATCTAATTTAACAATTAACTGGAATATTATCACCTGTGTATTAGTGATGACATCTAATTTAACAATTAACTGGAATATTATCACCTGTGTATTATTGATGATATCTAATTTAACAATTAACTGGAATATTATCACCTGTGTATTAGTGATGATATCTAATTTAACAATTAACTGGAATATTATCACCTGTGTATTAGTGATGATATCTAATTTAACAATTAACTGGAATATTATCACCTGTGTATTAGTGATGATATCTAATTTAACAATTAACTGGAATATTATCACCTGTGTATTAGTGATGATATCTAATTTAACAATTAACTGGAATATTATCACCTGTGAATTAGTGATGATACCTAATTTAACAATTAACTGGAATATTATCACCTGTGTATGAGTGATGATATCTAATTTAACAATTAACTGGAATATTATCACCTGTGTATTAGTGATAACATCTAATTTAACAATTAACTGGAATATTATCCCCTGTGTATTAGTGATGATATCTAATTTAACAATTAACTGGAATATTATCACCTGTGTATTAGTGATGATATCTAATTTAACAATTAACTGGAATATTATCCCCTGTGTATTAGTGATGATATCTAATTTAACAATTAACTGGAATATTATCCCCTGTGTATCAGTGATGATATCTAATTTAACAATTAACTGGAATATTATCCCCTGTGTATCAGTGATGATATCTAATTTAACAATTAACTGGAATATTATCACCTGTGTATCAGTGATGATATCTAATTTAACAATTAACTGGAATATTATCACCTGTGTATTAGTGATGATATCTAATTTAACAATTAACTGGAATATTATCACCTGTGTATTAGTGATGACATCTAATTTAACAATTAACTGGAATATTATCACCTGTGTATTAGTGATGACATCTAATTTAACAATTAACTGGAATATTATCCCCAGTGTATTAGTGATGACATCTAATTTAACAATTAACTGGAATATTATCACCTGTGTATTAGTGATGACATCTAATTTAACAATTAACTGGAATATTATCACCTGTGTATTAATGATGATATCTAATTGAACAATTAACTGGAATATTATCACCTGTGTATTAGTGATGATATCTAATTTAACAATTAACTGGAATATTATCAACTGTGTATTAGTGATGACATCTAATTTAACAATTAACTGGAATATTATCACCTGTGTATTAGTGATGACATCTAATTTAACAATTAACTGGAATATTATCACCTGTGTATTAGTGATGACATCTAATTTAACAATTAACTGGAATATTATCCCCTGTGTATTAGTGATGACATCTAATTTAACAATTAACTGGAATATTATCACCTGTGTATTAGTGATGACATCTAATTTAACAATTAACTGGAATATTATCACCTGTGTATTAGTGATGACATCTAATTTAACAATTAACTGGAATATTATCCCCTGTGTATTAGTGATGATATCTAATTTAACAATTAACGGGAATATTATCAACTGTGTATTAGTGATGACATCTAATTTAACAATTAACTGGAATATTATCACCTGTGTATTAGTGATGACATCTAATTTAACAATTAACTGGAATATTATCACCTGTGTATTGGTGATGACATCTAATTTAACAATTAACTGGAATATTATCCCCTGTGTATTGGTGATGATATCTAATTTAACAATTAACTGGAATATTATCACCTGTGTATTAGTGATGACATCTAACTTAACAATTAACTGGAATATTATCACCTGTGTATTAGTGATGACATCTAATTTAACAATTAACTGGAATATTATCACCTGTGTATTAGTGATGACATCTAATTTAACAATTAACTGGAATATTATCACCTGTGTATTAGTGATGATATATAATTTAACAATTAACTGGAATATTATCACCTGTGTATTAGTGATGATATCTAATTTAACAATTAACTGGAATATTATCACCTGTGTATTAGTGATGACATCTAATTTAACAATTAACTGGAATATTATCACCTGTGTATTAGTGATGACATCTAATTTAACAATTAACTGGAATATTATCACCTGTGTATTAGTGATGACATCTAATTTAACAATTAACTGGAATATTATCACCTGTGTATTAGTGATGATATCTAATTTAACAATTAACTGGAATATTATCACCTGTGTATTAGTGATGATATCTAATTTAACAATTAACTGGAATATTATCACCTGTGTATTAGTGATGACATCTAATTTAACAATTAACTGGAATATTATCCCCTGTGTATTAGTGATGACATCTAATTTAACAATTAACTGGAATATTATCACCTGTGTATTAGTGATGATATCTAATTTAACAATTAACTGGAATATTATCCCCTGTGTATTAGTGATGACATCTAATTTAACAATTAACTGGAATATTATCCCCTGTGTATTAGTGATGACATCTAATTTAACAATTAACTGGAATATTATCACCTGTGTATTAGTGATGATATCTAATTTAACAATTAACTGGAATATTATCACCTGTGTATTAGTGATGATATCTAATTTAACAATTAACTGGAATATTATCATCTGTGTATTAGTGATGACATCTAATTTAACAATTAACTGGAATATTATCACCTGTGTATTAGTGATGACATCTAATTTAACAATTAACTGGAATATTATCACTGTGTATTAGTGATGATATCTAATTTAACAATTAACTGGAATATTATCACCTGTGTATTAGTGATGACATCTAATTTAACAATTAACTGGAATATTATCACCTGTGTATTAGTGATGATAGCTAATTTATCAATTAACTGGAATATTATCACCCGTGTATTAGTGATGATATCTAATTTAACAATTAACTGGAATATTATCACCCGTGTATTAGTGATGACATCTAATTGAAAAATTAACTGGAATATTATCACCTGTGTATTAGTGATGACATCTAATTTAACAATTAACTGGAATATTATCACCTGTGTATTAGTGATGATATCTAATTTAACAATTAACTGGATTATTATCACCTGTGTATTAGTGATGATATCTAATTTAACAATTAACTGGAATATTATCACCTGTGTATTAGTGATGATATCTAATTTAACAATTAACTGGAATATTATCACCTGTGTATTAGTGATGATATCTAATTTAACAATTAACTGGAATATTATCACCTGTGTATTAGTGATGATATCTAATTTAACAATTAACTGGAATATTATCACCTGTGTATTAGTGATGATATCTAATTTAACAATTAACTGGAATATTATCACCTGTGTATTAGTGATGACATCTAATTTAACAATTAACTGGAATATTATCACCTGTGTATTAGTGATGATATCTAATTTAACAATTAACTGGATTATTATCACCTGTGTATTAGTGATGATATCTAATTTAACAATTAACTCGAATATTATCACCTGTGTATTAGTGATGATATCTAATTTAACAATTAACTGGAATATTATCACCTGTGTATTAGTGATGATATCTAATTTAACAATTAACTGGATTATTATCAACTGTGTATTAGTGATGATATCTAATTTAACAATTAACTGGAATATTATCACCTGTGTATTAGTGATGATATCTAATTTAACAATTAACTGGAATATTATCACCTGTGTATTAGTGATGATATCTAATTTAACAATTAACTGGAATATTATCACCTGTGTATTAGTGATGATATCTAATTTAACAATTAACTGGAATATTATCACCTGTGTATTAGTGATGATATCTAATTTAACAATTAACTGGAATATTATCACCTGTGTATTAGTGATGATATCTAATTTAACAATTAACTGGAATATTATCACCTGTGTATTAGTGATGATATCTAATTTAACAATTAACTGGAATATTATCACCTGTGTATTAGTGATGATATCTAATTTAACAATTAACTGGATTATTATCACCTGTGTATTAGTGATGATATCTAATTTAACAATTAACTGGAATATTATCACCTTTGTATTAGTGATGATATCTAATTTAACAATTAACTGGAATATTATCACCTGTGTATTAGTGATGATATCTAATTTAACAATTAACTGGAATATTATCACCTGTGTATTAGTGATGATATCTAATTTAACAATTAACTGGAATATTATCACCTGTGTATTAGTGATGATATCTAATTTAACAATTAACTGGAATATTATCACCTGTGTATTAGTGATGATATCTAATTTAACAATTAACTGGAATATTATCACCTGTGTATTAGTGATGATATCTAATTTAACAATTAACTGGAATATTATCACCTGTGTATTAGTGATGATATCTAGTTTAACAATTAACTGGAATATTATCCCCTGTGTATTAGTGATGATATCTAATTTAATAATTAACTGGAATATTATCACCTGTGTATCAGTGATGATATCTAATTTAACAATTAACTGGAATATTATCCCCTGTGTATTAGTGATGACATCTAATTTGACAATTAACTGGAATATTATCACCTGTGTATTAGTGATGATATCTAGTTTAACAATTAACTGGAATATTATCCCCTGTGTATTAGTAATGACATCAAATTTAACAATTAACTGGAATATTATCACCTGTGTATCATTGATGATATCTAATTTAACAATTAACTGGAATATTATCACCTGTGTATTAGTGATGATATCTAATTTAACAATTAACTGGAATATTATCACCTGTGTATTAGTGATGATATCTAATTTAACAATTAACTGGAATATTATCACCTGTGTATTAGTGATGACATCTAATTTAACAATTAACTGGAATAATATCACCTGTGTATTAGTGATGACATCTAATTTAACAATTAACTGGAATATTATCACCTGTGTATTCGTGATGACATCTAATTTAACAATTAACTGGAATATTATCCCTGTGTATTAGTGATGATATCTAATTTAACAATTAACTGGAATATTATCACCTGTGTATTAGTGATGACATCTAATTTAACAATTAACTGGAATATTATCACCTGTGTATTAGTGATGATATCTAATTTAACAATTAACTGGAATATTATCCCCTGTGTATTAGTGATGACATCTGATTTAACAATTAACTGGAATATTATCACCTGTGTATTAGTGATGACATCTAATTTAACAATTAACTGGAATATTATCACCTGTGTATTAGTGATGATATCTAATTGAACAATTAACTGGAATATTATCACCTGTGTATTAGTGATGATATCTAATTTAACAATTAACTGGAATATTATCACCTGTGTATTAGTGATGACATCTAATTTAACAATTAACTGGAATATTATCACCTGTGTATTAGTGATGACATCTAATTTAACAATTAACTGGAATATTATCCCCTGTGTATTAGTGATGACATCTAATTTAACAATTAACTGGAATATTATCACCTGTGTATTAGTGATGACATCTAATTTAACAATTAACTGGAATACTATCACCTGTGTATTAGTGATGATATCTAATTGAACAATTAACTGGAATATTATCACCTGTGTATTAGTGATGATATCTAATTTAACAATTAACTGGAATATTATCAACTGTGTATTAGTGATGACATCTAATTTAACAATTAACTGGACTATTATCCCCTGTGCATTAGTGATGATATCTAATTTAACAATTAACTGGAATATTATCCCCTGTGCATTAGTGATGATATCTAATTTAACAATTAACTGGAATATTCCCTTTTCTTTTGGGCCTCCTTATCTCGAGAGACAATGGATACGCGCCTGGAGGTGGTCAGTGGTTTGTGAAGCAGCGCCTGGAGTGGCTATAAAGGCCAATTCTGGAGTGACAGGCTCTTCCACAGGTGCTGCAGAGAAATTTGTTTGTTGGGGCTGTTGCACAGTTGGCTCTCCCCTTGCGCCTCTGTCTTTTTTCCTGCCAACTACTAAGTCTCTTCGACTCGCCACAATTTAGCCCTGTCTTTATGGCTGCCCGCCAGCTCTGGCGAATGCTGGCAACTGACTCCCACGACTTGTGATCAATGTCACACGATTTCATGTCGCGTTTGCAGACGTCTTTATAACGGAGACATGGACGGCCGGTGGGTCTGATACCAGTGGCGAGCTCGCTGTACAATGTGTCTTTGGGGATCCTGCCATCTTCCATGCGGCTCACATGGCCAAGCCATCTCAAGCGCCGCTGACTCAGTAGTGTGTATAAGCTGGGGATGTTGGCCGCTTCAAGGACTTCTGTGTTGGAGATATAGTCGTGCCACCTGATGCCAAGTATTCTCCGAAGGCAGTGAAGATGGAATGAATTGAGACGTCGCTCTTGGCTGGCATACGTTGTCCAGGCCTCGCTGCCGTAGAGCAAGGTACTGAGGACATAGGCCTGATACACTCGGACTTTTGTGTTCCGTGTCAGTGCGCCATTTTCCCACACTCTCTTGGCCAGTCTGAACATAGCAGTGGAAGCCTTACCCATGCGCTTGTTGATTTCTGCATCTAGAGACAGGTTACTGGTGATAGTTGAGCCTAGGTAGGTGAACTCTTGAACCACTTCCAGAGCGTGGTCGCCAATATTGATGGATGGAGCATTTCTGACATCCTGCCCCATGATGTTCGTTTTCTTGAGGCTGATGGTTAGGCCAAATTCATTGCAGGCAGACGCAAACCTGTCGATGAGACTCTGCAGGCATTCTTCAGTGTGAGATGTTAAAGCAGCATCGTCAGCAAAGAGGAGTTCTCTGATGAGGACTTTCCGTACTTTGGACTTCGCTCTTAGACGGGCAAGGTTGAACAACCTGCCCCCTGATCTTGTGTGGAGGAAAATTCCTTCTTCAGAGGATTTGAACGCATGTGAAAGCAGCAGGGAGAAGAAAATCCCAAAAAGTGTGGGTGCGAGAACACAGCCCTGTTTCACACCACTCAGGATAGGAAAGGGCTCTGATGAGGAGCCACCATGTTGAATTGTGCCTTTCATATTGTCATGGAATGAGGTGATGATACTTAGTAGCTTTGGTGGACATCCGATCTTTTCTAGTAGTCTGAAGAGACCACGTCTGCTGACGAGGTCAAAGGCTTTGGTGAGATCAATGAAAGCAATGTAGAGGGGCATCTGTTGTTCACGGCATTTCTCCTGTATCTGACGAAGGGAGAACAGCATGTCAATAGTCGATCTCTCTGCACGAAAGCCACACTGTGCCTCAGGGTAGACGCGCTCGGCCAGCTTCTGGAGCCTGTTCAGAGCGACTCGAGCAAAGACTTTCCCCACTATGCTGAGCAGGGAGATTCCACGGTAGTTGTTGCAGTCACCGCGGTCACCTTTGTTTTTATAGAGGGTGATGATGTTGGCATCGCGCATGTCCTGGGGTACTGCTCCCTCGTCCCAGCACAGGCATAGCAGTTCATGTAGTGCTGAGAGTATAGCAGGCTTGGCACTCTTGATTATTTCAGGGGTAATGCTGTCCTTCCCAGGGGCTTTTCCGCTGGCTAGGGAATCAATGGCATCACTGAGTTCCGATTTGGTTGGCTGTATGTCCAGCTCATCCATGACTGGTAGAGGCTGGGCTGCATTGAGGGCAGTCTCAGTGACAGCATTCTCCCTGGAGTACAGTTCTAGGTAGTGCTCAACCCAGCGGTCCATCTGTTTGCGTTGGTCAGTGATTATGTCCCCCGATTTAGATTTGAGGGGGGTGATCTTCTTGATGGTTGACCCAAGAGCTCTCTTCATGCCATCATACATTCCTCTGATGTTTCCGGTGTCTGAGGCCAGCTGAATATGACTGCATAGGTGTTGCCAGTAGTCGTTTGCGCAACGCCTAGCTGTTCTTTGTGCAGTACTTCTGGCTGCTTTAAGTGCTGCGGATGTTAAATCGCTGGGGGCTTTCTTGTAGTTCAAAAGTGCAATGCGCTTAGCGGCTATGACAGGTTCCAGCTCTTCATTATGAGATTGAAACCAGTCTGCATTTCTCTTCGCACTTTTGCCGTAGGTGGTCAAAGCTGACTCATAGATGGAATATTATCACCTGTGTATTAGTGATGATATCTAATTTAACAATTAAATGGAATATTATCCCCTGTGTATTAGTGATGATATCTAATTTAACAATTAACTGGAATATTATCACCTGTGCATTAGTGATGATATCTAATTTAACAATTAACTGGAATATTTTCACCTGTGTATTAGTGATGATATCTAATTTAACAATTAACTGGAATATTATCACCTGTGTATTAGTGATGATATCTAATTTAATAATTAACTGGAATATTATCACCTGTGTATTAGTGATGACATCTAATTTAACAATTAACTGGAATATTATCACCTGTGTATTAGTGATGAATTCTAATTTAACAATTAACTGGAATATTATCACCTGTGTATTAGTGATGATATCTAATTTAACAATTAACTGGAATATTATCACCTGTGTATTGATGATGATATCTAATTTAACAATTAACTGGAATATTATCACCTGTGTATTAGTGATGATATCTAATTTAATAATTAAATGGAATATTATCACCTGTGTATTAGTGATGACATCTAATTTAACAATTAACTGGAATATTATCACCTGTGTATTAGTGATGACATCTAATTTAACAATTAACTGGAATATTATCACCTGTGTATTAGTGATGATATCTAATTTAACAATTAACTGGAATATTATCACCTGTGTATTAGTGATGATATCTAATTTAACAATTAACTGGAATATTATCACCTGTGTATTAGTGATGACATCTAATTTAACAATTAACTGGAATATTATCACCTGTGTATTAGTGATGATATCTAATTTAACAATTAACTGGAATATTATCACCTGTGTATTAGTGATGATATCTAATTTAACAATTAACTGGAATATTATCACCTGTGTATTAGTGATGATATCTAATTTAACAATTAACTGGAATATTATCACCTGTGTATTAGTGATGACATCTAATTTAACAATGAACTGGAATATTATAACCTGTGTATTAGTGATGACATCTAATTTAACAATTAACTGGAATATTATCACCTGTGTATTAGTGATGATATCTAATTTAACAATTAACTGGAATATTATCATCTGTGTATTAGTGATGATATCTAATTTAACAATTAACTGGAATATTATCACCTGTGTATTAGCGATGATATCTAATTTCACAATTAACTGGAATATTATCACCTGTGCATTAGTGATGATATCTAATTTAACAATTAACTGGAATATTATCACCTGTGTATTAGTGATGACATCTAATTTAACAATTAACTGGAATATTATCACCTGTGTATTAGTGATGATATCTAATTTAACAATTAACTGGAATATTATCACCTGTGTATCAGTGATGATATCTAATTTAACAATTAACTGGAATATTATCCCCTGTGTATTAGTGATGACATCTAATTTAACAATTAACTGGAATATTATCACCTGTGTATTAGTGATGACATCTAATTTAACAATTAACTGGAATATTATCACCTGTGTATTAGTGATGACATCTAATTTAACAATTAACTGGAATATTATCACCTGTGTATTAGTGATGATATCTAATTTAACAACTAACTGGAATATTATCACCTGTGTATTAGTGATGATATCTAATTTAACAATTAACTGGAATATTATCACCTGTGTATTAGTGATGATATCTAATTTAACAATTAACTGGAATATTATCACCTGTGTATTAGTGATGATTTCTAATTTAACAATTAACTGGAATATTATCACCTGTGTATTAGTGATGATATCTAATTTAACAATTAACTGGAATATTATCACCTGTGAATTAGTGATGATACCTAATTTAACAATTAACTGGAATATTATCACCTGTGTATTAGTGATGATATCTAATTTAACAATTAACTGGAATATTATCACCTGTGTATTAGTGATGACATCTAATTTAACAATTAACTGGAATATTATCCCCTGTGTATTAGTGATGATATCTAATTTAACAATTAACTGGAATATTATCAGCTGTGTATTAGTGATGATATCTAATTTAACAATTAACTGGAATATTATCCCCTGTGTATTAGTGATGATATCTAATTTAACAATTAACTGGAATATTATCACCTGTGTATTCGTGATGATATCTAATTTAACAATTAACTGGAATATTATCACCTGTGTATTGATGATGATATCTAATTTAACAATTAACTGGAATATTATCACCTGTGTATTAGTGATGATATCTAATTTAATAATTAACTGGAATATTATCACCTGTGTATTAGTGATGACATCTAATTTAACAATTAACTGGAATATTATCACCTGTGTATTAGTGATGACATCTAATTTAACAATTAACTGGAATATTATCACCTGTGTTAGTGATGATATCTAATTTAACAATTAACTGGAATATTATCACCTGTGTATTAGTGATGATATCTAATTTAACAATTAACTGGAATATTATCACCTGTGTATTAGTGATGACATCTAATTTAACAATTAACTGGAATATTATCACCTGTGTATTAGTGATGATATCTAATTTAACAATTAACTGGAATATTATCACCTGTGTATTAGTGATGATATCTAATTTAACAATTAACTGGAATATTATCACCTGTGTATTAGTGATGATATCTAATTTAACAATTAACTGGAATATTATCACCTGTGTATTAGTGATGACATCTAATTTAACAATGAACTGGAATATTATAACCTGTGTATTAGTGATGACATCTAATTTAACAATTAACTGGAATATTATCACCTGTGTATTAGTGATGATATCTAATTTAACAATTAACTGGAATATTATCATCTGTGTATTAGTGATGATATCTAATTTAACAATTAACTGGAATATTATCACCTGTGTATTAGCGATGATATCTAATTTCACAATTAACTGGAATATTATCACCTGTGCATTAGTGATGATATCTAATTTAACAATTAACTGGAATATTATCACCTGTGTATTAGTGATGACATCTAATTTAACAATTAACTGGAATATTATCACCTGTGTATTAGTGATGACATCTAATTTAACAATTAACTGGAATATTATCACCTGTGTATTAGTGATGATATCTAATTTAACAACTAACTGGAATATTATCACCTGTGTATTAGTGATGATATCTAATTTAACAATTAACTGGAATATTATCACCTGTGTATTAGTGATGATATCTAATTTAACAATTAACTGGAATATTATCACCTGTGTATTAGTGATGATTTCTCATTTAACAATTAACTGGAATATTATCACCTGTGTATTAGTGATGATATCTAATTTAACAATTAACTGGAATATTATCACCTGTGAATTAGTGATGATACCTAATTTAACAATTAACTGGAATATTATCACCTGTGTATTAGTGATGATATCTAATTTAACAATTAACTGGAATATTATCACCTGTGTATTAGTGATGACATCTAATTTAACAATTAACTGGAATATTATCCCCTGTGTATTAGTGATGATATCTAATTTAACAATTAACTGGAATATTATCACCTGTGTATTAGTGATGATATCTAATTTAACAATTAACTGGAATATTATCCCCTGTGTATTAGTGATGATATCTAATTTAACAATTAACTGGAATATTATCACCTGTGTATTCGTGATGATATCTAATTTAACAATTAACTGGAATATTATCACCTGTGTATTGATGATGATATCTAATTTAACAATTAACTGGAATATTATCACCTGTGTATTAGTGATGATATCTAATTTAATAATTAACTGGAATATTATCACCTGTGTATTAGTGATGACATCTAATTTAACAATTAACTGGAATATTATCACCTGTGTATTAGTGATGACATCTAATTTAACAATTAACTGGAATATTATCACCTGTGTTAGTGATGATATCTAATTTAACAATTAACTGGAATATTATCACCTGTGTATTAGTGATGATATCTAATTTAACAATTAACTGGAATATTATCACCTGTGTATTAGTGATGATATCTAATTTAACAATTAACTGGAATATTATCACCTGTGTATTAGTGATGACATCTAATTTAACAATTAACTGGAATATTATCACCTGTGTATTAGTGATGACATCTAATTTAACAATTAACTGGAATATTATCACCTGTGTATTCGTGATGATATCTAATTTAACAATTAACTGGAATATTATCACCTGTGTATTGATGATGATATCTAATTTAACAATTAACTGGAATATTATCACCTGTGTATTAGTGATGATATCTAATTTAATAATTAACTGGAATATTATCACCTGTGTATTAGTGATGACATCTAATTTAACAATTAACTGGAATATTATCACCTGTGTATTAGTGATGACATCTAATTTAACAATTAACTGGAATATTATCACCTGTGTTAGTGATGATATCTAATTTAACAATTAACTGGAATATTATCACCTGTGTATTAGTGATGATATCTAATTTAACAATTAACTGGAATATTATCACCTGTGTATTAGTGATGATATCTAATTTAACAATTAACTGGAATATTATCACCTGTGTATTAGTGATGACATCTAATTTAACAATTAACTGGAATATTATCACCTGTGTATTAGTGATGACATCTAATTTAACAATTAACTGGAATATTATCACCTGTGTATTAGTGATGATATCTAATTTAACAATTAACTGGAATATTATCACCTGTGTATCAGTGATGATATCTAATTTAACAATTAACTGGAATATTATCCCCTGTGTATTAGTGATGACATCTAATTTAACAATTAACTGGAATATTATCACCTGTGTATTAGTGATGACATCTAATTTAACAATTAACTGGAATATTATCACCTGTGTATTAGTGATGACATCTAATTTAACAATTAACTGGAATATTGTCACCTGTGTATTAGTGATGATATCTAATTTAACAACTAACTGGAATATTATCACCTGTGTATTAGTGATGATATCTAATTTAACAATTAACTGGAATATTATCACCTGTGTATTAGTGATGATATCTAATTTAACAATTAACTGGAATATTATCACCTGTGTATTAGTGATGATTTCTAATTTAACAATTAACTGGAATATTATCACCTGTGTATTAGTGATGATATCTAATTTAACAATTAACTGGAATATTATCACCTGTGAATTAGTGATGATACCTAATTTAACAATTAACTGGAATATTATCACCTGTGTATTAGTGATGATATCTAATTTAACAATTAACTGGAATATTATCACCTGTGTATTAGTGATGACATCTAATTTAACAATTAACTGGAATATTATCCCCTGTGTATTAGTGATGATATCTAATTTAACAATTAACTGGAATATTATCAGCTGTGTATTAGTGATGATATCTAATTTAACAATTAACTGGAATATTATCCCCTGTGTATTAGTGCTGATATCTAATTTAACAATTAACTGGAATATTATCACCTGTGTATTCGTGATGATATCTAATTTAACAATTAACTGGAATATTATCACCTGTGTATTGATGATGATATCTAATTTAACAATTAACTGGAATATTATCACTTGTGTATTAGTGATGATATCTAATTTAATAATTAACTGGAATATTATCACCTGTGTATTAGTGATGACATCTAATTTAACAATTAACTGGAATATTATCACCTGTGTATTAGTGATGACATCTAATTTAACAATTAACTGGAATATTATCACCTGTGTTAGTGATGATATCTAATTTAACAATTAACTGGAATATTATCACCTGTGTATTAGTGATGATATCTAATTTAACAATTAACTGGAATATTATCACCTGTGTATTAGTGATGACATCTAATTTAACAATTAACTGGAATATTATCACCTGTGTATTAGTGATGATATCTAATTTAACAATTAACTGGAATATTATCACCTGTGTATTAGTGATGATATCTAATTTAACAATTAACTGGAATATTATCACCTGTGTATTAGTGATGATATCTAATTTAACAATTAACTGGAATATTATCACCTGTGTATTAGTGATGACATCTAATTTAACAATGAACTGGAATATTATAACCTGTGTATTAGTGATGACATCTAATTTAACAATTAACTGGAATATTATCACCTGTGTATTAGTGATGATATCTAATTTAACAATTAACTGGAATATTATCATCTGTGTATTAGTGATGATATCTAATTTAACAATTAACTGGAATATTATCACCTGTGTATTAGCGATGATATCTAATTTCACAATTAACTGGAATATTATCACCTGTGCATTAGTGATGATATCTAATTTAACAATTAACTGGAATATTATCACCTGTGTATTAGTGATGACATCTAATTTAACAATTAACTGGAATATTATCACCTGTGTATTAGTGATGACATCTAATTTAACAATTAACTGGAATATTATCACCTGTGCATTAGTGATGATATCTAATTTAACAATTAACTGGAATATTATCACCTGTGTATTAGTGATGACATCTAATTTAACAATTAACTGGAATATTATCACCTGTGTATTAGTGATGATATCTAATTTAACAACTAACTGGAATATTATCACCTGTGTATTAGTGATGATATCTAATTTAACAATTAACTGGAATATTATCACCTGTGTATTAGTGATGATATCTAATTTAACAATTAACTGGAATATTATCACCTGTGTATTAGTGATGATTTCTCATTTAACAATTAACTGGAATATTATCACCTGTGTATTAGTGATGATATCTAATTTAACAATTAACTGGAATATTATCACCTGTGAATTAGTGATGATACCTAATTTAACAATTAACTGGAATATTATCACCTGTGTATTAGTGATGATATCTAATTTAACAATTAACTGGAATATTATCACCTGTGTATTAGTGATGACATCTAATTTAACAATTAACTGGAATATTATCCCCTGTGTATTAGTGATGATATCTAATTTAACAATTAACTGGAATATTATCACCTGTGTATTAGTGATGATATCTAATTTAACAATTAACTGGAATATTATCCCCTGTGTATTAGTGATGATATCTAATTTAACAATTAACTGGAATATTATCACCTGTGTATTCGTGATGATATCTAATTTAACAATTAACTGGAATATTATCACCTGTGTATTGATGATGATATCTAATTTAACAATTAACTGGAATATTATCACCTGTGTATTAGTGATGATATCTAATTTAATAATTAACTGGAATATTATCACCTGTGTATTAGTGATGACATCTAATTTAACAATTAACTGGAATATTATCACCTGTGTATTAGTGATGACATCTAATTTAACAATTAACTGGAATATTATCACCTGTGTTAGTGATGATATCTAATTTAACAATTAACTGGAATATTATCACCTGTGTATTAGTGATGATATCTAATTTAACAATTAACTGGAATATTATCACCTGTGTATTAGTGATGACATCTAATTTAACAATTAACTGGAATATTATCACCTGTGTATTAGTGATGATATCTAATTTAACAATTAACTGGAATATTATCACCTGTGTATTAGTGATGATATCTAATTTAACAATTAACTGGAATATTATCACCTGTGTATTAGTGATGATATTTAATTTAACAATTAACTGGAATATTATCACCTGTGTATTAGTGATGACATCTAATTTAACAATGAACTGGAATATTATAACCTGTGTATTAGTGATGACATCTAATTTAACAATTAACTGGAATATTATCACCTGTGTATTAGTGATGATATCTAATTTAACAATTAACTGGAATATTATCATCTGTGTATTAGTGATGATATCTAATTTAACAATTAACTGGAATATTATCACCTGTGTATTAGTGATGACATCCAATTTAACAATTAACTGGAATATTATCACCTGTGTATTAGTGATGATATCTAATTTAACAATTAACTGGAATATTATCACCTGTGTATTAGTGATGACATCTAATTTAACAATTAACTGGAATATTATCACCTGTGTATTAGTGATGATATCTAATTTAACAATTAACTGGAATATTATCACCTGTGTATTAGTGATGATATCTAATTTAACAATTAACTGGAATATTATCACCTGTGTATTAGTGATGACATCCAATTTAACAATTAACTGGAATATTATCACCTGTGTATTAGTGATGATATCTAATTTAACAATTAACTGGAATATTATCACCTGTGTATTAGTGATGATATCTAATTTAACAATTAACTGGAATATTATCACCTGTGTATTAGTGATGATATCTAATTTAACAATTAACTGGAATATTATCACCTGTGTATTAGTGATGACATCTAATTTAACAATGAACTGGAATATTATCACCTGTGTATTAGTGATGATATCTAATTTAACAATTAACTGGAATATTATCATCTGTGTATTAGTGATGATATCTAATTTAACAATTAACTGGAATATTATCACCTGTGTATTAGCGATGATATCTAATTTCACAATTAACTGGAATATTATCACCTGTGCATTAGTGATGATATCTAATTTAACAATTAACTGGATTATTATCACCTGTGTATTAGTGATGACATCTAATTTAACAATTAACTGGAATATTATCACCTGTGTATTAGTGATGATATCTAATTTAACAATTAACTGGAATATTATCACCTGTGTATCAGTGATGATATCTAATTTAACAATTAACTGGAATATTATCCCCTGTGTATTAGTGATGACATCTAATTTAACAATTAACTGGAATATTATCACCTGTGTATTAGTGATGATATCTAATTTAACAATTAACTGGAATATTATCACCTGTGTATTAGTGATGATATCTAATTTAACAATTAACTGGAATATTATCACCTGTGTATTAGTGATGATATCTAATTTAACAATTAACTGGAATATTATCACCTGTGTATTAGTGATGATTTCTAATTTAACAATTAACTGGAATATTATCACCTGTGTATTAGTGATGATATCTAATTTAACAATTAACTGGAATATTATCACCTGTGAATTAGTGATGATACCTAATTTAACAATTAACTGGAATATTATCACCTGTGTATTAGTGATGATATCTAATTTAACAATTAACTGGAATATTATCACCTGTGTATTAGTGATGACATCTAATTTAACAATTAACTGGAATATTATCCCCTGTGTATTAGTGATGATATCTAATTTAACAATTAACTGGAATATTATCACCTGTGTATTAGTGATGATATCTAATTTAACAATTAACTGGAATATTATCCCCTGTGTATTAGTGATGATATCTAATTTAACAATTAACTGGAATATTATCCCCTGTGTATCAGTGATGATATCTAATTTAACAATTAACTGGAATATTATCCCCTGTGTATCAGTGATGATATCTAATTTAACAATTAACTGGAATATTATCACCTGTGTATCAGTGATGATATCTAATTTAACAATTAACTGGAATATTATCACCTGTGTATTAGTGATGATATCTAATTTAACAATTAACTGGAATATTATCACCTGTGTATTAGTGATGACATCTAATTTAACAATTAACTGGAATATTATCCCCTGTGTATTAGTGATGATATCTAATTTAACAATTAACTGGAATATTATCACCTGTGTATTAGTGATGACATCTAATTTAACAATTAACTGGAATATTATCACCTGTGTATTAGTGATGATATCTAATTTAACAATTAACTGGAATATTATCACCTGTGTATCAGTGATGATATCTAATTTAACAATTAACTGGAATATTATCCCCTGTGTATTAGTGATGACATCTAATTTAACAATTAACTGGAATATTATCACCTGTGTATTAGTGATGACATCTAATTTAACAATTAACTGGAATATTATCACCTGTGTATTAGTGATGACATCTAATTTAACAATTAACTGGAATATTATCACCTGTGTATTAGTGATGATATCTAATTTAACAATTAACTGGAATATTATCACCTGTGTATTAGTGATGATATCTAATTTAACAATTAACTGGAATATTATCACCTGTGTATTAGTGATGATATCTAATTTAACAATTAACTGGAATATTATCACCTGTGTATTAGTGATGATTTCTAATTTAACAATTAACTGGAATATTATCACCTGTGTATTAGTGATGATATCTAATTTAACAATTAACTGGAATATTATCACCTGTGAATTAGTGATGATACCTAATTTAACAATTAACTGGAATATTATCACCTGTGTATTAGTGATGATATCTAATTTAACAATTAACTGGAATATTATCACCTGTGTATTAGTGATGACATCTAATTTAACAATTAACTGGAATATTATCCCCTGTGTATTAGTGATGATATCTAATTTAACAATTAACTGGAATATTATCACCTGTGTATTAGTGATGATATCTAATTTAACAATTAACTGGAATATTATCCCCTGTGTATTAGTGATGATATCTAATTTAACAATTAACTGGAATATTATCCCCTGTGTATCAGTGATGATATCTAATTTAACAATTAACTGGAATATTATCCCCTGTGTATCAGTGATGATATCTAATTTAACAATTAACTGGAATATTATCACCTGTGTATCAGTGATGATATCTAATTTAACAATTAACTGGAATATTATCACCTGTGTATTAGTGATGATATCTAATTTAACAATTAACTGGAATATTATCAACTGTGTATTAGTGATGATACCTAATTTAACAATTAACTGGAATATTATCACCTGTGTATTAGTGATGACATCTAATTTAACAATTAACTGGAATATTATCACCTGTGTATCAGTGATGACATCTAATTTAACAATTAACTGGAATATTATCCCCTGTGTATTAGTGATGATATCTAATTTAACAATTAACTGGAATATTATCCCCTGTGTATTAGTGATGACATCTAATTTAACAATTAACTGGAATATTATCACCTGTGTATTAGTGATGACATCTAATTTAACAATTAACTGGAATATTATCACCTGTGTATTAGTGATGATATCTAATTTAACAACTAACTGGAATATTATCACCTGTGTATTAGTGATGATATCTAATTTAACAATTAACTGGAATATTATCACCTGTGTATTAGTGATGATATCTAATTTAACAATTAACTGGAATATTATCACCTGTGTATTAGTGATGATTTCTAATTTAACAATTAACTGGAATATTATCACCTGTGTATTAGTGATGATATCTAATTTAACAATTAACTGGAATATTATCACCTGTGAATTAGTGATGATACCTAATTTAACAATTAACTGGAATATTATCACCTGTGTATTAGTGATGATATCTAATTTAACAATTAACTGGAATATTATCACCTGTGTATCAGTGATGATATCTAATTTAACAATTAACTGGAATATTATCCCCTGTGTATTAGTGATGATATCTAATTTAACAATTAACTGGAATATTATCACCTGTGTATTAGTGATGATATCTAATTTAACAATTAACTGGAATATTATCCCCTGTGTATTAGTGATGATATCTAATTTAACAATTAACTGGAATATTATCACCTGTGTATTCGTGATGATATCTAATTTAACAATTAACTGGAATATTATCACCTGTGTATTGATGATGATATCTAATTTAACAATTAACTGGAATATTATCACCTGTGTATTAGTGATGATATCTAATTTAATAATTAACTGGAATATTTTCACCTGTGTATTAGTGATGACATCTAATTTAACAATTAACTGGAATATTATCACCTGTGTATTAGTGATGACATCTAATTTAACAATAAACTGGAATATTATCACCTGTGTTAGTGATGATATCTAATTTAACAATTAACTGGAATATTATCACCTGTGTATTAGTGATGATATCTAATTTAACAATTAACTGGAATATTATCACCTGTGTATTAGTGATGACATCTAATTTAACAATTAACTGGAATATTATCACCTGTGTATTAGTGATGATATCTAATTTAACAATTAACTGGAATATTATCACCTGTGTATTAGTGATGATATCTAATTTAACAATTAACTGGAATATTATCACCTGTGTATTAGTGATGATATCTAATTTAACAATTAACTGGAATATTATCACCTGTGTATTAGTGATGACATCTAATTTAACAATGAACTGGAATATTATAACCTGTGTATTAGTGATGACATCTAATTTAACAATTAACTGGAATATTATCACCTGTGTATTAGTGATGATATCTAATTTAACAATTAACTGGAATATTATCACCTGTGTATTAGTGATGACATCTAATTTAACAATTAACTGGAATATTATCCCCTGTGTATTAGTGATGATATCTAATTTAACAATTAACTGGAATATTATCACCTGTGTATTAGTGATGATATCTAATTTAACAATTAACTGGAATATTATCCCCTGTGTATTAGTGATGATATCTAATTTAACAATTAACTGGAATATTATCACCTGTGTATTAGTGATGACATCTAATTTAACAATTAACTGGAATATTATCCCCTGTGTATTAGTGATGATATCTAATTTAACAATTAACTGGAATATTATCACCTGTGTATTAGTGATGATATCTAATTTAACAATTAACTGGAATATTATCACCTGTGTATTAGTGATGACATCTAATTTAACAATGAACTGGAATATTATAACCTGTGTATTAGTGATGACATCTAATTTAACAATTAACTGGAATATTATCACCTGTGTATTAGTGATGATATCTAATTTAACAATTAACTGGAATATTATCACCTGTGTATTAGTGATGACATCTAATTTAACAATTAACTGGAATATTATCCCCTGTGTATTAGTGATGATATCTAATTTAACAATTAACTGGAATATTATCACCTGTGTATTAGTGATGATATCTAATTTAACAATTAACTGGAATATTATCCCCTGTGTATTAGTGATGATATCTAATTTAACAATTAACTGGAATATTATCCCCTGTGTATCAGTGATGATATCTAATTTAACAATTAACTGGAATATTATCCCCTGTGTATCAGTGATGATATCTAATTTAACAATTAACTGGAATATTATCACCTGTGTATCAGTGATGATATCTAATTTAACAATTAACTGGAATATTATCACCTGTGTATTAGTGATGATATCTAATTTAACAATTAACTGGAATATTATCACCTGTGTATTAGTGATGACATCTAATTTAACAATTAACTGGAATATTATCCCCTGTGTATTAGTGATGATATCTAATTTAACAATTAACTGGAATATTATCACCTGTGTATTAGTGATGACATCTAATTTAACAATTAACTGGAATATTATCACCTGTGTATTAGTGATGATATCTAATTTAACAATTAACTGGAATATTATCACCTGTGTATCAGTGATGATATCTAATTTAACAATTAACTGGAATATTATCCCCTGTGTATTAGTGATGACATCTAATTTAACAATTAACTGGAATATTATCACCTGTGTATTAGTGATGACATCTAATTTAACAATTAACTGGAATATTATCACCTGTGTATTAGTGATGACATCTAATTTAACAATTAACTGGAATATTATCACCTGTGTATTAGTGATGATATCTAATTTAACAATTAACTGGAATATTATCACCTGTGTATTAGTGATGATATCTAATTTAACAATTAACTGGAATATTATCACCTGTGTATTAGTGATGATATCTAATTTAACAATTAACTGGAATATTATCACCTGTGTATTAGTGATGATTTCTAATTTAACAATTAACTGGAATATTATCACCTGTGTATTAGTGATGATATCTAATTTAACAATTAACTGGAATATTATCACCTGTGAATTAGTGATGATACCTAATTTAACAATTAACTGGAATATTATCACCTGTGTATTAGTGATGATATCTAATTTAACAATTAACTGGAATATTATCACCTGTGTATTAGTGATGACATCTAATTTAACAATTAACTGGAATATTATCCCCTGTGTATTAGTGATGATATCTAATTTAACAATTAACTGGAATATTATCACCTGTGTATTAGTGATGATATCTAATTTAACAATTAACTGGAATATTATCCCCTGTGTATTAGTGATGATATCTAATTTAACAATTAACTGGAATATTATCCCCTGTGTATCAGTGATGATATCTAATTTAACAATTAACTGGAATATTATCCCCTGTGTATCAGTGATGATATCTAATTTAACAATTAACTGGAATATTATCACCTGTGTATCAGTGATGATATCTAATTTAACAATTAACTGGAATATTATCACCTGTGTATTAGTGATGATATCTAATTTAACAATTAACTGGAATATTATCACCTGTGTATTAGTGATGACATCTAATTTAACAATTAACTGGAATATTATCACCTGTGTATTAGTGATGACATCTAATTTAACAATTAACTGGAATATTATCCCCAGTGTATTAGTGATGACATCTAATTTAACAATTAACTGGAATATTATCACCTGTGTATTAGTGATGACATCTAATTTAACAATTAACTGGAATATTATCACCTGTGTATTAGTGATGATATCTAATTGAACAATTAACTGGAATATTATCACCTGTGTATTAGTGATGATATCTAATTTAACAATTAACTGGAATATTATCAACTGTGTATTAGTGATGACATCTAATTTAACAATTAACTGGAATATTATCACCTGTGTATTAGTGATGACATCTAATTTAACAATTAACTGGAATATTATCACCTGTGTATTAGTGATGATATCTAATTTAACAACTAACTGGAATATTATCACCTGTGTATTAGTGATGATATCTAATTTAACAATTAACTGGAATATTATCACCTGTGTATTAGTGATGATATCTAATTTAACAATTAACTGGAATATTATCACCTGTGTATTAGTGATGATTTCTAATTTAGCAATTAACTGGAATATTATCACCTGTGTATTAGTGATGATATCTAATTTAACAATTAACTGGAATATTATCACCTGTGAATTAGTGATGATACCTAATTTAACAATTAACTGGAATATTATCACCTGTGTATTAGTGATGATATCTAATTTAACAATTAACTGGAATATTATCACCTGTGTATTAGTGATGACATCTAATTTAACAATTAACTGGAATATTATCCCCTGTGTATTAGTGATGATATCTAATTTAACAATTAACTGGAATATTATCACCTGTGTATTAGTGATGATATCTAATTTAACAATTAACTGGAATATTATCCCCTGTGTATTAGTGATGATATCTAATTTAACAATTAACTGGAATATTATCACCTGTGTATTCGTGATGATATCTAATTTAACAATTAACTGGAATATTATCACCTGTGTATTGATGATGATATCTAATTTAACAATTAACTGGAATATTATCACCTGTGTATTAGTGATGATATCTAATTTAATAATTAACTGGAATATTATCACCTGTGTATTAGTGATGACATCTAATTTAACAATTAACTGGAATATTATCACCTGTGTATTAGTGATGACATCTAATTTAACAATAAACTGGAATATTATCACCTGTGTTAGTGATGATATCTAATTTAACAATTAACTGGAATATTATCACCTGTGTATTAGTGATGATATCTAATTTAACAATTAACTGGAATATTATCACCTGTGTATTAGTGATGACATCTAATTTAACAATTAACTGGAATATTATCACCTGTGTATTAGTGATGATATCTAATTTAACAATTAACTGGAATATTATCACCTGTGTATTAGTGATGATATCTAATTTAACAATTAACTGGAATATTATCACCTGTGTATTAGTGATGATATCTAATTTAACAATTAACTGGAATATTATCACCTGTGTATTAGTGATGACATCTAATTTAACAATGAACTGGAATATTATAACCTGTGTATTAGTGATGACATCTAATTTAACAATTAACTGGAATATTATCACCTGTGTATTAGTGATGATATCTAATTTAACAATTAACTGGAATATTATCATCTGTGTATTAGTGATGATATCTAATTTAACAATTAACTGGAATATTATCACCTGTGTATTAGCGATGATATCTAATTTCACAATTAACTGGAATATTATCACCTGTGCATTAGTGATGATATCTAATTTAACAATTAACTGGAATATTATCACCTGTGTATTAGTGATGACATCTAATTTAACAATTAACTGGAATATTATCACCTGTGTATTAGTGATGATATCTAATTTTACAATTAACTGGAATATTATCACCTGTGTATCAGTGATGATATCTAATTTAACAATTAACTGGAATATTATCCCCTGTGTATTAGTGATGACATCTAATTTAACAATTAACTGGAATATTATCACCTGTGTATTAGTGATGATATCTAATTTAACAATTAACTGGAATATTATCACCTGTGTATTAGTGATGATATCTAATTTAACAATTAACTGGAATATTATCACCTGTGTATTAGTGATGATATCTAATTTAACAATTAACTGGAATATTATCACCTGTGTATTAGTGATGATTTCTAATTTAACAATTAACTGGAATATTATCACCTGTGTATTAGTGATGATATCTAATTTAACAATTAACTGGAATATTATCACCTGTGAATTAGTGATGATACCTAATTTAACAATTAACTGGAATATTATCACCTGTGTATTAGTGATGATATCTAATTTAACAATTAACTGGAATATTATCACCTGTGTATTAGTGATGACATCTAATTTAACAATTAACTGGAATATTATCCCATGTGTATTAGTGATGATATCTAATTTAACAATTAACTGGAATATTATCACCTGTGTATTAGTGATGATATCTAATTTAACAATTAACTGGAATATTATCCCCTGTGTATTAGTGATGATATCTAATTTAACAATTAACTGGAATATTATCCCCTGTGTATCAGTGATGATATCTAATTTAACAATTAACTGGAATATTATCCCCTGTGTATCAGTGATGACATCTAATTTAGCAATTAACTGGAATATTATCACCTGTGTATTAGTGATGATATCTAATTTAACAATTAACTGGAATATTATCACCTGTGTATCAGTGATGATATCTAATTTAACAATTAACTGGAATATTATCCCCTGTGTATTAGTGATGACATCTAATTTAACAATTAACTGGAATATTATCACCTGTGTATTAGTGATGACATCTAATTTAACAATTAACTGGAATATTATCACCTGTGTATTAGTGATGACATCTAATTTAACAATTAACTGGAATATTATCACCTGTGTATTAGTGATGATATCTAATTTAATAATTAACTGGAATATTATCACCTGTGTATTAGTGATGATATCTAATTTAACAATTAACTGGAATATTATCACCTGTGTATTAGTGATGATATCTAATTTAACAATTAACTGGAATATTATCACCTGTGTATTAGTGATGATTTCTAATTTAACAATTAACTGGAATATTATCACCTGTGTATTAGTGATGATATCTAATTTAACAATTAACTGGAATATTATCACCTGTGAATTAGTGATGATACCTAATTTAACAATTAACTGGAATATTATCACCTGTGTATTAGTGATGATATCTAATTTAACAATTAACTGGAATATTATCACCTGTGTATTAGTGATGACATCTAATTTAACAATTAACTGGAATATTATCCCCTGTGTATTAGTGATGATATCTAATTTAACAATTAACTGGAATATTATCACCTGTGTATTAGTGATGATATCTAATTTAACAATTAACTGGAATATTATCCTCTGTGTATTAGTGATGATATCTAATTTAACAATTAACTGGAATATTATCCCCTGTGTATCAGTGATGATATCTAATTTAACAATTAACTGGAATATTATCCCCTGTGTATCAGTGATGATATCTAATTTAACAATTAACTGGAATATTATCACCTGTGTATCAGTGATGATATCTAATTTAACAATTAACTGGAATATTATCCCCTGTGTATTAGTGATGATATCTAATTTAACAAATAACTGGAATATTATCCCCTGTGTATCAGTGATGATATCTAATTTAACAATTAACTGGAATATTATCCCCTGTGTATCAGTGATGATATCTAATTTAACAATTAACTGGAATATTATCACCTGTGTATCAGTGATGATATCTAATTTAACAATTAACTGGAATATTATCACCTGTGTATTAGTGATGATATCTAATTTAACAATTAACTGGAATATTATCACCTGTGTATTAGTGATGACATCTAATTTAACAATTAACTGGAATATTATCCCCTGTGTATTAGTGATGATATCTAATTTAACAATTAACTGGAATATTATCACCTGTGTATTAGTGATGACATCTAATTTAACAATTAACTGGAATATTATCACCTGTGTATTAGTGATGATATCTAATTTAACAATTAACTGGAATATTATCACCTGTGTATCAGTGATGATATCTAATTTAACAATTAACTGGAATATTATCCCCTGTGTATTAGTGATGACATCTAATTTAACAATTAACTGGAATATTATCACCTGTGTATTAGTGATGACATCTAATTTAACAATTAACTGGAATATTATCACCTGTGTATTAGTGATGACATCTAATTTAACAATTAATTGGAATATTATCACCTGTGTATTAGTGATGATATCTAATTTAACAATTAACTGGAATATTATCACCTGTGTATTAGTGATGATATCTAATTTAACAATTAACTGGAATATTATCACCTGTGTATTAGTGATGATATCTAATTTAACAATTAACTGGAATATTATCACCTGTGTATTAGTGATGATTTCTAATTTAACAATTAACTGGAATATTATCACCTGTGTATTAGTGATGATATCTAATTTAACAATTAACTGGAATATTATCACCTGTGAATTAGTGATGATACCTAATTTAACAATTAACTGGAATATTATCACCTGTGTATTAGTGATGATTTCTAATTTAACAATTAACTGGAATATTATCACCTGTGTATTAGTGATGATATCTAATTTAACAATTAACTGGAATATTATCACCTGTGAATTAGTGATGATACCTAATTTAACAATTAACTGGAATATTATCACCTGTGTATTAGTGATGATATCTAATTTAACAATTAACTGGAATATTATCACCTGTGTATTAGTGATGACATCTAATTTAACAATTAACTGGAATATTATCCCCTGTGTATTAGTGATGATATCTAATTTAACAATTAACTGGAATATTATCACCTGTGTATTAGTGATGATATCTAATTTAACAATTAACTGGAATATTATCCCCTGTGTATTAGTGATGATATCTAATTTAACAATTAACTATAATATTATCCCCTGTGTATCAGTGATGATATCTAATTTAACAATTAACTGGAATATTATCCCCTGTGTATCAGTGATGATATCTAATTTAACAATTAACTGGAATATTATCACCTGTGTATCAGTGATGATATCTAATTTAACAATTAACTGGAATATTATCACCTGTGTATTAGTGATGATATCTAATTTAACAATTAACTGGAATATTATCACCTGTGTATTAGTGATGACATCTAATTTAACAATTAACTGGAATATTATCACCTGTGTATTAGTGATGACATCTAATTTAACAATTAACTGGAATATTATCCCCAGTGTATTAGTGATGACATCTAATTTAACAATTAACTGGAATATTATCACCTGTGTATTAGTGATGACATCTAATTTAACAATTAACTGGAATATTATCACCTGTGTATTAGTGATGATATCTAATTGAACAATTAACTGGAATATTATCACCTGTGTATTAGTGATGATATCTAATTTAACAATTAACTGGAATATTATCAACTGTGTATTAGTGATGACATCTAATTTAACAATTAACTGGAATATTATCACCTGTGTATTAGTGATGACATCTAATTTAACAATTAACTGGAATATTATCACCTGTGTATTAGTGATGACATCTAATTTAACAATTAACTGGAATATTATCCCCTGTGTATTAGTGATGACATCTAATTTAACAATTAACTGGAATATTATCACCTGTGTATTAGTGATGACATCTAATTTAACAATTAACTGGAATATTATCACCTGTGTATTAGTGATGACATCTAATTTAACAATTAACTGGAATATTATCCCCTGTGTATTAGTGATGACATCTAATTTAACAATTAACTGGAATATTATCCCCTGTGTATTAGTGATGATATCTAATTTAACAATTAACTGGAATATTATCACCTGTGTATTAGTGATGACATCTAACTTAACAATTAACTGGAATATTATCACCTGTGTATTAGTGATGACATCTAATTTAACAATTAACTGGAATATTATCACCTGTGTATTGGTGATGACATCTAATTTAACAATTAACTGGAATATTATCCCCTGTGTATTGGTGATGATATCTAATTTAACAATTAACTGGAATATTATCACCTGTGTATTAGTGATGACATCTAATTTAACAATTAACTGGAATATTATCACCTGTGTATTAGTGATGACATCTAATTTAACAATTAACTGGAATATTATCCCCTGTGTATTAGTGATGATATCTAATTTAACAATTAACTTGAATATTATCACCTGTGTATTAGTGATGATATCTAATTTAACAATTAACTGGAATATTATCACCTGTGTATTAGTGATGACATCTAATTTAACAATTAACTGGAATATTATCCCCTGTGTATTAGTGATGACATCTAATTTAACAATTAACTGGAATATTATCACCTGTGTATTAGTGATGATATCTAATTTAACAATTAACTGGAATATTATCCCCTGTGTATTAGTGATGACATCTAATTTAACAATTAACTGGAATATTATCCCCTGTGTATTAGTGATGATATCTAATTTAACAATTAACTGGAATATTATCACCTGTATTTTAGTGATGATATCTAATTTAACAATTAACTGGAATACTATCACCTGTGTATTAGTGATGACATCTAATTTAACAATTAACTGGAATATTATCACCTGTGTATTAGTGATGATATCTAATTTAACAATTAACTGGAATATTATCCCCTGTGTATTAGTGATGACATCTAATTTAACAATTAACTGGAATATTATCCCCTGTGTATTAGTGATGACATCTAATTTAACAATTAACTGGAATATTATCACCTGTGTATTAGTGATGATATCTAATTTAACAATTAACTGGAATATTATCACCTGTGTATTAGTGATGACATCTAATTTAACAATTAACTGGAATATTATCACCTGTATATTAGTGATGATATCTAATTTAACAATTAACTGGAATACTATCACCTGTGTATTAGTGATGACATCTAATTTAACAATTAACTGGAATATTATCACCTGTGTATTAGTGATGACATCTAATTTAACAATTAACTGGAATATTATCACCTGTATATTAGTGATGATATCTAATTTAACAATTAACTGGAATATTATCCCCTGTGTATTAGTGATGACATCTAATTTAACAATTAACTGGAATATTATCCCCTGTGTATTAGTGATGATATCTAATTTAACAATTAACTGGAATATTATCACCTGTATATTAGTGATGATATCTAATTTAACAATTAACTGGAATACTATCACCTGTGTATTAGTGATGACATCTAATTTAACAATTAACTGGAATATTATCACCTGTGTATTAGTGATGATATCTAATTTAACAATTAACTGGAATATTATCCCCTGTGTATTAGTGATGACATCTAATTTAACAATTAACTGGAATATTATCCCCTGTGTATTAGTGATGACATCTAATTTAACAATTAACTGGAATATTATCACCTGTGTATTAGTGATGATATCTAATTTAACAATTAACTGGAATATTATCACCTGTGTATTAGTGATGACATATAATTTAACAATTAACTGGAATATTATCACCTGTATATTAGTGATGATATCTAATTTAACAATTAACTGGAATACTATCACCTGTGTATTAGTGATGACATCTAATTTAACAATTAACTGGAATATTATCACCTGTGTATTAGTGATGACATCTAATTTAACAATTAACTGGAATATTATCACCTGTATATTAGTGATGATATCTAATTTAACAATTAACTGGAATACTATCACCTGTGTATTAGTGATGACATCTAATTTAACAATTAACTGGAATATTATCACCTGTGTATTAGTGATGATATCTAATTTAACAATTAACTGGAATATTATCCCCTGTGTATTAGTGATGACATCTAATTTAACAATTAACTGGAATATTATCCCCTGTGTATTAGTGATGACATCTAATTTAACAATTAACTGGAATATTATCACCTGTGTATTAGTGATGATATCTAATTTAACAATTAACTGGAATATTATCACCTGTGTATTAGTGATGATATCTAATTTAACAATTAACTGGAATATTATCACTTGTGTATTAGTGATGACATCTAATTTAACAATTAACTGGAATATTATCACCTGTGTATTAGTGATGACATCTAATTTAACAATTAACTGGAATATTATCACTGTGTATTAGTGATGATATCTAATTTAACAATTAACTGGAATATTATCACCTGTGTATTAGTGATGACATCTAATTTAACAATTAACTGGAATATTATCACCTGTGTATTAGTGATGATATCTAATTTATCAATTAACTGGAATATTATCACCTGTGTATTAGTGATGATATCTAATTTAACAATTAACTGGAATATTATCACCTGTGTATTAGTGATGACATCTAATTGAAAAATTAACTGGAATATCATCACCTGTGTATTAGTGATGACATCTAATTTAACAATTAACTGGATTATTATCACCTGTGTATTAGTGATGATATCTAATTTAACAATTAACTGGAATATTATCCCCTGTTTATTAGTGATGACATCTAATTTGACAATTAACTGGAATATTATCACCTGTGTATTAGTGATGATATCTAATTTAACAATTAACTGGAATATTATCCCCTGTGTATTAGTGATGACATCAAATTTAACAATTAACTGAAATATTATCACCTTTGTATCATTGATGATATCTAATTTAACAATTAACTGGAATATTATCACCTGTGTATTAGTGATGATATCTAATTTAACAATTAACTGGAATATTATCACCTGTGTATTAGTGATGATATCTAATTTAACAATTAAGTGGAATATTATCACCTGTGTATTAGTGATGATATCTAATTTAATAATTAACTGGAATATTATCACCTGTGTATTAGTGATGACATCTAATTTAACAATTAACTGGAATATTATCACCTGTGTATTAGTGATGACATCTAATTGAAAAATTAACTGGAATATTATCACCTGTGTATTAGTGATGAAATCTAATTTAACAATTAACTGGAATATTATCACCTGTGTATTCGTGATGACATCTAATTTAACAATTAACTGGAATATTATCCCTGTGTATTAGTGATGATATCTAATTTAACAATTAACTGGAATATTATCACCTGTGTATTAGTGATGACATCTAATTTAACAATTAACTGGAATATTATCAACTGTGTATTAGTGATGACATCTAATTTAACAATTAACTGGAATATTATCACCTGTGTATTAGTGATGACATCTAATTTAACAATTAACTGGAATATTATCACCTGTGTATTAGTGATGACATCTAATTTAACAATTAACTGGAATATTATCCCCTGTGTATTAGTGATGACATCTAATTTAACAATTAACTGGAATATTATCCCCTGTGTATTAGTGATGATATCTAATTTAACAATTAACTGGAATATTATCACCTGTGTATTAGTGATGACATCTAACTTAACAATTAACTGGAATATTATCACCTGTGTATTAGTGATGACATCTAATTTAACAATTAACTGGAATATTATCACCTGTGTATTAGTGATGACATCTAATTTAACAATTAACTGGAATATTATCACCTGTGTATTAGTGATGACATCTAATTTAACAATTAACTGGAATATTATCCCCTGTGTATTAGTGATGATATCTAATTTAACAATTAACTGGAATATTATCCCCTGTGTATTAGTGATGACATCTAATTTAACAATTAACTGGAATATTATCACCTGTGTATTAGTGATGATATCTAATTTAACAATTAACTGGAATATTATCCCCTGTGTATTAGTGATGACATCTAATTTAACAATTAACTGGAATATTATCCCCTGTGTATTAGTGATGACATCTAATTTAACAATTAACTGGAATATTATCACCTGTATATTAGTGATGATATCTAATTTAACAATTAACTGGAATACTATCACCTGTGTATTAGTGATGACATCTAATTTAACAATTAACTGGAATATTATCACCTGTGTATTAGTGATGATATCTAATTTAACAATTAACTGGAATATTATCCCCTGTTTATTAGTGATGACATCTAATTTAACAATTAACTGGAATATTATCCCCTGTGTATTAGTGATGACATCTAATTTAACAATTAACTGGAATATTATCACCTGTGTATTAGTGATGATATCTAATTTAACAATTAACTGGAATATTATCACCTGTGTATTAGTGATGATATCTAATTTAACAATTAACTGGAATATTATCACCTGTGTATTAGTGATGACATCTAATTTAACAATTAACTGGAATATTATCACCTGTGTATTAGTGATGACATCTAATTTAACAATTAACTGGAATATTATCACTGTGTATTAGTGATGATATCTAATTTAACAATTAACTGGAATATTATCACCTGTGTATTAGTGATGACATCTAATTTAACAATTAACTGGAATATTATCACCTGTGTATTAGTGATGATATCTAATTTATCAATTAACTGGAATATTATCACCTGTGTATTAGTGATGATATCTAATTTAACAATTAACTGGAATATTATCACCTGTGTATTAGTGATGACATCTAATTGAAAAATTAACTGGAATATTATCACCTGTGTATTAGTGATGACATCTAATTTAACAATTAACTGGATTATTATCACCTGTGTATTTGTGATGATATCTAATTTAACAATTAACTGGAATATTATCAACTGTGTATTAGTGATGATATCTAATTTAACAATTAACTGGAATATTATCCCCTGTGTATTAGTGATGACATCTAATTTGACAATTAACTGGAATATTATCACCTGTGTATTAGTGATGATATCTAATTTAACAATTAACTGGAATATTATCCCCTGTGTATTAGTGATGACATCAAATATAACAATTAACTGGAATATTATCACCTGTGTATCATTGATTATATCTAATTTAACAATTAACTGGAATATTATCACCTGTGTATTAGTGATGATATCTAATTTAACAATTAACTGGAATATTATCACCTGTGTATTAGTGATGATATCTAATTTAACAATTAACTGGAATATTATCACCTGTGTATTAGTGATGATATCTAATTTAATAATTAACTGGAATATTATCACCTGTGTATTAGTGATGACATCTAATTTAACAATTAACTGGAATATTATCACCTGTGTATTAGTGATGACATCTAATTGAAAAATTAACTGGAATATTATCACCTGTGTATTAGTGATGACATCTAATTTAACAATTAACTGGAATATTATCACCTGTGTATTCGTGATGACATCTAATTTAACAATTAACTGGAATATTATCCCTGTGTATTAGTGATGATATCTAATTTAACAATTAACTGGAATATTATCACCTGTGTATTAGTGATGACATCTAATTTAACAATTAACTGGAATATTATCAACTGTGTATTAGTGATGACATCTAATTTAACAATTAACTGGAATATTATCACCTGTGTATTAGTGATGACATCTAATTTAACAATTAACTGGAATATTATCACCTGTGTATTAGTGATGACATCTAATTTAACAATTAACTGGAATATTATCCCCTGTGTATTAGTGATGACATCTAATTTAACAATTAACTGGAATATTATCACCTGTGTATTAGTGATGACATCTAATTTAACAATTAACTGGAATACTATCACCTGTGTATTAGTGATGACATCTAATTTAACAATTAACTGGAATATTATCCCCTGTGTATTAGTGATGACATCTAATTTAACAATTAACTGGAATATTATCCCCTGTGTATTAGTGATGATATCTAATTTAACAAGTAACTGGAATATTATCACCTGTGTATTAGTGATGACATCTGATTTAACAATTAACTGGAATATTATCACCTGTGTATTAGTGATGATATCTAATTTAACAATTAACTGGAATATTATCCCCTGTGTATTAGTGATGACATCTAGTTTGACAATTAACTGGAATATTATCACCTGTGTATTAGTGATGATATCTAATTTAACAATTAACTGGAATTTTATCCCCTGTGTATCATTGATGATATCTAATTTAACAATTAACTGGAATATTATCACCTGTGTATTAGTGATGATATCTAATTTAACAATTAGCTGGAATATTATCACCTGTGTATTAGTGATGATATCTAATTTAACAATTAACTGGAATATTATCATCTGTGTATTAGTGATGACATCTAATTTAACAATTAACTGGAATAATATCACCTGTGTATTAGTGATGACATCTAATTTAACAATTAACTGGAATATTATCACCTGTGTATTCGTGATGACATCTAATTTAACAATTAACTGGAATATTATCCCCTGTGTATCATTGATGATATCTAATTTAACAATTAACTGGAATATTATCACCTGTGTATTAGTGATGATATCTAATTTAACAATTAGCTGGAATATTATCACCTGTGTATTAGTGATGATATCTAATTTAACAATTAACTGGAATATTATCACCTGTGTATTAGTGATGACATCTAATTTAACAATTAACTGGAATAATATCACCTGTGTATTAGTGATGACATCTAATTTAACAATTAACTGGAATATTATCACCTGTGTATTAGTGATGACATCTAATTTAACAGTTAACTGGAATATTATCCCCTGTGTATTAGTGATGATATCTAATTTAACAATTAACTGGAATATTATCACCTGTGTATTAGTGATGACATCTAATTTAACAATTAACTGGAATATTATCACGTGTGTATTAGTGATGACATCTAATTTAACAATTAACTGGAATAATATCACCTGTGTATTAGTGATGACATCTAATTTAACAATTAACTGGAATATTATCACCTGTGTATTAGTGATGACATCTAATTTAACAATTAACTGGAATATTATCCCCTGTGTATTAGTGATGACATCTAATTTAACAATTAACTGGAATATTATCACCTGTGTATTAGTGATGACATCTAATTTAACAATTAACTGGAATATTATCACCTGTGTATTAGTGATGACATCTAATTTAACAATTAACTGGAATATTATCCCCTGTGTATTAGTGATGACATCTAATTTAACAATTAACTGGAATATTATCCCCTGTGTATTAGTGATGATATCTAATTTAACAATTAACTGGAATATTATCACCTGTGTATTAGTGATGACATCTAATTTAACAATTAACTGGAATATTATCACCTGTGTATTAGTGATGACATCTAATTTAACAATTAACTGGAATATTATCCCCTGTGTATTGGTGATGATATCTAATTTAACAATTAACTGGAATATTATCACCTGTGTATTAGTGATGACATCTAATTTAACAATTAACTGGAATATTATCACCTGTGTATTAGTGATGACATCTAATTTAACAATTAACTGGAATATTATCACCTGTGTATTAGTGATGACATCTAATTTAACAATTAACTGGAATATTATCCCCTGTGTATTAGTGATGATATCTAATTTAACAATTAACTGGAATATTATCACCTGTGTATTAGTGATGATATCTAATTTAACAATTAACTGGAATATTATCACCTGTGTATTAGTGATGACATCTAATTTAACAATTAACTGGAATATTATCCCCTGTGTATTAGTGATGACATCTAATTTAACAATTAACTGGAATATTATCACCTGTGTATTCGTGATGATATTGAATTTAACAATTAACTGGAATATTATCCACTGTGTATTAGTGATGACATCTAAGTTAACAATTAACTGGAATATTATCCCCTGTGTATTAGTGATGACATCTAATTTAACAATTAACTGGAATATTATCACCTGTATATTAGTGATGATATCAAATTTAACAATTAGCTGGAAGATTATCACCTGTGTATTAGTGATGACATCTAATTTAACAATTAACTGGAATATTATCACCTGTGTATTAGTGATGATATCTAATTTAACAATTAACTGGAATATTATCCCCTGTGTATTAGTGATGACATCTAATTTAACAATTAACTGGAATATTATCCCCTGTGTATTAGTGATGACATCTAATTTATCAATTAACTGGAATATTATCACCTGTGTATTAGTGATGATATCTAATTTAACAATTAACTGGAATATTATCACCTGTGTATTAGTGATGATATCTAATTTAACAATTAACTGGAATATTATCACCTGTGTATTAGTGATGATATCTAATTTAACAATTAACTGGAATATTATCACCTGTGTATTAGTGATGACATCTAATTTAACAATTAACTGGAATATTATCACCTGTGTATTAGTGATGATATCTAATTTAACAATTAACTGGAATATTATCACTGTGTATTAGTGATGATATCTAATTTAACAATTAACTGGAATATTATCACCTGTGTATTAGTGATGATATCTAATTTAACAATTAACTGGAATATTATCCCCTGTGTATTAGTGATGACATCTAATTTAACAATTAACTGGAATATTATCACCTGTGTATTAGTGATGACATCTAATTTAACAATTAACTGGAATATTATCACCTGTGTATTAGTGATGACATCTAATTTAACAATTAACTGGAATATTATCCCCTGTGTATTAGTGATGACATCTAATTTAACAATTAACTGGAATATTATCACCTGTGTATGAGTGATGATATCTAATTTATCAATTAACTGGAATATTATCACCTGTGTATTAGTGATGACATCTAATTTAACAATTAACTGGAATATTATCCCCTGTGTATTAGTGATGACATCTAATTTAACAATTAACTGGAATATTATCCCCTGAGTATTAGTGATGACATCTAATTTAACAATTAACTGGAATATTATCCCCTGTGTATTAGTGATGATATCTAATTTAACAATTAACTGGAATATTATCCCCTGTGTATTAGTGATGACATCTAATTTAACAATTAACTGGAATATTATCACCTGTGTATTTGTGATGACATCTAATTTAACAATTAACTGGAATATTATCACCTGTGTATTAGTGATGACATCTAATTTAACAATTAACTGGAATATTATCACCTGTGTATTAGCGATGATATCTAATTTATCAATTAACTGGAATATTATCACCTGTGTATTAGTGATGACATCTAATTTAACAATTAACTGGAATATTATCACCTGTGTATTAGTGATGACATCTAATTTAACAATTAACTGGAATATTATCACCTGTGTATTAGTGATGATATCTAATTTAACAATTAACTGGAATATTATCACCTGTGTATTAGTGATGAAATCTAATTTAACAATTAACTGGAATATTATCACCTGTGTATTAGTGATGATATCTAATTTAACAATTAACTGGAATATTATCACCTGTGTATTAGTGATGACATCTAATTGAAAAATTAACTGGAATATTATCACCTGTGTATTAGTGATGACATCTAATTTAACAATTAACTGGATTATTATCACCTGTGTATTAGTGATGATATCTAATTTAACAATTAACTGGAATATTATCCCCTGTGTATTAGTGATGACATCTAATTTAACAATTAACTGGAATATTATCCCCTGTGTATTAGTGATGATATCTAATTTAACAATTAACTGGAATATTATCACCTGTGTATTAGTGATGACATCTAATTTAACAATTAACTGGAATATTATCACCTGTGTATTAGTGATGACATCTAATTTAACAATTAACTGGAATATTATCCCCTGTGTATTGGTGATGATATCTAATTTAACAATTAACTGGAATATTATCACCTGTGTATTAGTGATGACATCTAATTTAACAATTAACTGGAATATTATCACCTGTGTATTAGTGATGACATCTAATTTAACAATTAACTGGAATATTATCACCTGTGTATTAGTGATGACATCTAATTTAACAATTAACTGGAATATTATCCCCTGTGTATTAGTGATGATATCTAATTTAACAATTAACTGGAATATTATCACCTGTGTATTAGTGATGATATCTAATTTAACAATTAACTGGAATATTATCACCTGTGTATTAGTGATGACATCTAATTTAACAATTAACTGGAATATTATCCCCTGTGTATTAGTGATGACATCTAATTTAACAATTAACTGGAATATTATCACCTGTGTATTCGTGATGATATTGAATTTAACAATTAACTGGAATATTATCCACTGTGTATTAGTGATGACATCTAAGTTAACAATTAACTGGAATATTATCCCCTGTGTATTAGTGATGACATCTAATTTAACAATTAACTGGAATATTATCACCTGTATATTAGTGATGATATCAAATTTAACAATTAGCTGGAAGATTATCACCTGTGTATTAGTGATGACATCTAATTTAACAATTAACTGGAATATTATCACCTGTGTATTAGTGATGATATCTAATTTAACAATTAACTGGAATATTATCCCCTGTGTATTAGTGATGACATCTAATTTAACAATTAACTGGAATATTATCCCCTGTGTATTAGTGATGACATCTAATTTATCAATTAACTGGAATATTATCACCTGTGTATTAGTGATGATATCTAATTTAACAATTAACTGGAATATTATCACCTGTGTATTAGTGATGATATCTAATTTAACAATTAACTGGAATATTATCACCTGTGTATTAGTGATGATATCTAATTTAACAATTAACTGGAATATTATCACCTGTGTATTAGTGATGACATCTAATTTAACAATTAACTGGAATATTATCACCTGTGTATTAGTGATGATATCTAATTTAACAATTAACTGGAATATTATCACTGTGTATTAGTGATGATATCTAATTTAACAATTAACTGGAATATTATCACCTGTGTATTAGTGATGATATCTAATTTAACAATTAACTGGAATATTATCCCCTGTGTATTAGTGATGACATCTAATTTAACAATTAACTGGAATATTATCACCTGTGTATTAGTGATGACATCTAATTTAACAATTAACTGGAATATTATCACCTGTGTATTAGTGATGACATCTAATTTAACAATTAACTGGAATATTATCCCCTGTGTATTAGTGATGACATCTAATTTAACAATTAACTGGAATATTATCACCTGTGTATGAGTGATGATATCTAATTTATCAATTAACTGGAATATTATCACCTGTGTATTAGTGATGACATCTAATTTAACAATTAACTGGAATATTATCCCCTGTGTATTAGTGATGACATCTAATTTAACAATTAACTGGAATATTATCCCCTGAGTATTAGTGATGACATCTAATTTAACAATTAACTGGAATATTATCCCCTGTGTATTAGTGATGATATCTAATTTAACAATTAACTGGAATATTATCCCCTGTGTATTAGTGATGACATCTAATTTAACAATTAACTGGAATATTATCACCTGTGTATTTGTGATGACATCTAATTTAACAATTAACTGGAATATTATCACCTGTGTATTAGTGATGACATCTAATTTAACAATTAACTGGAATATTATCACCTGTGTATTAGCGATGATATCTAATTTATCAATTAACTGGAATATTATCACCTGTGTATTAGTGATGACATCTAATTTAACAATTAACTGGAATATTATCACCTGTGTATTAGTGATGACATCTAATTTAACAATTAACTGGAATATTATCACCTGTGTATTAGTGATGATATCTAATTTAACAATTAACTGGAATATTATCACCTGTGTATTAGTGATGAAATTTAATTTAACAATTAACTGGAATATTATCACCTGTGTATTAGTGATGATATCTAATTTAACAATTAACTGGAATATTATCACCTGTGTATTAGTGATGACATCTAATTGAAAAATTAACTGGAATATTATCACCTGTGTATTAGTGATGACATCTAATTTAACAATTAACTGGATTATTATCACCTGTGTATTAGTGATGATATCTAATTTAACAATTAACTGGAATATTATCACCTGTGTATTAGTGATGATATCTAATTTAACAATTAACTGGAATATTATCCCCTGTATTAGTGATGACATCTAATTTGACAATTAACTGGAATATTATCACCTGTGTATTAGTGATGATATCTAATTGAACAATTAACTGGAATATTATCCCCTGTGTATTAGTGATGACATCAAATTTAACAATTAACTGGAATATTATCACCTGTGTATCATTGATGATATCTAATTTAACAATTAACTGGAATATTATCACCTGTGTATTAGTGATGATATCTAATTTAACAATTAACTGGAATATTATCACCTGTGTATTAGTGATGATATCTAATTTAACAATTAACTGGAATATTATCACCTGTGTATTAGTGATGACATCTAATTTAACAATTAACTGGAATAATATCACCTGTGTATTAGTGATGACATCTAATTTAACAATTAACTGGAATATTATCACCTGTGTATTAGTGATGACATCTAATTTAACAATTAACTGGAATATTATCCCTGTGTATTAGTGATGATATCTAATTTAACAATTAACTGGAATATTATCACCTGTGTATTAGTGATGACATCTAATTTAACAATTAACTGGAATATTATCACCTGTGTATTAGTGATGATATCTAATTGAACAATTAACTGGAATATTATCCCCTGTGTATTAGTGATGACATCTCATTTAACAATTAACTGGAATATTATCACCTGTGTATTAGTGATGACATCTAATTTAACAATTAACTGGAATATTATCCCCTGTGTATTAGTGATGATATCTAATTGAACAATTAACTGGAATATTATCACCTGTGTATTAGTGATGATATCTAATTTAACAATTAACTGGAATATTATCCCCTGTGTATTAGTGATGACATATAATTTAACAATTAACTGGAATATTATCACCTGTGTATTAGTGATGACATCTAATTTAACATTTAACTGGAATATTATCACCTGTGTATTAGTGATGACATCTAATTTAACAATTAACTGGAATATTATCCCCTGTGTATTAGTGATGACATCTAATTTAACAATTAACTGGAATATTATCCCCTGTGTATTAGTGATGATATCTAATTTAACGAGTAACTGGAATATTATCACCTGTGTATTAGTGATGACATCTAATTTAACAATTAACTGGAATATTATCACCTGTGTATTAGTGATGATATCTAATTTAACAATTAACTGGAATATTATCCCCTGTGTATTAGTGATGACATCTAATTTGACAATTAACTGGAATATTAGCACCTGTGTATTAGTGATGATATCTAATTTAACAATTAACTGGAATTTTATCCCCTGTGTATCATTGATGATATCTAATTTAACAATTAACTGGAATATTATCACCTGTGTATTAGTGATGGTATCTAATTTAACAATTAACTGGAATATTATCACCTGTGTATTAGTGATGACATCTAATTCAAAAATTAACTGGAATATTGTCACCTGTGTATTAGTGATGACATCTAATTTAACAATTAACTGGATTATTATCACCTGTGTATTAGTGATGATATCTAATTTAACAATTAACTGGAATATTATCCCCTGTGTATTAGTGATGACATCTAATTTGACAATTAACTGGAATATTATCACCTGTGTATTAGTGATGATATCTAATTGAACAATTAACTGGAATATTATCCCCTGTGTATTAGTGATGACATCAAATTTAACAATTAATTGGAATATTATCACCTGTGTATCATTGATGATATCTAATTTAACAATTAACTGGAATATTATCACCTGTGTATTAGTGACGATCTCTAATTTAACAATTAACTGGAATATTATCACCTGTGTATTAGTGATGATATCTAATTTAACAATTAACTGGAATATTATCACCTGTGTATTAGTGATGACATCTAATTTAACAAATAACTGGAATAATATCACCTGTGTATTAGTGATGACATCTAATTTAACAATTAACTGGAATATTATCACCTGTGTATTAGTGATGACATCTAATTTAAAAATTAACTGGAATATTATCCCTGTGTATTAGTGATGATATCTAATTTAACAATTAACTGGAATATTATCACCTGTGTATTAGTGATGACATCTAATTTAACAATTAACTGGAATATTATCACCTGTATATTAGTGATGATAACTAATTTAACAATTAACTGGAATATTATCCCCTGTGTATTAGTGATGACATCTCATTTAACAATTAACTGCAATATTATCACCTGTGTATTAGTGATGACATCTAATTTAACAATTAACTGGAATATTATCACCTGTGTATTAGTGATGATATCTAATTGAACAATTAACTGGAATATTATCACCTGTGTATTAGTGATGATATCTAATTTAACAATTAACTGGAATATTATCAACTGTGTATTAGTGATGACATCTAATTTAACAATTAACTGGAATATTATCACCTGTGTATTAGTGATGACATCTAATTTAACAATTAACTGGAATATTATCACCTGTGTATTAGCGATGACATCTAATTTAACAATTAACTGGAATATTATCCCCTGTGTATTAGTGATGACATCTAATTTAACAATTAACTGGAATATTATCACCTGTGTATTAGTGATGACATCGAATTTAACAATTAACTGGAATATTATCACCTGTGCATTAGTGATGGCATCTAATTTAACAATTAACTGGAATATTATCCGCTGTGTATTAGTGATGAAATCTAATTTAACAATTAACTGGAAGATTATCCCCTGTGTATTAGAGATGATATCTAATTTAACAAGTAACTGGAATATTATCACCTGTGTATTAGTGATGACATATAATTTAACAATTAACTGGAATATTTTCACCTGTGTATTAGTGATGATATCTAATTTAACAATTAACTGGAATATTATCCCCTGTGTATTAGTGATGACATCTAATTTGACAATTAACTGGAATATTATCACCTGTGTATTAGTGATGATATCTAATTTAACAATTAACTGGAATTTTATCCCCTGTGTATCATTGATGATATCTAATTTAACAATTAACTGGAATATTATCACCTGTGTATTAGTGATGATATCTAATTTAACAATTAGCTGGAATATTATAACCTGTGTATTAGTGATGATATCTAATTTAACAATTAACTGGAATATTATCACCTGTGTATTAGTGATGACATCTAATTTAACAATTAACTGGAATAATATCACCTGTGTATTAGTGATGACATCTAATTTAACAATTAACTGGAATATTATCACCTGTGTATTAGTGATGACATCTAATTTAACAATTAACTGGAATATTATCCCCTGTGTATCATTGATGATATCTAATTTAACAATTAACTGGAATATTATCACCTGTGTATTAGTGATGATATCTAATTTAACAATTAGCTGGAATATTATCACCTGTGTATTAGTGATGATATCTAATTTAACAATTAACTGGAATATTATCACCTGTGTATTAGTGATGACATCTAATTTAACAATTAACTGGAATAATATCACCTGTGTATTAGTGATGACATCTAATTTAACAATTAACTGGAATATTATCACCTGTGTATTAGTGATGACATCTAATTTAACAATTAACTGGAATATTATCCCCTGTGTATTAGTGATGATATCTAATTTAACAATTAACTGGAATATTATCACCTGTGTATTAGTGATGACATCTAATTTAACAATTAACTGGAATATTATCACCTGTGTATTAGTGATGATATCTAATTCAACAATTAACTGGAATATTATCACCTGTGTATTAGTGATGATATCTAATTTAACAATTAAATGGAATATTATCACCTGTGTATTAGTGATGATATCTAATTTAACAATTAACTGGAATATTATCACCTGTGTATTAGTGATGATATCTAATTTAACAATTAACTGGAATATTATCAGCTGCGTATTAGTGATGATATCTAATTTAACAATTAACTGGAATATTATCACCTGTGTATTAGTGATGATATCTAATTTAACAATTAACTGGAATATTATCACCTGTGTATTAGTGATGACATCTAATTTAACAAGTAACTGGAATATTATCACCTGTGTATTAGTGATGATATCTAATTTAACAATTAACTGGAATATTATCACCTGTATATTAGTGATGACATCTAATTTAACAATTAACTGGAATATTATCCTCTGTGTATTAGTGATGATATCTAATTTAACAATTAACTGGAATATTATCACCTGTGTATTAGTGATGATATCTAATTTAACAATTAACTGGAATATTATCACCTGTGTATTAGTGATGATATCTAATTTAACAATTAACTGGAATATTATCCTCTGTGTATTAGTGATAATATCTAATTTAACAATTAACTGGAATATTATCACCTGTGTATTAGTGATGACATCTAATTTAACAATTAACTGGAATATTATCACCTGATTATTAGTGATGACATCTAATTTAACAATTAACTGGAATATTATCCCCTGTGTATTAGTGATGATATCTAACTTAACAATTAACTGGAATATTATCACCTGTGTATTAGTGATGACATCTAATTTAACAATTAACTGGAATATTATCACCTGTGTATTAGTGATGACATCTAATTTAACAATTAACTGGAATATTATCACCTGTGTATTGGTGATGACATCTAATTTAACAATTAACTGGAATATTATCACCTGTGTATTAGTGATGACATCTAATTTAACAATTAACTGGAATATTATCACCTGTGTATTAGTGATGATATCTAATTTAACAATTAACTGGAATATTATCACCTGTGTATAGGTGATGACATCTAATTTAACAATTAACTGGAATATTATCACCTGTGTATTAGTGATGACATCTAATTCAACAATTAACTGGAATATTATCACCTGTGTATTAGTGATGATATCTAATTTAACAATTAACTGGAATATTATCCCCTGTGTATTAGTGATGACATCTAATTTAACAATTAACTGGAATATTATCCCCTGTGTATTAGTGATGATATCTAATTTAACGAGTAACTGGAATATTATCACCTGTGTATTAGTGATGACATCTAATTTAACAATTAACTGGAATATTATCACCTGTGTATTAGTGATGGTATCTAATTTAACAATTAACTGGAATATTATCCCCTGTGTATTAGTGATGACATCTAATTTGACAATTAACTGGAATATTATCACCTGTGTATTAGTGATGATATCTAATTTAACAATTAACTGGAATTTTATCCCCTGTGTATCATTGATGATATCTAATTTAACAATTAACTGGAATATTATCACCTGTGTATTAGTGATGGTATCTAATTTAACAATTAACTGGAATATTATCACCTGTGTATTAGTGATGACATCTAATTCAAAAATTAACTGGAATATTATCACCTGTGTATTAGTGATGACATCTAATTTAACAATTAACTGGATTATTATCACCTGTGTATTAGTGATGATATCTAATTTAACAATTAACTGGAATATTATCCCCTGTGTATTAGTGATGACATCTAATTTGACAATTAACTGGAATATTATCACCTGTGTATTAGTGATGATATCTAATTGAACAATTAACTGGAATATTATCCCCTGTGTATTAGTGATGACATCAAATTTAACAATTAATTGGAATATTATCACCTGTGTATCATTGATGATATCTAATTTAACAATTAACTGGAATATTATCACCTGTGTATTAGTGACGATCTCTCATTTAACAATTAACTGAAATATTATCACCTGTGTATTAGTGATGATATCTAATTTAACAATTAACTGGAATATTATCACCTGTGTATTAGTGATGACATCTAATTTAACAATTAACTGGAATAATACCACCTGTGTATTAGTGATGACATCTAATTTAACAATTAACTGGAATATTATCACCTGTGTATTAGTGATGACATCTAATTTAAAAATTAACTGGAATATTATCCCTGTGTATTAGTGATGATATCTAATTTAACAATTAACTGGAATATTATCACCTGTGTATTAGTGATGACATCTAATTTAACAATTAACTGGAATATTATCACCTGTGTATTAGTGATGATAACTAATTTAACAATTAACTGGAATATTATCCCCTGTGTATTAGTGATGACATCTCATTTAACAATTAACTGCAATATTATCACCTGTGTATTAGTGATGACATCTAATTTAACAATTAACTGGAATATTATCACCTGTGTATTAGTGATTATATCTAATTGAACAATTAACTGGAATATTATCACCTGTGTATTAGTGATGATATCTAATTTAACAATTAACTGGAATATTATCAACTGTGTATTAGTGATTACATCTAATTTAACAATTAACTGGAATATTATCACCTGTGTATTAGTGATGACATCTAATTTAACAATTAACTGGAATATTATCACCTGTGTATTAGCGATGACATCTAATTTAACAATTAACTGGAATATTATCCCCTGTGTATTAGTGATGACATCTAATTTAACAATTAACTGGAATATTATCACCTGTGTATTAGTGATGACATCTAATTTAACAATTAACTGGAATATTATCACCTGTGCATTAGTGATGACATCTAATTTAACAATTAACTGGAATATTATCCCCTGTGTATTAGTGATGACATCTAATTTAACAATTAACTGGAAGATTATCCCCTGTGTATTAGAGATGATATCTAATTTAACAAGTAACTGGAATATTATCACCTGTGTATTAGTGATGACATCTAATTTAACAATTAACTGGAATATTTTCACCTGTGTATTAGTGATGATATCTAATTTAACAATTAACTGGAATATTATCCCCTGTGTATTAGTGATGACATCTAATTTGACAATTAACTGGAATATTATCACCTGTGTATTAGTGATGATATCTAATTTAACAATTAACTGGAATTTTATCCCCTGTGTATCATTGATGATATCTAATTTAACAATTAACTGGAATATTATCACCTGTGTATTAGTGATGATATCTAATTTAACAATTAGCTGGAATATTATAACCTGTGTATTAGTGATGATATCTAATTTAACAATTAACTGGAATATTATCACCTGTGTATTAGTGATGACATCTAATTTAACAATTAACTGGAATAATATCACCTGTGTATTAGTGATGACATCTAATTTAACAATTAACTGGAATATTATCACCTGTGTATTAGTGATGACATCTAATTTAACAATTAACTGGAATATTATCCCCTGTGCATCATTGATGATATCTAATTTAACAATTAACTGGAATATTATCACCTGTGTATTAGTGATGATATCTAATTTAACAATTAGCTGGAATATTATCACCTGTGTATTAGTGATGATATCTAATTTAACAATTAACTGGAATATTATCACCTGTGTATTAGTGATGACATCTAATTTAACAATTAACTGGAATATTATCCCCTGTGTATCATTGATGATATCTAATTTAACAATTAACTGGAATATTATCACCTGTGTATTAGTGATGATATCTAATTGAACAATTAGCTGGAATATTATCACCTGTGTATTAGTGATGATATCTAATTTAACAATTAACTGGAATATTATCACCTGTGTATTAGTGATGACATCTAATTTAACAATTAACTGGAATAATATCACCTGTGTATTAGTGATGACATCTAATTTAACAATTAACTGGAATATTATCACCTGTGTATTAGTGATGACATCTAATTTAACAATTAACTGGAATATTATCCCCTGTGTATTAGTGATGATATCTAATTTAACAATTAACTGGAATATTATCACCTGTGTATTAGTGATGACATCTAATTTAACAATTAACTGGAATATTATCACCTGTGTATTAGTGATGATATCTAATTTAACAATTAACTGGAATATTATCACCTGTGTATTAGTGATGATATCTAATTTAACAATTAAATGGAATATTATCACCTGTGTATTAGTGATGATATCTAATTTAACAATTAACTGGAATATTATCACCTGTGTATTAGTGATGATATCTAATTTAACAATTAACTGGAATATTATCAGCTGCGTATTAGTGATGATATCTAATTTAACAATTAACTGGAATATTATCACCTGTGTATTAGTGATGATATCTAATTTAACAATTAACTGGAATATTATCACCTGTGTATTAGTGATGACATCTAATTTAACAAGTAACTGGAATATTATCACCTGTGTATTAGTGATGATATCTAATTTAACAATTAACTGGAATATTATCACCTGTGTATTAGTGATGACATCTAATTTAACAATTAACTGGAATATTATCCTCTGTGTATTAGTGATGACATCTAATTTAACAATTAACTGGAATATTATCCCCTGTGTATTAGTGATGATATCTAATTTAACAATTAACTGGAATATTATCACCTGTGAATTAGTGATGACATCTAATTTAACAATTAACTGGAATATTATCAACTGATTATTAGTGATGACATCTAATTTAACAATTAACTGGAATATTATCCCCTGTGTGTTAGTGATGATATCTAACTTAACAATTAACTGGAATATTATCACCTGTGTATTAGTGATGACATCTAATTTAACAATTAACTGGAATATTATCACCTGTGTATTAGTGATGACATCTAATTTAACAATTAACTGGAATATTATCACCTGTGTATTGGTGATGACATCTAATTTAACAATTAACTGGAATATTATCACCTGTGTATTAGTGATGACATCTAATTTAACAATTAACTGGAATATTATCACCTGTGTATTAGTGATGATATCTAATTTAACAATTAACTGGAATATTATCACCTGTGTATAAGTGATGACATCTAATTTAACAATTAACTGGAATATTATCACCTGTGTATTAGTGATCACATCTAATTCAACAATTAACTGGAATATTATCACCTGTGTATTAGTGATGATATCTAATTTAACAATTAACTGGAATATTATCCCCCGTGTATTAGTGATGACATCTAATTTAACAATTAACTGGAATATTATCCCCTGTGTATTAGTGATGATATCTAATTTAACGAGTAACTGGAATATTATCACCTGTGTATTAGTGATGACATCTAATTTAACATTTAACTGGAATATTATCACCTGTGTATTAGTGATGATATCTAATTTAACAATTAACTGGAATATTATCCCCTGTGTATTAGTGATGACATCTAATTTGACAATTAACTGGAATATTATCACCTGTGTATTAGTGATGATATCTAATTTAACAATTAACTGGAATTTTATCCCCTGTGTATCATTGATGATATCTAATTTAACAATTAACTGGAATATTATCACCTGTGTATTAGTGATGGTATCTAATTTAACAATTAACTGGAATATTATCACCTGTGTATTAGTGATGACATCTAATTCAAAAATTAACTGGAATATTATCACCTGTGTATTAGTGATGACATCTAATTTAACAATTAACTGGATTATTATCACCTGTGTATTAGTGATGATATCTAATTTAACAATTAACTGGAATATTATCCCCTGTGTATTAGTGATGACATCTAATTTGACAATTAACTGGAATATTATCACCTGTGTATTAGTGATGATATCTAATTGAACAATTAACTGGAATATTATCCCCTGTGTATTAGTGATGACATCAAATTTAACAATTAATTGGAATATTATCACCTGTGTATCATTGATGATATCTAATTTAACAATTAACTGGAATATTATCACCTGTGTATTAGTGACGATCTCTCATTTAACAATTAACTGGAATATTATCACCTGTGTATTAGTGATGATATCTAATTTAACAATTAACTGGAATATTATCACCTGTGTATTAGTGATGACATCTAATTTAACAATTAACTGGAATAATATCACCTGTGTATTAGTGATGACATCTAATTTAACAATTAACTGGAATATTATCACCTGTGTATTAGTGATGACATCTAATTTAAAAATTAACTGGAATATTATCCCTGTGTATTAGTGATGATATCTAATTTAACAATTAACTGGAATATTATCACCTGTGTATTAGTGATGACATCTAATTTAACAATTAACTGGAATATTATCACCTGTGTATTAGTGATGATAACTAATTTAACAATTAACTGGAATATTATCCCCTGTGTATTAGTGATGACATCTCATTTAACAATTAACTGCAATATTATCACCTGTGTATTAGTGATGACATCTAATTTAACAATTAACTGGAATATTATCACCTGTGTATTAGTGATGATATCTAATTGAACAATTAACTGAAATATTATCACCTGTGTATTAGTGATGATATCTAATTTAACAATTAACTGGAATATTATCAACTGTGTATTAGTGATGACATCTAATTTAACAATTAACTGGAATATTATCACCTGTGTATTAGTGATGACATCTAATTTAACAATTAACTGGAATATTATCACCTGTGTATTAGCGATGACATCTAATTTAACAATTAACTGGAATATTATCCCCTGTGTATTAGTGATGACATCTAATTTAACAATTAACTGGAATATTATCACCTGTGTATTAGTGATGACATCTAATTTAACAATTAACTGGAATATTATCACCTGTGCATTAGTGATGACATCTAATTTAACAATTAACTGGAATATTATCCCCTGTGTATTAGTGATGACATCTAATTTAACAATTAACTGGAAGATTATCCCCTGTGTATTAGAGATGATATCTAATTTAACAAGTAACTGGAATATTATCACCTGTGTATTAGTGATGACATCTAATTTAACAATTAACTGGAATATTTTCACCTGTGTATTAGTGATGATATCTAATTTAACAATTAACTGGAATATTATCCCCTGTGTATTAGTGATGACATCTAATTTGACAATTAACTGGAATATTATCACCTGTGTATTAGTGATGATATCTAATTTAACAATTAACTGGAATTTTATCCCCTGTGTATCATTGATGATATCTAATTTAACAATTAACTGGAATATTATCACCTGTGTATTAGTGATGATATCTAATTTAACAATTAGCTGGAATATTATAACCTGTGTATTAGTGATGATATCTAATTTAACAATTAACTGGAATATTATCACCTGTGTATTAGTGATGACATCTAATTTAACAATTAACTGGAATAATATCACCTGTGTATTAGTGATGACATCTAATTTAACAATTAACTGGAATATTATCACCTGTGTATTAGTGATGACATCTAATTTAACAATTAACTGGAATATTATCCCCTGTGCATCATTGATGATATCTAATTTAACAATTAACTGGAATATTATCACCTGTGTATTAGTGATGATATCTAATTTAACAATTAGCTGGAATATTATCACCTGTGTATTAGTGATGATATCTAATTTAACAATTAACTGGAATATTATCACCTGTGTATTAGTGATGACATCTAATTTAACAATTAACTGGAATAATATCACCTGTGTATTAGTGATGACATCTAATTTAACAATTAACTGGAATATTATCACCTGTGTATTAGTGATGACATCTAATTTAACAATTAACTGGAATATTATCCCCTGTGTATTAGTGATGATATCTAATTTAACAATTAACCGGAATATTATCACCTGTGTATTAGTGATGACATCTAATTTAACAATTAACTGGAATATTATCACCTGTGTATTAGTGATGATATCTAATTTAACAATTAACTGGAATATTATCACCTGTGTATTAGTGATGATATCTAATTTAACAATTAAATGGAATATTATCACCTGTGTATTAGTGATGATATCTAATTTAACAATTAACTGGAATATTATCACCTGTGTATTAGTGATGATATCTAATTTAACAATTAACTGGAATATTATCCAGTGTGTATTAGTGATGATATCTAATTTAACAATTAACTGGAATATCATCACCTGTGTATTAGTGATGACATCTAATTTAACAATTAACTGGAATATTATCACCTGTGTATTACTGATGATATCTAATTTAACAATTAAGTGGAATATTATCACCTGTGTATTAGTGATGATATCTAATTTAACAATTAACTGGAATATTATCACCTGTGTATTTGTGATGATATCTAATTTAACAATTAACTGGAATATTATCACCTGTGTATTAGTGATGACATCTAATTTAACAAGTAACTGGAATATTATCACCTGTGTATTAGTGATGATATCTAATTTAACAATTAGCTGGAATATTATCACCTGTGTATTAGTGATGATATCTAATTTAACAATTAACTGGAATATTATCACCTGTGTATTAGTGATGACATCTAATTTAACAATTAACTGGAATAATATCACCTGTGTATTAGTGATGACATCTAATTTAACAATTAACTGGAATATTATCACCTGTGTATTAGTGATGACATCTAATTTAACAATTAACTGGAATATTATCCCCTGTGTATTAGTGATGATATCTAATTTAACAATTAACCGGAATATTATCACCTGTGTATTAGTGATGACATCTAATTTAACAATTAACTGGAATATTATCACCTGTGTATTAGTGATGATATCTAATTTAACAATTAACTGGAATATTATCACCTGTGTATTAGTGATGATATCTAATTTAACAATTAAATGGAATATTATCACCTGTGTATTAGTGATGATATCTAATTTAACAATTAACTGGAATATTATCACCTGTGTATTAGTGATGATATCTAATTTAACAATTAACTGGAATATTATCCAGTGTGTATTAGTGATGATATCTAATTTAACAATTAACTGGAATATCATCACCTGTGTATTAGTGATGACATCTAATTTAACAATTAACTGGAATATTATCACCTGTGTATTACTGATGATATCTAATTTAACAATTAAGTGGAATATTATCACCTGTGTATTAGTGATGATATCTAATTTAACAATTAACTGGAATATTATCACCTGTGTATTTGTGATGATATCTAATTTAACAATTAACTGGAATATTATCACCTGTGTATTAGTGATGACATCTAATTTAACAAGTAACTGGAATATTATCACCTGTGTATTAGTGATGTTATCTAATTTAACAATTAACTGGAATATTATCACCTGTGTATTAGTGATGACATCTAATTTAACAATTAACTGGAATATTATCCTCTGTGTATTAGTGATGACATCTAATTTAACAATTAACTGGAATATTATCCCCTGTGTATTAGTGATGATATCTAATTTAACAATTAACTGGAATATTATCACCTGTGTATTAGTGATGACATCTAATTTAACAATTAACTGGAATATTATCACCTGTGTATTAGTGATGATATCTAATTTAACAATTAACTGGAATATTATCACCTGTGCATTAGTGATGATATCTAATTTAACAACTAAATGGAATATTATCACCTGTGTATTAGTGATGATATCTAATTTAACAATTAACTGGAATATTATCACCTGTGTATTAGTGATGATATCTAATTTAACAATTAACTGGAATATTATCCAGTGTGTATTAGTGATGATATCTAATTTAACAATTAACTGGAATATTATCACCTGTGTATTAGTGATGACATCTAATTTAACAATTAACTGGAATATTATCACCTGTGTATTAGTGATGATATCTAATTTAACAATTAACTGGAATATTATCAGCTGTGTATTAGTGATGATATCTAATTTAACAATTAACTGGAATATTATCACCTGTGTATTAGTGATGATATCTAATTTAACAATTAACTGGAATATTATCACCTGTGTATTAGTGATGACATCTAATTTAACAAGTAACTGGAATATTATCACCTGTGTATTAGTGATGATATCTAATTTAACAATTAACTGGAATATTATCACCTGTGTATTAGTGATGACATCTAATTTAACAATTAACTGGAATATTATCCTCTGTGTATTAGTGATGACATCTAATTTAACAATTAACTGGAATATTATCCCCTGTGTATTAGTGATGATATCTAATTTAACAATTAACTGGAATATTATCACCTGTGAATTAGTGATGACATCTAATTTAACAATTAACTGGAATATTATCACCTGATTATTAGTGATGACATCTAATTTAACAATTAACTGGAATATTATCCCCTGTGTATTAGTGATGATATCTAACTTAACAATTAACTGGAATATTATCACCTGTGTATTAGTGATGACATCTAATTTAACAATTAACTGGAATATTATCACCTGTGTATTAGTGATGACATCTAATTTAACAATTAACTGGAATATTATCACCTGTGTATTGGTGATGACATCTAATTTAACAATTAACTGGAATATTATCACCTGTGTATTAGTGATGACATCTAATTTAACAATTAACTGGAATATTATCACCTGTGTATTAGTGATGATATCTAATTTAACAATTAACTGGAATATTATCACCTGTGTATAAGTGATGACATCTAATTTAACAATTAACTGGAATATTATCACCTGTGTATTAGTGATGACATCTAATTCAACAATTAACTGGAATATTATCACCTGTGTATTAGTGATGATATCTAATTTAACATTTAAATGGAATATTATCACCTGTGTATTAGTGATGATATCTAATTTAACAATTAACTGGAATATTATCAGCTGTATATTAGTGATGATATCTAATTTAACAATTAACTGGAATATTATCCCCTGTGTATTAGTGATGATATCTAATTTAACAATTAACTGGAATATTATCACCTGTGTATTAGTGATGACATCTAATTTAACAATTAACTGGGATATTATCACCTGTGTATTAGTGATGATATCTAATTTAACAATTAACTGGAATATTATCACCTGTGTATTAGTGATGATATCTAATTTAACAATTAACTGGAATATTATCACCTGTGTATTAGTGATGATATCTAATTTAACAATTAACTGGAATATTATCACCTGTGTATTAGTGATGACATCTAATTTAACAAGTAACTGGAATATTATCACCTGTGTATTAGTGATGATATCTAATTTAACAATTAACTGGAATATTATCACCTGTGTATTAGTGATGACATCTAATTTAACAATTAACTGGAATATTATCACCTGTGTATTAGTGATGACATCTAATTTAACAATTAACTGGAATATTATCCCCTGTGTATTAGTGATGATATCTAATTTAACAATTAACTGGAATATTATCACCTGTGAATTAGTGATGACATCTAATTTAACAATTAACTGGAATATTATCACCTGTGTATTAGTGATGATATCTAATTTAACAATTAACTGGAATATTATCCCCTGTGTATTAGTGATGACATCTAATTTAACAATTAACTGGAATATTATCCCCTGTATATTAGTGATGATATCTAATTTAACAATTAACTGGAATATTATCACCTGTGTATTAGTGATGACATCTAATTTAACAATTAACTGGAATATTATCACCTGTGTATTAGTGATGACATCTAATTTAACAATTAACTGGAATATTATCACCTGTGTATTAGTGATGACATCTAATTTAACAATTAACTGGAATATTATCACCTGTGTATTAATGATGACATCTAATTTAACAATTAACTGGAATATTATCACCTGTGTATTAGTGAAGACATCTAATTTAACAATTAACTGGAATATTATCACCTGTGTATTAGTGATGATATCTAATTTAACAATTAACTGGAATATTATCACCTGTGTATAAGTGATGACATCTAATTTAACAATTAACTGGAATATTATCACCTGTGTATTAGTGATGACATCTAATTTAACAATTAACTGGAATATTATCACCTGTGTATTCGTGATGGTATCTAATTTAACAATTAACTGGAATATTATCACCTGTGTATTAGTGATGACATCTAATTTGACAATTAACTGGAATATTATCACCTGTGTATTAGTGATGACATCTAATTTGACAATTAACTGGAATATTATCACCTGTGTATTAGTGATGATATCTAATTTGACAATTAACTGGAATATTATCCCTGTGTATTAGTGATGACATCTAATTTAACAATTAACTGGAATATTATCACCTGTGTATTAGTGATGACATCTAATTTAACAATTAACTGGAATATTATCACCTGTGTATTAGTGATGACATCTAATTTAACAATTAACTGGAATATTATCCCCTGTGTATTAGTGATGATATCTAATTTAACAATTAACTGGAATATTATCCCCTGTGTATTAGTGATGACATCTAATTTAACAATTAACTGGAATATTATCACCTGTGTATTAGTGATGACATCTAATTTAACAATTAACTGGAATATTATCACCTGTGTATTAGTGATGATATCTAATTTAACAATTAACTGGAATATTATCCCCTGTGTATTAGTGATGACATCTAATTTAACAATTAACTGGAATATTATCACCTGTGTATTAGTGCTGATATCTAATTTAACAATTAACTGGAATATTATCACCTGTGTATTAGTGATGATATCTAATTTAACAATTAACTGGAATATTATCACCTGTGTATTAGTGATGATATCTAATTTAACAATTAACTGGAATATTATCCCCTGTGTATTAGTGATGACATCTAATTTAACAATTAACTGGAATATTATCACCTGTGTATTAGTGATGATATCTAATTTAACAATTAACTGGAATATTATCACCTGTGTATTAGTGATGATATCTAATTTAACAATTAACTGGAATATTATCACCTGTGTATTAGTGATGATATCTAATTTAACAATTAACTGGAATATTATCAGCTGTGTATTAGTGATGATATCTAATTTAACAATTAACTGGAATATTATCACCTGTGTATTAGTGATGATATCTAATTTAACAATTAACTGGAATATTATCACCTGTGTATTAGTGATGACATCTAATTTAACAAGTAACTGGAATATTATCACCTGTGTATTAGTGATGATATCTAATTTAACAATTAACTGGAATATTATCACCTGTGTATTAGTGATGACATCTAATTTAACAATTAACTGGAATATTATCCTCTGTGTATTAGTGATGACATCTAATTTAACAATTAACTGGAATATTATCCCCTGTGTATTAGTGATGATATCTAATTTAACAATTAACTGGAATATTATCACCTGTGAATTAGTGATGACATCTAATTTAACAATTAACTGGAATATTATCACCTGATTATTAGTGATGACATCTAATTTAACAATTAACTGGAATATTATCCCCTGTGTATTAGTGATGATATCTAACTTAACAATTAACTGGAATATTATCACCTGTGTATTAGTGATGACATCTAATTTAACAATTAACTGGAATATTATCACCTGTGTATTAGTGATGACATCTAATTTAACAATTAACTGGAATATTATCACCTGTGTATTGGTGATGACATCTAATTTAACAATTAACTGGAATATTATCACCTGTGTATTAGTGATGACATCTAATTTAACAATTAACTGGAATATTATCACCTGTGTATTAGTGATGATATCTAATTTAACAATTAACTGGAATATTATCACCTGTGTATAAGTGATGACATCTAATTTAACAATTAACTGGAATATTATCACCTGTGTATTAGTGATGACATCTAATTCAACAATTAACTGGAATATTATCACCTGTGTATTAGTGATGATATCTAATTTAACAATTAAATGGAATATTATCACCTGTGTATTAGTGATGATATCTAATTTAACAATTAACTGGAATATTATCAGCTGTATATTAGTGATGATATCTAATTTAACAATTAACTGGAATATTATCCCCTGTGTATTAGTGATGATATCTAATTTAACAATTAACTGGAATATTATCACCTGTGTATTAGTGATGACATCTAATTTAACAATTAACTGGGATATTATCACCTGTGTATTAGTGATGATATCTAATTTAACAATTAACTGGAATATTATCACCTGTGTATTAGTGATGATATCTAATTTAACAATTAACTGGAATATTATCACCTGTGTATTAGTGATGATATCTAATTTAACAATTAACTGGAATATTATCACCTGTGTATTAGTGATGACATCTAATTTAACAAGTAACTGGAATATTATCACCTGTGTATTAGTGATGATATCTAATTTAACAATTAACTGGAATATTATCACCTGTGTATTAGTGATGATATCTAATTTAACAATTAACTGGAATATTATCACCTGTGTATTAGTGATGATATCTAATTTAACAATTAACTGGAATATTATCACCTGTGAATTAGTGATGACATCTAATTTAACAATTAACTGGAATATTATCACCTGTGTATTAGTGATGATATCTAATTTAACAATTAACTGGAATATTATCCCCTGTGTATTAGTGATGACATCTAATTTAACAATTAACTGGAATATTATCCCCTGTATATTAGTGATGATATCTAATTTAACAATTAACTGGAATATTATCACCTGTGTATTAGTGATGACATCTAATTTAACAATTAACTGGAATATTATCACCTGTGTATTAGTGATGACATCTAATTTAACAATTAACTGGAATATTATCACCTGTGTATTAATGATGACATCTAATTTAACAATTAACTGGAATATTATCACCTGTGTATTAGTGAAGACATCTAATTTAACAATTAACTGGAATATTATCACCTGTGTATTAGTGATGATATCTAATTTAACAATTAACTGGAATATTATCACCTGTGTATTAGTGATGATATCTAATTTAACAATTAACTGGAATATTATCACCTGTGTATTAGTGATGATATCTAATTTAACAATTAACTGGAATATTATCACCTGTGTATTAGTGATGATATCTAATTTAACAATTAACTGGAATATTATCACCTGTGTATTAGTGATGACATCTAATTTAACAAGTAACTGGAATATTATCACCTGTGTATTAGTGATGATATCTAATTTAACAATTAACTGGAATATTATCACCTGTGTATTAGTGATGACATCTAATTTAACAATTAACTGGAATATTATCACCTGTGTATTAATGATGACATCTAATTTAACAATTAACTGGAATATTATCACCTGTGTATTAGTGAAGACATCTAATTTAACAATTAACTGGAATATTATCACCTGTGTATTAGTGATGATATCTAATTTAACAATTAACTGGAATATTATCACCTGTGTATTAGTGATGATATCTAATTTAACAATTAACTGGAATATTATCACCTGTGTATTAGTGATGATATCTAATTTAACAATTAACTGGAATATTATCACCTGTGTATTAGTGATGATATCTAATTTAACAATTAACTGGAATATTATCACCTGTGAATTAGTGATGACATCTAATTTAACAATTAACTGGAATATTATCACCTGTGTATTAGTGATGATATCTAATTTAACAATTAACTGGAATATTATCCCCTGTGTATTAGTGATGACATCTAATTTAACAATTAACTGGAATATTATCCCCTGTATATTAGTGATGATATCTAATTTAACAATTAACTGGAATATTATCACCTGTGTATTAGTGATGACATCTAATTTAACAATTAACTGGAATATTATCACCTGTGTATTAGTGATGACATCTAATTTAACAATTAACTGGAATATTATCACCTGTGTATTAATGATGACATCTAATTTAACAATTAACTGGAATATTATCACCTGTGTATTAGTGAAGACATCTAATTTAACAATTAACTGGAATATTATCACCTGTGTATTAGTGATGATATCTAATTTAACAATTAACTGGAATATTATCACCTGTGTATAAGTGATGACATCTAATTTGACAATTAACTGGAATATTATCACCTGTGTATTAGTGATGACATCTAATTTAACAATTAACTGGAATATTATCACCTGTGTATTCGTGATGGTATCTAATTTAACAATTAACTGGAATATTATCACCTGTGTATTAGTGATGACATCTAATTTGACAATTAACTGGAATATTATCACCTGTGTATTAGTGATGACATCTAATTTGACAATTAACTGGAATATTATCACCTGTGTATTAGTGATGATATCTAATTTGACAATTAACTGGAATATTATCCCTGTGTATTAGTGATGACATCTAATTTAACAATTAACTGGAATATTATCACCTGTGTATTAGTGATGACATCTAATTTAACAATTAACTGGAATATTATCACCTGTGTATTAGTGATGACATCTAATTTAACAATTAACTGGAATATTATCCCCTGTGTATTAGTGATGATATCTAATTTAACAATTAACTGGAATATTATCCCCTGTGTATTAGTGATGACATCTAATTTAACAATTAACTGGAATATTATCACCTGTGTATTAGTGATGACATCTAATTTAACAATTAACTGGAATATTATCACCTGTGTATTAGTGATGATATCTAATTTAACAATTAACTGGAATATTATCCCCTGTGTATTAGTGATGACATCTAATTTAACAATTAACTGGAAGATTATCACCTGTGTATTAGTGATGATATCTAATTTAACAATTAACTGGAATATTATCACCTGTGTATTAGTGATGACATCTAATTTAACAATTAACTGGAATAATATCACCTGTGTATTAGTGATGACATCTAATTTAACAATTAACTGGAATATTATCACCTGTGTATTAGTGATGACATCTAATTTAACAATTAACTGGAATATTATCCCCTGTGTATCATTGATGATATCTAATTTAACAATTAACTGGAATATTATCACCTGTGTATTAGTGATGATATCTAATTTAACAATTAGCTGGAATATTATCACCTGTGTATTAGTGATGATATCTAATTTAACAATTAACTGGAATATTATCATCTGTGTATTAGTGATGACATCTAATTTAACAATTACCTGGAATAATATCACCTGTGTATTAGTGATGACATCTAATTTAACAATTAACTGGAATATTATCACCTGTGTATTAGTGATGACATCTAATTTAACAATTAACTGGAATATTATCCCCTGTGTATTAGTGATGATATCTAATTTAACAATTAACTGGAATATTATCACCTGTGTATTAGTGATGACATCTAATTTAACAATTAACTGGAATATTATCACCTGTGTATTAGTGATGATATCTAATTTAACAATTAACTGGAATATTATCACCTGTGTATTAGTGATGATATCTAATTTAACAATTAAATGGAATATTATCACCTGTGTATTAGTGATGATATCTAATTTAACAATTAACTGGAATATTATCACCTGTGTATTAGTGATGATATCTAATTTAACAATTAACTGGAATATTATCCAGTGTGTATTAGTGATGAAATCTAATTTAACAATTAACTGGAATATTATCACCTGTGTATTAGTGATGACATCTAATTTAACAATTAACTGGAATATTATCACCTGTGTATTAGTGATGATATCTAATTTAACAATTAACTGGAATATTATCACCTGTGTATTAGTGATGATATCTAATTTAACAATTAACTGGAATATTATCACCTGTGTATTAGTGATGATATCTAATTTAACAATTAACTGGAATATTATCACCTGTGTATTAGTGATGACATCTAATTTAACAAGTTTCTTTTGGGCCTCCTTATCTCGAGAGACAATGGATACGCGCCTGGAGGTGGTCAGTGATGATATCTAATTTAACAATTAACTGGAATATTATCACCTGTGTATTAGTGATGATATCTAATTTGACAATTAAATGGAATATTATCACCTGTGTATTAGTGATGATATCTAATTTAACAATTAACTGGAATATTATCACCTGTGTATTAGTGATGATATCTAATTTAACAATTAACTGGAATATTATCCAGTGTGTATTAGTGATGATATCTAATTTAACAATTAACTGGAATATTATCACCTGTGTATTAGTGATGACATCTAATTTAACAATTAACTGGAATATTATCACCTGTGTATTAGTGATGATATCTAATTTAACAATTAACTGGAATATTATCACCTGTGTATTAGTGATGATATCTAATTTAACAATTAACTGGAATATTATCACCTGTGTATTAGTGATGATATCTAATTTAACAATTAACTGGAATATTATCACCTGTGTATTAGTGATGACATCTAATTTAACAAGTAACTGGAATATTATCACCTGTGTATTAGTGATGATATCTAATTTAATAATTAACTGGAATATTATCACCTGTGTATTAGTGATGACATCTAATTTAACAATTAACTGGAATATTATCCTCTGTGTATTAGTGATGACATCTAATTTAACAATTAACTGGAATATTATCCCCTGTGTATTAGTGATGATATCTAATTTAACAATTAACTGGAATATTATCACCTGTGAATTAGTGATGACATCTAATTTAACAATTAACTGGAATATTATCACCTGTGTATTAGTGATGATATCTAATTTAACAATTAACTGGAATATTATCCCCTGTGTATTAGTGATGACATCTAATTTAACAATTAACTGGAATATTATCCCCTGTGTATTAGTGATGATATCTAACTTAACAATTAACTGGAATATTATCACCTGTGTATTAGTGATGACATCTAATTTAACAATTAACTGGAATATTATCACCTGTGTATTAGTGATGACATCTAATTTGACAATTAACTGGAATATTATCACCTGTGTATTGGTGATGACATCTAATTTAACAATTAACTGGAATATTATCACCTGTGTATTAGTGATGATATCTAATTTAACAATTAACTGGAATATTATCACCTGTGTATAAGTGATGACATCTAATTTAACAATTAACTGGAATATTATCACCTGTGTATTAGTGATGACATCTAATTTAACAATTAACTGGAATATTATCGGCTGTATATTAGTGATGATATCTAATTTAACAATTAACTGGAATATTATCCCCTGTGTATTATTGATGATATCTAATTTAACAATTAACTGGAATATTATCACCTCTGTATTAGTGATGATATCTAATTTAACAATTAACTGGAATATTATCACCTGTGTATTAGTGATGATATCTAATTTAACAATTAACTGGAATATTATCACCTGTGTATTAGTGATGATATCTAATTTAACAATTAACTGGAATATTATCACCTGTGTATTAGTGATGACATCTAATTTAACAAGTAACTGGAATATTATCACCTGTGTATTAGTGATGATATCTAATTTAACAATTAACTGGAATATTATCACCTGTGTATTAGTGATGACATCTAATTTAACAATTAACTGGAATATTATCCTCTGTGTATTAGTGATGACATCTAATTTAACAATTAACTTGAATATTATCCCCTGTGTATTAGTGATGATATCTAATTTAACAATTAACTGGAATATTATCACCTGTGTATTAGTGATGATATCTAATTTAACAATTAACTGGAATATTATCCCCTGTGCATTAGTGATGACATCTAATTTAACAATTAACTGGAATATTATCCCCTGTGTATTAGTGATGATATCTAACTTAACAATTAACTGGAATATTATCACCTGTGTATTAGTGATGACATCTAATTTAACAATTAACTGGAATATTATCACCTGTGAATTAGTGATGACATCTAATTTAACAATTAACTGGAATATTATCACCTGTGTATTAGTGATGATATCTAATTTAACAATTAACTGGAATATTATCCCCTGTGCATTAGTGATGACATCTAATTTAACAATTAACTGGAATATTATCCCCTGTGTATTAGTGATGATATCTAACTTAACAATTAACTGGAATATTATCACCTGTGTATTAGTGATGACATCTAATTTAACAATTAACTGGAATATTATCACCTGTGTATTAGTGATGACATCTAATTTAACAATTAACTGGAATATTATCACCTGTGTATTGGTGATGACATCTAATTAACAATAAACTGGAATATTATCACCTGTGTATTAGTGATGACATCTAATTTAACAATTAACTGGAATATTATCACCTGTGTATTAGTGATGATATCTAATTTAACAATTAACTGGAATATTATCACCTGTGTATAAGTGATGACATCTAATTTAACAATTAACTGGAATATTATCACCTGTGTATTAGTGATGACATCTAATTTAACAATTAACTGGAATATTATCACCTGTGTATTAGTGATGATATCTAATTTAACAATTAAATGGAATATTATCACCTGTGTATTAGTGATGATATCTAATTTAACAATTAACTGGAATATTATCAGCTGTATATTAGTGATGATATCTAATTTAACAATTAACTGGAATATTATCCCCTGTGTATTAGTGATGATATCTAATTTAACAATTAACTGGAATATTATCACCTGTGTATTAGTGATGACATCTAATTTAACAATTAACTGGGATATTATCACCTGTGTATTAGTGATGATATCTAATTTAACAATTAACTGGAATATTATCACCTGTGTATTAGTGATGATATCTAATTTAACAATTAACTGGAATATTATCACCTGTGTATTAGTGATGATATCTAATTTAACAATTAACTGGAATATTATCACCTGTGTATTAGTGATGACATCTAATTTAACAAGTAACTGGAATATTATCACCTGTGTATTAGTGATGATATCTAATTTAACAATTAACTGGAATATTATCACCTGTGTATTAGTGATGACATCTAATTTAACAATTAACTGGAATATTATCACCTGTGTATTAGTGATGACATCTAATTTAACAATTAACTGGAATATTATCGGCTGTATATTAGTGATGATATCTAATTTAACAATTAACTGGAATATTATCCCCTGTGTATTATTGATGATATCTAATTTAACAATTAACTGGAATATTATCACCTCTGTATTAGTGATGATATCTAATTTAACAATTAACTGGAATATTATCACCTGTGTATTAGTGATGATATCTAATTTAACAATTAACTGGAATATTATCACCTGTGTATTAGTGATGATATCTAATTTAACAATTAACTGGAATATTATCACCTGTGTATTAGTGATGACATCTAATTTAACAAGTAACTGGAATATTATCACCTGTGTATTAGTGATGATATCTAATTTAACAATTAACTGGAATATTATCACCTGTGTATTAGTGATGACATCTAATTTAACAATTAACTGGAATATTATCCTCTGTGTATTAGTGATGACATCTAATTTAACAATTAACTTGAATATTATCCCCTGTGTATTAGTGATGATATCTAATTTAACAATTAACTGGAATATTATCACCTGTGTATTAGTGATGATATCTAATTTAACAATTAACTGGAATATTATCCCCTGTGCATTAGTGATGACATCTAATTTAACAATTAACTGGAATATTATCCCCTGTGTATTAGTGATGATATCTAACTTAACAATTAACTGGAATATTATCACCTGTGTATTAGTGATGACATCTAATTTAACAATTAACTGGAATATTATCACCTGTGAATTAGTGATGACATCTAATTTAACAATTAACTGGAATATTATCACCTGTGTATTAGTGATGATATCTAATTTAACAATTAACTGGAATATTATCCCCTGTGCATTAGTGATGACATCTAATTTAACAATTAACTGGAATATTATCCCCTGTGTATTAGTGATGATATCTAACTTAACAATTAACTGGAATATTATCACCTGTGTATTAGTGATGACATCTAATTTAACAATTAACTGGAATATTATCACCTGTGTATTAGTGATGACATCTAATTTAACAATTAACTGGAATATTATCACCTGTGTATTGGTGATGACATCTAATTAACAATAAACTGGAATATTATCACCTGTGTATTAGTGATGACATCTAATTTAACAATTAACTGGAATATTATCACCTGTGTATTAGTGATGATATCTAATTTAACAATTAACTGGAATATTATCACCTGTGTATAAGTGATGACATCTAATTTAACAATTAACTGGAATATTATCACCTGTGTATTAGTGATGACATCTAATTTAACAATTAACTGGAATATTATCACCTGTGTATTAGTGATGATATCTAATTTAACAATTAAATGGAATATTATCACCTGTGTATTAGTGATGATATCTAATTTAACAATTAACTGGAATATTATCAGCTGTATATTAGTGATGATATCTAATTTAACAATTAACTGGAATATTATCCCCTGTGTATTAGTGATGATATCTAATTTAACAATTAACTGGAATATTATCACCTGTGTATTAGTGATGACATCTAATTTAACAATTAACTGGGATATTATCACCTGTGTATTAGTGATGATATCTAATTTAACAATTAACTGGAATATTATCACCTGTGTATTAGTGATGATATCTAATTTAACAATTAACTGGAATATTATCACCTGTGTATTAGTGATGATATCTAATTTAACAATTAACTGGAATATTATCACCTGTGTATTAGTGATGACATCTAATTTAACAAGTAACTGGAATATTATCACCTGTGTATTAGTGATGATATCTAATTTAACAATTAACTGGAATATTATCACCTGTGTATTAGTGATGACATCTAATTTAACAATTAACTGGAATATTATCACCTGTGTATTAGTGATGACATCTAATTTAACAATTAACTGGAATATTATCACCTGTGTATTAGTGATGACATCTAATTTAACAATTAACTGGAATATTATCCCCTGTGTATTAGTGATGATATCTAATTTAACAATTAACTGGAATATTATCACCTGTGTATTAGTGATGATATCTAATTTAACAATTAACTGGAATATTATCCCCTGTGTATTAGTGATGACATCTAATTTAACAATTAACTGGAATATTATCCCCTGTATATTAGTGATGATATCTAATTTAACAATTAACTGGAATATTATCACCTGTGTATTAGTGATGACATCTAATTTAACAATTAACTGGAATATTATCACCTGTGTATTAGTGATGACATCTAATTTAACAATTAACTGGAATATTATCACCTGTGTATTAATGATGACATCTAATTTAACAATTAACTGGAATATTATCACCTGTGTATTAGTGAAGACATCTAATTTAACAATTAACTGGAATATTATCACCTGTGTATTAGTGATGATATCTAATTTAACAATTAACTGGAATATTATCACCTGTGTATAAGTGATGACATCTAATTTAACAATTAACTGGAATATTATCACCTGTGTATTAGTGATGACATCTAATTTAACAATTAACTGGAATATTATCACCTGTGTATTAGTGATGGTATCTAATTTAACAATTAACTGGAATATTATCACCTGTGTATTAGTGATGACATCTAATTTGACAATTAACTGGAATATTATCCCCTGTATATTAGTGATGATATCTAATTTAACAATTAACTGGAATATTATCACCTGTGTATTAGTGATGATATCTAATTTAACAATTAACTGGAATATTATCACCTGTGTATTAGTGATGATATCTAATTTAACAATTAACTGGAATATTATCCCCTGTGCATTAGTGATGACATCTAATTTAACAATTAACTGGAATATTATCCCCTGTGTATTAGTGATGATATCAAACTTAACAATTAACTGGAATATTATCACCTGTGTATTAGTGATGACATCTAATTTAACAATTAACTGGAATATTATCACCTGTGTATTAGTGATGACATCTAATTTAACAATTAACTGGAATATTATCACCTGTGTATTGGTGATGACATCTAATTAACAATAAACTGGAATATTATCACCTGTGTATTAGTGATGACATCTAATTTAACAATTAACTGGAATATTATCACCTGTGTATTAGTGATGATATCTAATTTAACAATTAACTGGAATATTATCACCTGTGTATAAGTGATGACATCTAATTTAACAATTAACTGGAATATTATCACCTGTGTATTAGTGATGACATCTAATTTAACAATTAACTGGAATATTATCACCTGTGTATTAGTGATGATATCTAATTTAACAATTAAATGGAATATTATCACCTGTGTATTAGTGATGATATCTAATTTAACAATTAACTGGAATATTATCAGCTGTATATTAGTGATGATATCTAATTTAACAATTAACTGGAATATTATCCCCTGTGTATTAGTGATGATATCTAATTTAACAATTAACTGGAATATTATCACCTGTGTATTAGTGATGACATCTAATTTAACAATTAACTGGGATATTATCACCTGTGTATTAGTGATGATATCTAATTTAACAATTAACTGGAATATTATCACCTGTGTATTAGTGATGATATCTAATTTAACAATTAACTGGAATATTATCACCTGTGTATTAGTGATGATATCTAATTTAACAATTAACTGGAATATTATCACCTGTGTATTAGTGATGACATCTAATTTAACAAGTAACTGGAATATTATCACCTGTGTATTAGTGATGATATCTAATTTAACAATTAACTGGAATATTATCACCTGTGTATTAGTGATGACATCTAATTTAACAATTAACTGGAATATTATCACCTGTGTATTAGTGATGACATCTAATTTAACAATTAACTGGAATATTATCACCTGTGTATTAGTGATGACATCTAATTTAACAATTAACTGGAATATTATCCCCTGTGTATTAGTGATGATATCTAATTTAACAATTAACTGGAATATTATCACCTGTGTATTAGTGATGATATCTAATTTAACAATTAACTGGAATATTATCCCCTGTGTATTAGTGATGACATCTAATTTAACAATTAACTGGAATATTATCCCCTGTATATTAGTGATGATATCTAATTTAACAATTAACTGGAATATTATCACCTGTGTATTAGTGATGACATCTAATTTAACAATTAACTGGAATATTATCACCTGTGTATTAGTGATGACATCTAATTTAACAATTAACTGGAATATTATCACCTGTGTATTAATGATGACATCTAATTTAACAATTAACTGGAATATTATCACCTGTGTATTAGTGAAGACATCTAATTTAACAATTAACTGGAATATTATCACCTGTGTATTAGTGATGATATCTAATTTAACAATTAACTGCAATATTATCACCTGTGTATAAGTGATGACATCTAATTTAACAATTAACTGGAATATTATCACCTGTGTATTAGTGATGACATCTAATTTAACAATTAACTGGAATATTATCACCTGTGTATTAGTGATGGTATCTAATTTAACAATTAACTGGAATATTATCACCTGTGTATTAGTGATGACATCTAATTTGACAATTAACTGGAATATTATCACCTGTGTATTAGTGATGACATCTAATTTGACAATTAACTGGAATATTATCACCTGTGTATTAGTGATGATATCTAATTTGACAATTAACTGGAATATTATCCCTGTGTATTAGTGATGACATCTAATTTAACAATTAACTGGAATATTATCACCTGTGTATTAGTGATGACATCTAATTTAACAATTAACTGGAATATTATCACCTGTGTATTAGTGATGACATCTAATTTAACAATTAACTGGAATATTATCCCCTGTGTATTAGTGATGATATCTAATTTAACAATTAACTGGAATATTATCCCCTGTGTATTAGTGATGACATCTAATTTAACAATTAACTGGAATATTATCACCTGTGTATTAGTGATGATATCTAATTTAACAATTAACTGGAATATTATCACCTGTGTATTAGTGATGACATCTAATTTAACAATTAACTGGAATATTATCACCTGTATATTAGTGATGACTTCTAATTTAACAATTAACTGGAATATTATCACCTGTGTATTAGTGATGATATCTAATTTAACAATTAACTGGAATATTATCACCTGTATATTAGTGATGACTTCTAATTTAACAATTAACTGGAATATTATCACCTGTGTATTAGTGATGATATCTAATTTAACAATTAACTGGAATATTATCACCTGTGTATAAGTGATGACATCTAATTTAACAATTAACTGGAATATTATCAGCTGTGTATTAGTGATGACATCTAATTTAACAATTAACTGGAATATTATCACCTGTGTATTAGTGATGATATCTAATTTAACAATTAAATGGAATATTATCACCTGTGTATTAGTGATGATATCTAATTTAACAATTAACTGGAATATTATCAGCTGTATATTAGTGATGATATCTAATTTAACAATTAACTGGAATATTATCCCCTGTGTATTAGTGATGATATCTAATTTAACAATTAACTGGAATATTATCACCTGTGTATTAGTGATGACATCTAATTTAACAATTAACTGGGATATTATCACCTGTGTATTAGTGATGATATCTAATTTAACAATTAACTGGAATATTATCACCTGTGTATTAGTGATGATATCTAATTTAACAATTAACTGGAATATTATCACCTGTGTATTAGTGATGATATCTAATTTAACAATTAACTGGAATATTATCACCTGTGTATTAGTGATGACATCTAATTTAACAAGTAACTGGAATATTATCACCTGTGTATTAGTGATGATATCTAATTTAACAATTAACTGGAATATTATCACCTGTGTATTAGTGATGACATCTAATTTAACAATTAACTGGAATATTATCACCTGTGTATTAGTGATGACATCTAATTTAACAATTAACTGGAATATTATCACCTGTGTATTAGTGATGACATCTAATTTAACAATTAACTGGAATATTATCCCCTGTGTATTAGTGATGATATCTAATTTAACAATTAACTGGAATATTATCACCTGTGTATTAGTGATGATATCTAATTTAACAATTAACTGGAATATTATCCCCTGTGTATTAGTGATGACATCTAATTTAACAATTAACTGGAATATTATCCCCTGTATATTAGTGATGATATCTAATTTAACAATTAACTGGAATATTATCACCTGTGTATTAGTGATGACATCTAATTTAACAATTAACTGGAATATTATCACCTGTGTATTAGTGATGACATCTAATTTAACAATTAACTGGAATATTATCACCTGTGTATTAATGATGACATCTAATTTAACAATTAACTGGAATATTATCACCTGTGTATTAGTGAAGACATCTAATTTAACAATTAACTGGAATATTATCACCTGTGTATTAGTGATGATATCTAATTTAACAATTAACTGGAATATTATCACCTGTGTATAAGTGATGACATCTAATTTAACAATTAACTGGAATATTATCACCTGTGTATTAGTGATGACATCTAATTTAACAATTAACTGGAATATTATCACCTGTGTATTAGTGATGGTATCTAATTTAACAATTAACTGGAATATTATCACCTGTGTATTAGTGATGACATCTAATTTGACAATTAACTGGAATATTATCACCTGTGTATTAGTGATGACATCTAATTTGACAATTAACTGGAATATTATCACCTGTGTATTAGTGATGATATCTAATTTGACAATTAACTGGAATATTATCCCTGTGTATTAGTGATGACATCTAATCTAACAATTAACTGGAATATTATCACCTGTGTATTAGTGATGACATCTAATTTAACAATTAACTGGAATATTATCACCTGTGTATTAGTGATGACATCTAATTTAACAATTAACTGGAATATTATCCCCTGTGTATTAGTGATGATATCTAATTTAACAATTAACTGGAATATTATCCCCTGTGTATTAGTGATGACATCTAATTTAACAATTAACTGGAATATTATCACCTGTGTATTAGTGATGATATCTAATTTAACAATTAACTGGAATATTATCACCTGTGTATTAGTGATGACATCTAATTTAACAATTAACTGGAATATTATCACCTGTATATTAGTGATGACTTCTAATTTAACAATTAACTGGAATATTATCACCTGTGTATTAGTGATGATATCTAATTTAACAATTAACTGGAATATTATCACCTGTGTATTAGTGATGACATCTAATTTAACAATTAACTGGAATATTATCACCTGTGTATTAGTGATGATATCTAATTTAACAATTAACTGGAATATTATCCCCTGTGTATTAGTGATGACATCCAATTTAACAATTAACTGGAATATTATCACCTGTGTATTAGTGATGATATCTAATTTAACAATTAACTGGAATATTATCACCTGTGTATTAGTGATGACATCTAATTTAACAATTAACTGGAATATTATCCCTGTGTATTAGTGATGACATCTAATTTAACAATTAACTGGAATATTATCCCCTGTGTATTAGTGATGATACCTAATTTAACAAGTAACTGGAATATTATCACCTGTGTATTAGTGATGACATCTAATTTAACAATTAACTGGAATATTTTCACCTGTGTATTAGTGATGATATCTAATTTAACAATTAACTGGAATATTATCACCTGTGTATTAGTGATGACATCTAATTTAACAAGTAACTGGAATATTATCACCTGTGTATTAGTGATGATATCTAATTTAACAATTAACTGGAATATTATCACCTGTGTATTAGTGATGACATCTAATTTAACAATTAACTGGAATATTATCACCTGTGTATTAGTGATGACATCTAATTTAACAATTAACTGGAATATTATCACCTGTGTATTAGTGATGACATCTAATTTAACAATTAACTGGAATATTATCCCCTGTGTATTAGTGATGATATCTAATTTAACAATTAACTGGAATATTATCACCTGTGTATTAGTGATGATATCTAATTTAACAATTAACTGGAATATTATCCCCTGTGTATTAGTGATGACATCTAATTTAACAATTAACTGGAATATTATCCCCTGTATATTAGTGATGATATCTAATTTAACAATTAACTGGAATATTATCACCTGTGTATTAGTGATGACATCTAATTTAACAATTAACTGGAATATTATCACCTGTGTATTAGTGATGACATCTAATTTAACAATTAACTGGAATATTATCACCTGTGTATTAATGATGACATCTAATTTAACAATTAACTGGAATATTATCACCTGTGTATTAGTGAAGACATCTAATTTAACAATTAACTGGAATATTATCACCTGTGTATTAGTGATGATATCTAATTTAACAATTAACTGGAATATTATCACCTGTGTATAAGTGATGACATCTAATTTAACAATTAACTGGAATATTATCATCTGTGTATTAGTGATGGTATCTAATTTAACAATTAACTGGAATATTATCACCTGTGTATTAGTGATGACATCTAATTTGACAATTAACTGGAATATTATCACCTGTGTATTAGTGATGACATCTAATTTGACAATTAACTGGAATATTATCACCTGTGTATTAGTGATGATATCTAATTTGACAATTAACTGGAATATTATCCCTGTGTATTAGTGATGACATCTAATTTAACAATTAACTGGAATATTATCACCTGTGTATTAGTGATGACATCTAATTTAACAATTAACTGGAATATTATCACCTGTGTATTAGTGATGACATCTAATTTAACAATTAACTGGAATATTATCCCCTGTGTATTAGTGATGACATCTAATTTAACAATTAACTGGAATATTATCACCTGTGTATTAGTGATGACATCTAATGTAACAATTAACTGGAATATTATCACCTGTATATTAGTGATGACATCTAATTTAACAATTAACTGGAATATTATCACCTGTGTATTAGTGATGATATCTAATTTAACAATTAACTGGAATATTATCACCTGTGTATTAGTGATGACATCTAATTTAACAATTAACTGGAATATTATCACCTGTGTATTAGTGATGATATCTAATTTAACAATTAACTGGAATATTATCCCCTGTGTATTAGTGATGACATCCAATTTAACAATTAACTGGAATATTATCACCTGTGTATTAGTGATGATATCTAATTTAACAATTAACTGGAATATTATCACCTGTGTATTAGTGATGACATCTAATTTAACAATTAACTGGAATATTATCCCTGTGTATTAGTGATGACATCTAATTTAACAATTAACTGGAATATTATCCCCTGTGTATTAGTGATGATACCTAATTTAACAAGTAACTGGAATATTATCACCTGTGTATTAGTGATGACATCTAATTTAACAATTAACTGGAATATTATCACCTGTGTATTAGTGATGATATCTAATTTAACAATTAACTGGAATATTATCACCTGTGTATTAGTGATGACATCTAATTTAACAATTAACTGGAATATTATCACCTGTGTATTAGTGATGACATCTAATTTAACAATTAACTGGAATATTATCACCTGTGTATTAGTGATGATATCTAATTTAACAATTAACTGGAATATTATCACCTGTGTATTAGTGATGACATCTAATTTAACAATTAACTGGAATATTATTCCAGGCTGCAGTGAACGGGCCTCTGGCACGGGGTCCTGCACTGTGGCTCAGAAGGGAAGGAGGGAGAACGGGAGAGCACTAGTCATCGGCGACTCGATGGTGAGGAGTACCGACAGGCGGTTCTGTGGGAGCAAGCGAGACGCACGGATGGTTTGTTGCCTCCCTGGTGCCAGGGTCCGTGATGTTTGTGATCGCGTCTTCAGGATCCTTAAAGGGGAGGGGGAGCAGCCAGAGGTCGTGGTGCACATTGGCACCAACGACGTAGGAAGGAAGGGTGGCACAGATGTTAGAAGTGAGTTTAGGGAGTTAGGCTGGAAGCTGAAAGCTCGGACGGACAGAGTTGTTATCTCTGGTTTGTTGCCGGCGCCACGTGATAGTGAGGCTAGGAATAGGGAGAGAGCACAGCTGAACACGTGGCTGCAGGAATGGTGTAGGAGGGAGGGCTTCCAGTTCTTGGATAATTGGACTGCATTCTGGGGAAGATGGGACCTGTTCAAACACGACGGGCTGCATCTGAACCAGAGGGGCACCAATATCCTGGGAGGGAGGTTTGCTAGTACTGTTCGGGAGGGTTTAAACTAGTTTGGGAGGGGGATGGGAACCGGACTTGTAGTCCAGGGACCAGTGGGTCCACTCAGAAAGACAAAGAGTGTAGTGAGGTATTGGGGAAGGTAGCACTGTCGCAGAGGACAGATGGGCACGGAGAAGGGTTGAAGTGCGTATACTTCAACGCAAGAAGCATCAGGAATAAGGTGAGTGAATTGAAGGCGTGGATGGGCACTTGGGACTACGATGTTGTGGCCATCACTGAAACGTGGATAGGTGAGGGGGAGGAATGGTTCTTGGAGGTACCTGGTTATAGATGTTTTCATAAGATTAGGAATGGTGGTAAAAGAGGTGGGGGGGGTGGCATTGTTAGTTAGAAATAGTGTAACAACTGCTGAAAGAATTTTCGAGGAGGATCTGCCGACTGAGGCACTGTGGGTTGAGGTCAGGAACAGGAAAGGAGCAGTCACCTTGATGGGAGTTTTCTATCGGCCCCCCAATAGCAGCAGGGAGGTGGAAGAGCAGATTGGGAAACAGATTTTGGAAAGGAGCAGAAGTCACAGGGTAGTAATTATGGGGGATTTCAACTTCCCAAATATTGATTGGCAACTCTTTAGATCGAATAGTTTGGATGGGGTAGTGTTTGTGCAGTATGTCCAGGAAGCTTTTCTGACTCAGTATGTAGACTGCCCGACCAGAGGGGAGGCAATATTGGATTTGGTACTAGGTAATGAACCAGGGCAAGTGATAGAGCTGTTGGTGGGCGAGCACTTTGGAGATAGTGATCACAATTCTGTAGCATTCACTGTGGTAATGGAGAGGGATAGGTATGTGCAACAGGGCAAGGTTTACAATTGGGGGAAGGGTAGATATGATGCTGTAAGGCAGGAACTGAGGAGCATAAGTTGGGAGCATATGCTGGCAGGGAAGGGCACGGTCGAAATGTGGAACTTTTTCAAGGAGCAGATAGTAGGGGCCATTGATAAGCATGTCCCTGTCAGACAGGGAAGGGATGGTCATGTGAGGGAACCGTGGTTGACAAGAGAGGTTGAGAGTCTTGTTAGGAAGAAGAAGGATGCGTATATAAGGTTGAGGAAAAAGGGCACAGGCATAGCTCTGGAGGGATACAAGATGGCCAGGAAGGATCTGAAGAAAGGGATTAGGAGAGCTAAGAGAGGGCATGAAAAATGCTTGGCGGGTAGGATAAAAGAAAACCCCAAGGCCTTTTACGCGTATGTCAGAAATATGAGGATGACTAGGGGGACCGTAGGTCCGGTCAAGGACAATAGCGGGAGACTGTGTGTTGAGCCGGAAGAGATAAGTGAGGTTTTGAATGAGTACTTCTCTTCGGTATTTACGAATGAGAAGGGGTGTATTACTGAAGAGGACGGTGTGAAACAGACTGGTAAGCTCGAGGAAGTGCTCGTTAGGAGGGAAGATGTGTTGGGGTTTTTGAATAACTTGAAGATAGACAAGTCTCCCGGGCCTGACGGGGTATATCCAAGGATGTTATGGGAAGCAAGGGATGAAATTGCAGAGCCGCTGGCAATGATCTTTTCATCTTCTCTGTTGACGGGGGTGGTACCAGGTGATTGGAGGGGGGCAAATGTTGTGCCCCTGTTCAAGAAAGGGAATAGGAACAACCCTGGGAATTACAGGCCAGTTAGTCTTACTTCGGTGGTAGGCAAGTTGATGGAAAAGGTGCTGAGGGATAGGATTTCTGAGCATCTGGAAAGACACTGCTTGATTCGGGACAGTCAGCACGGTTTTGTGAGGGGTAGGTCTTGCCTCACAAGCCTGATTGAATTCTTTGAGCAGGTGACCAAGCAAGTGGATGAGGGTAAACCAGTGGATGTGGTGTACATGGATTTTAGTAAGGCATTTGATAAGGTCCCCCATGGTAGACTTATGGAGAAAGTCAGGAGGCATGGGATAGTGGGGAATGTGGCCAGTTGGATTAAGAATTGGCTAACTGATAGAAGGCAGAGAGTGGTCTTAGATGGTAAATACTCAGCCTGGAGCCCAGTTACCAGTGGCGTGCCACAGGGATCAGTTCTGGGTCCTCTCCTGTTTGTGATTTTTATTAACGACTTGGATGAGGAAGTCGAAGGGTGGGTCAGTAAATTTGCAGATGATACAAAGGTTGGTGGAGTTGTGGATACCGAGGAGGGCTATTGTCGTCTGCAAAGGGACTTGGATAGGTTGCAGTGCTGGGCTGAAAAGTGGCAGATGGAGTTTAACCCTGAAAAGTGTGAGGTCGTCCATTTTGGAAGGACAAACACGAATGCAAAATACTGGGTTAACGGTAGGGTTCTTGGGCATGTGGAGGAGCAGAGAGACCTTGGGGTCTATGTGCATAGATCGTTGAAAGTTGCAACTCAAGTGGATAGGGCTGTGAAGAAGGCATATGGGGTGTTAGCGTTCATTAGCAGAGGGATTGAATTTAAGAGCCGTGAGGTGATGATGCAGCTGTACAGGACCTTGGTAAGGCCTCATTTGGAGTACTGTGTGCAGTTCTGGTCGCCTCATTTTAGGAAGGATGTGGAAGCCTTGGAGAGGGTGCAGAGGAGATTTACCAGGATGTTGCCTGGAATGGAGAATAAGTCTTACGAGGAAAGGCTGAACATTCTAGGCCTCTTCTCATTAGAACGGAGAAGGATGAGGGGTGACATGATAGAGGTTTATAAGATGATCAGGGGAATAGATAGGGTAGACAGTCAGAAACTTTTTCCCCGGGTGGAGCAAAGCGTTACAAGGGGTCATAAATTTAAGGTGAAGGGTGGGAGATATAAGGGGGATGTCAGGGGAAGGTTCTTTACCCAGAGAGTGGTCGGGGCATGGAATGCCTTGCCTGGGGAAGTTGTTGAGTCAGAAACTTTAGGGACTTTCAAACGGCTTTTAGATAGGTATATGGATAAAGGAGAATGATGGGGTATAGATTAAATTGTCCTTGACAGAGGACAAAGGATCGGCACAACATCGTGGGCCGAAGGGCCTGTTCTGTGCTGTATTTTCTATGTTTCTATGTTTCTATGTTATCACCTGTGTATTAGTGATGACATCTAATTTAACAATTAACTGGAATATTATCACCTGTGTATTAGTGATGATATCTAATTTAACAATTAACTGGAATATTATCACCTGTGTATTAGTGATGATATCTAATTTAACAATTAACTGGAATATTATCACCTGTGTATTAGTGATGATATCTAATTTAACAATTAACTGGAATATTATCACCTGTGTATTAGTGATGACATCTAATTTAACAATTAACTGGAATATTATCACCTGTGTATTAGTGATGACATCTAATTTAACAATTAACTGGAATAATATCACCTGTGTATTAGTGATGATATCTAATTTAACAATTAACTGGAATATTATCCCCTGTGTCTTAGTGATGATATCTAATTTAACAATTAACTGGAATATTATCACCTGTGTATTAGTGATGACATCTAATTTAACAATTTACTGGAATATTATCACCTGTGTATTAGTGATGACAGCTAATTTAACAATTAACTGGAATATTATCACCTGTGTATTAGTGATGACATCTAATTTAACAAGTAACTGGAATATTATCACCTGTGTATTAGTGATGACATCTAATTTAACAATTAACTGGAATATTATCACCTGTGTATTAGTGATGACATCAAATTAAAAAATTAACTGGAATATTATCACCTGTGTATTGGTGATGACATCTAATTTAACAATTAACTGGAATATTATCACCTGTGCATTAGTGATGACATCTAATTTAACAATTAACTGGAATATTATCACCTGTGTATCAGTGATGATATCTAATTTAACAATTAACTGGAATATTATCACCTGTGTATAAGTGATGACATCTAATTTAACAATTAACTGGAATATTATCACCTGTGTATTAGTGATGACATCTAATTTAACAATTAACTGGAATATTATCCCCTGTGTATTAGTGATGACATCTAATTTAACAATTAACTGGAATATTATCACCTGTGTATTCGTGATGATATCTAATTTAACAATTAACTGGAATATTATCACCTGTGTATTAGTGATGATATCTAATTTAACAATTAACTGGAATATTATCACCTGTGTATTAGTGATGATATCTAATTTAACAATTAACTGGAATATTATCACCTGTGTATTAGTGATGATATCTAATTTAACAATTAACTGGAATATTATCCCCTGTGTATTAGTGATGACATCTAATTTAACAATTAACTGGAATATTATCACCTGTGTATTACTGATGATATCTAATTTAACAATTAACTGGAATATTATCCCCTGTGTATTAGTGATGATATCTAATTTAACAATTAACTGGAATATTATCCCCTGTGTATTAGTGATGACATCTAATTTAACAATTAACTGGAATATTATCCCCTGTGTATTAGTGATGATATCTAATTTAACAATTAACTGGAATATTATCACCTGTGTATTAGTGATGACATCTAATTTAACAATTAACTGGAATATTATCACCTGTGTATTAGTGATGACATCTAATTTAACAATTAACTGGAATAATATCACCTGTGTATTAGTGATGATATCTAATTTAACAATTAACTGGAATATTATCCCCTGTGTCTTAGTGATGATATCTAATTTAACAATTAACTGGAATATTATCCCCTGTGTATTAGTGATGACATCTAATTTAACAATTAACTGGAATATTATCACCTGTGTATTAGTGATGACAGCTAATTTAACAATTAACTGGAATATTATCACCTGTGTATTAGTGATGACATCTAATTTAACAAGTAACTGGAATATTATCTCCTGTGTATTAGTGATGATATCTAATTTAACAATTAACTGGAATATTATCACCTGTGTATTAGTGATGACATCTAATTTAACAATTAACTGGAATATTATCACCTGTGTATTAGTGATGACATCAAATTAAAAAATTAACTGGAATATTATCACCTGTGTATTGGTGATGACATCTAATTTAACAATTAACTGGAATATTATCACCTGTGCATTAGTGATGACATCTAATTTAACAATTAACTGGAATATTATCACCTGTGTATCAGTGATGATATCTAATTTAACAATTAACTGGAATATTATCACCTGTGTATAAGTGATGACATCTAATTTAACAATTAACTGGAATATTATCACCTGTGTATTAGTGATGACATCTAATTTAACAATTAACTGGAATATTATCACCTGTGTATTAGTGATGATATCTAATTTAACAATTAAATGCAATATTATCACCTGTGTATTAGTGATGATATCTAATTTAACAATTAACTGGAATATTATCACCTGTGTATTAGTGATGATATCTAATTTAACAATTAACTGGAATATTATCCCCTGTGTATTAGTGATGACATCTAATTTAACAATTAACTGGAATATTATCACCTGTGTATTAGTGATGACATCTAATTTAACAATTAACTGGAATATTATCACCTGTGTATTATTGATGATATCTAATTTAACAATTAACTGGAATATTATCACCTGTGTATTAGTGATGATATCTAATTTAACAATTAACTGGAATATTATCACCTGTGTATTAGTGATGATATCTAATTTAACAATTAACTGGAATATTATCACCTGTGTATTAGTGATGATATCTAATTTAACAGTTAACTGGAATATTATCACCTGTGTATTAGTGATGATATCTAATTTAACAATTAACTGGAATATTATCACCTGTGTATTAGTGATGACATCTAATTTAAAAAGTAACTGGAATATTATCACCTGTGTATTAGTGATGATATCTAATTTAACAATTAACTGGAATATTATCACCTGTGTATTAGTGATGACATCTAATTTAACAATTAACTGGAATATTATCCTCTGTGTATTAGTGATGACATCTAATTTAACAATTAACTGGAATATTATCCCCTGTGTATTAGTGATGATATCTAATTTAACAATTAACTGGAATATTATCACCTGTGAATTAGTGATGATATCTAATTTAACAATTAACTGGAATATTATCACCTGTGTATTAGTGATGACATCTAATTTAAAAAGTAACTGGAATATTATCAAAAGTATTAGTGATGATATCTAATTTAACAATTAACTGGAATATTATCACCTGTGTATTAGTGATGACATCTAATTTAACAATTAACTGGAATATTATCCTCTGCGTATTAGTGATGACATCTAATTTAACAATTAACTGGAATATTATCCCCTGTGTATTAGTGATGATATCTAATTTAACAATTAACTGGAATATTATCACCTGTGAATTAGTGATGACATCTAATTTAACAATTAACTGGAATATTATCACCTGTGTATTAGTGATGATATCTAATTTAACAATTAACTGGAATATTATCCCCTGTGTATTAGTGATGACATCTAATTTAACAATTAACTGGAATATTATCCCCTGTGTATTAGTGATGATATCTAATTTAACAATTAACTGGAATATTATCACCTGTGTATTAGTGATGACATCTAATTTAACAATTAACTGGAATATTATCACCTGTGTATTAGTGATGATATCTAATTTAACAATTAACTGGAATATTATCCCCTGTGTATTAGTGATGACATCTAATTTAACAATTAACTGGAATATTATCACCTGTGTATTAGTGATGATATCTAATTTAACAATTAACTGGAATATTATCACCTGTGTATAAGTGATGACATCTAATTTAACAATTAACTGGAATATTATCACCTGTGTATTAGTGATGACATCTAATTTAACAATTAACTGGAATATTATCACCTGTGTATTAGTGATGATATCTAATTTAACAATTGAATGCAATATTATCACCTGTGTATTAGTGATGATATCTAATTTAACAATTAACTGGAATATTATCACCTGTGTATTAGTGATGATATCTAATTTAACAATTAACTGGAATATTATCCCCTGTGTATTAGTGATGATATCTAATTTAACAATTAACTGGAATATTATCACCTGTGTATTAGTGATGACATCTAATTTAACAATTAACTGGAATATTATCACCTGTGTATTAGTGATGATATCTAATTTAACAATTAACTGGAATATTATCACCTGTGTATTAGTGATGATATCTAATTTAACAATTAACTGGAATATTATCACCTGTGTATTAGTGATGATATCTAATTTAACAATTAACTGGAATATTATCACCTGTGTATTAGTGATGACATCTAATTTAAAAAGTAACTGGAATATTATCACCTGTGTATTAGTGATGATATCTAATTTAACAATTAACTGGAATATTATCACCTGTGTATTAGTGATGACATCTAATTTAACAATTAACTGGAATATTATCCTCTGTGTATTAGTGATGACATCTAATTTAACAATTAACTGGAATATTATCCCCTGTGTATTAGTGATGATATCTAATTTAACAATTAACTGGAATATTATCACCTGTGAATTAGTGATGACATCTAATTTAACAATTAACTGGAATATTATCACCTGTGTATTAGTGATGATATCTAATTTAACAATTAACTGGAATATTATCCCCTGTGTATTAGTGATGACATCTAATTTAACAATTAACTGGAATATTATCCGCTGTGTATTAGTGATGATATCTAATTTAACAATTAACTGGAATATTATCACCTGTGTATTAGTGATGACATCTAATTTAACAATTAACTGGAATATTATCACCTGTGTATTAGTGATGACATCTAATTTAACAATTAACTGGAATATTATCACCTGTGTATTAGTGAAGACATCTAATTTAACAATTAACTGGAATATTATCACCTGTGTATTAGTGATGATATCTAATTTAACAACTAACTGGAATATTATCACCTGTGTATAAGTGATGACATCTAATTTAACAATTAACTGGAATATTATCACCTGTGTATTAGTGATGACATCTAATTTAACAATTAACTGGAATATTATCACCTGTGTATTAGTGATGATATCTAATTTAACAATTGAATGCAATATTATCACCTGTGTATTAGTGATGATATCTAATTTAACAATTAACTGGAATATTATCACCTGTGTATTAGTGATGATATCTAATTTAACAATTAACTGGAATATTATCCCCTGTGTATTAGTGATGATATCTAATTTAACAATTAACTGGAATATTATCACCTGTGTATTAGTGATGACATCTAATTTAACAATTAACTGGAATATTATCACCTGTGTATTAGTGATGATATCTAATTTAACAATTAACTGGAATATTATCACCTGTGTATTAGTGATGATATCTAATTTAACAATTAACTGGAATATTATCACCTGTGTATTAGTGATGATATCTAATTTAACAATTAACTGGAATATTATCACCTGTGTATTAGTGATGACATCTAATTTAAAAAGTAACTGGAATATTATCACCTGTGTATTAGTGATGATATCTAATTTAACAATTAACTGGAATATTATCACCTGTGTATTAGTGATGACATCTAATTTAACAATTAACTGGAATATTATCCTCTGTGTATTAGTGATGACATCTAATTTAACAATTAACTGGAATATTATCCCCTGTGTATTAGTGATGATATCTAATTTAACAATTAACTGGAATATTATCACCTGTGAATTAGTGATGACATCTAATTTAACAATTAACTGGAATATTATCACCTGTGTATTAGTGATGATATCTAATTTAACAATTAACTGGAATATTATCCCCTGTGTATTAGTGATGACATCTAATTTAACAATTAACTGGAATATTATCCCCTGTGTATTAGTGATGATATCTAATTTAACAATTAACTGGAATATTATCACCTGTGTATTAGTGATGACATCTAATTTAACAATTAACTGGAATATTATCACCTGTGTATTAGTGATGACATCTAATTTAACAATTAACTGGAATATTATCACCTGTGTATTAGTGAAGACATCTAATTTAACAATTAACTGGAATATTATCACCTGTGTATTAGTGATGATATCTAATTTAACAACTAACTGGAATATTATCACCTGTGTATAAGTGATGACATCTAATTTAACAATTAACTGGAATATTATCACCTGTGTATTAGTGATGACATCTAATTTAACAATTAACTGGAATATTATCACCTGTGTATTAGTGATGATATCTAACTTAACAATTAACTGGAATATTATCACCTGTGTATTAGTGATGACATCTAATTTGACAATTAACTGGAATATTATCACCTGTGTATTAGTGATGACATCTAATTTGGCAATTAACTGGAATATTATCACCTGTGTATTAGTGATGATATCTAATTTGACAATTAACTGGAATATTATCCCCTGTGTATTAGTGATGACATCTAATTTAACAATTAACTGGAATATTATCACCTGTGTATTAGTGATGACATCTAATTTAACAATTAACTGGAATATTATCACCTGTGTATCAGTGATGACATCTAATTTAACAATTAACTGGAATATTATCCCCTGTGTATTAGTGATGATATCTAATTTAACAATTAACTGGAATATTATCCCCTGTGTATTATTGATGACATCTAATTTAACAATTAACTGGAATATTATCACCTGTGTATTAGTGATGATATCTAATTTAACAATTAACTGGAATATTGTCACCTGTGTATTAGTGATGACATCTAATTTAACAATTAACTGGAATATTATCACCTGTGTATTAGTGATGACATCTAATTTAACAATTAACTGGAATATTATCACCTGTGTATTAGTGATGATATCTAATTTAACAATTAACTGGAATATTATCACCTGTGTATTAGTGATGACATCTAATTTAACAATTAACTGGAATATTATCACCTGTGTATTAGTGATGATATCTAATTTAACAATTAACTGGAATATTATCCCCTGTGTATTAGTGATGACATCCAATTTAACAATTAACTGGAATATTATCACCTGTGTATTAGTGATGATATCTAACTTAACAATTAACTGGAATATTATCACCTGTGTATTATTGATGACATCTAATTTAACAATTAACTGGAATATTATACCCTGTGTATTAGTGATGACATCAAATTTAACAATTAACTGGAATATTATCCCCTGTGTATTAGTGATGATATCTAATTTAACAATTAACTGGAATATTATCACCTGTGTATTAGTGATGACATCTAATTTAACAATTAACTGGAATATTATCACCTGTGCATTAGTGATGACATCTAATTTAACAATTAACTGGAATATTATCTCCTGTGTATTAGTTATGATATCTAATTTAACAATTAACTGGAATATTATCACCTGTGTATTAGTGATGATATCTAATTTAACAATTAACTGGAATATTATCACCCGTGTATTAGTGATGACATCTAATTTAACAATTAACTGGAATATTATCACCTGTGTATTAGTGATGATATCTAATTTAACAATTAACTGGAATATTATCACCTGTGTATTAGTGATGATATCTAATTTAACAATTAACTGGAATATTATCCCCCGTGTATTAGTGATGATATCTAATTTAACAATTAACTGGAATATTATCACCTGTGTATTCGTGATGATATCTAATTTAACAATTAACTGGAATATTATCACCTGAGTATTAGTGATGATATCTAATTTAACAATTAACTGGAATATTATCACCTGTGTATTAGTGATGATATCTAATTTAACAATTAACTGGAATATTATCACCTGTGTATTAGTGATGACATCTAATTTAACAATTAACTGGAATATTATCACCTGTGTATTAGTGATGATATCTAATTTAACAATTAACTGGAATATTATCACCTGTGTATTAGTGATGATATCTAATTTAACAATTAACTGGACTATTATCACCTGTGTATTAGTGATGACATCTAATTTAACAATTAACTGGAATATTATCACCTGTGTATTAGTGATGATATCTAATTTAACAATTAACTGGAATATTATCACCTGTGTATTAGTGATGATATCTAATTTAACAATTAACTGGAATATTATCCCCTGTGTATTAGTGATGATATCTAATTTAACAAGTAACTGGAATATTATCACCTGTGTATTAGTGATGATATCTAATTTAACAATTAACTGGAATATTATCACCTGAGTATTAGTGATGATATCTAATTTAACAATTGACTGGAATATTATCACCTGTGTATTAGTGATGACATCTAATTGAACAATTAACTGGAATATTATCACCTTTGTATTAGTGATGATATCTAATTTAACAATTAACTGGAATATTATCACCTGTGTATTAGTGATGACATCTAATTTAACAATTAACTGGAATATTATCACCTGTGTATTAGTGATGATATCTAATTTAACAATTAACTGGAATATTATCACCTGTGTATTAGTGATGACATCTAATTTAACAATTAACTGGAATATTATCACCTGTGTATTAGTGATGATATCTAATTTAACAATTAACTGGAATATTATCACCTGTGTATTAGTGATGACATCTAATTTAACAATTAACTGGAATATTATCACCTGTGTATTAGTGATGACATCTAATTTAACAATTAACTGGAATATTATCACCTGTGTATTAGTTATGATATCTAATTTAACAATTAACTGGAATATTATCACCTGTGTATTAGTGATGATATCTAATTTAACAATTAACTGGAATATTATCACCTGTGTATTAGTGATGACATCTAATTTAACAATTAACTGGAATATTATCACCTGTGTATTAGTGATGATATCTAATTTAACAATTAACTGGAATATTATCACCTGTGTATTAGTGATGATATCTAATTTAACAATTAACTGGAATATTATCCCCCGTGTATTAGTGATGATATCTAATTTAACAATTAACTGGAATATTATCACCTGTGTATTAGTGATGATATCTAATTTAACAATTAACTGGAATATTATCACCTGTGTATTAGTGATGATATCTAATTTAACAATTAACTGGAATATTATCACCTGTGTATTAGTGATGATATCTAATTTAACAATTAACTGGACTATTATCACCTGTGTATTCGTGATGACATCTAATTTAACAATTAACTGGAATATTATCACCTGTGTATTAGTGATGATATCTAATTTAACAATTAACTGGAATATTATCACCTGTGTATTAGTGATGATATCTAATTTAACAATTAACTGGAATATTATCCCCTGTGTATTAGTGATGATATCTAATTTAACAATTAACTGCAATATTACCACCTGTGTATTAGTGATGATATCTAATTTAACAATTAACTGGAATATTATCACCTGTGTATTAGTGATGACATCTAATTTAACAATTAACTGGAATATTATCACCTTTGTATTAGTGATGATATCTAATTTAACAATTAACTGGAATATTATCACCTGTGTATTAGTGATGACATCTAATTTAACAATTAACTGGAATATTATCACCTGTGTATTAGTGATGATATCTAATTTAACAATTAACTGGAATATTATCACCTGTGTATTAGTGATGACATCTAATTTAACAATTAACTGGAATATTATCACCTGTGTATTAGTGATGATATCTAATTTAACAATTAACTGGAATATTATCACCTTTGTATTAGTGATGATATCTAATTTAACAATTAACTGGAATATTATCACCTGTGTATCAGTGATGATATCTAATTTAACAATCAACTGGAATATTATCCCCTGTGTATTAGTGATGACATCTAATTTAACAATGAACTGGAATATTATCACCTGTGTATTAGTGATGATATCTAATTTAACAATTAACTGGAATATTAGCACCTGTGTATTAGTGATGATATCTATTTTAACAATTAACTGGAATATTATCACCTGTGTATTAGTGATGATATCTAATTTAACAATTAAATGGAATATTATCACCTGTGTATTAGTGATGATATCTAATTTAACAATTAACTGGAATATTATCACCTGTGTATTAGTGATGATATCTAATTTAACAGTCAATTACTATCATCCTGACTGTCAGTCCATTCTGCTAAACTATCAATGTCCTGTTTCAGTCAATTCCAATCATCCTGACTGTCTGTACATTCTGCTAAACTATCCATGTCCTGTTTCAGTCAATTACTATCATCCTGACTGTCTGTCCGTTCTGTTAACCTATCAATGTCCTGTTTCAGTCAATTACTATCATCCTGACTGTCTGTCCATTCTGCTAAACTATCAATGTCCTGTTTCTGTCAATTACTATCATCCTGACTGTCTGTCCATTCTGCTAAACTATCCATGTCCTGTTTCAGTCAATTACTATCATCCTGACTGTCTGTCCATTCTGTTAACCTATCAATGTCCTGTTTCAGTCAATTACTATCATCCTGACTGTCTGTCCATTCTGCTGAACTGTCCATGTCCTGTTTCAGTCAATTACTATCATCCTGACTGTCTGTCCATTCTGCTAATCTATCCATGTCCTGTTTCAGTCAATTACTATCATCCTGACTGTCTGTCCATTCTGATAAATTATCAATGTCCTGTTTCAGTCAATTACTATCATCCTGACTGTCTGTCCATTCTGCTAAACTATCAATGTCCTGTTTCAATCAATTAATATCATCCTGACTGTCTATCCATTCTGCTAAACTATCCATGTCCTGTTTCAGTCAATTACTATCATCCTGACTGTCTGTCCATTCTGCTAAACTATCAGTGTCCTGTTTCAGTCAATTACTATCATCCTGACTGTCTGTCCTTTCTGCTAAACTATCCATGTCCTGTTTCAGTCAATTACTATCATCCTGACTGTCTGTCCATTCTGCTAAACTATCAATGTCCTGTTTCAGTCAATTACTATCATCCTGACTGTCTGTCCATTCTGCTAAACTATCAATGTCCTGTTCCAGTCAATTAATATCATCCTGACTGTCTGTCCATTCTGCTAAACTATCAATGTCCTGTTTCAGTCAATTAATATCATCCTGACTGTCTATCCATTCTGCTAAACTATCCATGTCCTGTTTCAGTCAATTACTTTCATCCTGACTGTCTGTCCATTCTGCTAAACTATCAATGTCCTGTTTCAGTCAATTACTATCATCCTGACTCTCTGTCCATTCTGCTAAACTATCCATGTACTCTTCCAGTCAACTACTATCATCCTGACTGTCTGTCCATTCTGCTAAACTATCCATGTCCTGTTTCAGTCAATTACTATCATCCTGACTCTCTGTCCATTCTGCGAAACTATCAATGTCCTGTTTCAGTCAATTAATATCATCCTGACTGTCTGTCCATTCTGCGAAACTATCAATGTCCTGTTTCAGTCAATTACTATCATCCTGACTGTCTGTCCATTCTGCTAAACTATCAATGTCCTGTTTCAGTCAATTCCTATCATCCTGACTGTCTGTCCATTCTGCTAAACTATCCATGTCCTGTTTCAGTCAATTACTATCATCCTGACTGTCTATCCATTCTGCTAATATATCCATGTCCTGTTTCAGTCAATTACTATCATCCTGACTCTCTGTCCATTCTGCTAAACTATCAATGTCCTGTTTCAGTCAATTACTATCATCCTGACTGTCTATCCATTCTGTTAACCTATCAATGTCCTGTTTCAGTCAATTACTATCATCCTGACTGTCTGTCCATTCTGCTAAACTATCCATGTCCTGTTTCAGTCAATTACTATCATCCTGACTGTCTGTCCATTCTGCTAAATTATCAATGTCCTGTTTCAGTCAATTACTCTCATCCTGACTGTCTGTCCATTCTGCTAAACTATCAATGTCCTGTTTCAGTCAATTAATATCATCCGGACTGTCTATCCATTCTGCTAAACTATCCATGTCCTGTTTCAGTCAATTACTATCATCCTGACTGTCTGTCCATTCTGCTAAACTATCAATGTCCTGTTTCAGTCAATTACTATCATCCTGACTGTCTGTCCATTCTGCTAAACTATCCATGTCCTGTTTCAGTCATTTACTATCAGCCTGACTGTCTGTCCATTCTGCTAAACTATCAATGTCCTGTTTCAGTCAATTACTACCATCCTGACTGTCTGTCCATTCTGCTAAACTATCAATGTCCTGTTCCAGTCAATTAATATCATCCTGACTGTCTGTCCATTCTGCTAAACTATCAATGTCCTGTTTCAGTCAATTAATATCATCCTGACTGTCTGTCCATTCTGCTAAACTGTCAATGTCCTGTTTCAGTCAATTAATATCATCCTGACTGTCTGTCCATTCCGCTAAACTACCCATGTCCTGTTTCAGTCAATTACTATCATCCTGACTGTCTGTCCATTCTGCTAAACTATCAATGTCCTGTTTCAGTCAATTACTATCATCCTGACTGTCTGTCCATTCTGCTAAACTATCCATGTCCTGTTTCAGTCAATTACTATCATCCTGACTCTCTGTCCATTCTGCGAAACTATCAATGTCCTGTTTCAGTCAATTAATATCATCCTGACTGTCTGTCCATTCTGCTAAACTATCAATGTCCTGTTTCAGTCAATTACTATCATCCTGACTGTCTGTCCATTCTGCTAAACTATCCATGTCCTGTTTCAGTCAATTACTATCATCCTGACTGTCTATCCATTCTGCTAATCTATCCATGTCCTGTTTCAGTCAATGACTATCATCCTGACTGTCTATCCATTCTGCTAAACTATCCATGTCCTGTTTCAGTCAATTACTATCATCCTGACTGTCTGTCCATTCTGCTAAACTATCAATGTCCTGTTTCAGTCAATTACTATCATCCTGACTCTCTGTCCATTCTGCTGAACTATCAATGTCCTGTTTCAGTCAATTACTATCATCCTGACTGTCTGTCCATTCTGTTAACATATCAAAGTCCTGTTTTTGTCAATTACTATCATCATGACTGTCTGTCCATTCTGCTAAACTATCCATGTCCTGATTCAGTCAATTACTATCATCCTGACTGTCTGTCCATTCTGCTCTACTATCAATGTCCTGTTTCAGTCAATTACTATCATCCTGACTCTCTGTCCATTCTGCTGAACTATCAATGTCCTGTTTCAGTCAATTACTATCATCCTGACTGTCTGTCCATTCTGTTAACATGTCAAAGTCCTGTTTCTGTCAATTACTATCATCCTGACTGTCTGTCCATTCTGCTAAACTATCCATGTCCTGTTTCAGTCAATTACTATCATCCTGACTGTCTGTCCATTCTGCTAAACTATCAATGTCCTGTTTCAGTCAATTACTATCATCCTGACTCTCTGTCCATTCTGCTAAACTATCCATGTGCTGTTTCAGTCAATTACTATCATCCTGACTGTCTGTCCATTCTGCTAACCTATCAATGTCCTGTTTCAGTCAATTACTATCATCCTGACTGTCTGTCCATTCTGTTAACATATCAAAGTCCTGTTTCTGTCAATTACTATCATCATGACTGTCTGTCCATTCTGCTAAACTATCCATGTCCTGATTCAGTCAATTACTATCATCCTGACTGTCTGTCCATTCTGCTCTACTATCAATGTCCTGTTTCAGTCAATTACTATCATCCTGACTCTCTGTCCATTCTGCTGACTATCAATGTCCTGCTTCAGTCAATTACTATCATCCTGACTGTCTGTCCATTCTGTTAACATGTCAAAGTCCTGTTTCTGTCAATTACTATCATCCTGACTGTCTGTCCATTCTGCTAAACTATCCATGTCCTGTTTCAGTCAATTACTATCATCCTGACTCTCTGTCCATTCTGCTAAACTATCAATGTCCTGTTTCAGTCAATTACTATCATCCTGACTCTCTGTCCATTCTGCTAAACTATCCATGTGCTGTTTCAGTCAATTACTATCATCCTGACTGTCTGTCCATTCTGCTAACCTATCAATGTCCTGTTTCAGTCAATTACTATCATCCTGACTGTCTGTCCATTCTGCTAAACTATCCATGTCCTGTTTCAGTCAATTAATATCATCCTGACTGTCTATCCATTCTGCTAAACTATCCATGTCCTGTTTCAGTCAATTACTATCATCCTGACTGTCTGTCCATTCTGCGAAACTATCAATGTCCTGTTTCAGTGAATTACTATCATCCTGACTGTCTATCCATTCTGCTAAACTATCAATGTCCTGTTTCATTCAATTACTATCATCCTGACTGTCTATCCATTCTGCTAATCTATCCATGTCCTGTTTCAGTCAATTACTATCATCCTGACTGTCTGTCCATTCTGCTAATCTATCCATGTCCTGTTTCAGTCAATTACTATCATCCTGATCCTCTGTCCATTCTGCTAACCTAACAATGTCCCGTTTCAGTCAATTATTATAATCATGATCCTCTGTCAATTCTGCGAACCTATCAATGTCCTGTTTCAGTCCTTTACTATCATCCTGACTGTCTGACCATTCTGCCTAACTATCAATGTCCTGTTACAGTCAGTTCCTGTCATCCTGACTGTCTGTCCATTCTGGTAAACTATCCATGTCTTGTTTCAGTAATTTACTATCATCCTGACTGTCTGTCCATTCTGCTAAACTATCAAAGTCCTGTTTCAGTCAATTACTATCATCCTGACTGTCTGTCCATTCTGCGAACCTATCAATGTCCTGTTTCAGTCCTTTACTATCATCCTGACTGTCTGACCATTCTGCTAAACTAGTAATGTCCCGTTTCAGTCAATTACTGTCATCCTGACTGTCTGTCCATTCTGCTAAATCATCAATGTCCTGTTTCAGTCAATTACTATCATCCTGACTATCGCTACACTCTGCTAAACTATCCATGTCCAGCTTCAGTTATTTACTATCATCCTGATCCTCTGTCCATTCTGCTAACCTAACAATGTCCCGTTTCAGTCAATTATTATAATCATGATCCTCTGTCCATTCTGCTAACCTATCAATGTCCTGTTTCAGTCAATTACTATCATGCTGACTGTCTGTCCATTCTGCTAAATCATCAATGTTCTGTTTCAGTCAATTACTATCATCCTGACTGTCTCTCCATTCTGCTAAACTATCCATGTCCTGTTTCAGTCAATTACTATCATCCTGACTGTCTGTCCATTCTGCTAAGTTTTCAATGTCCTGTTTCAGTCAATTAATATCATCCTGACTGTCCATCCATTCTGCTAAACTATCCATGTCCTGTTTCAGTCAATTACTATCATCCTGACTGTCTATCCATTCTGCTAATCTATCCACGTCCTGTTTCAGTCAATTACTATCATCCTGACTGTCTGTCCATTCTGCTAAACTATCCATGTCCTGTTTCAGTCAATTACTATCATCCTGACTGTCTATCCATTCTGCCTATCTATCCATGTCCTGTTTCCGTCAATTACTATCATCCTGACTCTCTGTCCATTCTGCTAAACTATCAATGTCCTGTTTCAGTCAATTACTGTCATCCTGACTGTCTATCCATTCTGCTAAACTATCTATGTCCTGTTTCAGTCAATTACTATCATCCTGACTGTCAGTCCATTCTGCTAATCTATCCATGTCCTGTTTCTGTCAATTACTATCATCCTGACTGTCTGTCCATTCTGCTAATCTATCCATGTCCTGTTTCAGTCAATTACTATCATCCTGACTCTCTGTCCATTCTGCTAAACTATCAATGTCCTGTTTCAGTCAATTATTATCATCCTGACTCTCTGTCCATTCTGTTAACCTATCAATGTCCTGTTTCAGTCAATTACTATCATCCTGACTGTCTGTCCATTCTGCTAAACTATCCATGTCCTGTTTCAGTCAATTACTATCATCCTGACTGTCTGTCCATTCTGCTAATCTATCCATGTCCTGTTTCAGTCAATTACTATCATCCTGACTGTCTGTCCATTCTGCTAAATTATCAATGTCCTGTTTCAGTCAATTAATATCATCCTGACTGTCTGTCCATTCTGCTAAACTATCAATGTCCTGTTTCAGTCAATTACTATCATCCTGACTCTCTGTCCATTCTGCTAAACTATCCATGTGCTGTTTCAGTCAATTACTATCATCCTGACTGTCTGTCCATTCTGTTAACCTATTAATGCCCTGTTTCAGTCAATTACTATCATCCTGACTGTCTGTCCATTCTGCTAAACTTTCCATGTCCTGTTTCAGTCAATTACCATCATCCTGACTGTCTGTCCATTCTGCTAAACTATCCATGTCCTGTTTCAGTCAATTACTATCATCCTGACTGTCTGTCCATTCTGCTAAACTATCCATGTCCTGTTTCAGTCAATTACTATCATCCTCACTGTCTATCCATTTTGCTAAATTATCAATGTCCTGTTTCAGTCAATTACTATCATCCTGACTGTCTATCCACTCTGCTAAATTATCAATGTCCTGTTTCAGTCAATTACTATCATCCTGACTGTCTATCCATTCTGCTAAACTATCCATGTCCAGTTTCAGTCAATTACTATCATCCTGACTGTCTGTCCATACTTCTAAATTATTAATGTCCTGTTTCAGTCAATTACTATCATCCTGACTGTCTATCCATTCTGCTAAACTATCCATGTCCAGTTTCAGTCATTTACTATCATCCTGACTGTCTGTCCATTCTGCTAAATTATCAATGTCCTGTTTCAGTCATTTACTATCATCCTGACTGTCTGTCCATTCTGCTAAACTATCAATGTCCTGTTTCAGTCAATTACTATCATCCGGACTGTCTATCCATTCTGCTAAACTATCCATGTCCTGTTTCAGTCAATTACTATCATCCTGACTGTCTGTCCATTCTGCTCCACTATCAATGTCCTGTTTCAGTCAATTACTATCATCCTGACTCTCTGTCCATTCTGTTAACCTATCAATGTCCTGTTTCAGTCAATTACTATCATCCTGACCCTCTGTCCATTCTGCGAACCTATCAATGTCCTGTTTCAGTCCTTTACTATCATCCTGACTGTCTGACCATTCTGTTAACCTAACAATGTCCTGTTTCAGTCAATTATTATCATCCTGATCCTCTGTCCAGTCTGCGAACCTATCAATGTCCTGTTTCAGTCCTTTACTATCATCCTGACTGTCTGACCATTCTGCCTAACTATCAATGTCCTGTTTCAGTCAATCACTATCATCCTGACTGTCTGTCCATTCTGCTAAACTATCCATGTCCTGTTTCAGTAGTTTACTATCATCCTGACTGTCTGTCCATTCTGCTAAACTATCAAAGTCCTGTTTCTGTCAATTACTATCATCCTGACTGTCTGTCCATTCTGCTAAACTATCAAAGTCCTGTTTCTGTCAATTACTATCATCCTGACTGTCTGTCCATTCTGCGAATCTATCAATGTCCTGTTTCAGTCCTTTACTATCATCCTGACTGTCTGACAATTCTGCCTAACTATCAATGTCCTGTTTCAGTCAATTACTATCATCCTGATTGTCTGTCCATTCTGCTCCACTATCAATCTCCTGTTTCAGTCAATTACTATCATCGTGACTCTCTGTCCATTCTGCTAAACTATCAATGTCCTGTTTCAGTCAATTACTATCATCCTGACTGTCTGTCCATTCTGTTAACCTATCAATGTCCTGTTTCAGTCAATTACTATCATCCTGACCCTCTGTCCATTCTGCGAACCTATCAATGTCCTGTTTCAGTCCTTTACTATCATCCTGACTGTCCGACCATTCTGATAACCTAACAATGTCCTGTTTCAGTCAATTATTATCATCCTGATCCTCTGTCCATTCTGCGAAGCTATCAATGTCCTGTTTCAGTCCTTTACTATCATCCTGACTGTCTGACCATTCTGCCTAACTATCAATGTCCTGTTTCTGTCAATTACTATCATCCTGACTGTCTGTCCATTCTGTTAACCTATTAATGCCCTGTTTCAGGCAATTACTATAATCCTGACTGTCTGTCCATTCTGCTAAACTTTCCATGTCCTGTTTCAGTCAATTACTATCATCCTGACTGTCTGTCCATTCTGCTAAACTATCCATGTCCTGTTTCAGTCAATTACTATCATCCTGACTGTCTGTCCATTCTGCTAAACTATCCATGTCCTGTTTCAGTCAATTACTATCATCCTCACTGTCTATCCATTCTGCTAAATTATCAATGTCCTGTTTCAGTCAATTACTATCATCCTGACTGTCTATCCACTCTGCTAAATTATCAATGTCCTGTTTCAGTCAATTACTATCATCCTGACTGTCTATCCATTCTGCCTAACTATCAATGTCCTGTTTCAGTCAATCACTATCATCCTGACTGTCTGTCCATTCTGCTAAACTATCCATGTCCTGTTTCAGTAATTTACTATCATCCTGACTGTCGGTCCATTCTGCTAAACTATCAAAGTCCTGTTTCTGTCAATCACTATCATCCTGACTGTCTGTCCATTCTGCTAAACTATCAAAGTCCTGTTTCTGTCAATTACTATCATCCTGACTGTCTGTCCATTCTGCTAAACTATCAAAGTCCTGTTTCTGTCAATTACTATCATCCTGACTGTCTGTCCATTCTGCGAACCTATCAATGTCCTGTTTCAGTCCTATACTATCATCCTGACTGTCTGACAATTCTGCCTAACTGTCAATGTACTGTTTCAGTCAGTTACTATCATCCTGACCGTCTGTCCATTCTGCTAAACGTTCAATGTCCCGTTTCAGTCAATTACTATCATCCTGACTGTCTGTCCATTCTGCTAAATCATCAATGTCCTGTTTCAGTCAATTACTATCATCCTGACTATCTCTCCATTCTGCTAAACTATCCATGTCCAGCTTCAGTCATTTACTATCTTCCTGATCCTCTGTCCATTCTGCTAACCTATCAATGTCCTGTTTCAGTCAATTACTATCATCCTGACTGTCTGTCCATTCTGCTATATCATCAATGTCCTGTTTCAGTCAATTAAGATCATCCTGACTGTCTCTCCATTCTGCTATACTATCAATGTCCTGTTTCAGTCAATTGCTATCATCCTGACTGTCTGTCCATTCTGCTAAACTATCAAAGTCCTGTTTCTGTCAATTACTATCATCCTGACTGTCTGTCCATTCTGCTAAACTATCAAAGTCCTGTTTCTGTCAATTACTATCATCGTGACTCTCTGTCCATTCTGCTAAACTATCAATGTCCTGTTTCAGTCAATTACTATCATCCTGACTGTCTGTCCATTCTGTTAACCTATCAATGTCCTGTTTCAGTCAATTACTATCATCCTGACCCTCTGTCCATTCTGCGAACCAATCAATGTCCTGTTTCAGTCCTGTACTATCATCCTGACTGTCTGACCATTCTGATAACCTAACAATGTCCTGTTTCAGTCAATTATTATCATCCTGATCCTCTGTCCATTCTGCGAACCTATCAATGTCCTGTTTCAGTCCTTTACTATCATCCTGACTGTCTGACCATTCTGCCTAACTATCAATGTCCTGTTTCAGTCAATCACTATCATCCTGACTGTCTGTCCTTACTGCTAAACTATCCATGTCCTGTTTCAGTAATTTACTATCATCCTGACTGTCTGTCCATTCTGCTAAACTATCAAAGTCCTGTTTCTGTCAATTACTATCATCCTGACTGTCTGTCCATTCTGCTAAACTATCAAAGTCCTGTTTCTGTCAATTACTATCATCGTGACTCTCTGTCCATTCTGCTAAACTATCAATGTCCTGTTTCAGTCAATTACTATCATCCTGACTGTCTGTCCATTCTGTTAACCTATCAATGTCATGTTTCAGTCAATTACTATCATCCTGACCCTCTGTCCATTCTGCGAACCTATCAATGTCCTGTTTCAGTCCTTTACTATCATCCTGACTGTCTGACCATTCTGTTAACCTAACAATGTCCTGTTTCAGTCAATTATTATCATCCTGATCCTCTGTCCATTCTGCGAACCTATCAATGTCCTGTTTCAGTCCTTTACTATCATCCTGACTGTCTGACCATTCTGCCTAACTATCAATGTCCTGTTTCAGTCAATCACTATCATCCTGACTGTCTGTCCATTCTGCTAAACTATCCATGTCCTGTTTCAGTAATTTACTATCATCCTGACTGTCTGTCCATTCTGCTAAACTATCAAAGTCCTGTTTCTGTCAATTACTATCATCCTGACTGTCTGTCCATTCTGCTAAACTATCAAAGTCCTGTTTCTGTCAATTACTATCATCCTGACTGTCTGTCCATTCTGCTAAACTATCAAAGTCCTGTTTCTGTCAATTACTATCATCCTGACTGTCTGTCCATTCTGCGAATCTATCAATGTCCTGTTTCAGTCCTTTACTATCATCCTGACTGTCTGACAATTCTGCCTAACTATCAATGTCCTGTTTCAGTCAATTACTATCATCCTGATTGTCTGTCCATTCTGCTCCACTATCAATCTCCTGTTTCAGTCAATTACTATCATCGTGACTCTCTGTCCATTCTGCTAAACTATCAATGTCCTGTTTCAGTCAATTACTATCATCCTGACTGTCTGTCCATTCTGTTAACCTATCAATGTCCTGTTTCAGTCAATTACTATCATCCTGACCCTCTGTCCATTCTGCGAACCTATCAATGTCCTGTTTCAGTCCTTTACTATCATCCTGACTGTCCGACCATTCTGATAACCTAACAATGTCCTGTTTCAGTCAATTATTATCATCCTGATCCTCTGTCCATTCTGCGAAGCTATCAATGTCCTGTTTCAGTCCTTTACTATCATCCTGACTGTCTGACCATTCTGCCTAACTATCAATGTCCTGTTTCAGTCAATCACTATCATCCTGACTGTCTGTCCATTCTGCTAAACTATCCATGTCCTGCTTCAGTAATTTACTATCATCCTGACTGTCTGTCCATTCTACTAAACTATCAAAGTCCTGTTTCTGTCAATTACTATCATCCTGACTGTCTGTCCATTCTGCTAAACTATCAAAGTCCTGTTTCTGTCAATTACTATCATCCTGACTGTCTGTCCATTCTGCTAAACTATCAAAGTCCTGTTTCTGTCAATTACTATCATCCTGACTGTCTGTCCATTCTGCGAACCTATCAATGTCCTGTTTCAGTCCTATACTATCATCCTGACTGTCTGACAATTCTGCCTAACTATCAATGTCCTGTTTCAGTCAGTTACTATCATCCTGACCGTCTGTCCATTCTGCTAAACATTCAATGTCCCGTTTCAGTCAATTACTATCATCCTGACTGTCTGTCCATTCTGCTAAATCATCAATGTCCTGTTTCAGTCAATTACTATCATCCTGACTATCTCTCCATTCTGCTAAACTATCCATGTCCAGCTTCAGTCATTTACTATCTTCCTGATCCTCTGTCCATTCTGCTAACCTATCAATGTCCTGTTTCAGTCAATTACTATCATCCTGACTGTCTGTCCATTCTGCTATATCATCAATGTCCTGTTTCAGTCAATTAAGATCATCCTGACTGTCTCTCCATTCTGCTATACTATCCATGTCCTGTTTCAGTCAATTGCTATCATCCTGACTGTCTGTCCATTCTGCTAAACTATCAAAGTCCTGTTTCTGTCAATTACTATCATCCTGACTGTCTGTCCATTCTGCTAAACTATCCATGTCCTGTTTCAGTCAATTACTATCATCCTGACTCTCTGTCCATTCTGTTAACCTATCAATGTCCTGTTTCAGTCAATTACTATCATCCTGACCCTCTGTCCAGTCTGCGAACCTATCAATGTCCTGTTTCAGTCCTTTACTATCATCCTGACTGTCTGACCATTCTGCCTAACTATCAATGTCCTGTTTCAGTCAATCACTATCATCCTGACTGTCTGTCCATTCTGCTAAACTATCCATGTCCTGTTTCAGTAATTTACTATCATCCTGACTGTCTGTCCATTCTGCTAAACTATCAAAGTCCTGTTTCTGTCAATTACTATCATCCTGACTGTCTGTCCATTCTGCTAAACTATCAAAGTCCTGTTTCTGTCAATTACTATCATCCTGACTGTCTGTCCATTCTGCTAAACTATCAAAGTCCTGTTTCTGTCAATTACTATCATCCTGACTGTCTGTCCATTCTGCGAATCTATCAATGTCCTGTTTCAGTCCTTTACTATCATCCTGACTGTCTGACAATTCTGCCTAACTATCAATGTCCTGTTTCAGTCAATTACTATCATCCTGATTGTCTGTCCATTCTGCTCCACTATCAATCTCCTGTTTCAGTCAATTACTATCATCGTGACTCTCTGTCCATTCTGCTAAACTATCAATGTCCTGTTTCAGTCAATTACTATCATCCTGACTGTATGTCCATTCTGTTAACCTATCAATGTCCTGTTTCAGTCAATTACTATCATCCTGACCCTCTGTCCATTCTACGAACCTATCAATGTCCTGTTTCAGTCCTTTACTATCATCCTGACTGTCCGACCATTCTGATAACCTAACAATGTCCTGTTTCAGTCAATTATTATCATCCTGATCCTCTGTCCATTCTGCGAAGCTATCAATGTCCTGTTTCAGTCCTTTACTATCATCCTGACTGTCTGACCATTCTGCCTAACTATCAATGTCCTGTTTCTGTCAATTACTATCATCCTGACTGTCTGTCCATTCTGTTAACCTATTAATGCCCTGTTTCAGGCAATTACTATCATCCTGACTGTCTGTCCATTCTGCTAAACTTTCCATGTCCTGTTTCAGTCAATTACTATCATCCTGACTGTCTGTCCATTCTGCTAAACTATCCATGTCCTGTTTCAGTCAATTACTATCATCCTGACTGTCTGTCCATTCTGCTAAACTATCCATGTCCTGTTTCAGTCAATTACTATCATCCTCACTGTCTATCCATTCTGCTAAATTATCAATGTCCTGTTTCAGTCAATTACTATCATCCTGACTGTCCATCCACTCTGCTAAATTATCAATGTCCTGTTTCAGTCAATTACTATCATCCTGACTGTCTATCCATTCTGCCTAACTATCAATGTCCTGTTTCAGTCAATCACTATCATCCTGACTGTCTGTCCTTACTGCTAAACTATCCATGTCCTGTTTCAGTAATTTACTATCATCCTGACTGTCTGTCCATTCTGCTAAACTATCAAAGTCCTGTTTCTGTCAATTACTATCATCCTGACTGTCTGTCCATTCTGCTAAACTATCAAAGTCCTGTTTCTGTCAATTACGATCATCGTGACTCTCTGTCCATTCTGCTAAACTATCAATGTCCTGTTTCAGTCAATTACTATCATCCTGACTGTCTGCCCATTCTGTTAACCTATCAATGTCCTGTTTCAGTCAATTACTATCATCCTGACCCTCTGTCCATTCTGCGAACCTATCAATGTCCTGTTTCAGTCCTTTACTATCATCCTGACTGTCTGACCATTCTGTTAACCTAACAATGTCCTGTTTCAGTCAATTATTATCATCCTGATCCTCTGTCCAGTCTGCGAACCTATCAATGTCCTGTTTCAGTCCTTTACTATCATCCTGACTGTCTGACCATTCTGCCTAACTATCAATGTCCTGTTTCAGTCAATCACTATCATCCTGACTGTCTGTCCATTCTGCTAAACTATCCATGTCCTGTTTCAGTAATTTACTATCATCCTGACTGTCTGTCCATTCTGCTAAACTATCAAAGTCCTGTTTCTGTCAATTACTATCATCCTGACTGTCTGTCCATTCTGCGAAACTATCAAAGTCCTGTTTCTGTCAATTACTATCATCCTGACTGTCTGTCCATTCTGCTAAACTATCAAAGTCCTGTTTCTGTCAATTACTATCATCCTGACTGTCTGTCCATTCTGCGAATCTATCAATGTCCTGTTTCAGTCCTTTACTATCATCCTGACTGTCTGACAATTCTGCCTAACTATCAATGTCCTGTTTCAGTCAATTACTATCATCCTGATTGTCTGTCCATTCTGCTCCACTATCAATCTCCTGTTTCAGTCAATTACTATCATCGTGACTCTCTGTCCATTCTGCTAAACTATCAATGTCCTGTTTCAGTCAATTACTATCATCCTGACTGTCTGTCCATTCTGTTAACCTATCAATGTCCTGTTTCAGTCAATTACTATCATCCTGACCCTCTGTCCATTCTGCGAACCTATCAATGTCCTGTTTCAGTCCTTTACTATCATCCTGACTGTCCGACCATTCTGATAACCTAACAATGTCCTGTTTCAGTCAATTATTATCATCCTGATCCTCTGTCCATTCTGCGAAGCTATCAATGTCCTGTTTCAGTCCTTTACTATCATCCTGACTGTCTGACCATTCTGCCTAACTATCAATGTCCTGTTTCAGTCAATCACTATCATCCTGACTGTCTGTCCATTCTGCTAAACTATCCATGTCCTGTTTCAGTAATTTACTATCATCCTGACTGTCTGTCCATTCTGCTAAACTATCAAAGTCCTGTTTCTGTCAATTACTATCATCCTGACTGTCTGTCCATTCTGCTAAACTATCAAAGTCCTGTTTCTGTCAATTACTATCATCCTGACTGTCTGTCCATTCTGCTAAACTATCAAAGTCCTGTTTCTGTCAATTACTATCATCCTGACTGTCTGTCCATTCTGCGAACCTATCAATGTCCTGTTTCAGTCCTATACTATCATCCTGACTGTCTGACAATTCTGCCTAACTATCAATGTCCTGTTTCAGTCCTTTACTATCATCCTGACCGTCTGTCCATTCTGCTAAACTTTCAATGTCCCGTTTCAGTCAATTACTATCATCCTGACTGTCTGTCCATTCTGCTAAATCATCAATGTCCTGTTTCAGTCAATTACTATCATCCTGACTATCTCTCCATTCTGCTAAACTATCCATGTCCAGCTTCAGTCATTTACTATCTTCCTGATCCTCTGTCCATTCTGCTAACCTATCAATGTCCTGTTTCAGTCAATTACTATCATCCTGACTGTCTGTCCATTCTGCTATATCATCAATGTCCTGTTTCTGTCAATTACTATCATCGTGACTCTCTGTCCATTCTGCTAAACTATCAATGTCCTGTTTCAGTCCTTTACTATCATCCTGACCCTCTGTCCATTCTGCGAACCAATCAATGTCCTGTTTCAGTCCTGTACTATCATCCTGACTGTCTGACCATTCTGATAACCTAACAATGTCCTGTTTCAGTCAATTATTATCATCCTGATCCTCTGTCCATTCCGCGAACCTATCAATGTCCTGTTTCAGTCCTTTACTATCATCCTGACTGTCTGACCATTCTGCCTAACTATCAATGTCCTGTTTCAGTCAATCACTATCATCCTGACTGTCTGTCCTTACTGCTAAACTATCCATGTCCTGTTTCAGTAATTTACTATCATCCTGACTGTCTGTCCATTCTGCTAAACTATCAAAGTCCTGTTTCTGTCAATTACTATCATCCTGACTGTCTGTCCATTCTGCTAAACTATCAAAGTCCTGTTTCTGTCAATTACTATCATCGTGACTCTCTGTCCATTCTGCTAAACTATCAATGTCCTGTTTCAGTCAATTACTATCATCCTGACTGTCTGTCCATTCTGTTAACCTATCAATGTCCTGTTTCAGTCAATTACTATCATCCTGACCCTCTGTCCATTCTGCGAACCAATCAATGTCCTGTTTCAGTCCTTTACTATCATCCTGACTGTCTGACCATTCTGATAACCTAACAATGTCCTGTTTCAGTCAATTATTATCATCCTGATCCTCTGTCCATTCTGCGAACCTATCAATGTCCTGTTTCAGTCCTTTACTATCATCCTGACTGTCTGACCATTCTGCCTAACTATCAATGTCCTGTTTCAGTCAATCACTATCATCCTGACTGTCTGTCCTTTCTGCTAAACTATCCATGTCCTGTTTCAGTAATTTACTATCATCCTGACTGTCTGTCCATTCTGCTAAACTATCAAAGTCCTGTTTCTGTCAATTACTATCATCCTGACTGTCTGTCCATTCTGCTAAACTATCAAAGTCCTGTTTCTGTCAATTACTATCATCCTGACTGTCTGTCCATTCTGCGAATCTATCAATGTCCTGTTTCAGTCCTTTACCTTCATCCTGACTGTCTGACAATTCTGCCTAACTATCAATGTCCTGTTTCAGTCAATTACTATCATCCTGATTGTCTGTCCATTCTGCTCCACTATCAATCTCCTGTTTCAGTCAATTACTATCATCGTGACTCTCTGTCCATTCTGCTAAACTATCAATGTCCTGTTTCAGTCAATTACTATCATCCTGACTGTCTGTCCATTCTGTTAACCTATCAATGTCCTGTTTCAGTCAATTACTATCATCCTGACCCTCTGTCCATTCTGCGAACCTATCAATGTCCTGTTTCAGTCCTTTACTATCATCCTGACTGTCCGACCATTCTGATAACCTAACAATGTCCTGTTTCAGTCAATTATTATCATCCTGATCCTCTGTCCATTCTGCGAAGCTATCAATGTCCTGTTTCAGTCCTTTACTATCATCCTGACTGTCTGACCATTCTGCCTAACTATCAATGTCCTGTTTCTGTCAATTACTATCATCCTGACTGTCTGTCCATTCTGTTAACCTATTAATGCCCTGTTTCAGGCAATTACTATCATCCTGACTGTCTGTCCATTCTGCTAAACTTTCCATGTCCTGTTTCAGTCAATTACTATCATCCTGACTGTCTGTCCATTCTGCTAAACTATCCATGTCCTGTTTCAGTCAATTACTATCATCCTGACTGTCTGTCCATTCTGCTAAACTATCCATGTCCTGTTTCAGTCAATTACTATCATCCTCACTGTCTATCCATTCTGCTAAATTATCAATGTCCTGTTTCAGTCAATTACTATCATCCTGACTGTCCATCCACTCTGCTAAATTATCAATGTCCTGTTTCAGTCAATTACTATCATCCTGACTGTCTATCCATTCTGCCTAACTATCAATGTCCTGTTTCAGTCAATCACTATCATCCTGACTGTCTGTCCTTACTGCTAAACTATCCATGTCCTGTTTCAGTAATTTACTATCATCCTGACTGTCTGTCCATTCTGCTAAACTATCAAAGTCCTGTTTCTGTCAATTACTATCATCCTGACTGTCTGTCCATTCTGCTAAACTATCAAAGTCCTGTTTCTGTCAATTACGATCATCGTGACTCTCTGTCCATTCTGCTAAACTATCAATGTCCTGTTTCAGTCAATTACTATCATCCTGACTGTCTGCCCATTCTGTTAACCTATCAATGTCCTGTTTCAGTCAATTACTATCATCCTGACCCTCTGTCCATTCTGCGAACCTATCAATGTCCTGTTTCAGTCCTTTACTATCATCCTGACTGTCTGACCATTCTGTTAACCTAACAATGTCCTGTTTCAGTCAATTATTATCATCCTGATCCTCTGTCCAGTCTGCGAACCTATCAATGTCCTGTTTCAGTCCTTTACTATCATCCTGACTGTCTGACCATTCTGCCTAACTATCAATGTCCTGTTTCAGTCAATCACTATCATCCTGACTGTCTGTCCATTCTGCTAAACTATCCATGTCCTGTTTCAGTAATTTACTATCATCCTGACTGTCTGTCCATTCTGCTAAACTATCAAAGTCCTGTTTCTGTCAATTACTATCATCCTGACTGTCTGTCCATTCTGCGAAACTATCAAAGTCCTGTTTCTGTCAATTACTATCATCCTGACTGTCTGTCCATTCTGCTAAACTATCAAAGTCCTGTTTCTGTCAATTACTATCATCCTGACTGTCTGTCCATTCTGCGAATCTATCAATGTCCTGTTTCAGTCCTTTACTATCATCCTGACTGTCTGACAATTCTGCCTAACTATCAATGTCCTGTTTCAGTCAATTACTATCATCCTGATTGTCTGTCCATTCTGCTCCACTATCAATCTCCTGTTTCAGTCAATTACTATTATCGTGACTCTCTGTCCATTCTGCTAAACTATCAATGTCCTGTTTCAGTCAATTACTATCATCCTGACTGTCTGTCCATTCTGTTAACCTATCAATGTCCTGTTTCAGTCAATTACTATCATCCTGACCCTCTGTCCATTCTGCGAACCTATCAATGTCCTGTTTCAGTCCTTTACTATCATCCTGACTGTCCGACCATTCTGATAACCTAACAATGTCCTGTTTCAGTCAATTATTATCATCCTGATCCTCTGTCCATTCTGCGAAGCTATCAATGTCCTGTTTCAGTCCTTTACTATCATCCTGACTGTCTGACCATTCTGCCTAACTATCAATGTCCTGTTTCAGTCAATCACTATCATCCTGACTGTCTGTCCATTCTGCTAAACTATCCATGTCCTGTTTCAGTAATTTACTATCATCCTGACTGTCTGTCCATTCTACTAAACTATCAAAGTCCTGTTTCTGTCAATTACTATCATCCTGACTGTCTGTCCATTCTGCTAAACTATCAAAGTCCTGTTTCTGTCAATTACTATCATCCTGACTGTCTGTCCATTCTGCTAAACTATCAAAGTCCTGTTTCTGTCAATTACTATCATCCTGACTGTCTGTCCATTCTGCGAACCTATCAATGTCCTGTTTCAGTCCTATACTATCATCCTGACTGTCTGACAATTCTGCCTAACTATCAATGTCCTGTTTCAGTCCTTTACTATCATCCTGACCGTCTGTCCATTCTGCTAAACTTTCAATGTCCCGTTTCAGTCAATTACTATCATCCTGACTGTCTGTCCATTCTGCTAAATCATCAATGTCCTGTTTCAGTCAATTACTATCATCCTGACTATCTCTCCATTCTGCTAAACTATCCATGTCCAGCTTCAGTCATTTACTATCTTCCTGATCCTCTGTCCATTCTGCTAACCTATCAATGTCCTGTTTCAGTCAATTACTATCATCCTGACTGTCTGTCCATTCTGCTATATCATCAATGTCCTGTTTCTGTCAATTACTATCATCGTGACTCTCTGTCCATTCTGCTAAACTATCAATGTCCTGTTTCAGTCAATTACTATCATCCTGACCCTCTGTCCATTCTGCGAACCAATCAATGTCCTGTTTCAGTCCTGTACTATCATCCTGACTGTCTGACCATTCTGATAACCTAACAATGTCCTGTTTCAGTCAATTATTATCATCCTGATCCTCTGTCCATTCCGCGAACCTATCAATGTCCTGTTTCAGTCCTTTACTATCATCCTGACTGTCTGACCATTCTGCCTAACTATCAATGTCCTGTTTCAGTCAATCACTATCATCCTGACTGTCTGTCCTTACTGCTAAACTATCCATGTCCTGTTTCAGTAATTTACTATCATCCTGACTGTCTGTCCATTCTGCTAAACTATCAAAGTCCTGTTTCTGTCAATTACTATCATCCTGACTGTCTGTCCATTCTGCTAAACTATCAAAGTCCTGTTTCTGTCAATTACTATCATCGTGACTCTCTGTCCATTCTGCTAAACTATCAATGTCCTGTTTCAGTCAATTACTATCATCCTGACTGTCTGTCCATTCTGTTAACCTATCAATGTCCTGTTTCAGTCAATTACTATCATCCTGACCCTCTGTCCATTCTGCGAACCAATCAATGTCCTGTTTCAGTCCTTTACTATCATCCTGACTGTCTGACCATTCTGATAACCTAACAATGTCCTGTTTCAGTCAATTATTATCATCCTGATCCTCTGTCCATTCTGCGAACCTATCAATGTCCTGTTTCAGTCCTTTACTATCATCCTGACTGTCTGACCATTCTGCCTAACTATCAATGTCCTGTTTCAGTCAATCACTATCATCCTGACTGTCTGTCCTTTCTGCTAAACTATCCATGTCCTGTTTCAGTAATTTACTATCATCCTGACTGTCTGTCCATTCTGCTAAACTATCAAAGTCCTGTTTCTGTCAATTACTATCATCCTGACTGTCTGTCCATTCTGCTAAACTATCAAAGTCCTGTTTCTGTCAATTACTATCATCCTGACTGTCTGTCCATTCTGCTAAACTATCAATGTCCTGTTTCTGTCAATTACTATCATCCTGACTGTCTGACAATTCTGCCTAACTATCAATGTCCTGTTTCAGTCAGTTACTATCATCCTGACCGTCTGTCCATTCTGCTAAACTGTCAATGTCCCGTTTCAGTAAATTACTATCATCCTGACTGTCTGTCCATTCTGCTAAATCATCAATGTCCTGTTTCAGTCAATTACTATCATCCTGACTATCTCTCCATTCTGCTAAACTATCCATGTCCAGCTTCAGTCATTTACTATCTTCCTGATGCTCTGTCCATTCTGCTAACCTATCAATGTCCTGTTTCAGTCAATTACTATCATCCTGACTGTCTCTCCATTCTGCTAAATCATCAATGTCCTGTTTCAGTCAATTACTATCATCCTGACTGTCTCTCCATTCTGCTATACTATCCATGTCCTGTTTCAGTCAATTGCTATCATCCTGACTGTCTGTCCATTCTGCAAAGCTATCAATGTCCTGTTTCAGTCAATTACTATCATCCTGACTGTCTGTCCATTCTGCGAAACTATCCATGTCCTGTTTCAGTCAATTACTATCATCCTGACTCTCTGTCCATTCTGCTAAACTATCAATGTCCTGTTTCGGTCAATTACTATCATCCTGACTGTCTGTCCATTCTGCTAACCTATCAATGTCCTGTTTCAGTCAATTACTATCATCCTGACTCTCGGTCCATTCTGCTAAACTATCCATGTCCTGTTTCAGTCAATTACTATCATCCTGACTGTCTGTTCATTCTGTTAACTTATCAATGTCCTGTTTCAGTCAATTACTATCATCCTGACTGTCCATTCTGCTAATCTATCCATGTCCTGTTTCAGTCAATTACTATCATCCTGACTGTCTATCCATTCTGCTAAACTATCAAAGTCCTGTTTCTGTCAATCACTATCATCCTGACTGTCTGTCCATTCTGCTAAACTATCAAAGTCCTGTTTCTGTCAATTACTATCATCCTGACTGTCTGTCCATTCTGCGAACCTATCAATGTCCTGTTTCAGTCCTGTACTATCATCCTGACTGTCTGACCATTCTGCCTAACTATCAATGTCCTGTTTCAGTCAGTTACTGTCATCCTGACTGTCTGTCCATTCTGCTAAACTATCAATGTCCCGTTTCAGTCAATTACTATCATCCTGACTGTCTGTCCATTCTGCTAAATCATCAATGTCCTGTTTCAGTCAATTACTATCATCCTGACTGTCTGTCCATTCTGCTAAACTATCCATGTCCAGCTTCAGTCATTTACTATCTTCCTGATCCTCTGTCCATTCTGCTAACCTATCAATGTCCTGTTTCAGTCAATTACTATCATCCTGACTGTCTCTCCATTCTGCAAAGCTATCAAAGTCCTGTTTCAGTCAATTACTATCATCCTGACTGTCTGTCCATTCTGCTAAGCTATCAATGTCCTGTTTCTGTCAATTACTATCATCCTGACTGTCTGTCCATTCTGCTAAACTATCAAAGTCCTGTTTCTGTCAATCACTATCATCCTGACTGTCTGTCCATTCTGCTAAACTATCAACGTCCTGTTTCTGTCAATTACTATCATCCTGACTGTCTGTCCATTCTGCGAACCTATCAATGTCCTGTTTCAGTCCTTTACTATCATCCTGACTGTCTGTCCATTCTGCTAAACTATCAATGTCCCGTTTCAGTCAATTACTATCATCCTGACTGTCTGTCCATTCTGCTAAACCATCAATGTCCTGTTTCAGTCAATTACTATCATCCTGACTTTCTCTCCATTCTGCTAAACTATCCATGTCCAGCTTCAGTCATTTACTATCTTCCTGATCCTCTGTCCATTCTGCTAACCTATCAATGTCCTGTTTCAGTCAATTACTGTCATCCTGACTGTCTGTCCATTCTGCTAAATCATCAATGTCCTGTCTCAGTCAATTACTATCATCCTGACTGTCTCTCCATTCTGCTAAACTATCCATGTCCTGTTTCAGTCAATTACTATCATCCTGACTGTCTGTCCATTCTGCTAAACTATCAATGTCCTGTTTCAGTCAATTACTATCATCCTGACTGTCTGTCCATTCTGCTAAGCTATCAATGTCCTGTTTCAGTTCAATTACTATCATCCTGACTGTCTGTCCATTCTGCGAAACTATCCATGTCCTGTTTCAGTCAATTACTATCATCCTGACTCTCTGTCCATTCTGGTAAACTATCAATGTCCTGTTTCAGTCAATTACTATCATCCTGACTGTCTGTCCGTTCTGCTAACCTATCAATGTCCTGTTTCAGTCAATTACTATCATCCTGACTCTCTGTCCATTCTGCTAAACTAACCATGTCCTGTTTCAGTCAATTACTATCATCCTGACTGTCTGTCCATTCTGTTAACCTATCAATGTCCTGTTTCAGTCAATTACTATCATCCTGACTGTCTATTATGCTAATCTATCCATGTCCTGTTTCAGTCAATTACTATCATCCTGACTGTCTGTCCATTCTGCTAAACTCTCAAAGTCCTGTTTCTGTCAATCACTATCATCCTGACTGTCTGTTCATTCTGCTAAACTATCAAAGTCCTGCTTCTGTCAATTACTATCATCCTGACTGTCTGTCCATTCTGCAAACCTATCAATGTCCTGTTTCAGTCCTTTACTATCATCCTGACTGTCTGACCATTCTGCCTAACTATCAATGTCCTGTTTCAGTCAGTTACTATCATCCTGACTGTCTGTCCATTCGGCTAAACAATCAATGTCCCGTTTCAGTCAATTACTATCATCCTGACTGTCTGTCCATTCTGCTAAATCATCAATGTCCTGTTTCAGTCAATTACTATCATCCTGACTATCTCTCCATTCTGCTAAACTATCCATGTCCTGTTTCAGTCAATTACTATCATCCTGACTGTCTCTCCATTCTGCAAAACTATCCATGTCCTGTTTCAGTCAATTAATATCATCCTGACTGTCTGTCCATTCTGCTAAGCTATCAATGTCCTGTTTCAGTCAATTACTATCATCCTGACTGTCTGTCCATTCTGCTAAACTATCAAAGACCTGTTTCTGTCAATCACTATAATCCTGACTATCTGTCCATTCTGCTAAACTATCAACGTCCTGTTTCTGTCAATTATTATCATCCTGACTGTCTGTCCATTCTGCAAACCTATCAATGTCCTGTTTCAGTCCTTTACTATCATCCTGACTGTCTGACCATTCTGCATAACTATCAATGTCCTGTTTCAGTCACTTACAATCATCCTGACTGTCTGTCCATTCTGCTAAACTATCAATGTCCCGTTTCAGTCAATTACTATCATCCTGACTGTCTGTCCATTCTGCTAAACTATCAATGTCCCGTTTCAGTCAATTACTATCATCCTGACTGTCTGTCCATTCTGCTAAACTATCAATGTCCTATTTCAGTCAATTACTATCATCCTGACTGTCTCTCCATTCTGCTAAACTATCCATGTCCAGCTTCAGTCATTTACTATCTTCCTGATCCTCTGTCCATTCTGCTAAACTATCAATGTCCTGTTTCAGTCAATTAATATCATCCTGTCTGTATATCCATTCTGCTAAACTATCCATGTCCTGTTTCAGTCAATTACTATCATCCTGACTGTCTGTCCATTCTGCTAAACTATCAATGTCCTATTTCAGTCAATTACTATCATCCTGACTGTCTCTCCATTCTGCTAAACTATCCATGTCCAGCTTCAGTCATTTACTATCTTCCTGATCCTCTGTCCATTCTGCTAAACTATCCATATCCTGTTTCAGTCAATTACGATCATCCTGACTGTCTCTCCATTCTGCTAAACTATCCATGTCCAGCTTCAGTCATTTACTATCTTCCTGATCCTCTGTCCATTCTGCTAAACTATCAATGTCCTGTTTCAGTCAATTAATATCATCCTGTCTGTATATCCATTCTGCTAAACTATCCATGTCCTGTTTCAGTCAATTACTATCATCCTGACTGTCTCTCCATTCTGCTAAACTATCAATGTCCTGTTTCAGTCAATTAATATCATCCTGACTGTCTATCCATTCTGCTAAACTATCCATGTCCTGTTTCCGTCAATTACTATCATCCTGACTGTCTGTCCATTCTGTGAACCTATCAATGTCCTGTTTCAGTCAATTACTATCATCCTGACTGTCTGTCCATTCTGCTAAACTATCCATGTCCTGTTTCAGTCAATTACTATCATCCTGACTGTCTGTCCATTCTGCTAATCTATCCATGTCCTGTTTCAGTCAATTACTGTAATCCTGAATGTCTGTCCATTCTGCTAAATTATCAATGTCCTGTTTCAGTCAATTACTATCATCCTGACTGTCTGTCCATTCTGCTAAACTATTAATGTCCTGTTTCAGTCAATTAATATCATCCTGACTGTCTATCCATTCTGCTAAACTATCCATGTCCTGTTTCAGTCAATTACTATCATCCTGATCCTCTGTCCATTCTGCTAAACTATCAATGTCCTGTTTCAGTCAATTACTATCATCCAGACTGTCTGTCCATTCTGCTAAACTATCAATGTCCTGTTTCAGTCAATTACTATCATCCTGACTGTCTGTCCATTCTGCTAAACTATCAATGTCCTGTTCCAGTCAATTAATATCATCCTGACTGTCTGTCCAATCTGCTAAACTATCAATGTCCTGTTTCAGTCAATTAATATCATCCTGACTGTCTATCCATTCTGCTAAAATATCCATGTCCTGTTTCAGTCAATTACTATCATCCTGACTGTCTGTCCATTCTGCTAAACTATCCATGTCCTGTTTCAGTCAATTACTATCATCCTGACTGTCTGTCCATTCTGCTAATCTATCCATGTCCTGTTTCAGTCAATTACTATCATCCTGACTCTCTGTCCATTCTGCGAAACTATCAATGTCCTGTTTCAGTCAATTAATATCATCCTGATGTCTGTCCATTCTGCTAAACTATCCATGTCCTGTTTCAGTCAATTACTATCATACTGACTGTCTATCCATTCTGCTAATCTATCCATGTCCTGTTTCAGTCAATTACTATCATCCTGACACTCTGTCCATTCTGCTAAACTATCAATGTCCTGTTTCAGTCAATTACTATCATCCTGACTGTCTATCCATTCTGCTAAACTATCCATGTCCTGTTTCATTCAATTACTATCATCCTGACTGTCTATCCATTCTGCTAATCTATCCATGTCCTGTTTCAGTCAATTACTATCATCCTAACTGTCTGTCCATTCTGCTAATCTATCCATGTCCTGTTTCAGTCAATTACTATCATCCTGACTGTCTGTCCATTCTGCTAATCTATCCATGTCCTGTTTCAGTCAATTACTGTCATCCTGACTGTCTGTCCATTCTGCTAATCTATCCATGTCCTGTTTCAGTCAATTACTATCATCCTGACTCTCTGTCCATTCTGCTAAACTATCCATGTCCTGTTTCATTCAATTACTATTATCCTGACTGTCTGTCCATTCTGCTAAATTATCAATGTCTTGTTTCAGTCAATTAATATCATCCTGACTGTCTGTCCATTCTGCTAAACTATCCATGCCCTATTTCAGTCAATTACTATCATCCTGACTGTCTGTCCATTCTGCTAAATTATCCATGTCCTGTTTCAGTCAATTACTATCATCCTGACTGTCTGTCCATTCTGCTAAACTACCAATGTCCTGTTTCAGTCAATTACTATCATCTTGACTCTCTGTACATTCTGCTAAACTATCCATGTGCTGTTTCAGTCAATTACTATCATCCTGAACCTCTGTCCATTCTGCTATCCTAACAATGTCCCGTTTCAGTCAATTATTATCATCATGATCCTCTGTCCATTCTGAGAACCTATCAATGTCCTGTTTCAGTCCTTTACTATCATCCTGACTGTCTGACCATTCTGCCTAACTATCAATGTCCTGTTTCAGTCAATTACTATCATCCTGTCTGTCTATCCATTCTGCTAAATTATCAATGTCCTGTTTCAGTCAATTACTCTCATCCTGACTGTCTATCCATTATGCTAAACTATCCTTGTCCAGTTTCAGTCAATTACTATCATCCTGACTGTCTGTCCATTCTGCTAAATTATTAATGTCCTGTTTCAGTCAATTACTATCATCCTGACTGTCTATCCATTCTGCTAAACTATCCATGTCCAGTTTCAGTCATTTACTATCATCCTGACTGTCTGTCCATTCTGCTAAATTATCAATGTCCTGTTTCAGTCAATTACTAACATCCTGACTCTCTGTCCATTCTGCTAAACTATCAATGTCCTGTTTCAGTCAATTAATATCATCCTGACTGTCTATCCATTCTGCTAATCTATCCATGTCCTGTTTCAGTCAATTACTATCATCCTGACTGTCTATCCATTCTGCTAAACTATCCATATCCTGTTTCAGTCAATTACTATCATCCTGACTGTCTGTCCATTTTGCTAAACTATCCATGTCCTGTTTCAGTCAATTACAATCATCCTGACTCTCTGTCCATTCTGCTAAACTATCAATGTCCTGTTTCAGTCAATTGCTATCATCCTGACTGTCTGTCCATTCTGCTCTACTATCAATGTCCTGTTTCAGTCAATTACCATCATCCTGACTGTCTGTCCATTCTGCTAAACTATCAATGTCCTGTTTCAGTCAATTACTATCATCCTGACTGTCTGTCCATTCTGTTAACCTATCAAAGTCCTGTTTCTGTCAATTACTATCATCCTGACTGTCTGTCGATTCTGCTAAACTATCCATGTCCTGTTTCAGTCAATTACTATCATCCTGACTGTCTGTCCATTCTGCTAATCTATCCATGTCCTGTTTCAGTCAATTACTATCATCCTGACTGTCTATCCATTCTGCTAAACTATCCATGTCCTGTTTCAGTCAATTACTATCCTCCTGACTCTCTGTCCATTCTGCTAAACTATCAATGTCCTGTTTCAGTCAATTACTATCATCCTGACTGTCTGTCCATTCTGCTAATCTATCCATGTCCTGTTTCAGTCAATTGCTATCATCCTGACTGTCTATCCATTCTGCTAATCTATCCATGTCCTGTTTCAGTCAATTACTATCCTCCTGACTCTCTGTCCATTCTGCTAAACTATCCATGTCCTGTTTCAGTCAATTACTATCCTCCTGACTCTCTGTCCATTCTGCTAAACTATCAATGTCCTGTTTCAGTCAATTACTATCATCCTGACTGTCTGTCCATTCTGCTAATCTATCCATGTCCTGTTTCATTCAATTGCTATCATCCTGATCCTCTGTCCATTCTGCTAACCTAACAATGTCCCGTTTCGGTCAATTATTATCATCATGATCCTCTGTCCATTCTGCGAACCTATCAATGTCCTGTTTCAGTCAATTAATATCATCCTGACTGTCTATCCATTCTGCTAAACTATCCATGTCCTGTTTCAGTCAATTACTATCCTCCTGACTCTCTGTCCATTCTGCTAAACTACCAATGTCCTGTTTCAGTCAATTACTATCATCCTGACTGTCTGTCCATTCTGCTAATCTATCCATGTCCTGTTTCAGTCAATTGCTATCATCCTGATCCTCTGTCCATTCTGCTAACCTAACAATGTCCCGTTTCGGTCAATTATTATCATCATGATCCTCTGTCCATTCTGCGAACCTATCAATGTCCTGTGTCAGTCAATTACTATCATCCTGACTGTCTGTCCATTCTGCTAAATTATCAATGTCCTGTTTCAGTCAATTAATATCATCCTGACTGTCTGTCCATTCTCCTAAACTATCCATGTCCTATTTCAGTCAATAACTATCATCCTGACTGTCTGTCCATTCTGCTAAACTATCCATGTCCTGTTTCAGTCAATTACTATCATCCTGACTGTCTGTCCATTCTGCTAAACTACCAATGTCCTGTTTCAGTCAATTACTATCATCCTGACTCTCTGTCCATTCTGCTAAAGTATCCATGTGCTGTTTCAGTCAATTACTATCATCCTGATCCTCTGTCCATTCTGCTAACCTAACAATGTCCCGTTTCAGTCAATTATTATCATCATGATCCTCTGTCCATTCTGCGAACCTATCAATGTCCTGTTTCAGTCCTTTACTATCATCCTGACTGTCTGACCATTCTGCCTAACTATCAATGTCCTGTTTCAGTCAATTACTATCATCCTGACTGTCTATCCATTCTGCTAAATTATCAATGTCCTGTTTCAGTCAATTACTATCATCCTGACTGTCTATCCATTATGCTAAACTATCCATGTCCAGTTTCAGTCAATTACTATCATCCTGACTGTCTATCCATTATGCTAAACTATCCATGTCCAGTTTCAGTCAATTACTATCATCCTGACTGTCTATCCATTCTGCTAAACTATCCATGTCCAGTTTCAGTCATTTACTATCATCCTGACTGTCTGTCCATTCTGCTAAATTATCAATGTCCTGTTTCAGTCAATTACTAACATCCTGACTCTCTGTCCATTCTGCTAAACTATCAATGTCCTGTTTCAGTCAATTAATATCATCCTGACTGTCTATCCATTCTGCTAAACTATCCATGTCCTGTTTCAGTCAATTACTATCATCCTGACTGTCTATCCATTCTGCTAAACTATCCATATCCTGTTTCAGTCAATTACTATCATCCTGACTGTCTGTCCATTCTGCTAAACGATCCATGTCCTGTTTCAGTCAATTACAATCATCCTGACTCTCTGTCCATTCTGCTAAACTATCAATGTCCTGTTTCAGTCAATTGCTATCATCCTGACTGTCTGTCCATTCTGCTCTACTATCAATGTCCTGTTTCAGTCAATTACTATCATCCTGACTGTCTGTCCATTCTGCTAAACTATCAATGTCCTGTTTCAGTCAATTACTATCATCCTGACTGTCTGTCCATTCTGCTAAACTATCAATGTCCTGTTTCAGTCAATTACTATCATCCTGACTGTCTGTCCATTCTGCTAATCTATCAAAGTCCTGTTTCTGTCAATTACTATCATCCTGACTGTCTGTCGATTCTGCTAAACTATCCATGTCCTGTTTCAGTCAATTACTATCATCCTGACTGTCTGTCCATTCTGCTAATCTAGCCATGTCCTGTTTCAGTCAATTACTATCATCCTGACTGTCTATCCATTCTGCTAAATTATCAATGTCCTGTTTCAGTCAATTACTATCATCCTGACTGTCTATCCATTCTGCTAAACTATCCATGCCCTTTTTCAGTCAATTACTATCATCCTGACTGTCTGACCATTCTGCCAATCTATCCATGTCCTGTTTCAGTCAGTTCCTGTCATCCTGACTGTCTGTCCATTCTGCTAAACTATCCATGTCCTGTTTCAGTAATTTTCTATCATCCTGACTGTCTGTCCATTCTGCTAAACTATCAAAGTCCTGTTTCTGTCAATTACTATCATCCTGACTGTCTGTCCTTTCTGCGAACCTATCAATGTCCTGTTTCAGTCCTTTACTATCATCCTGACAGTCTGACCATTCTGCCTAACTATCAATGTCCTTTTTCAGTCAGTTACTATTATCCTGACTCTCTGTCCATTCTGCTAAACTATCAATGTCCTGTTTCAGTCAATTGCTATCATCCTGACTGTCTGTCCGTTCTGCTCTACTATCAATGTCCTGTTTCAGTCAATTACTATCATCCTGACTCTCTGTCCATTCTGCTAAACTATCAATGTCCTGTTTCAGTCAATTACTATCATCCTGACTGTCTGTCCATTCTGCTAATCTATCCATGCCCTGTTTCAGTCAATTACTATCATCCTGACTGTCTGTCCATTCTGCTAAATTATCAATGTCCTGTTTCAGTCAATTACTATCATCCTGACTGTCTATCCATTCTGCTAAACTATCCATGTCCTTTTTCAGTCAATTACTATCATCCTGACTGTCTATCCATTCTGCTAATCTATCCATGTCCTGTTTCAGTCAATTACTATCATCCTGACTCTCTGTCCATTCTGCTAAACTATCAATGTCCTGTTTCAGTCAATTACTATCATCCTGACTGTCTATCCATTCTGCTAAACTATCCATGTCCAGTTTCATTCAATTACTATCATCCTGACTGTCTATCCATTCTGCTAATCTATCCATGTCCTGTTTCAGTCAATTACTATCATCCTGATCCTCTGTCCATTCTGCTAACCTAACAATGTCCCGTTTCAGTCAATTATTATCATCATGATCCTCTGTCCATTCTGCGAACCTATCAATGTCCTGTTTCAGTCCTTTACTATCATCCTGACTGTCTGACCATTCTGCCTAACTATCAATGTCCTGTTTCAGTCAATTACTATCATCCTGACTGTCTATCCATTCTGCTACATTATCAATGTCCTGTTTCAGTCAATTACTATCATCCTGACTGTCTATCCATTATGCTAAACTATCCATGTCCAGTTTCAGTCAATTACTATCATCCTGACTGTCTGTCCATTCTGCTAAATTTTTAATGTCCTGTTTCAGTCAATTACTATCATCCTGACTGTCTATCCATTCTGCTAAACTATCCATGTCCAGTTTCAGTCATTTACTATCATCCTGACTGTCTGTCCATTCTGCTAAATTATCAATGTCCTGTTTCAGTCAATTACTAACATCCTGACTCTCTGTCCATTCTGCTAAACTATCAATGTCCTGTTTCAGTCAATTAATATCATCCTGACTGTCTATCCATTCTGCTAAACTATCCATGTCCTGTTTCAGTCAATTACTATCATCCTGACTGTCTATCCATTCTGCTAAACTATCCATATCCTGTTTCAGTCAATTACTATCATCCTGACTGTCTGTCCATTCTGCTAAACTATCCATGTCCTGTTTCAGTCAATTACAATCATCCTGACTCTCTGTCCATTCTGCTAAACTATCAATGTCCTGTTTCAGTCAATTGCTATCATCCTGACTGTCTGTCCATTCTGCTCTACTATCAATGTCCTGTTTCAGTCAATTACTATCATCCTGACTGTCTGTCCATTCTGCTAAACTATCAATGTCCTGTTTCAGTCAATTACTATCATCCTGACTGTCTGTCCATTCTGCTAAACTATCAATGTCCTGTTTCAGTCAATTACTATCATCCTGACTGTCTGTCCATTCTGTTAACCTATCAAAGTCCTGTATCTGTCAATTACTATCATCCTGACTGTCTGTCGATTCTGCTAAACTATCCATGTCCTGTTTCAGTCAATTACTATCATCCTGACTGTCTGTCCATTCTGCTAATCTAGCCATGTCCTGTTTCAGTCAATTACTATCATCCTGACTGTCTATCCATTCTGCTAAATTATCAATGTCCTGTTTCAGTCAATTACTATCATCCTGACTGTCTATCCATTCTGCTAAACTATCCATGCCCTTTTTCAGTCAATTACTATCATCCTGACTGTCTATCCATTCTGCCAATCTATCCATGTCCTGTTTCAGTCAATTACTATCATCCTGACTCTCTGTCCATTCTGCTAAACTATCAATGTCCTGTTTCAGTCAATTACTATCATCCTGACTGTCTGTCCATTCTGCTAATCTATCCATGTCCTGTTTCAGTCAATTACTATCATCCTGATCCTCTGTCCATTCTGCTAACCTAACAATGTCCCGTTTCGGTCAATTATTATCATCATGATCCTCTGTCCATTCTGCGAACCTATCAATGTCCAGTTTCAGTCCTTTACTATCATCCTGACTGTCTGACCATTCTGCCTAACTATCAATGTCCTGTTTCAGTCAGTTCCTGTCATCCTGACTGTCTGTCCATTCTGCTAAACTATCCATGTCCTGTTTCAGTAATTTACTATCATCCTGACAGTCTGTCCATTCTGCTAAACTATCAAAGTCCTGTTTCTGTCAATTACTATCATCCTGACTGTCTATCCATTCTGCTAAACTATCCATGTCCTGTTTCAGTCAATTACTATCATCCTGCCTGTCTATCCATTCTGCCTAACTATCAATGTCCTGTTTCAGTCAGTTCCTGTCATCCTGACTGTCTGTCCATTCTGCTAAACTATCCATGTCCTGTTTCAGTAATTTACTATCATCCTGACTGTCTGTCCATTCTGCTAAACTATCAAAGTCCTGTTTCTGTCAATTACTATCATCCTGACTGTCTGTCCATTCTGCGAACCTATCAATGTCCTGTTTCAGTCCTTTACTATCATCCTGACTGTCTGACCATTCTGCCTAACTATCAATGTCCTTTTTCAGTCAGTTACTATTATCCTGACTCTCTGTCCATTCTGCTAAACTATCAATGTCCTGTTTCAGTCAATTGCTATCATCCTGACTGTCTGTCCGTTCTGCTCTACTATCAATGTCCTGTTTCAGTCAATTACTATCATCCTGACTCTCTGTCCATTCTGCTAAACTATCAATGTCCTGTTTCAGTCAATTACTATCATCCTGACTGTCTGTCCATTCTGTTAACCTATCAAAGTCCTGTTTCTGTCAATTACTATCATCCTGACTGTCTGTCCATTCTGCTAAACTATCCATATCCTGTTTCAGTCAATTACTATCATCCTGACTGTCTGTCCATTCTGCTAAACTATCCATATCCTGTTTCAGTCAATTACTATCATCCTGACTGTCTGTCCATTCTGCTAAACTATCCATGTCCTGTTTCAGTCAATTACAATCATCCTGACTCTCTGTCCATTCTGCTGAACTATCAATGTCCTGTTTCAGTCAATTACTATCATCCTGACTGTCTGTCCATTCTGCTAAACTATCCATATCCTGTTTCAGTCAATTACTATCATCCTGACTGTCTGTCCATTCTGCTAAACTATCCATGTCCTGTTTCAGTCAATTACAATCATCCTGACTCTCTGTCCATTCTGCTGAACTATCAATGTCCTGTTTCAGTCAATTACTATCATCCTGACTGTCTATCCATTCTGCTAAATTATCAATGTCCTGTTTCAGTCAATTACTATCATCCTGACTGTCTATCCATTCTGCTAAACTATCCATGCCCTTTTTCAGTCAATTACTATCATCCTGACTGTCTATCCATTCTGCCAATCTATCCATGTCCTGTTTCAGTCAATTACTATCATCCTGACTCTCTGTCCATTCTGCTAAACTATCAATGTCCTGTTTCAGTCAATTACTATCATCCTGACTGTCTGTCCATTCTGCTAATCTATCCATGTCCTGTTTCAGTCAATTACTATCATCCTGATCCTCTGTCCATTCTGCTAACCTAACAATGTCCCGTTTCGGTCAATTATTATCATCATGATCCTCTGTCCATTCTGCGAACCTATCAATGTCCTGTTTCAGTCCTTTACTATCATCCTGACTGTCTGACCATTCTGCCTAACTATCAATGTCCTGTTTCAGTCAGTTCCTGTCATCCTGACTGTCTGTCCATTCTGCTAAACTATCCATGTCCTGTTTCAGTAATTTACTATCATCCTGACTGTCTGTCCATTCTGCTAAACTATCAAAGTCCTGTTTCTGTCAATTACTATCATCCTGACTGTCTGTCCATTCTGCGAACCTATCAATGTCCTGTTTCAGTCCTTTACTATCATCCTGACTGTCTGACCATTCTGCCTAACTATCAATGTCCTTTTTCAGTCAGTTACTATTATCCTGACTCTCTGTCCATTCTGCTAAACTATCAATGTCCTGTTTCAGTCAATTGCTATCATCCTGACTGTCTGTCCATTCTGCTCTACTATCAATGTCCTGTTTCAGTCAATTACTATCATCCTGACTCTCTGTCCATTCTGCTAAAGTATCAATGTCCTGTTTCAGTCAATTACTATCATCCTGACTGTCTGTCCATTCTGTTAACCTATCAAAGTCCTGTTTCTGTCAATTACTATCATCCTGACTGTCTGTCGATTCTGCTAAACTATCCATGTCCTGTTTCAGTCAATTACTATCATCCTGACTGTCTGTCCATTCTGCTAATCTATCCATGCCCTGTTTCAGTCAATTACTATCATCCTGACTGTCTGTCCATTCTGCTAAATTATCAATGTCCTGTTTCAGTCAATTACTATCATCCTGACTGTCTATCCATTCAGGTAAACTATCCATGTCCTTTTTCAGTCAATTACTATCATCCTGACTGTCTATCCATTCTGCTAATCTATCCATGTCCTGTTTCAGTCAATTACTATCATCCTGACTCTCTGTCCATTCTGCTAAACTATCAATGTCCTGTTTCAGTCAATTACTATCATCCTGACTGTCTATCCATTCTGCTAAACTATCCATGTCCAGTTTCATTCAATTACTATCATCCTGACTGTCTATCCATTCTGCTAATCTATCCATGTCCTGTTTCAGTCAATTACTATCATCCTGACTGTCTGTCCATTCTGCTAATCTATCCATGTCCTGTTTCAGTCAATTACTATCATCCTGATCCTCTGTCCATTCTGCTAACCTAACAATGTCCCGTTTCAGTCAATTATTATCATCATGATCCTGTGTCCATTCTGCGAACCTATCAATGTCCTGTTTCAGTCCTTTACTATCATCCTGACTGTCTGACCATTCTGCCTAACTATCAATGTCCTGTTTCAGTCAGTTCCTGTCACCCTGACTTTCAATCCATTCTGCTAAACAATCCATGTCCTGTTTCAGTAATTTACTATCATCCTGACTGTCTGTCCATTCTGCTAAACTATCAAAGTCCTGTTTCTGTCAATTACTATCATCCTGACTGTCTGTCCATTCTGCGAACCTATCAATGTCCTGTTTCAGTCCTTTACTATCATCCTGACTGTCTGACCATTCTGCCTAACTATCAATGTCCTTTTTCAGTCAGTTACTATTATCCTGACTCTCTGTCCATTCTGCTAAACTATCAATGTCCTGTTTCAGTCAATTGCTATCATCCTGACTGTCTGTCCGTTCTGCTCTACTATCAATGTCCTGTTTCAGTCAATTACTATCATCCTGACTCTCTGTCCATTCTGCGAAACTATCAATGTCCTGTTTCAGTCAATTACTATCATCCTGACTGTCTGTCCATTCTGTTAACCTATCAAAGTCCTGTTTTAGTCAATTACTATCATCCTGACTGTCCATCCATTCTGCTAAACTATCCATGTCCTGTTTCATTCAATTACTATCATCCTGACTGTCTATCCATTCTGCTAATCTATCCATGTCCTGTTTCAGTCAATTACTATCATCCTGACTGTCTGTCCATTCTGCTAATCTATCCATGTCCTGTTTCAGTCAATTACTATCATCCTGATCCTCTGTCCATTCTGCTAACCTAACAATGTCCCGTTTCAGTCAATTATTATCATCATGATCCTCTGTCCATTCTGCGAACCTATCAATGTCCTGTTTCAGTCCTTTACTATCATCCTGACTGTCTGACCATTCTGCCTAACTATCAATGTCCTGTTTCAGTCAGTTCCTGTCATCCTGACTGTCTGTCCATTCTGCTAAACTATCCATGTCCTGTTTCAGTAATTTACTATCATCCTGACTGTCTGTCCATTCTGTTAACCTATCAAAGTCCTGTTTCTGTCAATTACAATCATCCTGACTGTCTGTCCATTCTGCTAAATTATCCATGTCCTGTTTCAGTCAATTACTATCATCTGGACTGTCTGTCCATTCTGCTAATCTATCCATGTCCTGTTTCAGTCAATTACTATCATCCTGACTGTCTGTCCATTCTGCTCAATTATCAATGTCCTGTTTCAGTCAATTACTATCATCCTGACTGTCTATCCATTCTGCTAAACTATCCCTGTCCTTTTTCAGTCAATTACTATCATCCAGACTGTCTATCCATTCTGCTAATCTATCCATGTCCTGTTTCAGTCAATTACTATCATCCTGACTCTCTGTCCATTCTGCTAAACTATCAATGTCCTGTTTCAGTCAATTACTATCATCCTGACTGTCTATCCATTCTGCTAAACTATCCATGTCCTGTTTCATTCAATTACTATCATCCTTACTGTCTATCCATTCTGCTAATCTATCCATGTCCTGTTTCAGTCAATTACTATCATCCTGACTGTCTGTCCATTCTGCTAATCTATCCATGTCCTGTTTCAGTCAATTACTATCATCCTGATCCTCTGTCCATTCTGCTAACCTAACAATGTCCCGTTTCAGTCAATTATTATCATCATGATCCTCTGTCCATTCTGCGAACCTATCAATGTCCTGTTTCTGTCAATTACTATCATCCTGACTGTCTGTCCATTCTGCGAACCTATCAATGTCCTGTTTCAGTCCTTTACTATCATCCTGACTGTCTGACCATTCTGCCTAACTATCAATGTCCTTTTTCAGTCAGTTACTATTATCCTGACTCTCTGTCCATTCTGCTAAACTATCAATGTCCTGTTTCAGTCAATTGCTATCATCCTGACTGTCTGTCCGTTCTGCTCTACTATCAATGTCCTGTTTCAGTCAATTACTATCATCCTGACTCTCTGTCCATTCTGCTAAACTATCAATGTCCTGTTTCAGTCAATTACTATCATCCTGACTGTCTGTCCATTCTGTTAACCTATCAAAGTCCTGTTTCTGTCAATTACTATCATCCTGACTGTCTGTCCATTCTGCTAAACTATCCATATCCTGTTTCAGTCAATTACTATCATCCTGACTGTCTGTCCATTCTGCTAAACTATCCATGTCCTGTTTCAGTCAATTACAATCATCCTGACTCTCTGTCCATTCTGCTGAACTATCAATGTCCTGTTTCAGTCAATTGATATCATCCTGACTGTCTGTCCATTCTGCTCTACTATCAATGTCCTGTTTCAGTCAATTACTATCATCCTGACTGTCTGTCCATTCTGCTAAACTATCAATGTCCTGTTTCAGTCAATTACTATCATCCTGACTGTCTGTCCATTCTGCTAAACTATCAATGTCCTGCTTCAGTCAATTGCTATCATCCTGACTGTCTGTCCATTCTGTTAACCTATCAAAGTCTTGTTTCTGTCAATTACTATCATCCTGACTGTCTGTCGATTCTGCTAAACTATCCATGTCCTGTTTCAGTCAATTACTATCATCCTGACTGTCTGTCCATTCTGCTAATCTAGCCATGTCCTGTTTCAGTCAATTACTATCATCCTGACTGTCTATCCATTCTGCTAAATTATCAATGTCCTGTTTCAGTCAATTACTATCATCCTGACTGTCTATCCATTCTGCTAAACTATCCATGCCCTTTTTCAGTCAATTACTATCATCCTGACTGTCTATCCATTCTGCCAATCTATCCATGTCCTGTTTCAGTCAATTACTATCATCCTGACTCTCTGTCCATTCTGCTAAACTATCAATGTCCTGTTTCAGTCAATTACTATCATCCTGACTGTCTGTCCATTCTGCTAATCTATCCATGTCCTGCTTCAGTCAATTACTATCATCCTGATCCTCTGTCCATTCTGCTAACCTAACAATGTCCCGTTTCGGTCAATTATTATCATCATGATCCTCTGTCCAATCTGCGAACCTATCAATGTCCTGTTTCAGTCCTTTACTATCATCCTGACTGTCTGACCATTCTGCCTAACTATCAATGTCCTGTTTCAGTCAGTTCCTGTCATCCTGACTGTCTGTCCATTCTGCTAAACTATCCATGTCCTGTTTCAGTAATTTACTATCATCCTGACTGTCTGTCCATTCTGCTAAACTATCAAAGTCCTGTTTCTGTCAATTACTATCATCCTGACTGTCTGTCCATTCTGCGAACCTATCAATGTCCTGTTTCAGTCCTTTACTATCATCCTGACTGTCTGACCATTCTGCCTAACTATCAATGTCCTTTTTCAGTCAGTTACTATTATCCTGACTCTCTGTCCATTCTGCTAAACTATCAATGTCCTGTTTCAGTCAATTGCTATCATCCTGACTGTCTGTCCATTCTGCTCTACTATCAATGTCCTGTTTCAGTCAATTACTATCATCCTGACTCTCTGTCCATTCTGCTAAAGTATCAATGTCCTGTTTCAGTCAATTACTATCATCCTGACTGTCTGTCCATTCTGTTAACCTATCAAAGTCCTGTTTCTGTCAATTACTATCATCCTGACTGTCTGTCGATTCTGCTAAACTATCCATGTCCTGTTTCAGTCAATTACTATCATCCTGACTGTCTGTCCATTCTGCTAATCTATCCATGCCCTGTTTCAGTCAATTACTATCATCCTGACTGTCTGTCCATTCTGCTAAATTATCAATGTCCTGTTTCAGTCAATTACTATCATCCTGACTGTCTATCCATTCAGGTAAACTATCCATGTCCTTTTTCAGTCAATTACTATCATCCTGACTGTCTATCCATTCTGCTAATCTATCCATGTCCTGTTTCAGTCAGTTCCTGTCACCCTGACTTTCAATCCATTCTGCTAAACAATCCATGTCCTGTTTCAGTAATTTACTATCATCCTGACTGTCTGTCCATTCTGCTAAACTATCAAAGTCCTGTTTCTGTCAATTACTATCATCCTGACTGTCTGTCCATTCTGCGAACCTATCAATGTCCTGTTTCAGTCCTTTACTATCATCCTGACTGTCTGACCATTCTGCCTAACTATCAATGTCCTTTTTCAGTCAGTTACTATTATCCTGACTCTCTGTCCATTCTGCTAAACTATCAATGTCCTGTTTCAGTCAATTGCTATCATCCTGACTGTCTGTCCGTTCTGCTCTACTATCAATGTCCTGTTTCAGTCAATTACTATCATCCTGACTCTCTGTCCATTCTGCGAAACTATCAATGTCCTGTTTCAGTCAATTACTATCATCCTGACTGTCTGTCCATTCTGTTAACCTATCAAAGTCCTGTTTTAGTCAATTACTATCATCCTGACTGTCCATCCATTCTGCTAAACTATCCATGTCCTGTTTCATTCAATTACTATCATCCTGACTGTCTATCCATTCTGCTAATCTATCCATGTCCTGTTTCAGTCAATTACTATCATCCTGACTGTCTGTCCATTCTGCTAATCTATCCATGTCCTGTTTCAGTCAATTACTATCATCCTGATCCTCTGTCCATTCTGCTAACCTAACAATGTCCCGTTTCAGTCAATTATTATCATCATGATCCTCTGTCCATTCTGCGAACCTATCAATGTCCTGTTTCAGTCCTTTACTATCATCCTGACTGTCTGACCATTCTGCCTAACTATCAATGTCCTGTTTCAGTCAGTTCCTGTCATCCTGACTGTCTGTCCATTCTGCTAAACTATCCATGTCCTGTTTCAGTAATTTACTATCATCCTGACTGTCTGCCCATTTTGCTAAACTATCAAAGTCCTGTTTCTGTCAATTACTATCATCCTGACTGTCTGTCCATTCTGCGAACCTATCAATGTCCTGTTTCAGTCCTTTACTATCATCCTGACTGTCTGACCATTCTGCCTAACTATCAATGTCCTTTTTCAGTCAGTTACTATTATCCTGACTCTCTGTCCATTCTGCTAAACTATCAATGTCCTGTTTCAGTCAATTGCTATCATCCTGACTGTCTGTCCGTTCTGCTCTATTATCAATGTCCTGTTTAAGTCAATTACTATCATCCTGACTCTCTGTCCATTATGCTAAACTATCAATGTCCTGTTTCAGTCAATTACTATCATCCTGACTGTCTGTCCATTCTGTTAACCTATCAAAGTCCTGTTTCTGTCAATTACAATCATCCTGACTGTCTGTCCATTCTGCTAAATTATCCATGTCCTGTTTCAGTCAATTACTATCATCTGGACTGTCTGTCCATTCTGCTAATCTATCCATGTCCTGTTTCAGTCAATTACTATCATCCTGACTGTCTGTCCATTCTGCTCAATTATCAATGTCCTGTTTCAGTCAATTACTATCATCCTGACTGTCTATCCATTCTGCTAAACTATCCCTGTCCTTTTTCAGTCAATTACTATCATCCAGACTGTCTATCCATTCTGCTAATCTATCCATGTCCTGTTTCAGTCAATTACTATCATCCTGACTCTCTGTCCATTCTGCTAAACTATCAATGTCCTGTTTCAGTCAATTACTATCATCCTGACTGTCTATCCATTCTGCTAAACTATCCATGTCCTGTTTCATTCAATTACTATCATCCTTACTGTCTATCCATTCTGCTAATCTATCCATGTCCTGTTTCAGTCAATTACTATCATCCTGACTGTCTGTCCATTCTGCTAATCTATCCATGTCCTGTTTCAGTCAATTACTATCATCCTGATCCTCTGTCCATTCTGCTAACCTAACAATGTCCCGTTTCAGTCAATTATTATCATCATGATCCTCTGTCCATTCTGCGAACCTATCAATGTCCTGTTTCAGTCCTTTACTATCTTCCTGACTGTCTGACCATTCTGCCTAACTATCAATGTCCTGTTTCAGTCAGTTCCTGTCATCCTGACTTTCTGTCCATTCTGCTAAACTATCCATGTCCTGTTTCAGTAATTTACTATCATCCTGACTGTCTGTCCATTCTGCTAAACTATCAAAGTCCTGTTTGTGTCAATTACTATCATCCTGACTGTCTGTCCATTCTGCGAAACTATCAATGTCCTGTTTCAGTCCTTTACTATCATCCTGACTGTCTGACCATTCTGCCTAACTATCAATGTCCTTTTTCAGTCAGTTACTATTATCCTGACTCTCTGTCCATTCTGCTAAACTATCAATGTCCTGTTTCAGTCAATTGCTATCATCCTGACTGTCTGTCCGTTCTGCTCTACTATCAATGTCCTGTTTCAGTCAATTACTATCATCCTGACTCTCTGTCCATTCTGCTAAACTATCCATGTCCTGTTTCAGTCAATTACTATCATCCTGACTCTCTGTCCATTCTGTTAACCTATCAAAGTCCTGTTTTAGTCAATTACTATCATCCTGACTGTCCATCCATTCTGCTAAACTATCCATGTCCTGTTTCGTTCAATTACTATCATCCTGACTGTCTATCCATTCTGCAAGTCTATCCATGTCCTGTTTCAGTCAATTACTATCATCCTGACTGTCTGTCCATTCTGCTAATCTATCCATGTCCTGTTTCAGTCAATTACTATCATCCTGATCCTCTGTCCATTCTGCTAACCTAACAATGTCCCGTTTCAGTCAATTATTATCATCATGATCCTCTGTCCATTCTGCGAACCTATCAATGTCCTGTTTCAGTCCTTTACTATCATCCTGACTGTCTGACCATTCTGCCTAACTATCAATGTCCTGTTTCAGTCAGTTCCTGTCATCCTGACTGTCTGTCCATTCTGCTAAACTATCCATGTCCTGTTTCAGTAATTTACTATCATCCTGACTGTCTGTCCACTTTCCTAAACTATCAAAGTCCTGTTTCTGTCAATTACTATCATCCTGACTGTCTGTCCATTCTGCGAACCTATCAATGTCCTGTTTCAGTCCTTTACTATCATCCTGACTGTCTGACCATTCTGCCTAACTATCAATGTCCTTTTTCAGTCAGTTACTATTATCCTGACTCTCTGTCCATTCTGCTAAACTATCAATGTCCTGTTTCAGTCAATTGCTATCATCCTGACTGTCTGTCCGTTCTGCTCGACTATCAATGTCCTGTTTCAGTCAATTACTATCATCCTGACTCTCTGTCCATTCTGCTAAACTATCAATGTCCTGTTTCAGTCAATTACTATCATCCTGACTGTCTGTCCATTCTGTTAACCTATCAAAGTCCTGCTTCTGTCAATTACTATCATCCTGACTGTCTGTCCATTCTGCTAAACTATCCATGTCCTGTTTCAGTCAATTACTATCATCCTGACTGTCTGTCCATTCTGCTAATCTATCCATGTCCTGTTTCAGTCAATTACTATCATCCTGACTGTCTATCCATTCTGCTAAACTATCCATGTCCTTTTTCAGTCAATTACTATCATCCTGACTGTCTATCCATTCTGCTAATCTATCCATGTCCTGTTTCAGTCAATTACTATCATCCTGACTCTCTGTCCATTCTGCTAAACTATCAATGTCCTGTTTCAGTCAATTACTATCATCCTGACTGTCTATACATTCTGCTAAACTATCCATGTCCTGTTTCATTCAATTACTATCATCCTGACTGTCTATCCATTCTGCTAATCAATCCATGTCCTGTTTTAGTAATTTACTATCATCCTGACTGTCTGTCCATTTTGCTAAACTATCAAAGTCCTTTTTCTGTCAATTACTATCATCCTGACTGTCTGTCCATTCTGCGAACCTATCAATGTCCTGTTTCAGTCCTTTACTATCATCCTGACTGTCTGACCATTCTGCCTAACTATCAATGTCCTTTTTCAGTCAGTTACTATTATCCTGACTCTCTGTCCATTCTGCTAAACTATCAATGTCCTGTTTCAGTCAATTGCTATCATCCTGACTGTCTGTCCGTTCTGCTCTACTATCAATGTCCTGTTTCAGTCAATTACTATCATCCTGACTCTCTGTCCATTCTGCTAAACTATCAATGTCCTGTTTCAGTCAATTACTATCATCCTGACTGTCTGTCCATTCTGTTAACCTATCAAAGTCCTGTTTCTGTCAATTACTATCATCCTGACTGTCTGTCCATTCTGCTAAACTATCCATGTCCTGTTTCAGTCAATTACTATCATCTGGACTGTCTGTCCATTCTGCTAATCTATCCATGTCCTGTTTCAGTCAATTACTATCATCCTGACTGTCTGTCCGTTCTGCTCTACTATCAATGTCCTGTTTCAGTCAATTACTATCATCCTGACTGTCTATCCATTCTGCTAAACTATCCATGTCCTTTTTCAGTCAATTACTATCATCCTGACTGTCTATCCATTCTACTAATCTATCCATGTCCTGTTTCAGTCAATTACTATCATCCTGACTCTCTATCCATTCTGCTAAACTATCAATGTCCTGTTTCAGTCAATTACTATCATCCTGACTGTCTATCCATTCTGCTAAACTATCAATGTCCTGTTTCAGTCAATTACTATCATCCTGACTGTCGATCCATTCTGCTAATCTATCCATGTCCTGTTTCAGTCAATTACTATCATCCTGACTCTCTGTCCATTCTGTTAACCTATCAAAGTCCTGTTTTAGTCAATTACTATCATCCTGACTGTCCATCCATTCTGCTAAACTATCAATGTCCTGTTTCAGTCAATTACTATCATCCTGACTGTCGATCCATTCTGCTAATCTATCCATGTCCTGTTTCAGTCAATTACTATCATCCTGATCCTCTGTCCATTCTGCTAACCTAACAATGTCCCGTTTCAGTCAATTATTATCATCATGATCCTCTGTCCATTCTGCGAACCTATCAATGTCCTGTTTCAGTCCTTTACTATCATCCTGACTGTCTGACCATTCTGCCTAACTATCAATGTCCTGTTTCAGTCAGTTCCTGTCATCCTGACTGTCTGTCCATTCTGCTAAACTATCCATGTCCTGTTTCAGTAATTTACTATCATCCTGACTGTCTGTCCATTTTCCTAAACTATCAAAGTCCTGTTTCTGTCAATTACTATCATCCTGACTGTCTGTCCATTCTGCGAACCTATCAATGTCCTGTTTCAGTCCTTTACTATCATCCTGACTGTCTGACCATTCTGCCTAACTATCAATGTCCTTTTTCAGTCAGTTACTATTATCCTGACTCTCTGTCCATTCTGCTAAACTATCAATGTCCTGTTTCAGTCAATTGCTATCATCCTGACTGTCTGTCCGTTCTGCTCGACTATCAATGTCCTGTTTCAGTCAATTACTATCATCCTGACTCTCTGTCCATTCTGCTAAACTATCAATGTCCTGTTTCAGTCAATTACTATCATCCTGACTGTCTGTCCATTCTGTTAACCTATCAAAGTCCTGCTTCTGTCAATTACTATCATCCTGACTGTCTGTCCATTCTGCTAAACTATCCATGTCCTGTTTCAGTCAATTACTATCATCCTGACTGTCTGTCCATTCTGCTAAATTATCAATGTCCTGTTTCAGTCAATTACTATCATCCTGACTGTCTATCCATTCTGCTAAACTATCCATGTCCTTTTTCAGTCAATTACTATCATCCTGACTGTCTATCCATTCTGCTAATCTATCCATGTCCTGTTTCAGTCAATTACTATCATCCTGACTCTCTGTCCATTCTGCTAAACTATCAATGTCCTGTTTCAGTCAATTACTATCATCCTGACTGTCTATCCATTCTGCTAAACTATCCATGTCCTATTTCATTCAATTACTATCATCCTGACTGTCTATCCATTCTGCTAATCTATCCATGTCCTGTTTTAGTAATTTACTATCATCCTGACTGTCTGTCCATTTTGCTAAACTATCAAAGTCCTGTTTCTGTCAATTACTATCATCCTGACTATCTGTCCATTCTGCGAACCTATCAATGTCCTGTTTCAGTCCTTTACTATCATCCTGACTGTCTGACCATTCTGCCTAACTATCAATGTCCTTTTTCAGTCAGTTACTATTATCCTGACTCTCTGTCCATTCTGCTAAACTATCAATGTCCTGTTTCAGTCAATTGCTATCATCCTGACTGTCTGTCCGTTCTGCTCTACTATCAATGTCCTGTTTCAGTCAATTACTATCATCCTGACTCTCTGTCCATTCTGCTAAACTATCAATGTCCTGTTTCAGTCAATTACTATCATCCTGACTGTCTGTCCATTCTGTTAACCTATCAAAGTCCTGTTTCTGTCAATTACTATAATCCTGACTGTCTGTCCATTCTGCTAAACTATCCATGTCCTGTTTCAGTCAATTACTATCATCTGGACTGTCTCTCCATTCTGCTAATCTATCCATGTCCTGTTTCAGTCAATTACTATCATCCTGACTGTCTGTCCATTCTGCTAAATTATCAATGTCCTGTTTCAGTCAATTACTATCATCCTGACTGTCTATCCATTCTGCTAAACTATCCATGTCCTTTTTCAGTCAATTACTATCATCCTGACTGTCTATCCATTCTGCTAATCTATCCATGTCCTGTTTCAGTCAATTACTATCATCCTGACTCTCTGTCCATTCTGCTAAACTATCAATGTCCTGTTTCAGTCAATTACTATCATCCTGACTGTCTATCCATTCTGATAAACTATCCATGTCCAGTTTCATTCAATTACTATCATCCTGACTGTCTATCCATTCTGCTAATCTATCCATGTCCTGTTTCAGTCAATTACTATCATCCTGACTGTCTGTCCATTCTGCTAATCTATCCATGTCCTGTTTCAGTCAATTACTATCATCCTGATCCTCTGTCCATTCTGCTAACCTAACAATGTCCCGTTTCAGTCAATTATTATCATCATGATCCTCTGTCCATTCTGCGAACCTATCAATGTCCTGTTTCAGTCCTTTACTATCATCCTGACTGTCTGACCATTCTGCCTAACTATCAATGTCCTGTTTCAGTCAGTTCCTGTCATCCTGACTTTCTGTCCATTCTTCTAAACTATCCATGTCCAGTTTCAGTAATTTACTATCATCCTGACTGTCTGTCCATTCTGCTAAACTATCAAAGTCCTGTTTGTGTCAATTACTATCATCCTGACTGTCTGTCCATTCTGCGAACCTATCAATGTCCTGTTTCAGTCCTTTACTATCATCCTGACTGTCTGACCATTCTGCCTAACTATCAATGTCCTTTTGCAGTCAGTTACTATTATCCTGACTCTCTGTCCATTCTGCTAAACTATCAATGTCCTGTTTCAGTCAATTGCCAAATTCCTGACTGTCTGTCCGTTCTGCTCTACTATCAATGTCCTGTTTCAGTCAATTACTATCATCCTGACTCTCTGTCCATTCTGCTAAACTATCAATGTCCTGTTTCAGTCAATTACTATCATCCTGACTCTCTGTCCATTCTGTTAACCTATCAAAGTCCTGTTTTAGTCAATTACTATCATCCTGACTGTCCATCCATTCTGCTAAACTATCCATGTCCTGTTTCATTCAATTACTATCATCCTGACTGTCTATCCATTCTGCAAATCTATCCATGTCCTGTTTCAGTCAATTACTATCATCCTGACTGTCTGTCCATTCTGCTAATCTATCCATGTCCTGTTTCAGTCAATTACTATCATCCTGATCCTCTGTCCATTCTGCTAACCTAACAATGTCCCGTTTCAGTCAATTATTATCATCATGATCCTCTGTCCATTCTGCGAACCTATCAATGTCCTGTTTCAGTCCTTTACTATCATCCTGACTGTCTGACCATTCTGCCTAACTATCAATGTCCTTTTTCAGTCAGTTACTATTATCCTGACTCTCTGTCCATTCTGCTAAACTATCAATGTCCTGTTTCAGTCAATTGCTATCATCCTGACTGTCTGTCCGTTCTGCTCTACTATCAATGTCCTGTTTCAGTCAATTACTATCATCCTGACTCTCTGTCCATTCTGCTAAACTATCAATGTCCTGTTTCAGTCAATTACTATCATCCTGACTGTCTGTCCATTGTGTTAACCTATCAAAGTCCTGTTTCTGTCAATTACTATCATCCTGACTGTCTGTCCATTCTGCTAAACTATCCATGTCCTGTTTCAGTCAATTACTATCATCCTGACTGTCTGTCCATTCTGCTAATCTATCCATGTCCTTTTTCAGTCAATTACTATCATCCTGACTGTCTATCCATTCTGCTAAACTATCCATGTCCTGTTTCAGTCAATTACTATCATCCTGACTCTCTGTCCATTCTGCTAAACTATCAATATCCCGTTTCAGTCAATTACTATCATCCTGACTGTCTGTCCATTCTGCTAAATCATCAATGTCCTGTTTCAGTCAATTACTATCATCCTGACTATCTCTCCATTCTGCTAAACTATCCATGTCCAGCTTCAGTCATTTACTATCTTCCTTATCCTCTGTCCATTCTGCTAACCTATCAATGTCCTGTTTCAATCAATTACTATCATCCTGACTGTCTGTCCATTCTGCTAATTCATCACTATCCTGTTTCAGTCAATTACTATCATCCTGACTGTCTCTCCATTCTGCGAAATTATCCATGTCCTGTTTCAGTCAATTACTATCATCCTGACTCTCTGTCCATTCTGTTAACCTATCAATGTCCTGTTTCAGTCAATTACTATCATCCTGACTGTCTGTCCATTCTGCTAAACTATCCATGTCCTGTTTCAGTCAATTACTATCATCCTGACTGTCTATCCATTCTGCTAATCTATCCATGTCCGGTTTCAGTCAATTGCTATCATCCTGACTGTCTGTCCATTCTGCTAAATTATCAATGTCCTGTTTCAGTCAATTAATATCATCCTGACTGTCTGTCCATTCTGCTAAACTATCCATGTCCTGTTTCAGTCAATTACTATCATCCTGACAGTCTGTCCATTCTGCTGAACTATCAATGTCCTGTTTCAGTCATTTACTATCATCCTGACTCTCTGTCCATTCTGCTAAAATATCCATGTGCTGTTTCAGTCAATTACTATCATCCTGACTGTCTGTCCATTCTGTTAACCTATCAATGTCCTGTTTCAGTCAATTGCTATCATCCTGACTGTCTGTCCATTCTGCTAAACTATCCATGTCCTGTTTCAGTCAATTACTATCATCCTGACTGTCTGTCCATTCTGCTAAACTATCCATGTCCTGTTTCAGTCAATTACTATCATCCTGACTGTCTGTCCATTCTGTTAACCTATCAATGTCCTGCTTCTGTCAATTACTATCATCCTCACTGTCTATCCATTCTGCTAAAATATCAATGTCCTGTTTCAGTCAATGACTATCATCCTGACTGTCTATCCATTCTGCTAAATTATCAATGTCCTGTTTCAGTCAATTACTATCATCCTGACTGTCTATCCATTCTGCTAAACTATCCATGTCCAGTTTCAGTCAATTACTATCATCCTGACTGTCTGTCCATTCTGCTAAATTATTAATGTCCTGTTTCAGTCAATTACTATCATCCTGACTGTCTATCCATTCTGCTAAACTATCCATGTCCAGTTTCAGTCATTTACTATCATCCTGACTGTCTATCCATTCTGCTAAATTATCAATGTCCTGTTTCAGTCAATTACTAACATCCTGACTCTCTGTCCATTCTGCTAAACTATCAATGTCCTGTTTCAGTCAATTAATATCATTCTGACTGTCTATCCATTCTGCTAAACTATCTATGTCCTGTTTCAGTCAATTACTATCATCCTGACTGTCTGTCCATTCTGCTAATCTATCCATGTCCTGTTTCAGTCAATTACTATCATCCTGACTGTCTGTCCATTCTGCTAATCTATCAATGTCCTGTTTCAGTCAATTACTACCATCCTGACTCTCTGTCCATTCTGCTAAACTATCAATGTCCTGTTTCAGTCAATTACTATCATCCTGACTCTCTGTCCATTCTGTTAACCTATCAATGTCCTGTTTCAGTCAATTACTATCATCCTGACTGTCTGTCCATTCTGCTAAACTATCCATGTCCTGTTTCAGTCAATTACTATCATCCTGACTGTCTATCCATTCTGCTAATCTATCCATGTCCGGTTTCAGTCAATTGCTATCATCCTGACTGTCTGTCCATTCTGCTAAATTATCAATGTCCTGTTTCAGTCAATTAATATCATCCTGACTGTCTGTCCATTCTGCTAAACTATCCATGTCCTGTTTCAGTCAATTACTATCATCCTGACAGTCTGTCCATTCTGCTGAACTATCAATGTCCTGTTTCAATCATTTACTATCATCCTGACTCTCTGTCCATTCTGCTAAACTATCCATGTGCTGTTTCAGTCAATTACTATCATCCTGACTGTCTGTCCATTCTGTTAACCTATCAATGTCCTGTTTCAGTCAATTGCTATCATCCTGACTGTCTGTCCATTCTGCTAAACTATCCATGTCCTGTTTCAGTCAATTACTATCATCCTGACTGTCTGTCCATTCTGCTAAACTATCCATGTCCTGTTTCAGTCAATTACTATCATCCTGACTGTCTGTCCATTCTGTTAACCTATCAATGTCCTGCTTCTGTCAATTACTATCATCCTCACTGTCTATCCATTCTGCTAAAATATCAATGTCCTGTTTCAGTCAATGACTATCATCCTGACTGTCTATCCATTCTGCTAAATTATCAATGTCCTGTTTCAGTCAATTACTATCATCCTGACTGTCTATCCATTCTGCTAAACTATCCATGTCCAGTTTCAGTCAATTACTATCATCCTGACTGTCTGTCCATTCTGCTAAATTATTAATGTCCTGTTTCAGTCAATTACTATCATCCTGACTTTCTATCCATTCTGCTAAACTATCCATGTCCAGTTTCAGTCATTTACTATCATCCTGACTGTCTATCCATTCTGCTAAATTATCAATGTCCTGTTTCAGTCAATTACTAACATCCTGACTCTCTGTCCATTCTGCTAAACTATCAATGTCCTGTTTCAGTCAATTAATATCATCCTGACTGTCTATCCATTCTGCTAAACTATCCATGTCCTGTTTCAGTCAATTACTATCATCCTGACTGTCTGTCCATTCTGCTAAACTATCAATGTCCTGTTTCAGTCAATTAATATCATCCTGACTGTCTATCCATTCTGCTAAACTATCCATGTCCTGTTTCAGTCAATTACTATCATCCTGACTGTCTGTCCATTCTGCTAAACTATCCATGTCCTGTTTCAGTCAATTACTATCATCCTGACTCTCTGTCCATTCTGCTAAACTATCAATGTCCTGTTTCAGTCAATTACTATCATCCTGACTGTCTATCCATTCTGCTAAACTATCCATGTCCTTTTTCAGTCAATTACTATCATCCTGACTGTCTGTCCGTTCTGCTAAATTATCAATGTCCGGTTTCAGTCAATTACTATCATCCTGACTGTCTGTCCATTCTGCTAAATTATCAATGTCCGGTTTCAGTCATTTACTATCATCCTGACTGTCTATCCATTCTGCTAAACTATCCATGTCCAGTTTCAGTCAATTACTATCATCCTGACTGTCTGTCCATTCTGCTAAATTATTAATGTTCTGTTTCAGTCAATTACTATCATCCTGACTGTCGATCCATTCTGCTAAACTATCCATGTCCAGTTTCAGTCATTTACTATCATCCTGACTGTCTGTCCATTCTGCTAAATTATCAATGTCCTGTTTCAGTCAATTACTAACATCCTGACTGTCTGTCCATTCTGCTAAACTATCAATGTCCTGTTTCAGTCAATTAATATCTTCCTGACTGTCTATCCATTCTGCTAAACTATCCATGTCCTGTTTCAGTCAATTACTATCATCCTGACTGTCTGTCCATTCTGCTAAACTATCAATGTCCTGTTTCAGTCAATTAATATCATCCTGACTGTCTATCCATTCTGCTAAACTATCCATGTCCTGTGTCAGTCAATTACTATCATCCTGACTGTCTGTCCATTCTGCTAAACTGTCCATGTCCTGTTTCAGTCAATTATTATCATCCTGACTCTCCATCCATTCTGCTAAACTATCAATGTCCTGTTTCAGTCAATTACTATCATCCTGACTGTCTGTCCATTCTGCTCTACTATCAATGTCCTGTTTCAGTCAATTACTATCATCCTGACTCTCTGTCCATTCTGCTAAACTATCAATGTCCTGTTTCAGTCAATTACTATCATCCTGACTGTCTGTCCATTCTGTTAACCTATCAAAGTCCTGTTTCTGTCAATTACTATCATCCTGACTGTCTGTCCATTCTGCTAAACTATCCATGTCCTGTTACAGTCAATTACTATCATCCTGACTGTCTGTCCATTCTGCTAATCTATCCATGTCCTGTTTCAGTCAATTACTATCATCCTGACTGTCTGTCCATTCTGCTAAATTATCAATGTCCTGTTTCATTCAATTACTATCATCCTGACTGTCTGTCCATTCTGCTAAACTATCAATGTCCTGTTTCAGTCAATTACTATCATCCTGACTGTCTGTCCATTCTGCTAAACTATCCATGTCCTGTTTCATTCAATTACTATCATGGTGACTGTCTGTCCATTCTGCTAAACTATCAATGTCCTGTTTCAGTCAATTACTATCATCCTGACTCTCTGTCCATTCTGCTAATCTATCCATGTCCTGTTTCAGTCAATTACTATCATCCTGACTGTCTGTCCATTCTGCTAATCTATCCATGTCCTGTTTCAGTCAATTACTACCATCCTGACTCTCTGTCCATTCTGCTAAGCTATCAATGTCCTGTTTCAGTCAATTACTATCATCCTGACTCTCTGTCCATTCTGTTAACCTATCAATGTCCTGTTTCAGTCAATTACTATCATCCTGACTGTCTGTCCATTCTGCTAAACTATCCATGTCCTGTTTCAGTCAATTACTATCATGGTGACTGTCTGTCCATTCTGCTAATCTATCCATGTCCTGTTTCAGTCAATTACTATCATCCTGACTGTCTGTCCATTCTGCTAATCTATCCATGTCCTGTTTCAGTCAATTACTACCATCCTGACTCTCTGTCCATTCTGCTAAACTATCAATGTCCTGTTTCAGTCAATTACTATCATCCTGACTCTCTGTCCATTCTGTTAACCTATCAATGTCCTGTTTCAGTCAATTACTATCATCCTGACTGTCTGTCCATTCTGCTGAACTATCCATGTCCTGCTTCAGTCAATTACTATCATCCTGACTGTCTATCCATTCTGCTAATCTATCCATGTCCTGTTTCAGTCAATTACTATCATCCTGACTCTCTGTCCACTCTGCTAAATTATCAATGTCCTGTTTCAGTCAATTAATATCATCCTGACTGTCTGTCCATTCTGCTAAACTATCCATGTCCTGTTTCAGTCAATTACTATCATCCTGACTGTCTGTCCATTCTGCTAAACTATCCATGTCCTGTTTCAGTCAATTACTATCATCCTGACTGTCTGTCCATTCTGCTAAACTATCAATGTCCTGTTTCAGTCAATTACTATCATCCTGACTCTCTGTCCATTCTGCTAAACTATCCATGTGCTGTTTCAGTCAATTACTATCATCCTGACTGTCTGTCCATTCTGTTAACCTATCAATGTCCTGTTTCAGTCAATTACTATCATCATGACTGTCTGTCCATTCTGCTAAACTATCAATGTCCTGTTTCAGTCAATTACTATCATCCTGACTGTCTATCCATTCTGCTAAACTATCCATGTCCAGTTTCAGTCAATTACTGCCATCCTGACTGTCTGACCATTCTGCTAAACTATCCATGTCCTGTTTCAGTCAATTACTATCATCCTGACTGTCTGTCCATTCTGCTAAACTATCCATGTCCTGTTTCAGTCAATTACTATCATCCTCACTGTCTATCCATTCTGCTAAAATATCAATGTCCTGTTTCTGTCAATTACTATCATCCTGACTGTCTATCCATTCTGCTTATTTATCAATGTCCTGTTTCAGTCAATTACTATCATCCTGACTGTCTATCCATTCTGCTAAACTATCCATGTCCAGTTTCAGTCATTTACTATCATCCTGACTGTCTGTCCATTCTGCTAAATTATCAATGTCCTGTTTCAGTCAATTACTAACATCCTGACTCTCTGTCCATTCTGCTAAACTATCAATGTCCTGTTTCCGTCAATTAATATCATCCTGACTGTCTATCCATTCTGCTAAACTATCCATGTCCAGTTTCAGTCATTTACTATCATCCTGACTGTCTGTCCATTCTGCTAAATTATCAATGTCCTGTTTCAGTCAATTACTAACATCCTGACTCTCTGTCCATTCTGCGAAACTATCAATGTCCTGTTTCAGTCAATTAATATCATCCTGACTGTCTATCCATTCTGCTAAACTATCCATGTCCTGTTTCAGTCAATTACTATCATCCTGACTGTCTGTCCATTCTGCTAAACTATCAATGTCCTGTTTCAGTCAATTACTATCATGGTGACTGTCTGTCCATTCTGCTAATCTATCCATGCCCTTTTTCAGTCAATTACTATCATCCTGACTGTCTGTCCATTCTGCTAATCTATCCATGTCCTGTTTCAGTCAATTACTACCATCCTGACTCTCTGTCCATTCTGCTAAACTATCAATGTCCGGTGTCAGTCAATTACTATCATCCTGACTGTCTGTCCATTCTGCTAAATTATCATTGACCGGTTTCAGTCATTTACTATCATCCTGACTGTCTGTCCATTCTGCTAAATTATCAATGTCCTGTTTCATTCAATTACTATCATCCTGACTGTCTGTCCATTCTGCTAAACTATCAATGTCCTGTTTCAGTCAATTACTATCATCCTGACTGTCTGTCCATTCTGCTAAACTATCCATGTCCTGTTTCAGTCAATTACTATCATGGTGACTGTCTGTCCATTCTGCTAATCTATCCATGTCCTGTTTCAGTCAATTACTATCATCCTGACTGTCTGTCCATTCTGCTAATCTATCCATGTCCTGTTTCAGTCAATTACTACCATCCTGACTCTCTGTCCTTTCTGCTAAACTATCAATGTCCTGTTTCAGTCAATTACTATCATCCTGACTCTCTGTCCATTCTGTTCACCTATCAATGTCCTGTTTCAGTCAATTACTATCATCCTGACTGTCTGTCCATTCTGCTAAACTATCCATGTCCTGTTTCAGTCAATTACTATCATCCTGACTGTCTGTCTATTCTGCTAATCTATCCATGTCCTGTTTCAGTCAATTACTATCATCCTGACTGTCTGTCCATTCTGCTAATCTATCCATGTCCTGTTTCAGTCAATTACTACCATCCTGACTCTCTGTCCATTCTGCTAAACTATCAATGTCCTGTTTCAGTCAATTACTATCATCCTGACTCTCTGTCCATTCTGTTAACCTATCAATGTCCTGTTTCAGTCAATTACTATCATCCTGACTGTCTGTCCATTCTGCTAAATTATCAATGTCCTGTTTCAGTCAATTAATATCATCCTGACTGTCTGTCCATTCTGCTAAACTATCCATGTCCTGTTTCAGTCAATTACTATCATCCTGACTGTCTGTCCATTCTGCTAAACTATCCATGTCCTGTTTCAGTCAATTACTATCATCCTGACTGTCTGTCCATTCTGCTAAACTATCCATGTCCTGTTTCAGTCAATTACTATCATCCTGACTCTCTGTCCATTCTGCTAAACTATCCATGTGCTGTTTCAGTCAATTACGATCATCCTGACTGTCTGTCCATTCTGTTAACCTATCAATGTCCTGTTTCAGTCAATTACTATCATCCTGACTGTCTGTCCATTCTGCTAAACTATCCATGTCCTGTTTCAGTCAATTACTATCATCCTGACTGTCTGTCCATTCTGCTAAACTATCCATGTCCTGTTTCAGTCAATTACTATCATCCTGACTGTCTGTCCATTCTGCTAAACTATCCATGTCCTGTTTCAGTCAATTACTATCATCCTCACTGTCTATCCATTCTGCTAAAATATCAATGTCCTGTTTCAGTCAATTACTATCATCCTGACTGTCTATCCATTCTGCTAAATTATCAATGTCCTGTTTCAGTCAATTACTATCATCCTGACTGTCTATCCATTCTGCTAAACTATCCATGTCCAGTTTCTGTCAATTACTATCATCCTGACTGTCTGTCCATTCTGCTAAATTATTAATGTCCTGTTTCAGTCAATTACTATCATCCTGACTGTCCATCCATTCTGCTAAACTATCCATGTCCAGTTTCAGTCATTTACTATCATCCTGAATGTCTGTCCATTCTGCTAAATTATCAATGTCCTGTTTCAGTCAATTACTAACATCCTGACTCTCTGTCCATTCTGCTAATCTATCAATGTCCTGTTTCCGTCAATTAATATCATCCTGACTGTCTATCCATTCTGCTAAACTATCCATGTCCAGTTTCAGTCATTTACTATCATCCTGACTGTCTGTCCATTCTGCTAAATTATCAATGTCCTGTTTCAGTCAATTAATATCATCCTGACTGTCTATCCAACTGCTAAACTATCCATGTCCTGTTTCAGTCAATTACTATCATCCTGACTGTCTGTCCATTCTGCTAAACTATCAATGTCCTGTTTCAGTCAATTAATATCATCCTGACTGTCTATCCATTCTGCTAAACTATCCATGTCCTGTTTCAGTCAATTACTATCATCCTGACTGTCTGTCCATTCTGCTAAACTATCAATGTCCTGTTTCAGTCAATTACTATCATCCTGACTCTCTGTCCATTCTGCTGAACTATCAATGTCCTGTTTCAGTCAATTACTATCATCCTGACTGTCTGTCCATTCTGTTAACATATCAAAGTCCTGTTTCTGTCAATTACTATCATCATGACTGTCTGTCCATTCTGCTAAACTATCCATGTCCTGATTCAGTCAATTACTATCATCCTGACTGTCTGTCCATTCTGCTCTACTATCAATGTCCTGTTTCAGTCAATTACTATCATCCTGACTCTCTGTCCATTCTGCTGAACTATCAATGTCCTGTTTCAGTCAATTACTATCATCCTGACTGTCTGTCCATTCTGTTAACATGTCAAAGTCCTGTTTCTGTCAATTACTATCATCCTGACTGTCTGTCCATTCTGCTAAACTATCCATGTCCTGTTTCAGTCAATTACTATCATCCTGACTGTCTGTCCATTCTGCTAAACTATCAATGTCCTGTTTCAGTCAATTACTATCATCCTGACTCTCTGTCCATTCTGCTAAACTATCCATGTGCTGTTTCAGTCAATTACTATCATCCTGACTGTCTGTCCATTCTGTTAACCTATCAATGTCCTGTTTCAGTCAATTACTATCATCCTGACTGTCTGTCCATTCTGCTAAACTATCCATGTCCTGTTTCAGTCAATTAATATCATCCTGACTGTCTATCCATTCTGCTAAACTATCCATGTCCTGTTTCAGTCAATTACTATCATCCTGACTGTCTGTCCATTCTGCTAAACTATCAATGTCCTGTTTCAGTCAATTAATATCATCCTGACTGTCTGTCCATTCTGCTAAACTATCAATGTCCTGTTTCAGTCAATTACTATCATCCTGAATGTCTGTCCATTCTGCTGAACTATCCATGTCCTGTTTCAGTCAATTACTATCATCCTGACTTTCTGTCCATTCTGCTCTACTATCAATGTCCTGTTTCAGTCAATTACTATCATCCTGACTCTCTCTCCATTCTGCTGAACTATCAATGTCCTGTTTCAGTCAATTACTATCATCCTGACTGTCTGACCATTCTGCTAAACTATCCATGTGCTGTTTCAGTCAATTACTATCATCCTGACTGTCTGTCCATTCTGCTAATCTATCCATGTCCTGTTTCAGTCAATTACTATCATCCTGACTGTCTGTCCATTCTGCTAAACTATCAAAGTCCTGTTTCAGTCAATTACTATCATCCTGACTCTCTGTCCATTCTGCTAAACTATCCATGTGCTGTTTCAGTCAATTACTATCATCCTGACTGTCTGTCCATTCTGTTAACCTAACAATGTCCTGTTTCAGTCAATTACTATCATCCTGACTGTCTGTCCATTCTGCTAAACTATCCATGTCCTGTTTCAGTCAATTACTATCATCCTGACTGTCTGTCCATTCTGCTAAACTATCCATGTCCTGTTTCAGTCAATTACTATCATCCTCACTGTCTATCCGTTCTGCTAAATTATCAATGTCCTGTTTCAGTCAATTACTATCATCCTGACTGTCTATCCATTCTGCTAAACTATCCATGTCCAGTTTCAGTCAATTACTATCATCCTGACTGTCTGTCCATTCTGCTAAATTATTAATGTCCTGTTTCAGTCAATTACTATCATCCTGACTGTCTATCCATTCTGCTAAACTATCCATGTCCAGTTTCAGTCATTTACTATCATCCTGACTGTCTGTCCATTCTGCTAAATTATCAATGTCCTATTTCAGTCAATTACTAACATCCTGACTCTCTGTCCATTCTGCTAAACTATCAATGTCCTGTTTCAGTCAATTAATATCATCCTGACTGTCTATCCATTCTGCTAAACTATCCATGTCCAGTTTCAGTCATTTACTATCATCCTGACTGTCTGTCCATTCTGCTAAATTATCAATGTCCTGTTTCATTCAATTACTATCATCCTGACTGTCTGTCCATTCTGCTAAACTATCAATGTCCTGTTTCAGTCAATTACTATCATCCTGACTGTCTGTCCATTCTGCTAAAGTATCCATGTCCTGTTTCAGTCAATTACTATCATCCTGACTGTCTGTCCATTCTGCTAATCTATCCATGTCCTGTTTCAGTCAATTACTATCATCCTGACTGTCTGTCCATTCTGCGAATCTATCCATGTCCTGTTTCAGTCAATTACTACCATCCTGACTCTCTGTCCATTCTGCTAAACTATCAATGTCCTGTTTCAGTCAATTACTATCATCCTGACTCTCTGTCCATTCTGTTAACCTATCAATGTCCTGTTTCAGTCAATTACTATCATCCTGACTGTCTGTCCATTCTGCTAAACTATCCATGTCCTGCTTCAGTCAATTACTATCATCCTGACTGTCTATCCATTCTGCTAATCTATCCATGTCCTGTTTCAGTCAATTACTATCATCCTGTCTGTCTGTCCATTCTGCTAAATTATCAATGTCCTGTTTCAGTCAATTAATATCATCCTGACTGTCTGTCCATTCTGCTAAACTATCCATGTCCTGTTTCAGTCAATTACTATCATCCTGACTGTCTGTCCATTCTGCTAAACTATCCATGTCCTGTTTCAGTCAATTACTATCATCCTGACTGTCTGTCCATTCTGCTAAAATATCAATGTCCTGTTTCAGTCAATTACTATCATCCTGACTCTCTGTCCATTCTGCTAAACTATCCATGTGCTGTTTCAGTCAATTACTATCATCCTGACTGTCTATCCATTCTGTTAACCTATCAATGTCCTGTTTCAGTCAATTACTATCATCCTGACTGTCTGTCCATTCTGCTAAACTATCCATGTCCTGTTTCAGTCAATTACTATCATCCTGACTGTCTGTCCATTCTGCGAAACTATCCATGTCCTGTTTCAGTCAATTACTATCATCCTGACTGTCTGTCCATTCTGCTAAACAATCCATGTCCTGTTTCAGGCAATTACTATCATCCTCACTGTCTATCCATTCTGCTAAAATATCCATGTCCTGTTTCAGTCAATTACTATCATCCTGACTGTCTATCCATTCTGCTAAATTATCAATGTCCTGTTTCAGTCAATTACTATCATCCTGACTGTCTATCCATTCTGCTAAACTATCCATGTCCAGTTTCAGTCAATTACTATCATCCTGACTGTCTGTCCATTCTGCTAAATTATCCATGTCCTGTTTCAGTCAATTACTATCATCCTGACTGTCTATCCATTCTGCTAAACTATCCATGTCCAGTTTCAGTCATTTACTATCATCCTGACTGTCTGTCCATTCTGCTAAATTATCAATGTCCTGTTTCAGTCAATTACTAACATCCTGACTCTCTGTCCATTCTGCTAAACTATCAATGTCCTGTTTCAGTCAATTAATATCATCCTGACTGTCTATCCATTCTGCTAAACTATCCATGTCCAGTTTCAGTCATTTACTATCATCCTGACTGTCTGTCCATTCTGCTAAATTATCTATGTCCTGTTTCAGTCAATTACTAACATCCTGACTCTGTCCATTCTGCTAAACTATCAATGTCCTGTTTCAGTCAATTAATATCATCCTGACTGTCTATCCATTCTGCTAAACTATCCATGTCCTGTTTCAGTCAATTACTATCATCCTGACTGTCTGTCCATTCTGCTAAACTATCAATGTCCTGTTTCAGTCAATTAATATCATCCTGACTGTCTATCCATTCTGCTAAACTATCCATGTCCTGTTTCAGTCAATTACTATCATCCTGACTGTCTGTCCATTCTGCTAAACTATCCATGTCCTGTTTCAGTCAATTACTGTCATCCTGACTGTCTGTCCATTCTGCTAAACTATCAATGTCCTGTTTCAGTCAATTACTATCATCCTGACTGTCTGTCCATTCTGCTCTACTATCAATGTCCTGTTTCAGTCAATTACTATCATCCTGACTGTCTGTCCATTCTGCTGAACTATCAATGTCCTGTTTCAGTCAATTACTATCATCCTGACTGTCTGTCCATTCTGTTAACCTATCAAAGTCCTGTTTCTGTCAATTACTATCATCCTGACTGTCTGTCCATTCTGCTAAACTATCCATGTCCTGTTTCAGTCAATTACTATCATCCTGACTGTCTGTCCTTTCTGCTAATCTATCCATGTCCTGTTGCAGTCAATTACTATCATCCTGACTGTCTGTCCATTCTGTTAACCTATCAAAGTCCTATTTCTGTCAAATACTATCATCCTGACTGTCTGTCCATTCTGCTAAACTATCCATGTCCTGTTTCAGTCAATTACTATCATCCTGACTGTCTGTCCATTCTGCTAATCTATCCATGTCCTGTTTCAGTCAATTACTATCATCCTGACTATCTCTCCATTCTGCTAAACTATCCATGTGCTGTTTCAGTCAATTACTATCATCCTGACTGTCTGTCCATTCTGCTAAATTATCAATGTCCTGTTTCAGTCAATTACTATCATCCTGACTGTCTATCCATTCTGCTAAACTATCCATGTCCTTTTTCAGTCAATTACTATCATCCTGACTGTCTGTCCATTCTGCTAAATTATCAATGTCCGGTTTCAGTCAATTACTATCATCCTGACTGTCTGTCCATTCTGCTAAATTATCAATGTCCGGTTTCAGTCATTTACTATCATCCTGACTGTCTGTCCATTCTGCTAAATTATCAATGTCCTGTTTCATTCAATTACTATCATCCTGACTGTCTGTCCATTCTGCTAAACTATCAATGTCCTGTTTCAGTCAATTACTATCATGCTGACTGTCTGTCCATTCTGCTAAACTATCCATGTCCTGTTTCAGTCAATTACTATCATCCTGACTGTCTGTCCATTCTGCTAATCTATCCATGTCCTGTTACAGGCAATTACTGTCATCCTGACTGTCTGTCCATTCTGCTAATCTATCCATGTCCTGTTTCAGTCAATTACTATCATCCTGACTGTCTGTCCATTCTGCTAATCTATCCATGTCCTGTTTCAGTCAATTACTATCATCCTGACTGTCTATCCATTCTGCTAATCTATCCATGTCCTGTTTCAGTCAATTACTATCATCCTGACTGTCTGTCCATTCTGCTAAATTATCAATGTCCTGTTTCAGTCAATTAATATCATCCTGACTTTCTGTCCATTCTGCTAAACTATCCATGTCCTGTTTCAGTCAATTACTATCATCCTGACTGTCTGTCCATTCTGCTAAACTATCCATGTCCTGTTTCAGTCAATTACTATCATCCTGACTGTCTGTCCATTCTACTAAACTTTCAATGTCCTGTTTCAGTCAATTACTATCATCCTGACTCTCTGTCCATTCTGCTAAACTATCCATGTGCTGTTTCAGTCAATTACTATCATCCTGACTGTCTGTCCATTCTGTTAACCTATCAATGTCCTGTTTCAGTCAATTACTATCATCCTGACTGTCTGTCCATTCTGCTAAACTATCCATGTCCAGTTTCAGTCAATTACTATCATCCTGACTGTCTGTCCATTCTGCGAAACTATCCATGTCCTGTTTCAGTCAATTACTATCATCCTGACTGTCTGTCCATATTGCTAAACTATACATGTCCTGTTTCAGTCAATTACTATCATCCTCACTGTCTATCCATTCTGCTAAAATATCAATGCCCTGTTTCAGTCAATTACTATCATCCTGACTGTCTATCCATTCTGCTAAATTATCAATGTCCTGTTTCAGTCAATTACTATCATCCTGACTGTCTATCCATTCTGCTAAACTATCCATGTCCAGTTTCAGTCAATTACTATCATCCTGACTGTCTGTCCATTCTGCTAAATTATTAATGTCCTGTTTCAGTCAATTACTATCATCCTGACTGTCTATCCCTTCTGCTAAACTATCCATGTCCAGTTTCAGTCATTTACTATCATCCTGACTGTCTGTCCATTCTGCTAAATTATCAATGTCCTGTTTCAGTCAATTACTAACATCCTGACTCTCTGTCCATTCTGCTAAACTATCATTGTCCTGTTTCAGTCAATTAATACCATCCTGACTCTCTATCCATTCTGCTAAACTATCCATGTCCAGTTTCAGTCATTTACTATCATCCTGACTGTCTGTCCATTCTGCTAAATTATCAATGTCCTGTTTCAGTCAATTACTAACATCCTGACTCTGTCCATTCTGCTAAACTATCAATGTCCTGTTTCAGTCAATTAATATCATCCTGACTGTCTATCCATTCTGCTAAACTATCCATGTCCTGTTTCAGTCAATTACTATCATCCTGACTGTCTGTCCATTCTGCTAAACTATCAATGTCCTTTTTCAGTCAATTAATATCATCCTGACTGTCTATCCATTCTGCTAAACTATCCATGTCCTGTTTCAGTCAATTACTATCATCCTGACTGTCTGTCCATTCTGCTAAACTATCCATGACCTGTTTCAGTCAATTACTATCATCCTGACTCTCTGTCCATTCTGCTAAACTGTCAATGTCCTGTTTCAGTCAATTACTATCATCCTGACTGTCTGTCCATTCTGCTCTACTATCAATGTCCTGTTTCAGTCAATTACTATCATCCTGACTCTCTGTCCATTCTGCTGAATTATCAATGTCCTGTTTCAGTCAATTACTATCATCCTGACTGTCTGTCCATTCTGTTAACCTATCAAAGTCCTGTTTCTGTCAATTACTATCATCCTGACTGTCTGTCCATTCTGCTAAACTATCCATGTCCTGTTTCAGTCAATTACTATCATCCTGACTGTCTGTCCATTCGTCTAATCTATCCATGTCCTTTTTCAGTCAATTACTATCATCCTGACTGTCTGTCCATTCTGCTAAATTATCAATGTCCTGTTTCAGTCAATTACTATCATCCTGACTCTCTGTCCATTCTGCTAAACTATCCATGTCCAGTTTCAGTCATTTACTATCATCCTGACTGTCTGTCCATTCTGCTAAATTATCAATGTCCTGTTTCCGTCAATTACTAACATCCTGACTCTGTCCATTCTGCTAAACTATCAATGTCCTGTTTCAGTCAATTAATATCATCCTGACTGTCTATCCATTCTGCTAAACTATCCATGTCCTGTTTCAGTCAATTACTATCATCCTGACTGTCTGTCCATTCTGCTGACCTATCAATGTCCTTTTTCAGTCAATTAATATCATCCTGACTGTCTATCCATTCTGCTAAACTATCCATGTCCTGTTTCAGTCAATTACTATCATCCTGACTGTCTGTCCATTCTGCTAAACTATCCATGACCTGTTTCAGTCAATTACTATCATCCTGACTCTCTGTCCATTCTGCTAAACTGTCAATGTCCTGTTTCAGTCAATTACTATCATCCTGACTGTCTGTCCATTCTGCTCTACTATCAATGTCCTGTTTCAGTCAATTACTATCATCCTGACTCTCTGTCCATTCTGCTGAATTATCAATGTCCTGTTTCAGTCAATTACTATGATCCTGACTGTCTGTCCATTCTGTTAACCTATCAAAGTCCTGTTTCTGTCAATTACTATCATCCTGACTGTCTGTCCATTCTGCTAAACTATCCATGCCCTGTTTCAGTCAATTACTATCATCCTGACTGTCTGTCCATTCTGCTAATCTATCCATGTCCTTCTTCAGTCAATTACTATCATCCTGACTGTCTGTCCATTCTGCTAAATTATCAATGTCCTGTTTCAGTCAATTACTATCATCCTGACTCTCTGTCCATTCTGCTAAACTATCAGTGTCCTGTTTCCGTCAATTACTATCATCCTGACTGTCTGTCCATTCTGCTAAACAATCCATGTCCTGTTTCAGTCAATTACTATCATCCTGACTGTCTCTCCATTCTGCTAAACTATCAATGTCCTGTTTCAGTCAATTACTATCATCCTGACTGTCTCTCCATTCTGCTAATCTATCCATGTCCTGTTTCAGTCAATTACTATCATCCTGACTGTCTGTCCATTCTGCTAAACTATCCATGTCCAGTTTCAGTCAATTACTATCATCCTGACTGTCTGTCCATTCTGCTAAACTATGCATGTCCTGTTTCAGTCAATTACTATCATCCTCACTGTCTATCCATTCTGCTAAAATATCAATGTCCTGTTTCAGTCAATTACTATCATCCTGACTGTCTATCCATTCTGCTAAATTATCAATGTCCTGTTTCAGTCAATTACTATCATCCTGACTGTCTATCCATTCTGCTAAACTATCCATGTCCTGTTTCAGTCAATTACTATCATCCTCACTGTCTATCCATTCTGCTAAAATATCAATGTCCTGTTTCAGTCAATTACTATCATCTTGACTGTCTATCCATTCTGCTAAATTATCAATGTCCTGTTTCAGTCAATTACTATCATCCTGACTGTCTATCCATTCTGCTAAACTATCCATGTCCAGTTTCAGTCAATTACTATCATCCTGACTGTCTGTCCATTCTGCTAAATTATTAATGTCCTGTTTCAGTCAATTACTATCATCCTGACTGTCTATCCATTCTGCTAAACTATCCATGTCCAGTTTCAGTCATTTACTATCATCCTGACTGTCTGTCCATTCTGCTAAATTATCAATGTCCTGTTTCAGTCAATTACTAACATCCTGACTCTGTCCATTCTGCTAAACTGTCAATGTCCTGTTTCAGTCAATTAATATCATCCTGACTGTCTATCCATTCTGCTAAACTATCCATGTCCTGTTTCAGTCAATTACTATCATCCTCACTGTCTGTCCATTCTGCTAAACTATCAATGTCCTGTTTCAGTCAATTAATATCATCCTGACTGTCTATCCATGCTGCTAAACTATCCATGTCCTGTTTCAGTCAATTACTATCATCCTGACTGTCTGTCCATTCTGCTAAACTATCCATGTCCTGTTTCAGTCAATTACTATCATCCTGACTCTCTGTCCATTCTGCTAAACTGTCAATGTCCTGTTTCAGTCAATTACTATCATCCTGACTGTCTGTCCATTCTGCTCTACTATCAATGTCCTGTTTCAGTCAATTACTATCATCCTGACTGTCTGTCCATTCTGCTGAACTATCAATGTCCTGTTTCAGTCAATTACTATCATCCTGACTGTCTGTCCATTCTATTAACGTATCAAAGTCCTGTTTCTGTCAATTACTATCATCCTGACTGTCTGTCCATTCTGCTAAACTATCCATGTCCTGTTTCAGTCAATTACTATCATCCTGACTGTCTGTCCATTCTGCTAATCTATCCATGTCCTTTTTCAGTCAATTACTATCATCCTGACTGTCTGTCCATTCTGCTAAATTATCAATGTCCTGTTTCAGTCAATTACTATCATCCTGACTGTCTATCCATTCTGCTAAATTATCAATGTCCTGTTTCAGTCAATTACTATCATCCTGACTGTCTATCCATTCTGCTAAACTGTCCATGTCCAGTTTCAGTCAATTACTATCATCCTGACTGTCTGTCCATTCTGCTAAATTATTAATGTCCTGTTTCAGTCAATCACTATCATCCTGACTGTCTATCCATTCTGCTAAACAATCCATGTCCAGTTTCAGTCATTTACTATCATCCTGACTGTCTGTCCATTCTGCTAAATTATCAATGTCCTGTTTCAGTCAATTACTATCATCCTGACTGTCTGTCCATTCTGCTAAACTATCCATGTCCTGTTTCAGTCAATTACTATCATCCTGACTGTCTGTCCATTCTGCTAAACTATCCATGTCCTGTTTCTGTCAATTACTATCATCCTGACTGTCTGTCCATTCTGCTAAACTATCCATGTCCTGTTTCAGTCAATTACTATCATCCTGACTGTCTGTCCATTCTGCTAATCTATCCATGTCCTTTTTCAGTCAATTACTATCATCCTGACTGTCTGTCCATTCTGCTAAATTATCAATGTCCTGTTTCAGTCAATTACTATCATCCTGACTGTCTGTCCATTCTGCTAAACTATCCATGTCCAGTTTCAGTCATTTACTATCATCCTGACTGTCTGTCCATTCTGCTAAATTATCAATGTCCTGTTTCATTCAATTACTATCATCCTGACTGTCTGTCCATTCTGCTAAACTATCAGTGTCCTGTTTCCGTCAATTACTATCATCCTGACTGTCTGTCCATTCTGCTAAACAATCCATGTCCTGTTTCAGTCAATTACTATCATCCTGACTGTCTCTCCATTCTGCTAAACTATCAATGTCCTGTTTCAGTCAATTACTATCATCCTGACTGTCTGTCCATTCTGCTAAACTATCCATGTCCTGTTTCAGTCAATTACTATCATCCTGACTGTCTGTCCATTCTGCTAAACTATCCATGTCCTGTTTCAGTCAATTACTATCATCCTGACTGTCTATCCATTCTGCTAAACTATCCATGTCCAGTTTCAGTCAATTACAATCATCCTCACTGTCTATCCATTCTGCTAAAATATCAATGTACTGTTTCAGTCAATTACTATCATCCTGACTGTCTATCCATTCTGCTAAATTATCAATGTCCTGTTTCAGTCAATTACTATCATCCTGACTGTCTATCCATTCTGCTAAACTGTCCATGTCCAGTTTCAGTCAATTACTATCATCCTGACTGTCTGTCCATTCTGCTAAATTATTAATGTCCTGTTTCAGTCAATCACTATCATCCTGACTGTCTATCCATTCTGCTAAACAATCCATGTCCAGTTTCAGTCATTTACTATCATCCTGACTGTCTGTCCATTCTGCTAAATTATCAATGTCCTGTTTCAGTCAATTACTAACATCCTGACTCTCTGTCCATTCTGCTAAACTATCAATGTCCTGTTTCATTCAATTAATATCATCCTGACTGTCTATCCATTCTGCTAAACTATCCATGTCCAGTTTCAGTCATTTACTATCATCCTGACTGTCTGTCCATTCTGCTAAATTATCAATGTCCTGTTTCATTCAATTACTATCATCCTGACTGTCTGTCCATTCTGCTAAACTATCAATGTCCTGTTTCAGTCAATTACTATCATCCTGACTGTCTGTCCATTCTGCTAAACTATCCATGTCCTGTTTCAGTCAATTACTATCATCCTGACTGTCTGTCCATTCTGCTAATCTATCCATGTCCTGTTTCAGTCAATTACTATCATCCTGACTGTCTGTCCATTCTGCTAATCTATCCATGTCCTGTTTCAGTCAATTACTACCATCCTGACTCTCTGTCCATTCTGCTAAACTATCAATGGCCTGTTTCAGTCAATTACCATCATCCTGACTCTCTGTCCATTCTGTTAACCTATCAATGTCCTGTTTCAGTCAATTACTATCATCCTGACTGTCTGTCCATTTTGCTAAACTATCCATGTCCTGCTTCAGTCAATTACTATCATCCTGACTGTCTATCCATTCTGCTAATCTATCCATGTCCTGTTTCAGTCAATTAATATCATCCTGACCGTCTGTCCATTCTGCTAAATTATCAATGTCCTGTTTCAGTCAATTAATATCATCCTGACTGTCTGTCCATTCTGCTAAACTATCCATGTCCTGTTTCAGTCAATTACTATCATCCTGACTGTCTGTCCATTCTGCGAAACTTTCCATGTCCTGTTTCAGACAATTACTATCATCCTGACTGTCTGTCCATTCTGCTAAACTATCAATGTCCTGTTTCAGTCAATTACTATCATCCTGACTCTCTGTCCATTCTGCTAAACTATCCATGTGCTGTTTCAGTCAATTACTATCATCCTGACTGTCTGTCCATTCTGTTAACCTATCAATGTCCTGTTTCAGTCAATTACTATCATCCTGACTGTCTGTCCATTCTGCTAAACTATCCATGTCCTGTTTCAGTCAATTACTATCATCCTGACTGTCTGTCCATTCTGCTAAACTATCCATGTCCTGTTTCAGTCAATTACTATCATCCTGACTGTCTGTCCATTCTGCTAAACAATCCATGTCCTGTTACAGTCAATTACTATCATCCTCACTGTCTATCCTTTCTGCTAAAATATCAATGTCCTGTTTCAGTCAATTACTATCATCCTGACTGTCTATCCATTCTGCTAAATTATCAATGTCCTGTTTCAGTCAATTACTATCATCCTGACTGTCTATCCATTCTGCTAAACTATCCATGTCCAGTTTCAGTCAATTACTATCATCCTGACTGTCTGTCCATTCTGCTAAATTATTAATGTCCTGTTTCAGTCAATCACTATCATCCTGACTCTCTGTCCATTCTGCTAAACTATCAATGTCCTGTTTCAGTCAATTACTATCATCCTGACTGTCTGTCCATTCTGCTAAACTATCCATGTCCTGTTTCAGTCGATTACTATCATCCTGACTGTCTGTCCATTCTGCTAAATTATCCATGTCCTGTTTCAGTCAATTACTATCATCCTGACTGTCTGTCCATTCTGCTAATCTATCCATGTCCTGTTTCAGTCAATTACTACCATCCTGACTCTCTGTCCATTCTGCTAAACTATCAATGGCCTGTTTCCGTCAATTACTATCATCCTGACTCTCTGTCCATTCTGTTAACCTATCAATGTCCTATTTCAGTCAATTACTATCATCCTGACTGTCTGTCCATTCTGCTAAACTATCCATGTCCTGCTTCAGTCAAATACTATCATCCTGACTGTCTATCCATTCTGCTAATCTATACATGTCCTGTTTCAGTCAATTACTATCATCCTGACTGTCTGTCCATTCTGCTAAACTATGCATGTCCTGTTTCAGTCAATTACTATCATCCTGACTGTCTGTCCATTCTGCTAATCTATCCATGTCCTTTTTCAGTCAATTACTATCATCCTGACTGTCTGTCCATTCTGCTAAATTATCAATGTCCTGTTTCAGTCAATTACTATCATCCTGACTGTCTGTCCATTCTGCTAAACTATCCATGTCCAGTTTCAGTCATTTACTATCATCCTGACTGTCTGTCCATTCTGCTAAATTATCAATGTCCTGTTTCATTCAATTACTATCATCCTGACTGTCTGTCCATTCTGCTAAACTATCAGTGTCCTGTTTCCGTCAATTACTATCATCCTGACTGTCTGTCCATTCTGCTAAACAATCCATGTCCTGTTTCAGTCAATTACTATCATCCTGACTGTCTCTCCATTCTGCTAAACTATCAATGTCCTGTTTCAGTCAATTACTATCATCCTGACTGTCTCTCCATTCTGCTAATCTATCCATGTCCTGTTTCAGTCAATTACTATCATCCTGACTGACTGTCCATTCTGCTAAACTATCCATGTCCTGTTTCAGTCAATTACTATCATCCTGACTGTCTGTCCATTCTGCTAAACTATCCATGTCCTGTTTTAGTCAATTACTATCATCCTCACTGTCTATCCATTCTGCTAAAATATCAATGTCCTGTTTCAGTCAATTACTATCATCCTGACTGTCTATCCATAATGCTAAATTATCAATGTCCTGTTTCAGTCAATTACTATCATCCTGACTGTCTATCCATTCTGCTAAACTATCCATGTCCAGTTTCAGTCAATTACTATCATCCTCACTGTCTATCCATTCTGCTAAAATATCAATGTCCTGTTTCAGTCAATTACTATCATCCTGACTGTCTATCCATTCTGCTAAATTATCAATGTCCTGTTTCAGTCAATTACTATCATCCTGACTGTCTATCCATTCTGCTAAACTGTCCATGTCCAGTTTCAGTCAATTACTATCATCCTGACTGTCTGTCCATTCTGCTAAATTATTAATGTCCTGTTTCAGTCAATCACTATCATCCTGACTGTCTATCCTTTCTGCTAAACAATCCATGTCCAGTTTCAGTCATTTACTATCATCCTGACTGTCTGTCCATTCTGCTAAATTATCAATGTCCTGTTTCAGTCAATTACTAACATCCTGACTCTCTGTCCATTCTGCTAAACTATCAATGTCCTGTTTCAGTCAATTAATATCATCCTGACTGTCTATCCATTCTGCTAAACTATCCATGTCCAGTTTCAGTCATTTACTATCATCCTGACTGTCTGTCCATTCTGCTAAATTATCAATGTCCTGTTTCATTCAATTACTATCATCCTGACTGTCTGTCCAATCTGCTAAACTATCAATGTCCTGTTTCAGTCAATTACTATCATCCTGACTGTCTGTCCATTCTGCTAAACTATCCATGTCCTGTTTCAGTCAATTACTATCATCCTGACTGTCTGTCCATTCTGCTAATCTATCCATGTCCTGTTTCAGTCAATTACTATCATCCTGACTGTCTGTCCATTCTGCTAATCTATCCATGTCCTGTTTCAGTCAATTACTACCATCCTGACTCTCTGTCCATTCTGCTAAACTATCAATGGCCTGTTTCAGTCAATTACTATCATCCTGACTCTCTGTCCATTCTGTTAACCTATCAATGTCCTGTTTCAGTCAATTACTATCATCCTGACTGTCTGTCCATTTTGCTAAACTATCCATGTCCTGCTTCAGTCAATTACTATCATCCTGACTGTCTATCCATTCTGCTAATCTATCCATGTCCTGTTTCAGTCAATTAATATCATCCTGACCGTCTGTCCATTCTGCTAAATTATCAATGTCCTGTTTCAGTCAATTAATATCATCCTGACTGTCTGCCCATTCTGCTAAACTATCCATGTCCTGTTTCAGTCAATTACTATCATCCTGACTGTCTGTCCATTCTGCTCAACTTTCCATGTCCTGTTTCAGACAATTACTATCATCCTGACTGTCTGTCCATTCTGCTAAACTATCAATGTCCTGTTTCAGTCAATTACTATCATCCTGACTCTCTGTCCATTCTGCTAAACTATCCATGTGCTGTTTCAGTCAATTACTATCATCCTGACTATCTGTCCATTCTGTTAACCTATCAATGTCCTGTTTCAGTCAATTACTATCATCCTGACTGTCTGTCCATTCTGCTAATCTATCCATGTCCTGTTTCAGTCAATTACTATCATCCTGACTGTCTGTCCATTCTGCTAAACTATCCATGTCCTGTTTCAGTCAATTACTATCATCCTGACTGTCTGTCCATTCTGCTAAACAATCCATGTCCTGTTACAGTCAATTACTATCATCCTCACTGTCTATCCATTCTGCTAAAATATCAATGTCCTGTTTCAGTCAATTACTATCATCCTGACTGTCTATCCATTCTGCTAAATTATCAATGTCCTGTTTCAGTCAATTACTATCATCCTGACTGTCTATCCATTCTGCTAAACTATCCATGTCCAGTTTCAGTCAATTACTATCATCCTGACTGTCTGTCCATTCTGCTAAATTATTAATGTCCTGTTTCAGTCAATCACTATCATCCTGACTCTCTGTCCATTCTGCTAAACTATCAATGTCCTGTTTCAGTCAATTACTATCATCCTGACTGTCTGTCCATTCTGCTAAACTATCCATGTCCTGTTTCAGTCGATTACTATCATCCTGACTGTCTGTCCATTCTGCTAAATTATCCATGTCCTGTTTCAGTCAATTACTATCATCCTGACTGTCTGTCCATTCTGCTAATCTATCCATGTCCTGTTTCAGTCAATTACTACCATCCTGACTCTCTGTCCATTCTGCTAAACTATCAATGGCCTGTTTCCGTCAATTACTATCATCCTGACTCTCTGTCCATTCTGTTAACCTATCAATGTCCTATTTCAGTCAATTACTATCATCCTGACTGTCTGTCCATTCTGCTAAACTATCCATGTCCTGCTTCAGTCAATTACTATCATCCTGACTGTCTATCCATTCTGCTAATCTATCCATGTCCTGTTTCAGTCAATTACTATCATCCTGACCGTCTGTCCATTCTGCTAAATTATCAATATCCTGTTTCAGTCAATTAATATCATCCTGACTGTCTGTCCATTCTGCTAAACTATCCATGTCCTGTTTCAGTCAATTACTATCATCCTGACTGTCTGTCCATTCTGCGAAACTTTCCATGTCCTGTTTCAGTCAATTACTATCATCCTGACTGTCTGTCCATTCTGCTAAACTATCAATGTCCTGTTTCAGTCAATTACTATCATCCTGACTGTCTGTCCATTCTGCTAAACTATCCATGTGCTGTTTCATTCAATTACTATCATCCTGACTGTCTGTCCATTCTGTTAACCTATCAATGTCCTGTTTCAGTCAATTACTATCATCCTGACTGTCTGTCCATTCTGCTAAACTATCCATGTCCTGTTTCAGTCAATTAATATCATCCTGACTGTCTGTCCATTCTGCTAAATTATCAATGTCCTGTTTCAGTCAATTACTAACATCCTGACTCTCTGTCCATTCTGCTAAATAATCAATGTCCTGTTTCAGTCAATTACTATCATCCTGACTGTCTGTCCATTCTGCTAAACTATCCATGTCCTGTTTCAGTCGATTACTATCATCCTGACTATCTCTCCATTCTGCTAAACTATCAATGTCCTGTTTCAGTCAATTACTATCATCCTGACTGTCTCTCCATTCTGCTAATCTATCCATGTCCTGTTTCAGTCAATTACTATCATCCTGACTGTCTGTCCATTCTGCTAAACTATCCATGTCCTGTTTCAGTCAATTACTATCATCCTGACTGTCTGTCCATTCTGCTAAACTATCCATGTCCTGTTTCAGTCAATTACTATCATCCTCACTGTCTATCCATTCTGCTAAAATATCAATGTCCTGTTTCAGTCAATTACTATCATCCTGAATGTCTATCCATTCTGCTAAATTATCAATGTCCTTTTTCAGTCAATTACTATCATCCTGACTGTCTATCCATTCTGCTAAACTATCCATGTCCAGTTTCAGTCAATTACTATCATCCTCACTGTCTATCCATTCTGCTAAAATATCAATGCCCTGTTTCAGTCAATTACTATCATCCTGATTGTCTATCCATTCTGCTAAATTATCAATGTCCTGTTTCAGTCAATTACTATCATCCTGACTGTCTATCCATTCTGCTAAACTATCCATGTCCAGTTTCAGTCAATTACTATCATCCTGACTGTCTGTCCATTCTGCTAAATTATAAATGTCCTGTTTCAGTCAATTACTATCATCCTGACTGTCTATCCATTCTGCTAAACTATCCATGTCCAGTTTCAGTCATTTACTATCATCCTGACTGTCTGTCCATTCTGCTAAATTATCAATGTCCTGTTTCAGTCAATTACTAACATCCTGACTCTCTGTCCATTCTGCTAAACTATCAATGTCCTGTTTCAGTCAATTAATATCATCCTGACTGTCTATCCATTCTGCTAAACTATCCATGTCCAGTTTCAGTCATTTACTATCATCCTGACTGTCTGTCCATTCTGCTAAATTATCAATGTCCTGTTTCATTCAATTACTATCATCCTCACTGTCTGTCCATTCTGCTAAACTGTCAATGTCCTGTTTCAGTCAATTACTATCATCCTGACTGTCTGTCCATTCTGCTAAACTATCCATGTCCTGTTTCAGTCAATTAATATCATCCTGACTGTCTGTCCATTCTGCTAATCTATCCATGTCCTGTTTCAGTCAATTACTATCATCCTGACTGTCTGTCCATTCTGCTAATCTATCCATGTCCTGTTTCAGTCAATTACGACCATCCTGACTCTCTGTCCATTCTGCTAAACTATCAATGTCCTGTTTCAGTCAATTACTATCATCCTGACTCTCTGTCCATTCTGTTAACCTATCAATGTCCTGTTTCAGTCAATTACTATCATCCTGACTGTCTGTCCATTCTGCTACACTATCCATGTCCTGCTTCAGTCAATTACTATCATCCTGACTGTCTATCCATTCTGCTAATCTATCCATGTCCTGTTTCAGTCAATTACTATCATCCTGACTGTCTGTCCATTCTGCTAAATTATCAATGTCCCGTTTCACTCAATTAATATCATCCTGACTGTCTGTCCATTCTGCTAAACTATACATGTCCTGTTTCAGTCAATTACTATCATCCTGACTGTCTGTCCATTCTGCTAAACTATCCATGTCCTGTTTCAGTCAATTACTATCATCCTGACTCTCTGTCCATTCTGCTAAACTATCAATGTCCTGTTTCAGTCAATTACTATCATCCTGACTCTCTGTCCATTCTGCTAAACTATCCATGTGCTGTTTCAGTCAATTACTATCATCCTGACTGTCTGTCCATTCTGTTAACCTATCAATGTCCTGTTTCAGTCAATTACTATCATCCTGACTGTCTGTCCATTCTGCTAAACTATCCATGTCCTGTTTCAGTCAATTACTATCATCCTGACTGTCTGTCCATTCTGCTAAACAATCCATGTCCTGTTTCAGTCAATTACTATCATCCTCACTGTCTATCCATTCTGCTAAAATATCAATGTCCTGTTTCAGTCAATTACTATCATCCTGACTGTCTGTCCATTCTGCTGAACTATCCATGTCCAGTTTCAGTCATTTACTATCATCCTGACTGTCTGTCCATTCTGCTAAATTATCAATGTCCTGTTTCAGTCAATTACTAACATCCTGACTCTCTGTCCATTCTGCTAAACTATCAATGTCCTGTTTCAGTCAATTAATATCATCCATTCTGCTAAACTATCCATGTCCAGTTTCAGTCAATTGCTATCATCCTGACTGTCTGTCCATTCTGCTAAATTATCTATGTCCTGTTTCAGTCAATTACTAACATCCTGACTGTCTGTCCATTCTGCTAAACAATCCATGTCCTGTTTCAGTCAATTACTATCATCCTCACTGTCTATCCATTCTGCTAAAATATCAATGTGCTGTTTCAGTCAATTACTATCATCCTGACTCTCTGTCCATTCTGTTAACCTATCAATGTCCTGTTTCAGTCAATTACTATCATCCTGACTGTCTGTCCATTCTGCTAAACTATCCATGTCCTGCTTCAGTCAATTACTATCATCCTGACTGTCTATCCATTCTGCTAATCTATCCATGTCCTGTTTCAGTCAATTACTATCATCCTGACTGTCTGTCCATTCTGCTAAATTATCAATGTCCCGTTTCACTCAATTAATATCATCCTGACTGTCTGTCCATTCTGCTAAACTATACATGTCCTGTTTCAGTCAATTACTATCATCCTGACTGTCTGTCCATTCTGCTAATCTATCCATGTCCTGTTTCAGTCAATTACTACCATCCTGACTCTCTGTCCATTCTGCTAAACTATCAATGCCCTGTTTCAGTCAATTACTATCATCCTGACTGTCTGTCCATTCTGCTAAACTATCCATGTCCTGTTTCAGTCAATTACTATCATCCTGACTCTCTGTCCATTCTGCTAATCTATCCATGTCCTGTTTCAGTCAATTACTATCATCCTGACTCTCTGTCCATTCTGCTAATCTATCCATGTCCTGTTTCAGTCAATTACGACCATCCTGACTCTCTGTCCATTCTGCTAAACTATCAATGTCCTGTTTCAGTCAATTACTATCATCCTGACTCTCTGTCCATTCTGTTAACCTATCAATGTCCTGTTTCAGTCAATTACTATCATCCTGACTGTCTGTCCATTCTGCTAAACTATCCATGTCCTGCTTCAGTCAATTACTATCATCCTGACTGTCTATCCATTCTGCTAATCTATCCATGTCCTGTTTCAGTCAATTACTATCATCCTGACTGTCTGTCCATTCTGCAAAATTATCAATGTCCTGTTTCACTCAATTAATATCATCCTGACTGTCTGTCCATTCTGCTAAACTATCCATGTCCTGTTTCAGTCAATTACTATCATCCTGACTGTCTGTCCATTCTGCTAAACTATCCATGTCCTGTTTCAGTCAATTACTATCATCCTGACTGTCTGTCCATTCTGCTAAACTATCAATGTCCTGTTTCAGTCAATTACTATCATCCTGACTCTCTGTCCATTCTGCTAAACAATCCATGTCCTGTTTCAGTCAATTACTATCATCCTCACTGTCTATCCATTCTGCTAAAATATCAATGTCCTGTTTCAGTCAATTACTATCATCCTGACTGTCTATCCATTCTGCTAAATGATCAATGTCCTGTTTCAGTCAATTACTATCATCCTGACTATCTATCCATTCTGCTAAACTATCCATGTCCAGTTTCAGTCAATTACTAACATCCTGACTGTCTGTCCATTCTGCTAAATTATTAATGTCCTGTTTCAGTCAATTACTATCATCCTGACTGTCTATCCATTCTGCTAAACTATCCATGTCCAGTTTCAGTCATTTACTATCATCCTGACTGTCTGTCCATTCTGCTAAATTATCAATGTCCTGTTTCAGCCAATTACTAACATCCTGACTCTCTATCCATTCTGCTAAACTATCAATGTCCTGTTTCAGTCAATTAATATCATCCTGACTGTCTATCCATTCTGCTAAACTATCCATGTCCAGTTTCAGTCAATTACTATCATCCTGACTGTCTGTCCATTCTGCTAAATTATCTATGTCCTGTTTCAGTCAATTACTAACATCCTGACTCTGTCCATTCTGCTAAACTATCAATGTCCTGTTTCAGTCAATTAATATCATCCTGACTGTCTATCCATTCTGCTAAACTATCCATGTCCTGTTTCAGTCAATTACTATCATCCTGACTGTCTGTCCATTCTGCTAAACTATCAATGTCCTGTTTCAGTTAATTAATATAATCCTGACTGTCTATCCATTCTGCTAAACTATCCATGTCCTGTTTCAGTCAATTACTATCATCCTGACTGTCTGTCCATTCTGCTAAACTATCAATGTCCTGTTTCAGTCAATTACTATCATCCTGACCATCTGTCCATTCTGCTAATCTATCAATGTCCTGTTTCAGTCAATTACTATCATCCTGACTGTCTGTCCATTCTGCTCTACTATCAATGTCCTGTTTCAGTCAATTACTATCATCCTGACTCTCTGTCCATTCTGCTGAACTAGCAATGTCCTGTTTCAGTCAATTACTATCATCCTGACTGTCTGTCCATTCTGCTAAACTATCCATGTCCTGTTTCAGTCATTTACTATCATCCTGACTGTCTGTCCATTCTGCTAATCTATCCATGTCCTGTTTCAGTCAATTACTATCATCCTGACTCTCTGTCCATTCTGTTAACCTATCAATGTCCTGTTTCAGTCAATTACTATCATCCTGACTCTCTGTCCATTCTGCTAAACTATCCATGTCCTGCTTCAGTCAATTACTATCATCCTGACTGTCTATCCATTCTGCTAATCTATCCATGTCCTGTTTCAGTCAATTACTATCATCCTGACTGTCTGTCCATTCTGCTAAATTATCAATGTCCTGTTTCACACAATTAATATCATCCTGACTGTCTGTCCATTCTGCTAAACTATCCATGTCCTGTTTCAGTCAATTACTATCATCCTGACTGTCTGTCCATTCTGCTAAACTATCCATGTCCTGTTTCAGTCAATTACTATCATCCTGATCCTCTGTCCATTCTGCTAAACTATCAATGTCCTGTTTCAGTCAATTACTATCATCCTGACTGTCTGTTCATTCTGCTAAACTATCCATGTGCTGTTTCAGTCAATTACTATCATCCTGACTGTCTGTCCATTCTGCTAAACTGTCCATGTCCTGTTTCAGTCAATTACTATCATCCTGACTGTCTGTCCATTCTGCTAAACTATCCATGTCCTGTTTCAGTCAATTACTATCATCCTGACTGTCTGTCCATTCTGCTAAACAATCCATGTCCTGTTTCAGTCAATTATTATCATCCTCACTATCTATCCATTCTGCTAAATTATCAATGTCCTGTTTCAGTCAATTACTATCATCCTGACGATCTATCCATTCTGCTAAACTATCCATGTCCAGTTTCAGTCAATTACTATCATCCTGACTGTCTGTCCATTCTGCTAAATTATTAATGTCCTGTTTCAGTCAATTACTATCATCCTGACTCTCTGTCCATTCTGCTAAACTATCAATGTCCTGTTTCAGTCAATTGATATCATCCTGACTGTCTATCCATTCTGCTCAACTATCCATGTCCTGTTTCAGTCAATTACTATCATCCTGACTGTCTGTCCATTCTGCTAAATTATCTATGTCCTGTTTCAGTCAATTACTAACATTCTGACTCTTTCCATTCTGCTAAACTATCAATGTCCTGTTTCAGTCAATTAATATCATCCTGACTGTCTATCCATTCTGCTAAACTATCCATGTCCTGTTTCAGTCAATTACTATCATCCTGACTGTCTGTCCATTCTGCTAAACTATCAATGTCCTGTTTCAGTTAATTAATATCATCCTTACTGTCTGTCCATTCTGCTAAACTATCAATGTCCTGTTTCAGTTAATTAATATCATCCTGACTGTCTATCCATTCTGCTAAACTATCCATGTCCTGTTTCAGTCAATTACTATCATCCTGACTGTCTGTCCATTCTGCTAAACTGTCAATGTCCTGTTTCAGTCAATTACTATCATCCTGACTCTCTGTCCATTCTGCTAATCTATCAATGTCCTGTTTCAGTCAATTACTATCATCCTGACTGTCTGTCCATTCTGCTCTACTATCAATGTCCTGTTTCAGTCAATTACTATCATCCTGACTCTCTGTCCATTCTGCTGAACTATCAATGTCCTGTTTCAGTCAATTACTATCATCCTGACTGTCTGTCCATTCTGCTAAACTATCCATGTCCTGTTTCAGTCATTTACTATCATCCTGACTGTCTGTCCATTCTGCTAATCTATCCATGTCCTGTTTCAGTCAATTACTATCATCCTTACTGTCTGTCCATTCTGCTAATCTATCCATGTCCTGTTTCAGTCAATTACTACCATCCTGACTCTCTGTCCATTCTGCTAAACTATCCATGTCCTGTTTCAGTCAATTACTATCATCCTGACTGTCTGTCCATTCTGCTAATCTATCCATGTCCTGTTTCAGTCAATTACTATCATCCTGACTGTCTGTCCATTCTGCTAATCTATCCATTTCCTGTTTCAGTCAATTACTATCATCCTGACTGTCTGTCCATTCTGCTAAACTATCAATGTCCTGTTTCAGTCAATTACTATCATCCTGACTCTCTGTCCATTCTGTTAACCTATCAATGTCCTGTTTCAGTCAATTACTATCATCCTGACTGTCTGTCCATTCTGCTAAACTATCCATGTCCTGCTTCAGTCAATTACTATCATCCTGACTGTCTATCCATTCTGCTAATCTATCCATGTCCTGTTTCAGTCAATTACTATCATCCTGACTGTCTGTCCATTCTGCTAAATTATCAATGTCCTGTTTCACTCAATTAATATCATCCTGACTGTCTGTCCATTCTGCTAAACTATCCATGTCCTGTTTCAGTCAATTACTATCATCCTGACTGTCTGTCCATTCTGCTAAACTATCCATGTCCTGTTTCAGTCAATTACTATCATCCTGACTCTCTGTCCATTCTGCTAAACTATCAATGTCCTGTTTCAGTCAATTACTATCATCCTGACTCTCTGTCCATTCTGCTAAACTATCCATGTGCTGTTTCAGTCAATTACTATCATCCTGACTGTCTGTCCATTCTGTTAACCTATCAATGTCCTGTTTCAGTCAATTACTATCATCCTGACTGTCTGTCCATTCTGCTAAACTATCCATGTCCTGTTTCAGTCAATTACTATCATCCTGACTGTCTGTCCATTCTGCTGACCAATCCATGTCCTGTTTCAGTCAATTACTATCATCCTCACTGTCTATCCATTCTGCTAAAATATCAATGTCCTGTTTCAGTCAATTACTATCATCCTGACTGTCTGTCCATTCTGCTGAACTATCCATGTCCAGTTTCAGTCATTTACTATCATCCTGACTGTCTGTCCATTCTGCTAAATTATCAATGTCCTGTTTCAGTCAATTACTAACATCCTGACTCTCTGTCCATTCTGCTAAACTATCAATGTCCTGTTTCAGTCAATTAATATCATCCTGACTGTCTATCCATTCTGCTAAATTATCCATGTCCAGTTTCAGTCAATTACTATCATCCTGACTGTCTGTCCATTCTGCTAAATTATCTATGTCCTGTTTCAGTCAATTACTAACATCCTGACCGTCTGTCCATTCTGCTAAACAATCCATGTCCTGTTTCAGTCAATTACTATCATCCTCACTGTCTATCCATTCTGCTAAAATATCAATGTCCTGTTTCAGTCAATTACTATCATCCTGACTGTCTATCCATTCTGCTAAATTATCAATGTCCTGTTTCAGTCAATTACTATCATCCTGACTATCTATCCATTCTGCTAAACTATCCATGTCCAGTTTCAGTCAATTACTATCATCCTGACTGTCTGTCCATTCTGCTAAATTATTAATGTCCTGTTTCAGTCAATTACTATCATCCTGACTGTCTGTCCATTCTGCTAAACTATCCATGTCCAGTTTCAGTCATTTACTATCATCCTGACTGTCTGTCCATTCTGCTAAATTATCAATGTCCTGTTTCAGTCAATTACTAACATCCTGACTCTCTGTCCATTCTGCTAAACTATCAATGTCCTGTTTCAGTCAATTAATATCATCCTGACTGTCTATCCATTCTGCTAAACTATCCATGTCCAGTTTCAGTCAATTACTATCATCCTGACTGTCTGTCCATTCTGCTAAATTATCTATGTCCTGTTTCAGTCAATTACTAACATCCTGACTCTGTCCATTCTGCTAAACTATCCATGTCCTGTTTCAGTCAATTACTATCATCCTGACTGTCTGTCCATTCTGCTAAACTATCCATGTCCTGTTTCAGTCAATTACCATCATCCTGACTGTCTGTCCATTCTGCTAATCTATCCATGTCCTGATTCAGTCAATTACTATCATTCTGACTGTCTGTCCATTCTGCTAATCTATCCATGTCCTGTTTCAGTCCATTACTACCATCCTGACTCTCTGTCCATTCTGCTAAACTATCAATGCCCTGTTTCAGTCAATTACTATCATCCTGACTGTCTGTCCATTCTGCTAAACTATCCATGTCCTGTTTCAGTCAATTACTATCATCCTGACTGTCTGTCCATTCTGCTAATCTATCCATGTCCTGTTTCAGTCAATTACTATCATCCTGACTGTCTGTCCATTCTGCTAATCTATCCATGTCCTGTTTCAGTCAATTACGACCATCCTGACTCTCTGTCCATTCTGCTAAACTATCAATGTCCTGTTTCAGTCAATTACTATCATCCTGACTCTCTGTCCATTCTGTTAACCTATCAATGTCCTGTTTCAGTCAATTACTATCATCCTGACTGTCTGTCCATTCTGCTAAACTATCCATGTCCTGCTTCAGTCAATTACTATCATCCTGACTGTCTATCCATTCTGCTAAACTATCCATGTCCTGTTTCAGTCAATTACTATCATCCTGACTGTCTGTCCATTCTGCTAAATTATCAATGTCCTGTTTCACTCAATTAATATCATCCTGACTGTCTGTCCATTCTGCTAAACTATCCATGTCCTGTTTCAGTCAATTACTATCATCCTGACTGTCTGTCCATTCTGCTAAACTATCCATGTCCTGTTTCAGTCAATTACTATCATCCTGACTGTCTGTCCATTCTGCTAAACTATCAATGTCCTGTTTCAGTCAATTACTATCATCCTGACTCTCTGTCCATTCTGCTAAACTATCCATGTGCTGTTTCAGTCAATTACTATCATCCTGACTGTCTGTCCATTCTGTTAACCTATCAATGTCCTGTTTCAGTCAATTACTATCATCCTGACTGTCTGTCCATTCTGCTAAACTATCCATGTCCTGTTTCAGTCAATTACTATCATCCTGACTGTCTGTCCATTCTGCTAAACTATCCATGTCCTGTTTCAGTCAATTACTATCATCCTGACTGTCTGTCCATTCTGCTAAACAATCCATGTCCTGTTTCAGTCAATTACTATCATCCTCACTGTCTATCCATTCTGCTAAAATATCAATGTCCTGTTTCAGTCAATTACTATCATCCTGACTGTCTATCCATTCTGCTAAATTATCAATGTCCTGTTTCAGTCAATTACTATCATCCTGACTATCTATCCATTCTGCTAAACTATCCATGTCCAGTTTCAGTCAATTACTAACATCCTGACTGTCTGTCCATTCTGCTAAATTATTAATGTCCTGTTTCAGTCAATTACTATCATCCTGACTGTCTATCCATTCTGCTAAACTATCCATGTCCAGTTTCAGTCATTTACTATCATCCTGACTGTCTGTCCATTCTGCTAAATTATCAATGTCCTGTTTCAGTCAATTACTAACATCCTAACTCTCTGTCCATTCTGCTAAACTATCAATGTCCTGTTTCAGTCAATTAATATCATCCTGACTGTCTATCCATTCTGCTAAACTATCCATGTCCAGTTTCAGTCAATTACTATCATCCTGACTGTCTGTCCATTCTGCTAAACTATCCATGTCCTGTTTCAGTCAATTACTAACATCCTGACTCTGTCCATTCTGCTAAACTATCCATGTCCTGTTTCAGTCAATTACTATCATCCTGACTGTCTGTCCATTCTGCTAAACTATCAATGTCCTGTTTCATTTAATTAATATCATCCTGACTGTCTATCCATTCTGCTAAACTATCCATGTCCTGTTTCAGTCAATTACTATCATCCTGACTGTCTGTCCATTCTGCTAAACTATCCATGTCCTGTTTCAGTCAATTACTATCATCCTGACTGTCTGTCCATTCTGCTAAACTATCCATGTCCTGTTTCAGTCAATTACTATCATCCTGACTCTCTGTCCATTCTGCTAAACTATCAATGTCCTGTTTCAGTCAATTACTAACATCCTGACTCTCTGTCCATTCTGCTAAACTATCAATGTCCTGTTTCAGTCAATTAATATCATCCTGACTGTCTATCCATTCTGCTAAACTATCCATGTCCAGTTTCAGTCAATTACTATCATCCTGACTGTCTGTCCATTCTGCTAAATTATCTATGTCCTGTTTCAGTCAATTACTAACATCCTGACTCTGTCCATTCTGCTAAACTATCCATGTCCTGTTTCAGTCAATTACTATCATCCTGACTGTCTGTCCATTCTGCTAAACTATCAATGTCCTGTTTCATTTAATTAATATCATCCTGACTGTCTATCCATTCTGCTAAACTATCCATGTCCTGTTTCAGTCAATTACTATCATCCTGACTGTCTGTCCATTCTGCTAAACTATCCATGTCCTGTTTCAGTCAATTACTATCATCCTGACTGTCTGTCCATTCTGCTAAACTATCAATGTCCTGTTTCAGTCAATTACTATCATCCTGACTGTCTGTCCATTCTGCTCTACTATCAATGTCCTGTTTCAGTCAATTACTATCATCCTGACTCTCTGTCCATTCTGCTGAACTATCAATGTCCTGTTTCAGTCAATTACTATCATCCTGACTGTCTGTCCATTCTGCTAAACTATCCATGTCCTGTTTCAGTCAATTACCATCATCCTGACTGTCTGTCCATTCTGCTAATCTATCCATGTCCTGATTCAGTCAATTACTATCATTCTGACTGTCTGGCCATTCTGCTAATCTATCCATGTCCTGTTTCAGTCCATTACTACCATCCTGACTCTCTGTCCATTCTGCTAAACTATCAATGCCCTGTTTCAGTCAATTACTATCATCCTGACTGTCTGTCCATTCTGCTAAACTATCCATGTCCTGTTTCAGTCAATTACTATCATCCTGACTGTCTGTCCATTCTGCTAATCTATCCATGTCCTGTTTCAGTCAATTACTATCATCCTGACTGTCTGTCCATTCTGCTAAATTATCAATGTCCTGTTTCACTCAATTAATATCATCCTGACTGTCTGTCCATTCTGCTAAACTATCCATGTCCTGTTTCAGTCAATTACTATCATCCTGACTGTCTGTCCATTCTGCTAAACTATCCATGTCCTGTTTCAGTCAATTACTATCATCCTGACTGTCTGTCCATTCTGCTAAACTATCAATGTCCTGTTTCAGTCAATTACTATCATCCTGACTGTCTGTCCATTCTGCTAAACAATCCATGTCCTGTTTCAGTCAATTACTATCATCCTCACTGTCTATCCATTCTGCTAAAATATCAATGTCCTGTTTCAGTCAATTACTATCATCCTGACTGTCTATCCATTCTGCTAAATTATCAATGTCCTGTTTCAGTCAATTACTATCATCCTGACTATCTATCCATTCTGCTAAACTATCCATGTCCAGTTTCAGTCAATTACTAACATCCTGACTGTCTGTCCATTCTGCTAAATTATTAATGTCCTATTTCAGTCAATTACTATCATCCTGACTGTCTATCCATTCTGCTAAACTATCCATGTCCAGTTTCAGTCATTTACTATCATCCTGACTGTCTGTCCATTCTGCTAAATTATCAATGTCCTGTTTCAGTCAATTACTAACATCCTGACTCTCTGTCCATTCTGCTAAACTATCAATGTCCTGTTTCAGTCAATTAATATCATCCTGACTGTCTATCCATTCTGCTAAACTATCCATGTCCAGTTTCAGTCAATTACTATCATCCTGACTGTCTGTCCATTCTGCTAAATTATCTATGTCCTGTTTCAGTCAATTACTAACATCCTGACTCTGTCCATTCTGCTAAACTATCAATGTCCTGTTTCAGTCAATTAATATCATCCTGACTGTCTATCCATTCTGCTAAACTATCCATGTCCTGTTTCAGTCAATTACTATCATCCTGACTGTCTGTCCATTCTGCTAAACTATCAATGTCCTGTTTCAGTTAATTAATATCATCCTGACTGTCTATCCATTCTGCTAAACTATCCATGTCCTGTTTCAGTCAATTACTATCATCCTGACTGTCTGTCCATTCTGCTAAACTATCAATGTCCTGTTTCAGTCAATTACTATCATCCTGACCATCTGTCCATTCTGCTAATCTATCAATGTCCTGTTTCAGTCAATTACTATCATCCTGACTGTCTGTCCATTCTGCTCAACTATCAATGTCCTGTTTCAGTCAATTACTATCATCCTGACTCTCTGTCCATTCTGCTGAACTATCAATGTCCTGTTTCAGTCAATTACTATCATCCTGACTGTCTGTCCATTCTGCTAAACTATCCATGTCCTGTTTCAGTCATTTACTATCATCCTGACTGTCTGTCCATTCTGCTAATCTATCCATGTCCTGTTTCAGTCAATTACTATCATCCTTACTGTCTGTCCATTCTGCTAATCTATCCATGTCCTGTTTCAGTCAATTACTACCATCCTGACTCTCTGTCCATTCTGCTAAACTATCAATGTCCTGTTTCAGTCAATTACTATCATCCTGACTCTCTGTCCATTCTGTTAACCTATCAATGTCCTCTTTCAGTCAATTACTATCATCCTGACTCTCTGTCCATTCTGCTAAACTATCCATGTCCTGCTTCAGTCAATTACTATCATCCTGACTGTCTATCCATTCTGCTAATCTATCCATGTACTGTTTCAGTCAATTACTATCATCCTGACTGTCTGTCCATTCTGCCAAATTATCAATGTCCTGTTTCACACAATTAATATCATCCTGACTGTCTGTCCATTCTGCTAAACTATCCATGTCCTGTTTCAGTCAATTACTATCATCCTGACTGTCTGTCCATTCTGCTAAACTATCCATGTCCTGTTTCAGTCAATTACTATCATCCTGATCCTCTGTCCATTCTGCTAAACTATCAATGTCCTGTTTCAGTCAATTACTATCATCCTGACTGTCTGTTCATTCTGCTAAACTATCCATGTGCTGTTTCAGTCAATTACTATCATCCTGAATGTCTGTCCATTCTGCTAAACTATCCATGTCCTGTTTCAGTCAATTACTATCATCCTGACTGTCTGTCCATTCTGCTAAACTATCCATGTCCTGTTTCAGTCAATTACTATCATCCTGACTGTCTGTCCATTCTGCTAAACAATCCATGTCCTGTTTCAGTCAATTATTATCATCCTCACTATCTATCCATTCTGCTAAATTATCAATGTCCTGTTTCAGTCAATTACTATCATCCTGACGATCTATCCATTCTGCTAAACTATCCATGTCCAGTTTCAGTCAATTACTATCATCCTGACTGTCTGTCCATTCTGCTAAATTATTAATGTCCTGTTTCAGTCAATTACTATCATCCTGACTGTCTATCCATTCTGCTAAACTATCCATGTCCTGTTTCAGTCAATTACTATCATCCTGATCCTCTGTCCATTCTGCTAACCTATCAATGTCCTGTTTCAGTCAATTACTATCATCCTGACTGTCTGTTCATTCTGCTAAACTATCCATGTGCTGTTTCAGTCAATTACTATCATCCTGAATGTCTGTCCATTCTGCTAAACTATCCATGTCCTGTTTCAGTCAATTACTATCATCCTGACTGTCTGTCCATTCTGCTAAACTATCCATGTCCTGTTTCAGTCAATTACTATCATCCTGACTGTCTGTCCATTCTGCTAAACAATCCATGTCCTGTTTCAGTCAATTATTATCATCCTCACTATCTATCCATTCTGCTAAATTATCAATGTCCTGTTTCAGTCAATTACTATCATCCTGACGATCTATCCATTCTACTAAACTATCCATGTCCAGTTTCAGTCAATTACTATCATCCTGACTGTCTGTCCATTCTGCTAAATTATTAATGTCCTGTTTCAGTCAATTACTATCATCCTGACTGTCTATCCATTCTGCTAAACTATCCATGTCCAGTTTCAGTCATTTCCTATCATCCTGACTGTCTGCCCATTCTGCTAAATTATCAATGTCCTGTTTCAGTCAATTACTAACATCCTGACTCTCTGTCCATTCTGCTAAACTATCAATGTCCTGTTTCAGTCAATTAATATCATCCTGACTGTCTATCCATTCTGCTCCACTATCCATGTCCTGTTTCAGTCAATTACTATCATCCTGACTGTCTGTCCATTCTGCTAAATTATCTATGTCCTGTTTCAGTCAATTACTAACATCCTGACTCTGTCCATTCTGCTAAACTATCAATGTCCTGTTTCAGTCAATTAATATCATCCTGACTGTCTATCCATTCTGCTAAACTATCCATGTCCTGTTTCAGTCAATTACTATCATCCTGACTGTCTGTCCATTCTGCTCGACTATCAATGTCCTGTTTCAGTCAATTACTATCATCCTGAATCTCTGTCCATTCTGCTGAACTATCAATGTCCTGTTTCAGTCAATTACTATCATCCTGACTGTCTGTCCATTCTGCTAAACTATCCATGTCCTGTTTCAGTCATTTACTATCATCCTGACTGTCTGTCCATTCTGCTAATCTATCCATGTCCTGTTTCAGTCAATTACTATCATCCTTACTGTCTGTCCATTCTGCTAATCTATCCATGTCCTGTTTCAGTCAATTACTACCATCCTGACTCTCTGTCCATTCTGCTAAACTATCAATGTCCTGTTTCAGTCAATTACTATCATCCTGACTCTCTGTCCATTCTGTTAACCTATCAATGTCCTGTTTCAGTCAATTACTATCATCCTGACTCTCTGTCCATTCTGCTAAACTATCCATGTCCTGTTTCAGTCAATTACTATCATCCTGACTGTCTATCCATTCTGCTAATCTATCCATGTCCTGTTTCAGTCAATTACTATCATCCTGACTGTCTGTCCATTCTGCCAAATTATCAATGTCCTGTTTCACACAATTAATATCATCCTGACTGTCTGTCCATTCTGCTAAACTATCCATGTCCTGTTTCAGTCAATTACTATCATCCTGACTGTCTGTCCATTCTGCTAAACTATCCATGTCCTGTTTCAGTCAATTACTATCATCCTGATCCTCTGTCCATTCTGCTAAACTATCAATGTCCTGTTTCAGTCAATTACTATCATCCTGACTGTCTGTTCATTCTGCTAAACTATCCATGTGCTGTTTCAGTCAATTACTATCATCCTGACTGTCTGTCCATTCTGCTAAACTATCCATGTCCTGTTTCAGTCAATTACTATCATCCTGACTGTCTGTCCATTCTGCTAAACTATCCATGTCCTGTTTCAGTCAATTACTATCATCCTGACTGTCTGTCCATTCTGCTAAACAATCCATGTCCTGTTTCAGTCAATTATTATCATCCTCACTATCTATCCATTCTGCTAAATTATCAATGTCCTGTTTCAGTCAATTACTATCATCCTGACGATCTATCCATTCTGCTAAACTATCCATGTCCAGTTTCAGTCAATTACTATCATCCTGACTGTCTGTCCATTCTGCTAAATTATTAATGTCCTGTTTCAGTCAATTACTATCATCCTGACTGTCTATCCATTCTGCTAAACTATCCATGTCCAGTTTCAGTCATTTCCTATCATCCTGACTGTCTGTCCATTCTGCTAAATTATCAATGTCCTGTTTCAGTCAATTACTAACATCCTGACTCTCTGTCCATTCTGCTCAACTATCCATGTCCTGTTTCAGTCAATTACTATCATCCTGACTGTCTGTCCATTCTGCTAAATTATCTATGTCCTGTTTCAGTCAATTACTAACATCCTGACTCTGTCCATTCTGCTAAACTATCAATGTCCTGTTTCAGTCAATTAATATCATCCTGACTCTCTGTCCATTCTGCTAAACTATCCATGTCCTGTTTCAGTCAATTACTATCATCCTGACTGTCTGTCCATTCTGCTAAACTATCAATGTCCTGTTTCAGTTAATTAATATCATCCTGACTGTCTATCCATTCTGCTAAACTATCCATGTCCTGTTTCAGTCAATTACTATCATCCTGACTGTCTGTCCATTCTGCTAAACTATCAATGTCCTGTTTCAGTTAATTAATATCATCCTGACTGTCTATCCATTCTGCTAAACTATCCATGTCCTGTTTCAGTCAATTACTATCATCCTGACTGTCTGTCCATTCTGCTAAACTATCAATGTCCTGTTTCAGTCAATTACTATCATCCTGACTCTCTGTCCATTCTGCTAATCTATCAATGTCCTGTTTCAGTCAATTACTATCATCCTGACTGTCTGTCAATTCTGCTCTACTATCAATGTCCTGTTTCAGTCAATTACTATCATCCTGACTCTCTGTCCATTCTGCTGAACTATCAATGTCCTGTTTCAGTCAATTACTATCATCCTGACTGTCTGTCCATTCTGCTAAACTATCCATGTCCTGTTTCAGTCATTTACTATCATCCTGACTGTCTGTCCATTCTGCTAATGTATCCATGTCCTGTTTCAGTCAATTACTATCATCCTTACTGTCTGTCCATTCTGCTAATCTATCCATGTCCTGTTACAGTCAATTACTACCATCCTGACTCTCTGTCCATTCTGCTAAACTATCAATGTCCTGTTTCAGTCAATTACTATCATCCTGACTCTCTGTCCATTCTGTTAACCTATCAATGTCCTGTTTCAGTCAATTACTATCATCCTGACTCTCTGTCCATTCTGCTAAACTATCCATGTCTTGCTTCAGTCAATTACTATCATCCTGACTGTCTATCCATTCTGCTAATCTATCCATGTCCTGTTTCAGTCAATTACTATCATCCTGACTCTCTGTCCATTCTGCTAAATTATCAATGTCCTGTTTCACACAATTAATATCATCCTGACTGTCTGTCCATTCTGCTAAACAATCCATGTCCTGTTTCAGTCAATTACTATCATCCTGACTGTCTGTCCATTCTGCTAAACTATCCATGTCCTGTTTCAGTCAATTACTATCATCCTGATCCTCTGTCCATTCTGCTAAACTATCAATGTCCTGTTTCAGTCAATTACTATCATCCTGACTGTCTGTTCATTCTGCTAAACTATCCATGTGCTGTTTCAGTCAATTACTATCATCCTGACTGTCTGTCCATTCTGTTAACCTATCAATGTCCTGTTTCAGTCAATTACTATCATCCTGACTGTCTGTCCATTCTGCTAAACTATCCATGTCCTGTTTCAGTCAATTACTATCATCCTGACTGTCTGTCCATTCTGCTAAACTATCCATGTCCTGTTTCAGTCAATTACTATCATCCTGACTGTCTGTCCATTCTGCTAAACAATCCATGTCCTGTTTCAGTCAATTATTATCATCCTCACTATCTATCCATTCTGCTAAATTATCAATGTCCTGTTTCAGTCAATTACTATCATCCTGACTGTCTGTCCATTCTGCTAAATTATTAATGTCCTGTTTCAGTCAATTACTATCATCCTGACTGTCTATCCATTCTGCTAAACTATCCATGTCCAGTTTCAGTCATTTACTATCATCCTGACTGTCTGTCCATTCTGCTAAATTATCAATGTCCTGTTTCAGTCAATTACTAACATCCTGACTCTCTGTCCATTCTGCTAAACTATCAATGTCCTGTTTCAGTCAATTAATATCATCCTGACTGTCTATCCATTCTGCTCAACTATCCATGTCCTGTTTCAGTCAATTACTATCATCCTGACTGTCTGTCCATTCTGCTAAATTATCTATGTCCTGTTTCAGTCAATTACTAACATCCTTACTCTGTCCATTCTGCTAAACTATCAATGTCCTGTTTCAGTCAATTAATATCATCCTGACTGTCTATCCATTCTGCTAAACTATCCATGTCCTGTTTCAGTCAATTACTATCATCCTGACTGTCTGTCCATTCTGCTAAACTATCAATGTCCTGTTTCAGTTAATTAATATCATCCTGACTGTCAATCCATTCTGCTAAACTATCCATGTCCTGTTTCAGTCAATTACTATCATCCTGACTGTCTGTCCATTCTGCTAAACTATCCATGTCCTGTTTCAGTCAATTACTATCATCCTGACTCCCTGTCCATTCTGCTAAACTATCAATGTCCTGTTTCAGTCAATTACTATCATCCTGATCCTCTGTCCATTCTGCTAAACTATCAATGTCCTGTTTCAGTCAATTACTATCATCCTGACTGTCTGTTCATTCTGCTAAACTATCCATGTGCTGTTTCAGTCAATTACTATCATCCTGACTGTCTGTCCATTCTGTTAACCTATCAATGTCCTGTTTCAGTCAATTACTATCATCCTGACTGTCTGTCCATTCTGCTAAACTATCCATGTCCTGTTTCAGTCAATTACTATCATCCTGACTGTCTGTCCATTCTGCTAAACTATCCATGTCCTGTTTCAGTCAATTACTATCATCCTGACTGTCTGTCCATTCTGCTAAACAATCCAAGTCCTGTTTCAGTCAATTATTATCATCCTCACGATCTATCCATTCTGCTAAATTATCAATGTCCTGTTTCAGTCAATTACTATCATCCTGACTGTCTGTCCATTCTGCTAAATTATTAATGTCCTGTTTCAGTCAATTACTATCATCCTGACTGTCTATCCATTCTGCTAAACTATCCATGTCCAGTTTCAGTCATTTACTATCATCCTGACTGTCTGTCCATTCTGCTAAATTATCAATGTCCTGTTTCAGTCAATTACTAACATCCTGACTCTCTGTCCATTCTGCTAAACTATCAATGTCCTGTTTCAGTCAATTAATATCATCCTGACTGTCTATCCATTCTGCTCAACTATCCATGTCCTGTTTCAGTCAATTACTATCATCCTGACTGTCTGTCCATTCTGCTAAATTATCTATGTCCTGTTTCAGTCAATTACTAACATCCTTACTCTGTCCATTCTGCTAAACTATCAATGTCCTGTTTCAGTCAATTAATATCATCCTGACTGTCTATCCATTCTGCTAAACTATCCATGTCCTGTTTCAGTCAATTACTATCATCCTGACTGTCTGTCCATTCTGCTAAACTATCAATGTCCTGTTTCAGTTAATTAATATCATCCTGACTGTCAATCCATTCTGCTAAACTATCCATGTCCTGTTTCAGTCAATTACTATCATCCTGACTGTCTGTCCATTCTGCTAAACTATCCATGTCCTGTTTCAGTCAATTACTATCATCCTGACTCCCTGTCCATTCTGCTAAACTATCAATGTCCTGTTTCAGTCAATTACTATCATCCTGACTGTCTGTCCATTCTGCTCTACTATCAATGTCCTGTTTCAGTCAATTACTATCATCCTGACTGTCTGTCCATTCTGCTGAACTATCAATGTCCTGTTTCAGTTAATTACTATCATCCTGACTGTCTGTCCATTCTGTTAACCTATCAAAGTCCTGTTTCTGTCAATTACTATCATCCTGACTGTCTGTCCATTCTGCTAAACTATCCATGTCCTGTTTCAGTCAATTACTATCATCCTGACTGTCTGTCCATTCTGCTAATCTATCCATGTCCTGTTTCAGTCAATTACTATCATCCTGACTGTCTGTCCATTCTGTTAACCTATCAAAGTCCTGTTTCTGTCAATTACTATCATCCTGACTGTCTGTCCATTCTGCTAAACTATCCATGTCCTGTTTCAGTCAATTACTATCATCCTGACTGTCTGTCCATTCTGCTAATCTACCCATGTCCTGTTTCAGTCAATTACTATCATCCTGACTGTCTTTCCATTCTGCTAAATTATCAATGTCCTGTTTCAGTCAATTACTATCATCCTGACTGTCTATCCATTCTGCTAAACTATCCATGTCCTTTTTCAGTCAATTACTATCATCCTGACTGTCTGTCCATTCTGCTAAATTATCAATGTCCGGTTTCAGTCAATTACTATCATCCTGACTGTCTGTCCATTCTGCTGAACTATCAATGTCCGGTTTCAGTCATTTACTATCAACCTGACTGTCTGTCCATTCTGCTAAATTATCAATGTCCTGTTTCAGTCAATTACTAACATCCTGACTGTCTGTCCATTCTGCTAATCTATCCATGTCCTGTTTCAGTCAATTACTATCATCCTGACTGTCTGTCCATTCTGCTAATCTATCCATGTCCTGTTTCAGTCAATTACTACCATCCTGACTCTCTGTCCATTCTGCTAAACTATCAATGTCCTGTTTCAGTCAATTACTATCATCCTGACTCTCTGTCCATTCTGCTGAACTATCAATGTCCTCTTTCAGTCAATTACTATCATCCTGACTGTCTGTCCATTCTGTTAACCTATCAAAGTCCTGTTTCTGTCAATTACTATCATCCTGACTGTCTGTCCATTCTGCTAAACTATCCATGTCCTGTTTCAGTCAATTACTATCATCCTGACTGTCTGTCCATTCTGCTAATCTATCCATGTCCTGTTTCAGTCATTTACTATCATCCTGACTGTCTGTCCATTCTGCTAAATTATCAATGTCCTGTTTCATTCAATTACTATCATCCTGACTGTCTGTCCATTCTGCTAAACTATCAATGTCCTGTTTCAGTCAATTACTATCATCCTGACTGTCTGTCCATTCTGCTAAATCATCAATGTCCCGTTTCAGTCAATTACTATCATCCTGACTATCTCTCCATTCTCCTAAACTATCCATGTCCAGCTTCAGTCAATTACTATCTTCCTGATCCTCTGTCCATGCTGCTAACCTATCAATGTCCGGTTTCAGTCAATTACTATCATCCTGACTGTCTGTCCATTCTGCTAAATCATCAATGTCCTGTTTCAGTCAATTACTATCATCCTGACAGTCTGTCCATTCTGCTAAATTATCAATGTCCTGTTTCAGTCAATTACTATCATCCTGACTACCTGTCCATTCTGCGAACCTTTCAATGTCCTGTTTCAGTCCTTTACTATCATCCTGACTGTCTGTCCATTCTGCTAAACTATCCATGTCCTGTTTCAGTCAATTACTATCATCCTGACTGTCTGTCCATTCTGCTAATCTATCCATGTCCTGTTTCAGTCATTTACTATCATCCTGACTGTCTGTCCATTCTGCTAAATTATCAATGTCCTGTTTCATTCAATTACTATCATCCTGACTGTCTGTCCATTCTGCTAAACTATCAATGTCCTGTTTCAGTCAATTACTATCATCCTGACTGTCTGTCCATTCTGCTAAATTATCCATGTCCTGTTTCAGTCAATTACTATCATCCTGACTGTCTGTCCATTCTGCTAATCTATCCATGTCCTGTTTCAGTCAATTACTATCATCCTGACTGTCTGTCCATTCTGCTAATCTATCCATGTCCTGTTTCAGTCAATTACTACCATCCTGACTCTCTGTCCATTCTGCTAAACTATCAATGTCCTGTTTCAGTCAATTACTATCATCCTGACTCTCTGTCCATTCTGCTGAACTATCAATGTCCTGTTTCAGTCAATTACTATCATCCTGACTGTCTGTCCATTCTGTTAACCTATCAAAGTCCTGTTTCTGTCAATTACTATCATCCTGACTGTCTGTCCATTCTGCTAAACTATCCATGTCCTGTTTCAGTCAATTACGATCATCCTGACTGTCTGTCCATTCTGCTAATCTATCCATGTCCTGTTTCAGTCAATTACTATCATCCTGACAGTCTGTCCATTCTGCTAAATTATCAATGTCCTGTTTCAGTCAATTACTATCATCCTGACTACCTGTCCATTCTGCGAACCTTTCAATGTCCTGTTTCAGTCCTTTACTATCATCCTGACTGTCTGACCATTCTGCCTAACTATCAATGTCCTGTTTCAGTCAGTTACTATCATCCTGACTGTCTGTCCATTCTGCATAACTATCAAAGACCTGTTTCTGTCAATTACTATCATCCTGACTGTCTGTCCATTCTGCGAACCTATCAATTTCCTGTTTCAGTCAATTACTATCATCCTGACTGTCTGACCATTCTGCCTAACTATCAATGTCCTGTTTCAGTCAGTTACTATCATCCTGACTGTCTGTCCATTCTGCTAAACTATCAAAGTCCTGTTTCTGTCAATTACTATCATCCTGACTGTCTGTCCATTCTGCTAAACTATCAAAGTCCTGTTTCTGTCAATTACTATCATCCTGACTGTCTGTCCATTCTGCGAACCTATCAATGTCTTGTTTCAGTCCTTTACTATCATCCTGACTGTCTGACCATTCTGCCTAACTATCAATGTCCTGTTTCAGTCAGTTACTATCATCCTGACTGTCTGTCCATTCTGCTAAACTATCAAAGTCCTGTTTCTGTCAATTACTATCATCCTGACTGTCTGTCCATTCTGCGAACCTATCAATGTCCTGTTTCAGTCCTTTACTATCATCCTGACTGTCTGACCATTCTGCCTAACTATCAATGTCCTGTTTCAGTCAGTTACTATCATCCTGACTGTCTGTCCATTCTGCTAAACTATCAATGTCCCGTTTCAGTCAATTACTATCATACTGACTGTCTGTCCATTCTGCTAAATCATCAATGTCCTGTTTCAGTCAATTACTATCATCCTGACTATCTCTCCATTCTCCTAAACTATCCATGTCCAGCTTCAGTCAATTACTATCTTCCTGATCCTCTGTCCATGCTGCTAACCTATCAATGTCCGGTTTCAGTCAATTACTATCATCCTGACTGTCTGTCCATTCTGCTAAATCATCAATGTCCTGTTTCAGTCAATTACTATCATCCTGACAGTCTCTCCATTCTGCTATACTATCCATGTCCTGTTACAGTCAATTACTATCATCCTGACTGTCTGTCCATTCTGCAAAGCTATCAATGTCCTGTTTCAGTCAATTAATATCATCCTGACTGTCTGTCCATTCTGCTAAATTATTAATGTCCTGTTTCAGTCAATTACTATCATCCTGACTGTCTATCCATTCTGCTAAACTATCCATGTCCAGTTTCAGTCAATTACTATCATCCTGACTGTCTGTCCATTCTGCTAAACTATCAAAGTCCTGTTTCTGTCAATTACTATCATCCTGACTGTCTGTCCATTCTGCGAACCTATCAATGTCCTGTTTCAGTCCTTTACTATCATCCTGACTGTCTGACCATTCTGCCTAACTATCAATGTCCTGTTTCAGTCAGTTACTATCATCCTGACTGTCTGTCCATTCTGCTAAAATATCAAAGTCCTGTTTCTGTCAATTACTATCATCCTGACTGTCTGTCCATTCTGCGAACCTATCAATGTCCTGTTTCAGTCCTTTACTATCATCCTGACTGTCTGACCATTCTGCCTAACTATCAATGTCCTGTTTCAGTCAGTTACTATCATCCTGACTGTCTGTCCATTCTGCTAAACTATCAATGTCCTGTTTCAGTCAATTACTATCATGCTGACTGTCTATCCATTCTGCTAAACTATCAATGTCCCGTTTCAGTCAATTACTATCATACTGACTGTCTGTCCATTCTGCTAAATCATCAATGTCCTGTTTCAGTCAATTACTATCATCCTGACTATCTCTCCATTCTCCTAAACTATCCATGTCCAGCTTCAGTCAATTACTATCTTCCTGATCCTCTGTCCATGCTGCTAACCTATCAATGTCCGGTTTCAGTCAATTACTATCATCCTGACTGTCTGTCCATTCTGCTAAATCATCAATGTCCTGTTTCAGTCAATTACTATCATCCTGACAGTCTCTCCATTCTGCTATACTATCCATGTCCTGTTACAGTCAATTACTATCATCCTGACTGTCTGTCCATTCTGCAAAGCTATCAATGTCGTGTTTCAGTCAATTAATATCATCCTGACTGTCTGTCCATTCTGCTAAATTATTAATGTCCTGTTTCAGTCAATTACTATCATCCTGACTGTCTATCCATTCTGCTAAACTATCCATGTCCAGTTTCAGTCAATTACTATCATCCTGACTGTCTGTCCATTCTGCTAAACTATCAAAGTCCTGTTTCTGTCAATTACTATCATCCTGACTGTCTGTCCATTCTGCGAACCTATCAATGTCCTGTTTCAGTCCTTTACTATCATCCTGACTGTCTGACCATTCTGCCTAACTATCAATGTCCTGTTTCAGTCAGTTACTATCATCCTGACTGTCTGTCCATTCTGCTAAAATATCAAAGTCCTGTTTCTGTCAATTACTATCATCCTGACTGTCTGTCCATTCTGCGAACCTATCAATGTCCTGTTTCAGTCCTTTACTATCATCCTGACTGTCTGACCATTCTGCCTAACTATCAATGTCCTGTTTCAGTCAGTTACTATCATCCTGACTGTCTGTCCATTCTGCTAAACTATCAATGTCCTGTTTCAGTCAATTACTATCATCCTGACTGTCTATCCATTCTGCTAAACTATCCAAGTCCTGTTTCTGTCAATTACTATCATCCTGACTGTCTGTCCATTCTGCTAAACTATCAAAGTCCTGTTTCTGTCAATTACTATCATCCTGACTGTCTGTCCATTCTGCTAAACTATCAAAGTCCTGGTTCTGTCAATTACTATCATCCTGACTGTCTGTCCATTCTGCGAACCTATCAATGTCCTGTTTCAGTCCTTTACTATCATCCTGACTGTCTGACCATTCTGCCTAACTATCAATGTCCTGTTTCAGTCAGTTACTATCATCCTGACTGTCTGTCCATTCTGCTAAACTATCAAAGTCCTGTTTCTGTCAATTACTATCATCCTGACTGTCTGTCCATTCTGCGAACCTATCAATGTCCTGTTTCAGTCCTTTGCTATCATCCTGACTGTCTGACCATTCTGCCTAACTATCAATGTCCTGTTTCAGTCAGTTACTATCATCCTGACTGTCTGTCCATTCTGCTAAACTATCCAAGTCCTGTTTCTGTCAATTACTATCATCCTGACTGTCTGTCCATTCTGCTAAACCATCAAAGTCCTGTTTCTGTCAATTACTATCATCCTGACTGTCTGTCCATTCTGCTAAACTATCAAAGTCCTGTTTCTGTCAATTACTATCATCCTGACTGTCTGTCCATTCTGCGAACCTATCAATGTCCTGTTTCAGTCCTTTACTATCATCCTGACTGTCTGACCATTCTGCCTAACTATCAATGTCCTGTTTCAGTCAGTTACTATCATCCTGACTGTCTGTCCATTCTGCTAAACTATCAAAGTCCTGTTTCTGTCAATTACTATCATCCTGACTGTCTGTCCATTCTGCTAAACTATCAAAGTCCTGGTTCTGTCAATTACTATCATCCTGACTGTCTGTCCATTCTGCTAAATTATCAATGTCCTGTTTCAGTCAATTACTATCATCCTGACTCTCTGTCCATTCTGCTAAACTATCCATGTCCAGTTTCAGTCATTTACTATCATCCTGACTGTCTGTCCATTCTGCTAAATTATCAATGTCCTGTTTCATTCAATTACTATCATCCTGACTGTCTGTCCATTCTGCTAAACTATCAGTGTCCTGTTTCCGTCAATTACTATCATCCTGACTGTCTGTCCATTCTGCTAAACAATCCATGTCCTGTTTCATTCAATTACTATCATCCTGACTGTCTCTCCATTCTGCTAAACTATCAATGTCCTGTTTCAGTCAATTACTATCATCCTGACTGTCTCTCCATTCTGCTAATCTATCCATGTCCTGTTTCAGTCAATTACTATCATCCTGACTGTCTGTCCATTCTGCTAAACTATCAATGTCCTGTTTCAGTCAATTACTATCATCCTGACTGTCTCTCCATTCTGCTAAACTATCCAAGTCCTGTTTCTGTCAATTACTATCATCCTGACAGTCTGTCCATTCTGCTAAACTTTCAAAGTCCTGTTTCTGTCAATTACTATCATCCTGACTGTCTGTCCATTCTGCTAAACTATCAATGTCCTGGTTCTGTCAATTACTATCATCCTGACTGTCTATCCATTCTGCGAACCTATCAATGTCCTGTTTCAGTCCTTTACTATCATCCTGACTGTCTGACCATTCTGCGAACCTATCAATGTCCTGTTTCAGTCCTTTACTATCATCCTGACTGTCTGACCATTCTGCCTAACTATCAATGTCCTGTTTCAGTCAGTTACTATCATCCTGACTGTCTGTCCATTCTGCTAAACTATCAATGTCCCGTTTCAGTCAATTACTGTCATACTGACTGTCTGTCCATTCTGCTAAATCATCAATGTCCTGTTTCAGTCAATTACTATCATCCTGACTATCTCTCCATTCTCCTAAACTATCCATGTCCAGCTTCAGTAATTTACTATCTTCCTGATCCTCTGTCCATGCTGCTAACCTATCAATGTCCGGTTTCAGTCAATTACTATAATCCTGACTGTCTGTCCATTCTGCTAAATCATCAATGTCCTGTTTCTGTCAATTACTATCATCCTGACAGTCTCTCCATTCTGCTATAATATCCATGTCCTGTTTCAGTCAATTGCTATCATCCTGACTGTCTGTCCATTCTGCAAAGCTATCAATGTCCTGTTTCAGTCAATTAATATCATCCTGACTGTCTGTCCATTCTGCTAAATTATTAATGTCCTGTTTCAGTCAATTACTATCATCCTGACTGTCTATCCATTCTGCTAAACTATCCATGTCCAGTTTCAGTCAATTACTATCATCCTGACTGTCTGTCCATTCTGCTAAATTATTAATGTCCTGTTTCAGTCAATTACTATCATCCTGACTGTCTATCCGTTCTGCTAAACTATCCATGTCCAGTTTCAGTCATTTACTATCATCCTGACTGTCTGTCCATTCTGCTAAATTATCAATGTCCTGTTTCAGTCAATTACTAACATCCTGACTCTCTGTCCATTCTGCTAAACTATCAATGTCCTATTTCAGTCAATTAATATCATCCTGACTGTCTATCCATTCTGCTAAACATATCCATGTCCTGTTTCAGTCAATTACTATCATCGTGACTGTCTGTCCATTCTGCTAAACTATCAATGTCCTGTTTCAGTCAATTACTATCATCCTGACTGTCTGTCCATTCTGCTAAACTATCCATGTCCTGTTTCAGTCAATTACTATCATCCTGACTCTCTGTCCATTCTGCTAAACTATCAATGTCCTGTTTCAGTCAATTACTATCATCCTGACTGTCTGTCCATTCTGCTCTACTATCAATGTCCTGTTTCAGTCAATTGCTATCATCCTGACTCTCTGTCCATTCTGCTAAACTATCAATGTCCTGTTTCAGTCAATTACTATCATCCTGACTGTCTGTCCATTCTGCTAATCTATCCATGTCCTGTTTCAGTCAATTACTATCATCCTGATTGTCTGTCCATTCTGCTAAATTATCAATGTCCTGTTTCAGTCAATTACTATCATCCTGACTGTCTGTCCATTCTGCTAATCTATCCATGTCCTGTTTCAGTCAATTACTATCATCCTGATTGTCTGTCCATTCTGCTAAATTATCAATGTCCTGTTTCAGTCAATTACTATCATCCTGACTGTCTGTCCATTCTGCTAAACTATCAATGTCCTGTTTCAGTCAATTACTATCATCCTGACTGTCTGTCCATTCTGCTAAACTATCCATGTCCTGTTTCAGTCAATTACTATCATCCTGACTGTCTGTCCATTCTGCTAAACTATCAAAGTCCTGTTTCTGTCAATTACCATCATCCTGACTGTCTGTCCATTCTGCTAAACAATCAAAGTCCTGTTTCTGTCAATTACTATCATCCTGACTGTCTGTCCATTCTGCGAACCTATCAATGTCCTGTTTCAGTCCTTTACTATCATCCTGACTGTCTGACCATTCTGCCTAACGATCAATGTCCTGTTTCAGTCAGTTACTATCATCCTGACTGTCTGTCCATTCTGCTAAACTATCAATGTCCCGTTTCAGTCAATTACTATCATCCTGACTGTCTATCCGTTCTGCTAAACTATCCATGTCCAGTTTCAGTCATTTACTATCATCCTGACTGTCTGTCCATTCTGCTAAATTATCAATGTCCTGTTTCAGTCAATTACTAACATCCTGACTCTCTGTCCATTCTGCTAAACTATCAATGTCCTATTTCAGTCAATTAATATCATCCTGACTGTCTATCCATTCTGCTAAACATATCCATGTCCTGTTTCAGTCAATTACTATCATCGTGACTGTCTGTCCATTCTGCTAAACTATCAATGTCCTGTTTCAGTCAATTACTATCATCCTGACTGTCTGTCCATTCTGCTAAACTATCCATGTCCTGTTTCAATCAATTACTATCATCCTGACTCTCTGTCCATTCTGCTAAACTATCAATGTCCTGTTTCAGTCAATTACTATCATCCTGACTGTCTGTCCATTCTGCTCTACTATCAATGTCCTGTTTCAGTCAATTGCTATCATCCTGACTCTCTGTCCATTCTGCTAAACTATCAATGTCCTGTTTCAGTCAATTACTATCATCCTGACTGTCTGTCCATTCTGCTAATCTATCCATGTCCTGTTTCAGTCAATTACTATCATCCTGATTGTCTGTCCATTCTGCTAAATTATCAATGTCCTGTTTCAGTCAATTACTATCATCCTGACTGTCTGTCCATTCTGCTAATCTATCCATGTCCTGTTTCAGTCAATTACTATCATCCTGATTGTCTGTCCATTCTGCTAAATTATCAATGTCCTGTTTCAGTCAATTACTATCATCCTGACTGTCTGTCCATTCTGCTAAACTATCAATGTCCTGTTTCAGTCAATTACTATCATCCTGACTGTCTGTCCATTCTGCTAAACTATCCATGTCCTGTTTCAGTCAATTACTATCATCCTGACTGTCTGTCCATTCTGCTAAACTATCAAAGTCCTGTTTCTGTCAATTACCATCATCCTGACTGTCTGTCCATTCTGCTAAACTATCAAAGTCCTGTTTCTGTCAATTACTATCATCCTGACTGTCTGTCCATTCTGCGAACCTATCAATGTCCTGTTTCAGTCCTTTACTATCATCCTGACTGTCTGACCATTCTGCCTAACGATCAATGTCCTGTTTCAGTCAGTTACTATCATCCTGACTGTCTGTCCATTCTGCTAAACTATCAATGTCCCGTTTCAGTCAATTACTATCATCCTGACTGTCTATCCGTTCTGCTAAACTATCCATGTCCAGTTTCAGTCATTTACTATCATCCTGACTGTCTGTCCATTCTGCTAAATTATCAATGTCCTGTTTCAGTCAATTACTAACATCCTGACTCTCTGTCCATTCTGCTAAACTATCAATGTCCTATTTCAGTCAATTAATATCATCCTGACTGTCTATCCATTCTGCTAAACATATCCATGTCCTGTTTCAGTCAATTACTATCATCGTGACTGTCTGTCCATTCTGCTAAACTATCAATGTCCTGTTTCAGTCAATTACTATCATCCTGACTGTCTGTCCATTCTGCTAAACTATCCATGTCCTGTTTCAGTCAATTACTATCATCCTGACTCTCTGTCCATTCTGCTAAACTATCAATGTCCTGTTTCAGTCAATTACTATCATCCTGACTGTCTGTCCATTCTGCTCTACTATCAATGTCCTGTTTCAGTCAATTGCTATCATCCTGACTCTCTGTCCATTCTGCTAAACTATCAATGTCCTGTTTCAGTCAATTACTATCATCCTGACTGTCTGTCCATTCTGCTAATCTATCCATGTCCTGTTTCAGTCAATTACTATCATCCTGATTGTCTGTCCATTCTGCTAAATTATCAATGTCCTGTTTCAGTCAATTACTATCATCCTGACTGTCTGTCCATTCTGCTAATCTATCCATGTCCTGTTTCAGTCAATTACTATCATCCTGATTGTCTGTCCATTCTGCTAAATTATCAATGTCCTGTTTCAGTCAATTACTATCATCCTGACTGTCTGTCCATTCTGCTAAACTATCAATGTCCTGTTTCAGTCAATTACTATCATCCTGACTGTCTGTCCATTCTGCTAAACTATCCATGTCCTGTTTCAGTCAATTACTATCATCCTGACTGTCTGTCCATTCTGCTAAACTATCAAAGTCCTGTTTCTGTCAATTACCATCATCCTGACTGTCTGTCCATTCTGCTAAACTATCAAAGTCCTGTTTCTGTCAATTACTATCATCCTGACTGTCTGTCCATTCTGCGAACCTATCAATGTCCTGTTTCAGTCCTTTACTATCATCCTGACTGTCTGACCATTCTGCCTAACTATCAATGTCCTGTTTCAGTCAGTTACTATCATCCTGACTGTCTGTCCATTCTGCTAAACTATCAATGTCCCGTTTCAGTCAATTACTATCATACTGACTGTCTGTCCATTCTGCTAAATCATCAATGTCCTGTTTCAGTCAATTACTATCATCCTGACTATCTCTCCATTCTCCTATACTATCCATGTCCTGTTTCAGTCAATTGCTATCATCCTGACTGTCTGTCCATTCTGCAAAGCTATCAATGTCCTGTTTCAGTCAATTAATATCATCCTGACTGTCTGTCCATTCTGCTAAATTATTAATGTCCTGTTTCAGTCAATTACTATCATCCTGACTGTCTATCCATTCTGCTAAACTATCCATGTCCAGTTTCAGTCAATTACTATCATCCTGACTGTCTGTCCATTCTGCTAAATTATTAATGTCCTGTTTCAGTCAATTACTATCATCCTGACTGTCTATCCATTCTGCTAAACTATCCATGTCCAGTTTCAGTCATTTACTATCATCCTGACTGTCTGTCCATTCTGCTAAATTATCAATGTCCTGTTTCAGTCAATTACTAACATCCTGACTCTCTGTCCATTCTGCTAAACTATCAATGTCCTATTTCAGTCAATTAATATCATCCTGACTGTCTGTCCATTCTGCTAATCTATCCATGTCCTGTTTCAGTCAATTACTATCATCCTGACTGTCTGTCCATTCTGCTAAATTATCAATGTCCTGTTTCAGTCAATTACTATCATCCTGACTGACTATCCATTCTGCTAAACTATCCATGTCCTGTTTCAGTCAATTACTATCATCCTGACTGTCTGTCCATTCTGCTAAACTATCAAAGTCCTGTTTCTGTCAATTACTATCATCCTGACTGTCTGTCCATTCTGCTAAACTATCAAAGTCCTGTTTCTGTCAATTACTATCATCCTGACTGTCTGTCCATTCTGCGAACCTATCAATGTCCTGTTTCAGTCCTTTACTATCATCCTGGCTGTCTGACCATTCTGCCTAACTATCAATGTCCTGTTTCAGTCAGTTACTATCATCCTGACTGTCTGTCCATTCTGCTAAACTATCAAAGTCCTGTTTCTGTCAATTACTATCATCCTGACTGTCTGTCCATTCTGCGAACCTATCAATGTCCTGTTTCAGTCCTTTACTATCATCCTGACTGTCTGACCATTCTGCCTAACTATCAATGTCCTGTTTCAGTCAGTTACTATCATCCTGACTGTCCGTCCATTCTGCTAAACTATCAATGTCCCGTTTCAGTCAATTACTATCATACTCACTGTCTGTCCATTCTGCTAAATCATCAATTTCCTGTTTCAGTCAATTACTATCATCCTGACTATCTCTCCATTCTCCTAAACTATCCATGTCCAGCTTCAGTCATTTACTATCTTCCTGATCCTCTGTCCATGCTGCTAACCTATCAATGTCCGGTTTCAGTCAATTACTATCATCCTGACTGTCTGTCCATTCTGCTAAATCATCAATGTCCTGTTTCAGTCAATTACTATCATCCTGACTGTCTGTCCATTCTGCTAAATTATTAATGTCCTGTTTCAGTCAATTACTATCATCCTGACTGTCTATCCATTCTGCTAAACTATCCATGTCCAGTTTCAGTCAATTACTATCATGCTGACTGTCTGTCCATTCTGCTAAATTATTAATGTCCTGTTTCAGTCAATTACTATCATCCTGACTGTCTATCCATTCTGCTAAACTATCCATGTCCAGTTTCAGTCATTTACTATCATCCTGACTGTCTGTCCATTCTGCTAAATTATCAATGTCCTGTTTCAGTCAATTACTAACATCCTGACTCTCTGTCCATTCTGCTAAACTATCAATGTCCTATTTCAGTCAATTAATATCATCCTGACTGTCTATCCATTCTGCTAAACATATCCATGTCCTGTTTCAGTCAATTACTATCATCCTAACTGTCTGTCCATTCTGCTAAACTATCAATGTCCTGTTTCAGTCAATTAATATCATCCTGACTGTCTATCCATTCTGCTAATCTATCCATGTCCTGTTTCAGTCAATTACTATCATCCTGACTGTCTGTCCATTCTGCTAAACTGTCCATGTCCTGTTTCAGTCAATTACTATCATCCTGACTGTCTGTCCATTCTGATCTACTATCAATGTCCTGTTTCAGTCAATTACTATCATCCTGACTCTCTGTCCATTCTGCTAAACTATCAATGTCCTGTTTCAGTCAATTACTATCATCCTGACTGTCTGTCCATTCTGCTAAACTATCCATGTCCTGTTTCAGTCAATTACTATCATCCTGACTCTCTGTCCATTCTGCTAAACTATCCATGTCCTGTTTCAGTCAATTACTATCATCCTGACTCTCTGTCCATTCTGCTAAACTACCAATGTCCTGTTTCAGTCAATTACTATCATCCTGACTCTCTGTCCATTCTGTTAACCTATCAAAGTCCTGTTTCTGTCAATTACTATCATCCTGACTGTCTGTCCATTCTGCTAAACTATCCATGTCCTGTTTCAGTCAATTACTATCATCCTGACTGTCTGTCCATTCTGCTAATCTATCCATGTCCTGTTTCAGTCAATTACTATCATCCTGACTGTCTGTCCATTCTGCTAAATTATCAATGTCCTGTTTCAGTCAATTGCTATCATCCTGACTGTCTATCCATTCTGCTAAACTATCCATGACCTTTTTCAGTCAATTACTATCATCCTGACTGTCTATCCATTCCGCTAATTTATCCATGCCCTGTTTCAGTCAATTACTATCATCCTGACTCTCTGTCCATTCTGCTAAACTATCAATGTCCTGTTTCAGTCAATTACTATCATCCTGACTGTCTATCAATTCTGCTAAACTATCCATGTCCCGTTTCATTCAATTACTATCATCCTGATCCTCTGTCCATTCTGCTAACCTAACAATGTCCCGTTTCAGTCAATTATTATCATCATGATCCTCTGTCCATTCTGCGAACCTATCAATGTCCTGTTTCAGTCCTTTACCATCATCCTGACTGTCTGACCATTCTGCCTAACTATCAATGTCCTGTTTCAGTCAGTTCCTGTCATCCTGACTTTCTGTCCATTCTGCTAAACTATCCATGTCCTGTTTCAGTCAATTACTATCATCCTGACTGTCTGTCTATTCTGCTAAACTATCAAAGTCCTGTTTCTGTCAATTACTATCATCCTGACTGTCTGCCCATTCTGCGAACCTATCAATGTCCTGTTTCAGTCCTTTACTATCATCCTGACTGTCTGACCATTCTGCCTAACTATCGATGTCCTTTTTCAGTCAGTTACTATTATCCTGACTCTCTGTCCATTCTGCTAAACTATCAATGTCCTGTTTCAGTCAATTGCTATCATCCTGACTCTCTGTCCATTCTGCTAAACTATCAATGTCCTGTTTCAGTCAATTACTATCATCCTGACTGTCTGTCCATTCTGTTAACCTATCAAAGTCCTGTTTCAGTCAATTACTATCATCCTGACTGTCTATCCATTCTGCTAAACTGTCCATGTCCTGTTTCATTCAATTACTATCATCCTGACTGTCTATCCATTCTGCTAATCTATCCATGTCCTGTTTCAGTCAATTGCTATCATCCTGACTGTCTGTCCATTCTGCTAATCTATCCATGTCCTGTTTCAGTCAATTACTATCATCCTGATCCTCTGTCCATTCTGCTAACCTAACAATGTCCCGTTTCAGTCAATTATTATCATCATGATCCTCTGTCCATTCTGCGAACCTATCAATGTCCTGTTTCAGTCCTTTACTATCATCCTGACTGTCTGACCATTCTGCCTAACTATCAATGTCCTGTTTCAGTTAGTTCCTGTCATACTGACTGTCTGTCCATTCTGCTAAACTATCCATGTCCTGTTTCAGTAATTTAATATCATCCTGACTGTCTGTCCATTCTGCTAAACTATCAAAGTCCTGTTTCTGTCAATTACTATCATCCTGACTGTCTGTCCATTCTGCGAACCTATCAATGTCCTGTTTCAGTCCTTTACTATCATCCTGACTGTCTGACCATTCTGCCTAACTATCAATGTCCTTTTTCAGTCAGTTACTATTATCCTGACTCTCTGTCCATTCTGCTAAACTATCAATGTCCTGTTTCAGTCAATTGCTATCATCCTGACTGTCTGTCCGTTCTGCTCTACTATCAATGTCCTGTTTCAGTCAATTACTATCATCCTGATCCTCTGTCCATTCTGCTAACCTAACAATGTCCCGTTTCAGTCACTTATTATCATCATGATCCTCTGTCCATTCTGCGAACCTATCAATGTCCTGTTTCAGTCCTTTACCATCATCCTGACTGTCTGACCATTCTGCCTAACTATCAATGTCCTGTTTCAGTCAGTTCCTGTCATCCTGACTTTCTGTCCATTCTGCTAAACTATCCATGCCCTGTTTCAGTAATTTACTATCATCCTGACTGTCTGTCCATTCTGCTAAACTATCAAAGTCCTGTTTCTGTCAATTACTATCATCCTGACTGTCTGTCCATTCTGCTAACCTATCAATGTCCTGTTTCAGTCCTTTACTATCATCCTGACTGTCTGACCATTCTGCCTAACTATCAATTTCCTTTTTCAGTCAGTTACTATTATCCTGACTCTCTGTCCATTCTGCTAAACTATCAATGTCCTGTTTCAGTCAATTGCTATCATCCTGACTGTCTGTCCGTTCTGCTCTACTATCAATGTCCTGTTTCAGTCAATTAATATCATCCTGACTCTCTGTCCATTCTGCTAAACTATCAATGTCCTGTTTCAGTCAATTACTATCATCCTGACTGTCTGTCCATTCTGTTAACCTATCAAAGTCCTGTTTCCGTCAATTACTATCATCCTGACTGTCTATCCATTCTGCTAAACTATCCATGTCCTGTTTCATTCAATTACTATCATCCTGACTGTCTATCCATTCTGCTAATCTATCCATGTCCTGTTTCAGTCAATTGCTATCATCCTGACTGTCTGTCCATTCTGCTAATCTATCCATGTCCTGTTTCAGTCAATTACTATCATCCTGATCCTCTGTCCATTCTGCTAACCTAACAATGTCCCGTTTCAGTCAATTATTATCATCATGATCCTCTGTCCATTCTGCGAACCTATCAATGTCCTGTTTCAGTCCTTTACTATCATCCTGACTGTCTGACCATTCTGCCTAATTATCAATGTCCTGTTTCAGTCAGTTCCTGTCATCCTGACTGTCTGTCCATTCTGCTAAACTATCCATGTCCTGTTTCAGTAATTTACTATCATCCTGACTGTCTGTCCATTCTGCTAAACTATCAAAGTCCTGTTTCTGTCAATTACTATCATCCTGACTGTCTGTCCATTCTGCGAACCTATCAATGTCCTGTTTCAGTCCTTTACTATCATCCTGACTGTCTGACCATTCTGCCTAACTATCAATGTCCTTTTTCAGTCAGTTACTATTATCCTGACTCTCTGTCCATTCTGCTAAACTATCAATGTCCTGTTTCAGTCAATTGCTATCATCCTGAATGTCTGTCCGTTCTGCTCTACTATCAATGTCCTGTTTCAGTCAATTACTATCATCCTGACTCTCTGTCCATTCTGCTAAACTATCAATGTCCTGTTTCAGTCAATTACTATCATCCTGACTGCCTGTCCATTCTGTTAACCTATCAAACTCCTGTTTCTGTCAATTACTATCATCCTGACTGTCTGTCCATTCTGCTAAACTATCCATGTCCTGTTTCAGTCAATTACTATCATCCTGACTGTCTGTCCATTCTGCTAATCTATCCATGTCCTGTTTCAGTCAATTACTATCATCCTGACTGTCTGTCCATTCTGCTAAATTATCAATGTCCTGTTTCAGTCAATTACTATCATCCTGACTGTCTATCCATTCTGCTAAACTATCAATGTCCTGTTTCAGTCAATTACTGTCATCCTGACTGTCTATCCATTCTGCTAAACTATCCATGTCCTGTTTCATTCAATTACTATCATCCTGACTGTCTATCCATTCTGCTAATCTATCCATGTCCTGTTTCAGTCCTTTACTATCATCCTGACTGTCTGACCATTCTGCCTAACTATCAATGTCCTTTTTCAGTCAGTTACTATTATCCTGACTCTCTGTCCATTCTGCTAAACTATCAATGTCCTGTTTCAGTCAATTGCTATCATCCTGACTGTCTGTCCATTCTGCTCTATATCAATGTCCTGTTTCAGTCAATTACTATCATCCTGACTCTCTGTCCATTCTGCAAAACTATCAAAGTCCTGTTTCTGTCAATTACTATCATCCTGACTGTCTGTCCATTCTGCTAATCTATCCATGTCCTTTTTCAGTCAATTACTAACATCCTGACTGTCTATCCATTCTGCTAATCTATCCATGTCCTGTTTCAGTCAATTACTATCATCCTGACTCTCTGTCCATTCTGCTAAACTATCAATGTCCCGTTTCAGTCAATTACTATCATCCTGACTGTCTGTCCATTCAGCGAAATCATCAATGTCCTGTTTCAGTCAATTACTATCATCCTGACTATCTCTCCATTCTGCTAAACTATCCATGTCCTGTTTCAGTCAATTACTATCATCCTGACTGTCTGTCCATTCTGCTAACCTATCAATGTCCTGTTTCCGTCAATTAATATCATCCTGACTGTCTGTCCATTCTGCTAAATCATCAATGTCCTGTTTCAGTCAATTACTATCATCCTGACTGTCTCTCCATTCTGCGAAATTATCCATGTCCTGTTTCAGTCAATTACTATCATCCTGACTGTCTGTCCATTCTGCTAAGTTTTCAATGTCCTGTTTCAGTCAATTAATATCATCCTGACTGTCTATCCATTCTGCTAAACTATCCATGTCCTGTTTCAGTCAATTACTATCATCCTGACTGTCTATCCATTCTGCTAATCTATCATGTCCTGTTTCAGTCAATTACTATCATCCTGACTGACTGTCCATTCTGCTAAACTATCCATGTCCTGTTTCAGTCAATTACTATCATCCTGACTGTCTATCCATTCTGCTTATCTATCCATGTCCTGTTTCAGTCAATTACTATCATCCTGACTCTCTGTCCATTCTGCTAAACTTTCAATGTCCTGTTTCAGTCAATTACTATAATCCTGACTCTCTGTCCGTTCTGCTAAAATATCCATGTCCTGTTTCAGTCAATTACTATCATCCTGACTGTCTATCCATTCTGCTAAACTATCTATGTCCTGTTTCAGTCAATTAATATCATCCTGAATGTCTGTCCATTCTGCTAATCTATCCATGTCCTGTTTCAGTCAATTACTATCATCCTGACTGTCTGTCCATTCTGCTAATCTTTCCATGTCCTGTTTCAGTCAATTACTATCATCCTGACTCTCTGTCCATTCTGTTAACCTATCAATGTCCTGTTTCAGTCAATTACTATCATCCTGACTGTCTGTCCATTCTGCTAAATTATCAATGTCCTGTTTCAGTCAATTAATATCATCCTGACTGTCTGTCCATTCTGCTAAATTATCCATGTCCTGTTTCAGTCAATTACTATCATCCTGACTGTCTGTCCATTCTGCTAAACTATCAATGTCCTGTTTCAGTCAATTGCTATCATCCTGACTGTCTGTCCATTCTGCTAATCTATCCATGTCCTGTTTCAGTAATTTACTATCATCCTGACTGTCTGTCCATTCTGCTAAACTATCAAAGTCCTGTTTGTGTCAATTACTATCATCCTGACTGTCTGTCCATTCTGCGAACCTATCAATGTCCTGTTTCAGTCCTTTACTATCATCCTGACTGTCTGACCATTCTGCCTAACTATCAATGTCCTTTTTCAATCAGTTACTATTATCCTGACTCTCTGTCCATTCTGCTAAACTATCAATGTCCTGTTTCAGTCAATTGCTATCATCCTGACTGTCTGTCCATTCTGCTCTACTATCAATGTCCTGTTTCAGTCAATTACTATCATCCTGACTCTCTGTCCATTCTGCAAAACTATCAAAGTCCTGTTTCTGTCAATTACTATCATCCTGACTGCTGTCCATTCTGCTAATCTATCCATGTCCTTTTTCAGTCAATTACTAACATCCTGACTGTCTATCCATTCTGCTAATCTATCCATGTCCTGTTTCAGTCAATTACTATCATCCTGACTCTCTGTCCATTCTGCTAAACTATCAATGTCCCGTTTCAGTCAATTACTATCATCCTGACTGTCTGTCCATTCAGCGAAATCATCAATGTCCTGTTTCAGTCAATTACTATCATCCTGACTATCTCTCCATTCTGCTAAACTATCCATGTCCTGTTTCAGTCAATTACTATCATCCTGACTGTCTGTCCATTCTGCTAACCTATCAATGTCCTGTTTCCGTCAATTACTATCATCCTGACTGTCTGTCCATTCTGCTAAGTTTTCAATGTCCTGTTTCAGTCAATTAATATCATCCTGACTGTCTATCCATTCTGCTAAACTATCCATGTCCTGTTTCAGTCAATTACTATCATCCTGACTGTCTATCCATTCTGCTAATCTATCATATCCTGTTTCAGTCAATTACTATCATCCTGACTGACTGTCCATTCTGCTAAACTATCCATATCCTGTTTCAGTCAATTACTATCATCCTGACTGTCTATCCATTCTGCTTATCTATCCATGTCCTGTTTCAGTCAATTACTATCATCCTGACTCTCTGTCCATTCTGCTAAACTATCAATGTCCTGTTTCAGTCAATTACTATAATCCTGACTCTCTGTCCGTTCTGCTAAACTATCCATGTCCTGCTTCAGTCAATTACTATCATCCTGACTGTCTATCCATTCTGCTAAACTATCTATGTCCTGTTTCAGTCAATTACTATCATCCTGACTGTCTGTCCATTCTGCTAATCTATCCATGTCCTGTTTCAGTCAATTACTATCATCCTGACTGTCTGTCCATTCTGCTAATCTATCCATGTCCTGTTTCAGTCAATTACTACCATCCTGACTCTCTGTCCATTCTGCTAAACTATCAATGTCCTGTTTCAGTCAATTACTATCATCCTGACTCTCTGTCCATTCTGTTAACCTATCAATGTCCTGTTTCAGTCAATTACTATCATCCTGACTGTCTGTCCATTCTGCTAAATTGTCAATGTCCTGTTTCAGTCAATTAATATCATCCTGACTGTCTGTCCATTCTGCTAAACTATCCATGTCCTGTTTCAGTCAATTACTATCATCCTGACTGTCTGTCCATTCTGCTAAACTATCAATGTCCTGTTTCAGTCAATTGCTATCATCCTGACTGTCTGTCCATTCTGCTAATCGATCCATGTCCTGTTTCAGTCAATTACTATCATCCTGATCCTCTGTCCATTCTGCTAACCTAACAATGTCCCGTTTCAGTCAATTATTATCATCATGATCCTCTGTCCATTCTGCGAAACTATCAATGTCCTGTTTCAGTCCTTTACCATCATCCTGACTGTCTGACCATTCTGCCTAACTATCAATGTCCTTTTTCAGTCAGTTACTATTATCCTGACTCTCTGTCCATTCTGCTAAACTATCAATGTCCTGTTTCAGTCAATTGCTATCATCCTGACTGTCTGTCCGTTCTGCTCTACTATCAATGTCCTGTTTCAGTCAATTACTATCATCCTGACTCTCTGTCCATTCTGCTAAACTATCAATGTCCTGTTTCAGTCAATTACTATCATCCTGACTGTCTGTCCATTCTGTTAACCTATCAAAGTCCTGTTTCAGTCAATTACTATCATCCTGACTCTCTGTCCATTCTGTTAACCTATCAATGTCCTGTTTCAGTCAATTACTATCATCCTGACTGTCTGTCCATTCTGCTAAATTATCAATGTCCTGTTTCAGTCAATTACTATCATCCTGACTGTCTGTCCATTCTGCTAAACTATCAATGTCCTGTTTCAGTCAATTACTTTCATCCTGACTGTCTATCCATTCTGCTAATCTATCCATGTCCTGTTTCAGTCAATTGCTATCATCCTGACTGTCTGTCCATTCTGCTAATCTATCCATGTCCTGTTTCAGTCAATTACTATCATCCTGATCCTCTGTCCATTCTGCTAACCTAACAATGTCCCGTTTCAGTCAATTATTATCATCATGATCCTCTGTCCATTCTGCGAACCTATCAATGTCCTGTTTCAGTCCTTTACTATCATCCTGACTGTCTGACCATTCTGCCTAACTATCAATGTCCTGTTTCAGTCAGTTCCTGTCATCCTGACTGTCTGTCCATTCTGCTAAACTATCCATGTCCTGTTTCAGTAATTTACTATCATCCTGACTGTCTGTCCATTCTGCTAAGCTATCAATGTCCTGTTTCAGTCAATTACTATCATCCTGACTGTCTGTCCATTCTGCTAAACTATCAATGTCCTGTTTCTGTCAATTACTATCATCCTGACTGTCTGTCCATTCTGCGAACCTATCAATGTCCTGTTTCAGTCCTTTACTATCATCCTGACTGTCTGACCATTCTGCCTAACTATCAATGTCCTTTTTCAGTCAGTTACTATTATCCTGACTCTCTGTCCATTCTGCTAAACTATCAATGTCCTGTTTCAGTCAATTGCTATCATCCGAACTGTCTGTCCGTTCTGCTCTACTATCAATGTCCTGTTTCAGCCAATTACTATCATCCTGACTCTCTGTCCATTCTGCTAAACTATCCATGTCCTGTTTCAGTCAATTACTAAAATCCTGACTGTCTGTCCATTCTGCTAATCTATCCATGTCCTGTTTCAGTCAATTACTAACATCCTGACTGTCTGTCCATTCTGCTAATCTATCCATGTCCTGTTTCAGTCAATTACTACCATCCTGACTCTCTGTCCATTCTGCTAAACTATCAATGTCCTGTTTCAGTCAATTACTATCATCCTGACTCTCTGTCCATTCTGTTAACCTATCAATGTCCTGTTTCAGTCAATTACTATCATCCTGACTGTCTGTCCATTCTGCTAAATTATCAATGTCCTGTTTCAGTCAATTAATATCATCCTGACTGTCTGTCCATTCTGCTAAACTATCCATGTCCTGTTTCAGTCAATTACTATCATCCTGACTGTCTGTCCATTCTGCTAAACTATCAATGTCCTGTTTCAGTCAATTGCTATCATCCTGACTGTCTGTCCATTCTGCTAATCTATCCATGTCCTGTTTCAGTCAATTACTGTCATCCTGATCCTCTGTCCATTCTGCTAACCTAACAATGTCCCGTTTCAGTCAATTATTATCATAATGATCCTCTGTCCATTCTGCGAAACTATCAATGTCCTGTTTCAGTCCTTTACCATCATCCTGACTGTCTGACCATTCTGCCTAACTATCAATGTCCTTTTTCAGTCAGTTACTATTATCCTGACTCTCTGTCCATTCTGCTAAACTATCAATGTCCTGTTTCAGTCAATTGCTATCATCCTGACTGTCTGTCCGTTCTGCTCTACTATCAATGTCCTGTTTCAGTCAATTACTATCATCCTGACTCTCTGTCCATTCTGCTAAACTATCAATGTCCTGTTTCAGTCAATTACTATCATCCTGACTGTCTGTCCATTCTGTTAACCTATCAAAGTCCTGTTTCAGTCAATTACTATCATCCTGACTCTCTGTCCATTCTGTTAACCTATCAATGTCCTGTTTCAGTCAATTACTATCATCCTGACTGTCTGTCCATTCTGCTAAATTATCAATGTCCTGTTTCAGTCAATTACTATCATCCTGACTGTCTGTCCATTCTGCTAAATTATCAATGTCCTGTTTCAGTCAATTACTTTCATCCTGACTGTCTATCCATTCTGCTAATCTATCCATGTCCTGTTTCAGTCAATTGCTATCATCCTGACTGTCTGTCCATTCTGCTAATCTATCCATGTCCTGTTTCAGTCAATTACTATCATCCTGATCCTCTGTCCATTCTGCTAACCTAACAATGTCCCGTTTCAGTCAATTATTATCATCATGATCCTCTGTCCATTCTGCGAACCTATCAATGTCCTGTTTCAGTCCTTTACTATCATCCTGACTGTCTGACCATTCTGCCTAACTATCAATGTCCTGTTTCAGTCAGTTCCTGTCATCCTGACTGTCTGTCCATTCTGCTAAACTATCCATGTCCTGTTTCAGTAATTTACTATCATCCTGACTGTCTGTCCATTCTGCTAAGCTATCAATGTCCTGTTTCAGTCAATTACTATCATCCTGACTCTCTGTCCATTCTGCTAAACTATCAATGTCCTGTTTCTGTCAATTACTATCATCCTGACTGTCTGTCCATTCTGCGAACCTATCAATGTCCTGTTTCAGTCCTTTACTATCATCCTGACTGTCTGACCATTCTGCCTAACTATCAATGTCCTTTGTCAGCCAGTTACTATTATCCTGAATCTCTGTCCATTCTGCTAAACTATCAATGTCCTGTTTCAGTCAATTGCTATCATCCTGACTGTCTGTCCGTTCTGCTCTACTATCAATGTCCTGTTTCAGTCAATTACTATCATCCTGACTCTCTGTCCATTCTGCTAAACTATCAATGTCCTGTTTCAGTCAATTACTATCATCCTGACTGTCTGTCCATTCTGCTCTACTATCAATGTCCTGTTTCAGTCAATTACTATCATCCTGACTCTACGTCCATTCTGCTAAACTATCAATGTCCTGTTTCAGTCAATTACTATCATCCTGACTGTCTGTCCATTCTGCTCTACTATCAATGTCCTGTTTCAGTCAATTACTATCATCCTGACTCTCTGTCCATTCTGCTAAATTATCAATGTCCTGTTTCAGTCAATTACTATCATCCTGACTGTCTGTCCATTCTGCTAAACTATCAATGTCCTGTTTCAGTCAATTACTTTCATCCTGACTGTCTATCCATTCTGCTAATCTATCCATGTCCTGTTTCAGTCAATTGCTATCATCCTGACTGTCTGTCCATTCTGCTAATCTATCCATGTCCTGTTTCAGTCAATTACTATCATCCTGATCCTCTGTCCATTCTGCTAAACTAACAATGTCCCGTTTCAGTCAATTATTATCATCATGATCCTCTGTCCATTCTGCGAACCTATCAATGTCCTGTTTCAGTCCTTTACTATCATCCTGACTGTCTGACCATTCTGCCTAACTATCAATGTCCTGTTTCAGTCAGTTCCTGTCATCCTGACTGTCTGTCCATTCTGCTAAACTATCCATGTCATGTTTCAGTAATTTACTATCATCCTGACTGTCTGTCCATTCTGCTAAGCTATCAATGTCCTGTTTCAGTCAATTACTATCATCCTGACTGTCTGTCCATTCTGCGAAACTATCCATGTCCTGTTTCAGTCAATTACTATCATCCTGACTCTCTGTCCATTCTGCTAAACTATCAATGTCCTGTTTCTGTCAATTACTATCATCCTGACTGTCTGTCCATTCTGCGAACCTATCAATGTCCTGTTTCAGTCCTTTACTATCATCCTGACTGTCTGACCATTCTGCCTAACTATCAATGTACTTTTTCAGTCAGTTACTATTATCCTGACTCTCTGTCCATTCTGCTAAACTATCACTGTCCTGTTTCAGTCAATTGCTATCATCCTGACTGTCTGTCCGTTCTGCTCTACTATCAATGTCCTGTTTCAGTCAATTACTATCATCCTGACTCTCTGTCCATTCTGCTAAACTATCAATGTCCTGTTTCAGTCAATTACTATCATCCTGACTGTCTGTCCATTCTGCTCTACTATCAATGTCATGTTTCAGTCAATTACTATCATCCTGACTCTCTGTCCATTCTGCTAAACTATCAATGTCCTGTTTCAGTCAATTACTATCATCCTGACTGTCTGTCCATTCTGCTAAACTATCCATGTCCTGTTTCAGTCAATTACTATCATCCTGACTCTCTGTCCATTCTGCTAAACTATCAATGTCCTGTTTCAGTCAATTACTATCATCCTGACTGTCTGTCCATTCTGCTCTACTATCAATGTCCTGTTTCAGTCAATTACTATCATCCTGATTCTCTGTCCATTCTGCTAAACTATCAATGTCCTGTTTCAGTCAATTACTATCATCCTGACTGTCTGTCCATTCTGCTAATCTATCCATGTCCTGTTTCAGTCAATTACTATCATCCTGACTGTCTGTCCATTCTGCTAAATTATCAATGTACTGTTTCAGTCAATTACTATCATCCTGACTGTCTGACCATTCTGCTAAACTATCAATGTCCTGTTTCAGTCAATTACTATCATCCTGACTGTCTGTCCATTCTGCTCTACTATCAATGTCCTGTTTCAGTCAATTACTATCATCCTGACTCTCTGTCCATTCTGCTAAACTATCAATGTCCTGTTTCAGTCAATTACTATCATCCTGACTGTCTGTCCATTCTGTTAACCTATCAAAGTCCTGTTTCTGTCAATTACTATCATCCTGACTGTCTGTCCATTCTGCTAAACTATCCATGTCCTGTTTCAGTCAATTACTATCATCCTGACTGTCTGTCCATTCTGCTAATCTATCCATGTCCTGTTTCAGTCAATTACTATCATCCTGACTGTCTGTCCATTCTGCTAAATTATCAATGTCCTGTTTCAGTCAATTACTATCATCCTGACTGTCTATCCATTCTGCTAAACTATCCATGTCCTTTTTCAGTCAATTACTATCATCCTGACTGTCTATCCATTCTGCTAATCTATCCATGCCCTGTTTCAGTCAATTACTATCATCCTGAATCTCTGTCCCTTCTGCTAAACTATCAATGTCCTGTTTCAGTCAATTACTATCATCCTGACTGTCTATCCATTCTGCTAAACTATCCATGTCCTGTTTCATTCAATTACTATCATCCTGACTGTCTATCCATTCTGCTAATCTATCCATGTCCTGTTTCAGTCAATTACTATCATCCTGATCCTCTGTCCATTCTGCTAACCTAACAATGTCCCGTTTCAGTCAATTATTATCATCATGATCCTCTGTCCATTCTGCGAACCTATCAATGTCCTGTTTCAGTCCTTTACCATCATCCTGACTGTCTGACCATTCTGCCTAACTATCAATGTCCTGTTTCAGTCAGTTCCTGTCATCCTGACTTTCTGTCCATTCTGCTAAACTATCCATGTCCTGTTTCAGTAATTTACTATCATCCTGACTGTCTGTCCATTCTGCTGAACTATCAAAGTCCTGTTTCTGTCAATTACTATCATCCTGACTGTCTGTCCATTCTGCGAACCTATCAATGTCCTGTTTCAGCCCTTTACTATCATCCTGACTGTCTGACCATTCTGCCTAACTATCAATGTCCTTTTTCAGTCAGTTACTATTATCCTGACTGTCTGTCCATTCTGCTCTACTATCAATGTCCTGTTTCAGTCAATTACTATCATCCTGACTCTCTGTCCATTCTGCTAAACTATCAATGTCCTGTTTCAGTCAATTACTATCATCCTGACTGTCTGTCCATTCTGCTAATCTATCCATATCCTGTTTCAGTCAATTACTATCATCCTGACTGTCTGTCCATTCTGCTAAATTATCAATGTACTGTTTCAGTCAATTACTATCATCCTGACTGTCTGACCATTCTGCTAAACTATCAATGTCCTGTTTCAGTCAATTACTATCATCCTGACTGTCTGTCCATTCTGCTCTACTATCAATGTCCTGTTTCAGTCAATTACTATCATCCTGACTCTCTGTCCATTCTGCTAAACTATCAATGTCCTGTTTCAGTCAATTACTATCATCCTGACTGTCTGTCCATTCTGTTAACCTATCAAAGTCCTGTTTCTGTCAATTACTATCATCCTGACTGTCTGTCCATTCTGCTAAACTATCCATGTCCTGTTTCAGTCAATTACTATCATCCTGACTGTCTGTCCATTCTGCTAATCTATCCATGTCCTGTTTCAGTCAATTACTATCATCCTGACTTTCTGTCCATTCTGCTAAATTATCAATGTCCTGTTTCAGTCAATTACTATCATCCTGACTGTCTATCCATTCTGCTAAACTATCCATGTCCTTTTTCAGTCAATTACTATCATCCTGACTGTCTATCCATTCTGCTAATCTATCCATGCCCTGTTTCAGTCAATTACTATCATCCTGACTCTCTGTCCCTTCTGCTAAACTATCAATGTCCTGTTTCAGTCAATTACTATCATCCTGACTGTCTATCCATTCTGCTAAACTATCCATGTCCTGTTTCATTCAATTACTATCATCCTGACTGTCTATCCATTCTGCTAATCTATCCATGTCCTGTTTCAGTCAATTACTATCATCCTGATCCTCTGTCCATTCTGCTAACCTAACAATGTCCCGTTTCAGTCAATTATTATCATCATGATCCTCTGTCCATTCTGCGAACCTATCAATGTCCTGTTTCAGTCCTTTACCATCATCCTGACTGTCTGACCATTCTGCCTAACTATCAATGTCCTGTTTCAGTCAGTTCCTGTCATCCTGACTTTCTGTCCATTCTGCTAAACTATCCATGTCCTGTTTCAGTAATTTGCTATCATCCTGACTGTCTGTCCATTCTGCTGAACTATCAAAGTCCTGTTTCTGTCAATTACTATCATCCTGACTGTCTGTCCATTCTGCGAACCTATCAATATCCTGTTTCAGTCCTTGACTATCATCCTGACTGTCTGACCATTCTGCCTAACTATCAATGTCCTTTTTCATTCAGTTACTATTATCCTGACTCTCTGTCCATTCTGCTAAACTATCAATGTCCTGTTTCAGTCAATTGCTATCATCCTGACTGTCTGTCCGTTCTGCTCTACTATCAATGTCCTGTTTCAGTCAATTACTATCATCCTGACTCTCTGTCCATTCTGCTAAACTATCAATGTCCTGTTTCAGTCAATTACTATCATCCTGACTGTCTGTCCATTCTGTTAACCTATCAAAGTTCTGTTTCAGTCAATTACTATCATCCTGACTGTCTATCCATTCTGCTAAACTATCCATGTCCTGTTTCATTCAATTACTATCATCCTGACTGTCTATCCATTCTGCTAATCTATCCATGTCCTGTTTCAGTCAATTGCTATCATCCTGACTGTCTGTCCATTCTGCTAATCTATCCATGTCCTGTTTCAGTCAATTACTATCATCCTGATCCTCTGTCCATTCTGCTAACCTAACAATGTCCCGTTTCAGTCAATTATTATCATCATGATCCTCTGTCCATTCTGCGAACCTATCAATGTCCTGTTTCAGTCCTTTACTATCATCCTGACTGTCTGACCATTCTGCCTAACTATCAATGTCCTGTTTCAGTCAGTTCCTGTCATCCTGACTGTCTGTCCATTCTGCTAAACTATCCATGTCCTGTTTCAGTAATTTACTATCATCTTGACTGTCTGTCCATTCTGCTAAACTATCAAAGTCCTGTTTCTGTCAATTACTATCATCCTGACTGTCTGTCCATTCTGCGAACCTTTCAATCTCCTGTTTCAGTCCTTTACTATCATCCTGACTGTCTGACCATTCTGCCTAACTATCAATGTCCTTTTTCAGTCAGTTACTATTATCCTAACTGTCTGTCCATTCTGCTAAACTATCAATGTCCTGTTTCAGTCAATTGCTATCATCCTGACTGTCTGTCCGTTCTGCTCTACTATCAATGTCCTGTTTCAGTCAATTACTATCATCCTGACTCTCTGTCCATTCTGCTAAACTATCAATGTCCTGTTTCAGTCAATTACTATCATCCTGACTGTCTGTCCATTCTGTTAACCTATCAAACTCCTGTTTCAGTCAATTACTATCATCCTGACTGTCTGTCCATTCTGCTCTACTATCAATGTCCTGTTTCAGTCAATTACTATCATCCTGACTCTCTGTCCATTCTGCTAAACTATCAATGTCCTGTTTCAGTCAATTACTATCATCCTGACTGTCTGTCCATTCTGTTAACCTATCAAAGTCCTGTTTCTGTCAATTACTATCATCCTGACTGTCTGTCCATTCTGCTAAACTATCAATGTCCTGTTTCAGTCAATTACTATCATCCTGACTGTCTATCCATTCTGCTAAACTATCCATGTCCTGTTTCATTCAATTACTATCATCCTGACTGTCTATCCATTCTGCTAATCTATCCATGTCCTGTTTCAGTCAATTGCTATCATCCTGACTGTCTGTCCATTCTGCTAATCTATCCATGTCCTGTTTCAGTCAATTACTATCATCCTGATCCTCTGTCCATTCTGCTAACCTAACAATGTCCCGTTTCAGTCAATTATTATCATCATGATCCTCTGTCCATTCTGCGAACCTATCAATGTCCTGTTTCAGTCCTTTACCATCATCCTGACTGTCTGACCATTCTGCCTAACTATCAATGTCCTGTTTCAGTCAGTTCCTGTCATCCTGACTTTCTGTCCATTCTGCTAAACTATCCATGTCCTGTTTCAGTAATTTACTATCATCCTGACTGTCTGTCCATTCTGCTAAACTATCAAAGTCCTGTTTCTGTCAATTACTATCATCCTGACTGTCTGTCCATTCTGCGAACCTATCAATGTCCTGTTTCAGTCCTTTACTATCATCCTGACTGTCTGACCATTCTGCCTAACTATCGATGTCCTTTTTCAGTCAGTTACTATTATCCTGACTGTCTGTCCGTTCTGCTCTACTATCAATGTCCTGTTTCAATCAATTACTATCATCCTGACTCTCTGTCCATTCTGCTAAACTATCAATGTCCCGTTTCAGTCAATTACTACCATCCTGACTGTCTGTCCATTCTGTTAACCTATCAAACTCCTGTTTCAGTCAATTACTATCATCCTGACTCTCTGTCCATTCTGCTAAACTATCAATGTCCTGTTTCAGTCAATTACTATCATCCTGACTGTCTGTCCATTCTGTTAACCTATCAAAGTCCTGTTTCAGTCAGTTACTATCATCCTGACGGTCTATCCATTCTGCTAAACTATCCATGTCCTGTTTCAGTCCTTTACTATCATCCTGACTGTCTGACCATTCTGCATAACTATCAATGTCCTTTTTCAGTCAGTTACTATTATCCTGACTCTCTGTCCATTCTGCTGAACTATCAATGTCCTGTTTCAGTCAATTACTATCATCCTGACTGTCTCTCCATTCTGCTCTACTATCAATGTCCTGTTTCAGTCAATTACTATCATCCTGACTCTCTGTCCATTCTGCTAAACTATCAATGTCCTGTTTCAGTCAATTACTATCATCCTGACTGTCTGTCCATTCTGTTAACCTATCAAAGTCCTGTTTCTGTCAATTACTATCATCCTGACTGTCTGTCCATTCTGCTAAACTATCCATGTACTGTTTCAGTCAATTACTATCATCCTGACTGTCTGTCCATTCTGCTAATCTATCCATGTCCTGTTTCAGTCAATTACTATCATCCTGACTGTCTGTCCATTCTGCTAAATTATCAATGTCCTGTTTCAGTCAATTACTATCATCCTGACTGTCTATCCATTCTGCTAATCTATCCATGCCCTGTTTCAGTCAATTACTATCATCCTGACTCTCTGTCCATTCTGCTAAACTATCAATGTCCTGTTTCAGTCAATTACAATCATCCTGACTGTCTATCCATTCTGCTAAACTATCCATGTCCTGTTTCATTCAATTACTATCATCCTGACTGTCTATCCATTCTGCTAATCTATCCATGTCCTGTTTCAGTCAATTACTATCATCCTGACTGTCTGTCCATTCTGCTAATCTATCCATGTCCTGTTTCAGTCAATTACTATCATCCTGATCCTCTGTCCATTCTGCTAACCTAACAATGTCCCGTTTCAGTCAATTATTATCATCATGAACCTCTTTCCATTCTGCGAACCTATCAATGTCCTGTTTCAGTCCTTTACCATCGTCCTGACTGTCTGACCATTCTGCCTAACTATCAATGTCCTGTTTCAGTCAGTTCCTGTCATCCTGACTTTCTGTCCATTTTGCTAAACTATCCATGTCCTGTTTCAGTAATTTACTATCATCCTTACTGTCTGTCCATTCTGCTAAACTATCAAAGTCCTGTTTGTGTCAATTACTATCATCCTGACTGTCTGTCCATTCTGCGAACCTATCAATGTCCTGTTTCAGTCCTTTACTATCATCCTGACTGTCTGACCATTCTGCCTAACTATCAATGTCCTTTTTCAGTCAGTTACTATTATCCTGACTCTCTGTCCATTCTGCTAAACTATCAATGTCCTGTTTCAGTCAATTGCTATCATCCTGACTGTCTGTCCGTTCTGCTCTACTATCAATGTCCTGTTTCAGTCAATTACTATCATCCTGACTCTCTGTCCATTCTGCTAAACTATCAATGTCCTGTTTCAGTCAATTACTATCATCCTGACTCTCTGTCCATTCTGTTAACCTATCAAAGTCCTGTTTCAGTCAGTTACTATCATCCTGACGGTCTATCCATTCTGCTAAACTATCCATGTCCTGTTTCATTCAATTACTATCATCCTGACTGTCTATCCATTCTGCTAATCTATCCATGTCCTGTTTCAGTCAATTGCTATCATCCTGACAGTCTGTCCATTCTGCTAATCTATCCATGTCCCGTTTCAGTCAATTATTATCATCATGATCCTCTGTCCATTCTGCGAACCTATCAATGTCCTGTTTCAGTCCTTTACTATCATCCTGACTGTCTGACCATTCTGTCTAACTATCAATGTCCTGTTTCAGTCAGTTCCTGTCATCCTGACTGTCTGTCCATTCTGCTAAACTATCCATGTCCTGTTTCAGTAATTTACTATCATCCTGACTGTCTGTCCATTCTGCTAAACTATCAAAGTCCTGTTTCTGTCAATTACTATCATCCTGACTGTCTGTCCATTCTGCGAACCTATCAATGTCCTGTTTCAGTCCTTTACTATCATCCTGACTGTCTGACCATTCTGCCTAACTATCAATGTCCTTTTTCAGTCAGTTACTATTATCCTGACTCTCTGTCCATTCTGCTGAACTGTCAATGTCCTGTTTCAGTCAATTGCTATCATCCTGACTGTCTGTCCGTTCTGCTCTACTATCAATGTCCTGTTTCAGTCAATTACTATCATCCTGACTCTCTGTCCATTCTGCTAAACTATCAATGTCCTGTTTCAGTCAATTACTATCATCCTGACTGTCTGTCCATTCTGTTAACATATCAAAGTCCTGTTTCAGTCAATTACTATCATCCTGACTGTCTGTCCATTCTGCTAATCTATCCATGTCCTGTTTCAGTCAATTACTATCATCCTGACTGTCTGTCCATTCTGCTAAATTATCAATGTCCTGTTTCAGTCAATTACTATCATCCTGACTGTCTATCCATTCTGCTAATCTATCCATGCCCTGTTTCAGTCAATTACTATCATCCTGACTCTCTGTCCATTCTGCTAAACTATCAATGTCCTGTTTCAGTCAATTACTATCATCCTGACTGTCTATCCACTCTGCTAAACTATCCATGTCCTGTTTCATTCAATTACTATCATCCTGACTGTCTATCCATTCTGCTAATCTATCCATGTCCTGTTTCAGTCAATTACTATCATCCTGACTGTCTGTCCATTCTGCTAATCTATCCATGTCCTGTTTCAGTCAATTACTATAATCCTGATCCTCTGTCCATTCTGCTAACCTAACAATGTCCCGTTTCAGTCAATTATTATCATCATGATCCTCTGTCCATTCTGCGAACCTATCAATGTCCTGTTTCAGTCCTTTACCATCGTCCTGACTGTCTGACCATTCTGCCTAACTATCAATGTCCTGTTTCAGTCAGTTCCTGTCAATCTGACTTTCTGTCCATTCTGCTAAACTATCCATGTCCTGTTTCAGTAATTTACTATCATCCTTACTGTCTGTCCATTCTGCTAAACTATCAAAGTCCTGTTTGTGTCAATTACTATCATCCTGACTGTCTGTCCATTCTGCGAACCTATCAATGTCCTGTTTCAGTCCTTTACTATCATCCTGACTGTCTGACCATTCTGCCTAACTATCAATGTCCTTTTTCAGTCAGTTACTATTATCCTGACTCTCTGTCCATTCTGCTAAACTATCAATGTCCTGTTTCAGTCAATTGCTATCATCCTGACTGTCTGTCCGTTCTGCTCTACTATCAATGTCCTGTTTCAGTCAATTACTATCATCCTGACTCTCTGTCCATTCTGCTAAACTATCAATGTCCTGTTTCAGTCAATTACTATCATCCTGACTGTCTGTCCATTCTGTTAACCTATCAAAGTCCTGTTTCAGTCAGTTACTATCATCCTGACGGTCGATCCATTCTGCTAAACTATCCATGTCCTGTTTCATTCAATTACTATCATCCTGACTGTCTATCCATTCGGCTAATCTATCCATGTCCTGTTTCAGTCAATTACTATCATCCTGATCCTCTGTCCATTCTGCTAACCTAACAATGTCCCGTTTCAGTCAATTATTATCATCATGATCCTCTGTCCATTCTGCGAACCTATCAATGTCCTGTTTCAGTCCTTTACTATCATCCTGACTGTCTGACCATTCTGCCTAACTATCAATGTCCTTTTTCAGTCAATTACTATTATCCTGACTCTCTGTCCATTCTGCTGAACTATCAATGTCCTGTTTCAGTCAATTGCTATCATCCTGACTGTCTGTCCGTTCTGCTCTACTATCAATGTCCTGTTTCAGTCAATTACTATCATCCTGACTCTCTGTCCATTCTGCTAAACTATCAATGTCCTGTTTCAGTCAATTACTATCATCCTGACTGTCTGTCCATTCTGTTAACCTATCAAACTCCTGTTTCTGTCAATTACTATCATCCTGACTGTCTGTCCATTCTGCTAATCTATCCATGTCCTGTTTCAGTCAATTACTATCATCCGGACTGTCTGTCCATTCTGCTAAATTATCAATGTCCTGTTTCAGTCAATTACTATCATCCTGACTGTCTATCCATTCTGCTAAACTATCCATGTCCTTTTTCAGTCAATTACTATCATCCTGACTGTCTATCCATTCTGCTAGTCTATCCATGTCCTGTTTCAGTCAATTACTATCATCCTGACTCTCTGTCCATTCTGCTAAACTATCAATGTCCTGTTTCAGTCAATTACTATCATCCTGACTGTCTATCCATTCTGCTAAACTATCCATTTCCTGTTTCATTCAATTACTATCATCCTGACTGTCTATCCATTCTGCTAATCTATCCATGTCCTGTTTCAGTCAATTACTATCATCCTGACTGTCTGTCCATTCTGCTAATCTATCCATGTCCTGTTTCAGTCAATTACTATCATCCTGATCCTCAGTCCATTCTGCTAACCTAACAATGTCCCGTTTCAGTCAATTATTATCATCATGATCCTCTGTCCATTCTGCGAACCTATCAATGTCCTGTTTCAGTCCTTTACTATCATCCTGACTGTCTGACCATTCTGCCTAACTATCAATGTCCTTTTTCAGTCAGTTACTATTATCCTGACTCTCTGTCCATTCTGCTAAACTATCAATGTCCTGTTTCAGTCAATTGCTATCATCCTGACTGTCTGTCCGTTCTGCTCTACTATCAATGTCCTGTTTCAGTCAATTACTATCATCCTGACTCTCTGTCCATTCTGCTAAACTATCAAAGTCCTGTTTCTGTCAATTACTATCATCCTGACTGTCTGTCCATTCTGCTAAACTATTCATGTCCTGTTTCAGTCAATTACTATCATCCTGACTGTCTGTCCATTCTGCTAATCTATCCATGTCCTTTTTCAGTCAATTACTAACATCCTGACTGTCTATCCATTCTGCGAATCTATCCATGTCCTGTTTCAGTCAATTACTATCATCCTGACTCTCTGTCCATTCTGCTAAACTATCAATGTCCAGTTTCAGTCAATTACTATCATCCTGACTGTCTGTCCATTCTGCGAAATCATCAATGTCCTGTTTCAGTCAATTACTATCATCCTGACTATCTCTCCATTCTGCCAAACTATCCATGTCCTGTTTCAGTCAATTACTATCATCCTGACTGTCTGTCCATTCTGCTAACCTATCAATGTCCTGTTTCCGTCAATTACTATCATCCTGACTGTCTGTCCATTCTGCTAAATCATCAATGTCCTGTTTCAGTCAATTACTATCATCCTGACTGTCTCTCCATTCTGCGAAATTATCCATGTCCTGTTTCAGTCAATTACTATCATCCTGACTGTCTGTCCATTCTGCTAAGTTTTCAATGTCCTGTTTCAGTCAATTAATATCATCCTGACTGTCTATCCATTCTGCTAAACTATCCATGTCCTGTTTCAGTCAATTACTATCATCCTGACTGTCTATCCGTTCTGCTAAACTATCCATGTCCTGTTTCAGTCAATTACTATCATCCTGACTGTCTATCCATTCTGCTAAACTATCTATGTCCTGTTTCAGTCAATTACTATCATCCTGACTGTCTGTCCATTCTGCTAATCTATCCATGTCCTGTTTCAGTCAATTACTATCATCCTGACTGTCTGTCCATTCTGCTAATCTATCCATGTCCTGTTTCAGTCAATTACTATCATCCTGACTCTCTGTCCATTCTGCTAAACTATCAATGTCCTGTTTCAGTCAATTACTATAATCCTGACTCTCTGTCCGTTCTGCTAAACTATCCATGTCCTGTTTCAGTCAATTACTATCATACTGACTGTCTATCCATTCTGCTAAACTATCTATGTCCTGTTTCAGTCAATTACTATCATCCTGACTGTCTGTCCATTCTGCTAATCTATCCATGTCCTGTTTCAGTCAATTACTATCATCCTGACTGTCTGTCCATTCTGCTAATCTATCCATGTCCTGTTTCAGTCAATTACTACCATCCTGACTCTCTGTCCATTCTGTTAACCTATCAATGTCCTGTTTCAGTCAATTACTATCATCCTGACTGTCTATCCATTCTGCTAAACTATCCATGTCCTGTTTCAGTCAATTACTATCATCCTGACTGTCTGTCCATTCTGTTAACCTATCAATGTCCTGTTTCAGTCAATTACTATCATCCTGACTGTCTGTCCATTCTGCTAAACTATCCATGTCCTGTTTCAGTCAATTACTATCATCCTGACTGTCTGTCCATTCTGCTAAACTATCCATGTCCTGTTTCAGTCAATTACTATCATCCTGACTGTCTGTCCATTCTGCTAAACTATCCATGTCCTGTTTCAGGCAATTACTATCATCCTGACTGTCTATCCATTCTGCTAAACTATCAATGACCTCTTTCAGTCAATTACTATCATCCTGACTGTCCATTCTGCTAAACTATCCATGTCCTGTTTCAGTCAATTACTATCATCCTGACTGTCTGTCCATTCTGCTAAACTATCAATGTCCTGTTTCAGTCAATTACTATCATCCTCAATGTCTATCCATTCTGCTAAAATATCAATGTCCTGTTTCAGTCAATTACTATCATCCTGACTGTCTATCCATTCTGCTAAATTATCAATGTCCTGTTTCAGTCAATTACTATCATCCTGACTGTCTATCCATTCTGCTAAACTATCCATGTCCAGTTTCAGTCAATTACTATCATCCTGACTGTCTGTCCATTCTGCTAAATTATTAATGTCCTGTTTCAGTCAATTACTATCATCCTGACTGTCTATCCATTCCGCTAAACTATCCATGTCCAGTTTCAGTCATTTACTATCATCCTGACTGTCTGTCCATTCTGCGAAATTATCAATGTCCTGTTTCAGTCAATTACTAACATCCTGACTCTCTGTCCATTCTGCTAAACTATCAATGCCCTGTTTCAGTGAATTAATATCATCCTGACTTTCTATCCGTTCTGCTAAACTATCCATGTCCTGTTTCTGTCAATTACTATCATCCTGACTGTCTGTCCATTCTGCTAATCTATCCATGTCCTGTTTCAGTCAATTACTATCATCCTGACTGTCTGTCCATTCTGCTAATCTATCCATGTCCTGTTTCAGTCAATTACTACCATCCTGACTCTCTGTCCATTCTGCTAAACTATCAATGTCCTGTTTCAGTCAATTACTATCATCCTGACTCTCTGTCCATTCTGTTAACCTATCAATGTCCTGTTTCAGTCAATTACTATCATCCTGACTGTCTATCCATTCTGCTAAACTATCCATGTCCTGTTTCAGTCAATTACTATCATCCTGACTGTCTGTCCATTCTGTTAACCTATCAATGTCCTGTTTCAGTCAATTACTATCATCCTGACTGTCTGTCCATTCTGCTAAACTATCCATGTCCTGTTTCAGTCAATTACCATCATCCTGACTGTCTGTCCATTCTGCTAAACTATCCATGTCCTGTTTCAGTCAATTACTATCATCCTGACTGTCTGTCCATTCTGCTAAACTATCCATGTCCTGTTTCAGGCAATTACTATCATCCTGACTGTCTATCCATTCTGCTAAACTATCAATGTCCTGTTTCAGTCAATTACTATCATCCTGAATGTCTCTCCATTCTGCTAAACTATCAATGTCCTGTTTCAGTCAATTACTATCATCCTCACTGTCTATCCATTCTGCTAAAATATCAATGTCCTGTTTCAGTCAATTACTATCATCCTGCCTGTCTATCCATTCTGCTAAATTATCAATGTCCTGTTTCAGTCAATTACTATCATCCTGACTGTCTATCCATTCTGCTAAACTATCCATGTCCAGTTTCAGTCAATTACTATCATCCTGACTGTCTGTCCATTCTGCTAAATTATTAATGTCCTGTTTCAGTCAATTACTATCATCCTGACTGTCTATCCATTCTGCTAAACTATCCATGTCCAGTTTCAGTCATTTACTATCATCCTGACTGTCTGTCCATTCTGCGAAATTATCAATGTCCTGTTTCAGTCAATTACTAACATCCTGACTCTCTGTCCATTCTGCTAAACTATCAATGCCCTGTTTCAGTGAATTAATATCATCCTGACTTTCTATCCATTCTGCTAAACTATCCATGTCCTGTTTCTGTCAATTACTATCATCCTGACTGTCTGTCCATTCTGCTAAACTATCAATGTCCTGTTTCAGTCAATTAATATCATCCTGACTGTCTATCCATTCTGCTAAACTATCCATGTCCTGTTTCAGTCAATTACTATCATCCTGACAGTCTGTCCATTCTGCTGAACTATCCATGTCCTGTTTCAGTCAATTACTATCATCCTGACTCTCTGTCCATTCTGCTAAACTATCAATGTCCTGTTTCAGTCAATTACTATCATCCTGACTGTCTGTCCATTCTGCTCTACTATCAATGTCCTGTTTCAGTCAATTACTATCATACTGACTCTCTGTCCATTCTGCTAAACTATCAATGTCCTGTTTCAGTCAATTACTATCATCCTGACTGTCTGTCCATTCTGCTAAACTATCTATGTCCTGTTTCAGTCAATTACTATCATCCTGACTGTCTGTCCATTCTGTTAACCTATCAAAGTCCTGTTTCTGTCAATTACTATCATCCTGACTGTCTGTCCATTCTGCTAAACTATCCATGTCCTGTTTCAGTCAATTACTATCATCCTGACTGTCTGTCCATTCTGCTAATCTATCCATGTCCTGTTTCAGTCAATTACTATCATCCTGACTGTCTGTACATTCTGCTAAATTATCAATGTCCTGTTTCAGTCAATTACTATCATCCTGACTGTCTATCCATTCTGCTAAACTATCCATGTCCTTTTTCAGTCAATTACTATCATCCTGACTGTCTGTCCATTCTGCTAAATTATCAATGTCCGGTTTCAGTCATTTACTATCATCCTGACTGTCTGTCCATTCTGCTAAATTATCAATGTCCTGTTTCATTCAATTACTATCATCCTGACTGTCTGTCCATTCTGCTAAACTATCAATGTCCTGTTTCAGTCAATTACTATCATCCTGACTGTCTGTCCATTCTGCTAATCTATCCATGTCCTGTTTCAGTCAATTACTATCATCCTGACTGTCTATCCATTCTGCTAAACTATCCATGTCCTGTTTCAGTCAATTACTACCATCCTGACTCTCTGTCCATTCTGCTAAACTATCAATGTCCTGTTTCAGTCAATTACTATCATCCTGACTCTCTGTCCATTCTCTTAACCAATCAATGTCCTGTTTCAGTCAATTACTATCATCCTGACTGTCTGTCCATTCTGCTAAACTATCCATGTCCTGTTTCAGTCAATTACTATCATCCTGACTGTCCATCCATTCTGCTAATCTATCCATGTCCTGTTTCAGTCAATTACTATCATCCTGACTGTCTGTACATTCTGCTAAATTATCAATGTCCTGTTTCAGTCAATTAATATCATCCTGACTGTCTGTCCATTCAGCGAAACTATCCATGTCCTGTTTCAGTCAATTACTATCATCCTGGCTGTTTGTCCAGTCTGCTAAACTATCCATGTCCTGTTTCAGTCAATTACTATCATCCTGACTGTCTGTCCATTCTGCTAAACTATCAATGTCCTGTTTCAGTCAATTACTATCATCCTGACTCTCTTTCCATTCTGCTAAACTATCCATGTGCTGTTTCAGTCAATTACTATCATCCTGACTGTCTGTCCATTCTGTTAACCTATCAATGTCCTGTTTCAGTCAATTACTATCATCCTGACTGTCTGTCCATTCTGCTAAACTATCCATGTCCTGTTTCAGTCAATTACTATCATCCTGACTGTCTGTCCATTCTGCTAAACTATCCATGTCCTGTTTCAGTCAATTACTATCATCCTGCCTGTCTGTCCATTCTGCTAAACTATCCATGTCCTGTTTCAGTCAGTTACTATCATCCTGACTGTCTGTCCATTCTGCTAAACTATCAATGTCCTGTTTCAGTCAATTACTATCATCCTGACTGTCTGTCCATTCTGCTAAACTATCCATGTCCTGTTTCAGTCAATTACTATCATCCTGACTGTCTCTCCATTCTGCTAAACTATCAATGTCCTGTTTCAGTCAATTACTATCATCCTCACTGTCTATCCATTCTGCTAAAATATCAATGTCCTGTTTCAGTCAATTACTATCATCCTGATTGTCTATCCATTCTGCTAAATTATCAATGTCCTGTTTCAGTCAATTACTATCATCCTGACTGTCTATCCATTCTGCTAAACTATCCATGTCCTGTTTCAGTCAATTACTATCATCCTGACTGTCTGTCCATTCTGCTAAATTATTAATGTCCTGTTTCAGTCAATTACTATCCTCCTGACTGTCTATCCATTCTGCTAAACTATCCATGTCCAGTTTCAGTCATTTACTATCATCCTGACTGTCTGTCCATTCTGCTAAATTATCAATGTCCTGTTTCAGTCATTTACTAACATCCTGACTCTCTGTCCATTCTGCTAAACTATCAATGTCCTGTTTCAGTCAATTAATATCATCCTGACTGTCTATCCATTCTGCTAAACTATCCATGTCCAATTTTAGTAATTTACTATCATCCTGACTGTCTGTCCATTCTGCTAAATTATCAATGTCCTGTTTCAGTCAATTACTAACATCCTGACTCTGTCCGTTCTGCTAAACTATCAATGTCCTGTTTCAGTCAATTAATATCATCCTGACTGTCTATCCATTCTGCTAAACTATCCATGTCCTGTTTCAGTCAATTAATATCATCCTGACTGTCTATCCATTCTGCTAAACTATCCATGTCCTGTTTCAGTCAATTACTATCATCCTGACTGTCTGTCCATTCTGCTGAACTATCCATGTCCTGTTTCAGTCAATTACTATCATCCTGACTCTCTGTCCATTCTGCTAAACTATCAATGTCCTGTTTCAGTCAATTACTATCATCCTGACTGTCTGTCCATTCTGCTCTACTATCAATGTCCTGTTTCAGTCAATTACTATCATACTGACTCTCTGTCCATTCTGCTAAACTATCAATGTCCTGTTTCAGTCAATTACTATCATCCTGACTGTCTGTCCATTCTGCAAAACTATCTATGTCCTGTTTCAGTCAATTACTATCATCCTGACTGTCTGTCCATTCTGTTAACCTATCAAAGTCCTGTTTCTGTCAATTACTATCATCCTGACTGTCTGTCCATTCTGCTAAACTATCCATGTCCTGTTTCAGTCAATTACTATCATCCTGACTGTCTGTCCATTCTGCTAATCTATCCATGTCCTGTTTCAGTCAATTACTATCATCCTGACTGTCTGTACATTCTGCTAAATTATCAATGTCCTGTTTCAGTCAATTACTATCATCCTGACTGTCTATGCATTCTGCTAAACTATCCATGTCCTTTTTCAGTCAATTACTATCATCCTGACAGTCTGTCCATTCTGCTAAATTATCAATGTCCGGTTTCAGTCATTTACTATCATCCTGACTGTCTGTCCATTGTGCTAAATTATCAATGTCCTGTTTCATTCAATTACTATCATCCTGACTGTCTGTCCATTCTGCTAAACTATCAATGTCCTGTTTCAGTCAATTACTATCATCCTGACTGTCTGTCCATTCTGCTAATCTATCCATGTCCTGTTTCAGTCAATTACTATCATCCTGACTGTCTATCCATTCTGCTAAACTATCCATGTCCTGTTTCAGTCAATTACTACCATCCTGACTCTCTGTCCATTCTGCTAAACTATCAATGTCCTGTTTCAGTCAATTACTATCATCCTGACTCTCTGTCCATTCTCTTAACCAATCAATGTCCTGTTTCAGTCAATTACTATCATCCTGACTGTCTGTCCATTCTGCTAAACTATCCATGTCCTGTTTCAGTCAATTACTATCATCCTGACTGTCCATCCATTCTGCTAATCTATCCATGTCCTGTTTCAGTCAATTACTATCATCCTGACTGTCTGTACATTCTGCTAAATTATCAATGTCCTGTTTCAGTCAATTAATATCATCCTGACTGTCTGTCCATTCAGCGAAACTATCCATGTCCTGTTTCAGTCAATTACTATCATCCTGACTGTTTGTCCAGTCTGCTAAACTATCCATGTCCTGTTTCAGTCAATTACTATCATCCTGACTGTCTGTCCATTCTGCTAAACTATCAATGTCCTGTTTCAGTCAATTACTATCATCCTGACTCTCTTTCCATTCTGCTAAACTATCCATGTGCTGTTTCAGTCAATTACTATCATCCTGACTGTCTGTCCATTCTGTTAACCCATCAATGTCCTGTTTCAGTCAATTACTATCATCCTGACTGTCTGTCCATTCTGCTAAACTATCCATGTCCTGTTTCAGTCAATTACTATCATCCTGACTGTCTGTCCATTCTGCTAAACTATCCATGTCCTGTTTCAGTCAATTACTATCATCCTGCCTGTCTGTCCATTCTGCTAAACTATCCATGTCCTGTTTCAGTCAGTTACTATCATCCTGACTGTCTGTCCATTCTGCTAAACTATCAATGTCCTGTTTCAGTCAATTACTATCATCCTGACTGTCTGTCCATTCTGCTAAACTATCCATGTCCTGTTTCAGTCAATTACTATCATCCTGACTGTCTCTCCATTCTGCTAAACTATCAATGTCCTGTTTCAGTCAATTACTATCATCCTCACTGTCTATCCATTCTGCTAAAATATCAATGTCCTGTTTCAGTCAATTACTATCATCCTGATTGTCTATCCATTCTGCTAAATTATCAATGTCCTGTTTCAGTCAATTACTATCATCCTGACTGTCTATCCATTCTGCTAAACTATCCATGTCCTGTTTCAGTCAATTACTATCATCCTGACTGTCTGTCCATTCTGCTAAATTATTAATGTCCTGTTTCAGTCAATTACTATCATCCTGACTGTCTATCCATTCTGCTAAACTATCCATGTCCAGTTTCAGTCATTTACTATCATCCTGACTGTCTGTCCATTCTGCTAAATTATCAATGTCCTGTTTCAGTCATTTACTATCATCCTGACTCTCTGTCCATTCTGCTAAACTATCAATGTCCTGTTTCAGTCAATTAATATCATCCTGACTGTCTATCCATTCTGCTAAACTATCCATGTCCAATTTTAGTAATTTACAATCATCCTGACTGTCTGTCCATTCTGCTAAATTATCAATGTCCTGTTTCAGTCAATTACTAACATCCTGACTCTGTCCGTTCTGCTAAACTATCAATGTCCTGTTTCAGTCAATTAATATCATCCTGACTGTCTATCCATTCTGCTAAACTATCCATGTCCTGTTTCAGTCAATTACTATCATCCTGACTGTCTGTCCATTCTGCTAAACTATCAATGTCCTGTTTCAGTCAATTAATATCATCCTGACTGTCTATCCATTCTGCTAAACTATCCATGTCCTGTTTCAGTCAATTACTATCATCCTGACTGTCTGTCCATTCTGCTAAACTATCCATGTCCTGTTTCAGTCAATTACTATCATCCTGACTCTCTGTCCATTCTGCTAAACTATCAATGTCCTGTTTCAGTCAATTACTATCATCCTGACTGTCTGTCCATTCTGCTCTACTATCAATGTCCTGTTTCAGTCAATTACTATCATCCTGACTCTCTGTCCATTCTGCTGAACTATCAATGTCCTGTTTCAGTCAATTACTATCATCCTGACAGTCTGTCCATTCTGTTAACCTATCAAAGTCCTGTTTCTGTCAATTACTATCATCCTGACTGTCTGTCCATTCTGCTAAACTATCCATGTCCTTTTTCAGTCAATTACTATCATCCTGACTGTCTGTCCATTCTGCTAATCGATCCATGTCCTGTTTCAGTCAATTACTATCATCCTGACTGTCTGTCCATTCTGCTAAATTATCAATGTCCTGTTTCAGTCAATTACTATCATCCTGACTGTCTATCCATTCTGCTAAACTATCCATGTCCTTTTTCAGTCAATTACTATCATCCTGACTGTCTGTCCATTCTGCTAAATTATCAATGTCCTGTTTCAGTCAATTACTATCATCCTGACTCTCTGTCCATTCTGCTAAACTATCCATGTCCAGTTTCAGTCATTTACTATCATCCTGACTGTCTGTCCATTCTGCTAAATTATCAATGTCCTGTTTAATTCAATTACTATCATCCTGACTGTCTGTCCATTCTGCTAAACTGTCAATGTCCTGTTTCCGTCAATTACTATCATCCTGACTGTCTGTCCATTCTGCTAAACAATCCATGTCCTGTTTCAGTCAATTACTATCATCCTGACTATCTCTCCATTCTGCTAAACTATCCATGTCCTGTTTCAGTCAATTACAATCATCCTGACTGTCTCTCCATTCTGCTAATCTATCCATGTACTGTTTCAGTCAATTACTATCATCCTGACTGTCTGTCCATTCTGCTAAACTATCAATGTCCTGTTTCAGTCAATTACTATCATCCTGACTGTCTATCCATTCTGCTAAACTATCCAAGTCCTGTTTCTGTCAATTACTATCATCCTGACTGTCTGTCCATTCTGCTAAACTATCAAAGTCCTGTTTCTGTCAATTACTATCATCCTGACTCTCTGTCCATTCTGCTAAACTATCAATGTCCTGTTTCAGTCAATTACTATCATCCTGACTGTCTGTCCATTCTGCTCTACTATCAATGTCCTGTTTCAGTCAATTACTATCATCCTGACTCTCTGTCCATTCTGCTGAACTATCAATGTCCTGTTTCAGTCAATTACTATCATCCTGACAGTCTGTCCATTCTGTTAACCTATCAAAGTCCTGTTTCTGTCAATTACTATCATCCTGACTGTCTGTCCATTCTGCTAAACTATCCATGTCCTTTTTCAGTCAATTACTATCATCCTGACTGTCTGTCCATTCTGCTAATCGATCCATGTCCTGTTTCAGTCAATTACTATCATCCTGACTGTCTGTCCATTCTGCTAAATTATCAATGTCCTGTTTCAGTCAATTACTATCATCCTGACTGTCTATCCATTCTGCTAAACTATCCATGTCCTTTTTCAGTCAATTACTATCATCCTGACTGTCTGTCCATTCTGCTAAATTATCAATGTCCTGTTTCAGTCAATTACTATCATCCTGACTCTCTGTCCATTCTGCTAAACTATCCATGTCCAGTTTCAGTCATTTACTATCATCCTGACTGTCTGTCCATTCTGCTAAATTATCAATGTCCTGTTTAATTCAATTACTATCATCCTGACTGTCTGTCCAATCTGCTAAACTGTCAATGTCCTGTTTCCGTCAATTACTATCATCCTGACTGTCTGTCCATTCTGCTAAACAATCCATGTCCTGTTTCAGTCAATTACTATCATCCTGACTATCTCTCCATTCTGCTAAACTATCAATGTCCTGTTTCAGTCAATTACAATCATCCTGACTGTCTCTCCATTCTGCTAATCTATCCATGTACTGTTTCAGTCAATTACTATCATCCTGACTGTCTGTCCATTCTGCTAAACTATCAATGTCCTGTTTCAGTCAATTACTATCATCCTGACTGTCTATCCATTCTGCTAAACTATCCAAGTCCTGTTTCTGTCAATTACTATCATCCTGACTGTCTGTCCATTCTGCTAAACTATCAAAGTCCTGTTTCTGTCAATTACTATCATCCTGACTGTCTGTCCATTCTGCTAAACTATCAAAGTCCTGTTTCTGTCAATTACTATCATCCTGACTGTCTGTCCATTCTGCGAACCTATCAATGTCCTGTTTCAGTCCTTTACTATCATCCTGAATGTCTGACCATTCTGCCTAACTATCAATGTCCTGTTTCAGTCAGTTACTATCATCCTGACTGTCTGTCCATTCTGCTAAACTACCAAAGTCCTGTTTCTGTCAATTACTATCATCCTGACTGTCTGTCCATTCTGCGAACCTATCAATGTCCTGTTTCAGTCCTTTACTATCATCCTGACTGTCTGACCATTCTGCCTAACTATCAATGTCCTGTTTCAGTCAGTTACTATCATCCTGACTGTCTGTCCATTCTGCTAAACTATCCAAGTCCTGTTTCTGTCAATTACTATCATCCTGACTGTCTGTCCATTCTGCTAAACTATCAAAGTCCTGTTTCTGTCAATTACTATCATCCTGACTGTCTGTCCATTCTGCTAAACTATCAAAGTCCTGTTTCTGTCAATTACTATCATCCTGACTGTCTGTCCATTCTGCGAACCTATCAATGTCCTGTTTCAGTCCTTTACTATCATCCTGACTGTCTGACCATTCTGCCTAACTATCAATGTCCTGTTTCAGTCAGTTACTATCATCCTGACTGTCTGTCCATTCTGCTAAACTATCAAAGTCCTGTTTCTGTCAATTACTATCATCCTGACTGTCTGTCCATTCTGCGAACCTATCAATGTCCTGTTTCAGTCCTTTACTATCATCCTGACTGTCTGACCATTCTGCCGAACTATCAATGTCCTGTTTCAGTCAGTTACTATCATCCTGACTGTCTGTCCATTCTGCTAAACTATCAAAGTGCTGTTTCTGTCAATTACTATCATCCTGACTGTCTGTCCATTCTGCTAAACTATCAAAGTCCTGTTTCTGTCAATTACTATCATCCTGACTGTCTGTCCATTCTGCGAACCTATCAATGTCCTGTTTCAGTCCTTTACTATCATCCTGACTGTCTGACCATTCTGCCTAACTATCCATGTCCTGTTTCAGTCAGTTACTATCATCCTGACTGTCTGTCCATTCTGCTAAACTATCAAAGTCCTGTTTCTGTCAATTACTATCATCCTGACTGTCTGTCCATTCTGCGAACCTATCAATGTCCTGTTTCAGTCCTTTACTATCATCCTGACTGTCTGACCATTCTGCCTATCTATCAATGTCCTGTTTCAGTCAGTTACTATCATCCTGACTGTCTGTCCATTCTGCTAAATCATCAATGTCCTGTTTCAGTCAATTACTATCATCCTGATCCTCTGTCCATGCTGCTAACCTATCAATGTCCTGTTTCAGTCAATTACTATCATCCTGACTGTCTGTCCATTCTGCTAAATCATCAATGTCCTGTTTCAGTCAATTACTATCATCCTGACAGTCTCTCCATTCTGCTATACTATCCATGTCCTGTTTCAGTCAATTGCTATCATCCTGACTGTCTGTCCATTCTGCTAAGCTATCAATGTCCTGTTTCAGTCAATTAATATCATCCTGACTGTCTGTCCATTCTGCTAAATTATTCATGTCCTGTTTCAGTCAATTACTATCATCCTGACTGTCTATCCATTCTGCTAAACTATCCATGTCCAGTTTCAGTCAATTACTATCATCCTGACTGTCTGTCCATTCTGCGAAATTATTAATGTCCTGTTTCAGTCAATTACTATCATCCTGACTGTCTATCCATTCTGCTAAACTATCCATGTCCAGTTTCAGTCATTTACTATCATCCTGACTGTCTGTCCATTCTGCTAAATTATCAATGTCCTGTTTCAGTCAATTACTAACATCCTGACTCTCTGTCCATTCTGCTAAACTATCAATGTCCTGTTTCAGTCAATTACTATCATCCTGACTGTCTGTCCATTCTGCTAAACTATCCATGTCCTGTTTCAGTCAATTACTATCATCCTGACTGACTATCCATTCTGCTAAACTATCCATGTGCTGTTTCAGTCAATTACTATCATCCTGACTGTCTGTCCATTCTGCTAAACTATCCATGTCCTGTTTCAGTCAATTACTATCATCCTGACTCTCTGTCCATTCTGCTAAACTATCAATGTCCTGTTTCAGTCAATTACTATCATCCTGACTCTCTGTCCATTCTGCTAAACTATCAATGTCCTGTTTCAGTCAATTACTATCATCCTGACTGTCTGTCCATTCTGTTAACCTATCAAAGTCCTGTTTCTGTCAATTACTATCATCCTGACTGTCTGTCCATTCTGCTAAACTATCCATGTCCTGTTTCAGTCAATTATTATCATCCTGACTGTCTGTCCATTCTGCTAATCTATCCATGTCCTGTTTCAGTCAATTACTATCATCCTGACAGTCTGTCCATTCTGCTAAATTATCAATGTCCTGTTTCAGTCAATTACTATCATCCTGACAGTCTGTCCATTCTGCTAAACTATCAATGTCCTTTTTCAGTCAATTACTATCATCCTGACTCTCTGTCCATTCTGCTAAACCATCCATGTCCAGTTTCAGTCATTTACTATCATCCTGACTGTCTGTCCATTCTGCTAAGCTATTAATGTCCTGTTTCAGTCAATTAATATCATCCTGACTGTCTATCCATTCTGCTAAACTATCCATGTCCTGTTTCAGTCAATTACAATCATCCTGACTGTCTGTCCATTCTGCTAAACAATCCATGTCCTGTTTCAGTCAATTACTATCATCCTGAATCTCTGTCCATTCTGCAAAACTATCCATGTCCTGTTTCAGTCAATTACTATCATCCTGACTGTCTGTCCATTCTGTTAACCTATCAATGTCCTGTTTCAGTCAATTACTATCATCCTGACTGTCCATTCTGCTAATCTATCCATGTCCTGTTTCAGTCAATTACTATCATCCTGATTGTCTGTCCATTCTGCTAAATTATCAATGTCCTGTTTCAGTCAATTAATGTCATCCTGACTGTCTGTCCATTCTGCTAAACTATCAATGTCCTGTTTCTGTCAATTACTAACATCCTGACTGTCTATCCATTCTGCTAAACTATCCATGTCCTGTTTCAGTCAATTACTATCATCCTGACTGTCTGTCCATTCTGCTAAATTATCAATGTCCCGTTTCAGTCAATTACTATCATCCTGACTCTCTGTCCATTCTGCTAAACTATCAATGTCCTATTTCAGTCAATTAATATCATCCTGACTATCTATCCATTCTGCTAAACTATCAATGTCCAGTTTCTGTCAATTACTATCATCCTGACTGTCTGCCCATTCTGCTAAATTATCAATGTCCTGTTTCAGTCAATTAATATCATCCTGACTGTCTATCCATTCTGCTAAACTATCCATGTCCTGTTTCAGTCAATTACTATCATCCTGACTGTCTGTCCATTCTGCTAAATTATCAATGTCCCGTTTCAGTCAATTACTATCATCCTGACTGTCTGTCCATTCTGCTAAACTATCCATGTCCTGTTTCAGTCTATTACTAACATCCTGACTGTCTATCCATTCTGCTAAATTATCAATGTCCCGTTTCAGTCAATTACTATCATCCTGACTGTCTGTCCATTCTGCTAACCTATCAATGTCCTGTTTCAGTCAATTACTATCATCCTGACTGTCTATCCATTCTGCTAAACTATCAATGTCCTGTTTCAGTCAATTACTATCATCCTGACTGTCTGTGCATTCTGCTAAACTGTCCATGTCCTGTTTCATTCAATTACTATCATCCTGACTGTCTGTCCATTCTGCTAAATTATCAATGTCCTGTTTCAGTCAATTACTATCATCCTGACTGTCTGTCCATTCTGCTAAACTATCCAAGTCCTGTTTCTGTCAATTACTATCATCCTGACTGTCTGTCCATTCTGCTAAACTATCAAAGTCCTGTTTCTGTCAATTACTATCATCCTGACTGTCTGTCCATTCTGCTAAACTATCAAAGTCCTGTTTCTGTCAATTACTATCATCCTGACTGTCTGTCCATTCTGCGAACCTATCAATGTCCTGTTTCAGTCCTTTACTATCATCCTGACTGTCTGACCATTCTGCCTAACTATCAATGTCCTGTTTCAGTCAGTTACTATCATCCTGACTGTCTGTCCATTCTGCTAAACTATCAAAGTCCTGTTTCTGTCAATTACTATCATCCTGACTCTCTGTCCATTCTGCGAACCTATCAATGTCCTGTTTCAGTCCTTTACTATCATCCTGACTGTCTGACCATTCTGCCTAACTATCAATGTCCTGTTTCAGTCAGTTACTATCATCCTGACTGTCTGTCCATTCTGCTAAACTATCAAAGTCCTGTTTCTGTCAATTACTATCATCCTGACTGTCTGTCCATTCTGCTAAACTATCAAAGTCCTGTTTCTGTCAATTACTATCATCCTGACTGTCTGTCCATTCTGCGAACCTATCAATGTCCTGTTTCAGTCCTTTACTATCATCCTGACTGTCTGACCATTCTGCCTAACTATCCATGTCCTCTTTCAGTCAGTTACTATCATCCTGACTGTCTGTCCATTCTGCTAAACTATCAAAGTCCTGTTTCTGTCAATTACTATCATCCTGACTGTCTGACCATTCTGCCTAACTATCAATGTCCTGTTTCAGTCAGTTACTATCATCCTGACTGTCTGTCCATTCTGCTAAATCATCAATGTCCTGTTTCAGTCAATTACTATCATCCTGATCCTCTGTCCATGCTGCTAACCTATCAATGTCCTGTTTCAGTAAATTACTATCATCCTGACTGTCTGTCCATTCTGCTAAATCATCAATGTCCTGTTTCAGTCAATTACTATCATCCTGACAGTCTCTCCATTCTGCTATACTATCCATGTCCTGTTTCAGTCAATTGCTATCATCCTGACTGTCTGTCCATTCTGCTAAGCTATCAATGTCCTGTTTCAGTCAATTAATATCATCCTGACTGTCTGTCCATTCTGCTAAATTATTAATGTCCTGTTTCAGTCAATTACTATCATCCTGACTGTCTATCCATTCTGCTAAACTATCCATGTCCAGTTTCAGTCAATTACTATCATCCTGACTGTCTGTCCATTCTGCTAAATTATTAATGTCCTGTTTCAGTCAATTACTATCATCCTGACTGTCTATCCATTCTGCTAAACTATCCATGTCCAGTTTCAGTCATTTACTATCATCCTGACTGTCTGTCCATTCTGCTAAATTATCAATGTCCTGTTTCAGTCAATTACTAACATCCTGACTCTCTGTCCATTCTGCTAAACTATCCATGTCCTGTTTCAGTCAATTACTATCATCCTGACTGTCTGTCCATTCTGCTAAACTATCCATGTCCTGTTTCAGTCAATTACTATCATCCTGACTGTCTATCCATTCTGCTAAACTATCCATGTGCTGTTTCAGTCAATTACTATCATCCTGACTGTCTGTCCATTCTGCTAAACTATCCATGTCCTGTTTCAGTCAATTACTATCATCCTGACTCTCTGTCCATTCTGCTAAACTATCAATGTCCTGTTTCAGTCAATTACTATCATCCTGACTCTCTGTCCATTCTGCTAAACTATCAATGTCCTGTTTCAGTCAATTACTATCATCCTGACTGTCTGTCCATTCTGTTAACCTATCAAAGTCCTGTTTCTGTCAATTACTATCATCCTGACTGTCTGTCCATTCTGCTAAACTATCCATGTCCTGTTTCAGTCAATTATTATCATCCTGACTGTCTGTCCATTCTGCTAATCTATCCATGTCCTGTTTCAGTCAATTACTATCATCCTGACAGTCTGTCCATTCTGCTAAATTATCAATGTCCTGTTTCAGTCAATTACTATCAGCCTGACAGTCTGTCCATTCTGCTAAACTATCAATGTCCTTTTTCAGTCAATTACTATCATCCTGACTCTCTGTCCATTCTGCTAAACTATCCATGTCCAGTTTCAGTCATTTACTATCATCCTGACTGTCTGTCCATTCTGCTAAGCTATTAATGTCCTGTTTCAGTCAATTAATATCATCCTGACTGTCTATCCATTCTGCTAAACTATCCATGTCCTGTTTCAGTCAATTACAATCATCCTGACTGTCTGTCCATTCTGCTAAACAATCCATGTCCTGTTTCAGTCAATTACTATCATCCTGAATCTCTGTCCATTCTGCAAAACTATCCATGTCCTGTTTCAGTCAATTACTATCATCCTGACTGTCCGTCCATTCTGTTAACCTATCAATGTCCTGTTTCAGTCAATTACTATCATCCTGACTGTCCATTCTGCTAATCTATCCATGTCCTGTTTCAGTCAATTACTATCATCCTGACTGTCTGTCCATTCTGCTAAATTATCAATGTCCTGTTTCAGTCAATTAATGTCATCCTGACTGTCTGTCCATTCTGCTAAACTATCAATGTCCTGTTTCTGTCAATTTCTAACATCCTGACTCTCTATCCATTCTGCTAAACTATCCATGTCCTGTTTCAGTCAATTACTATCATCCTGACTGTCTGTCCATTCTGCTAAACTATCAATGTCCTGTTTCAGTCAATTACTATCATCCTGACTGTCTGTCCATTCTGCTAAATCATCAATGTCCTGTTTCAGTCAATTACTATCATCCTGACTGTCTGTCCATTCTGCTAAACTATCCATGTCCTGTTTCAGTCAATTACTATCATCCTGACTGTCTATCCATTCTGCTAACCTATCGATGTCCTGTTTCAGTCAATTACTATGATCCTGACTGTCTATCCATTCTGCTAAACTATCAATGTCTTGTTTCTGTCAATTACGATCATCCTGACTGTCTATCCATTCTGCTAAACTATCAATGTCCTGTTTCTGTCAATTACTATCATCCTGACTGTCTGTCCTTTCTGCTAAACTATCCATGTCCTGTTTCAGTCAATTACTATCATCCTGACATTCTATCCATTCCGCCAAACTATCAATGTCCCGTTTCAGTCATTTACTATCATCCTGACTGTCTGTCCATTCTGCGAACCTATCAATGTCCTTTTTCAGTCAATTACTATCATCCTGACTGTCTGTCCATTCTGCTCAACTATAAATGTCCTGTTTCTTTCAATTACTATCATCCTGATCCTCTGTCCATTCTAATTATCTATGTCCTGTTTCAGCCAATTACTATCATCCTGACTGTCTGTCCATTCTGCTAAACTATCCATGTCCTGTTTCAGTCAATTACTATCATCCTGACTGTCTATCTATTCTGCTAAACTATCCATGTCCTGTTTCAGTCAATTACTATCATCCTGACTGTCTGTCCATTCTGCTAAATTATCAATGTCCTGTTTCAGTCAATTACTATCATCCTGACTGTCTATCCATTCTGCTAAACTATCCATGTCCAGTTTCATTCATTTACTATCATCCTGACTGTCTGTCCATTCTGCTAAATTATCAATGTCCTGTTTCAGTCAATTACTATCATCCTGACTGTCTCTCCATTCTGCTAAACTATCCATATCCTGTTTCAGTCTATTACTATCATCCTGACTGTCTGTCTATTCTGCGAAACTATCAATGTCCCGTTTCAGTCAATTACTATCATCCTGACTGTCTGTCCATTCTGCTAAATTATCAATGTCCTGTTTCAGTCAATTACTATCATCCTGACTGTCTATCCATTCTGCTAAACTATCCATGTCCAGTTTCAGTCATTTACTATCATCCTGACTGTCTGTCCATTCTGCTAAATTATCAATGTCCTGTTTCAGTCAATTACTATCATCCTGACTGTCTGTCCATTCTGCTAAACTATCCATGTCCTGTTTCAGTCTATTACTATCATCCTGACTGTCTGTCTATTCTGCGAAACTATCAATGTCCCGTTTCAGTCAATTACTATCATCCTGACTGTTTGTCCATTCTGCTAAATTATCAATGTCCTGTTTCAGTCAATTACTATCATCCTGACTGTCTATCCATTCTGCTAAACTATCCATGTCCAGTTTCAGTCATTTACTATCATCCTGACTGTCTGTCCATTCTGCTAAATTATCAATGTCCTGTTTCAGTCAATTACTATCATCCTGACTGTCTGTCCATTCTGCTAAACTATCCATGTCCTGTTTCAGTCTATTACTATCATCCTGACTGTCTGTCTATTCTGCGAAACTATCAACGTCCCGTTTCAGTCAATTACTATCATCCTGACTGTCTGTCCATTCTGCTAAACTATCAATGTCCTGTTTCTGTCAAGTACTATCATCCTGACTGTCTATCCATTCTGCTAACCTATCAATGTTCTGTTTCAGTCAATTACTATCATCCTGACTGTCTGTCCATTCTGCTAAATTATCGATGTCCTGTTTCAGTCAATTACTATGATCCTGACTGTCTATCCATTCTGCTAAACTATCAATGTCTTGTTTCTGTCAATTACTATCATCCTGACTGTCTATCCATTCTGCTAAACTATCCATGTCCTGTTTCAGTCAATTACTATCATCCTGACATTCTATCCATTCCGCCAAACTATCAATGTCCCGTTTCAGTCAATTACTATCATCCTGACTGTCTGTCCATTCTGCGAACCTATCAATGTCCTTTTTCAGTCAATTACTATCATCCTGACTGTCGGTCCATTCTGCTAAACTATAAATGTCCTGTTTCTTTCAATTACTATCATCCTGATTCTCTGTCCATTCTAATTATCTATGTCCTGTTTCAGCCAATTACTATCATCCTGACTGTCTGTCCATTCTGCTGAATTATCAATGTCCAGTTTCAGTCAATTACTATCATCCTGACTGTCTGTCCATTCTGCTAAATTATCAATGTCCTGTTTCAGTCATTTACTATCATCCTGACTGTCTGTCCATTCTGCTAAATTATCAATGTCCTGTTTCAGTCAATTACTATCATCCTGACTGTCTCTCCATTCTGCTAAACTATCCATATCCTGTTTCAGTCAATTACTATCATCCTGACTGTCTATCCATTCTGCTAAGTTATCAATGTCCTTTTTCAGTCAATTACTATCATCCTGACTGTCTGTCCATTCTGCTAAACTATCAATGTCCTGTTTCTGTCAAGTACTATCATCCTGACTGTCTGTCCATTCTGCTAAATTATCAATGTCCTGTTTCAGTCAATTGCTATCATCCTGACTTTCTATCCATTCTGCTAATCTATCCATGTCCTGTTTCAGTCAATTACTATCATCCTGATCCTCTGTCCATTCTGCTAACCTAACAATGTCCTGCTTCAGTCAATTATTATCATCCTGATCCTCTGTCGATTCTGCGAACCTATCAATGTCCTGTTTCAGTCTACTACTATCATCCTGACTGTCTGTCCATTCTGCTAATCTATCAATGTCCTGTTTCAGTCAATTACTATCATCCTGACTGTCTGTCCGTTCTGCTAAACTATCCATGTCCTGTTTCAGTCAATTACTATCATCCTGACTGTCTGTCCATTCTGCTAAATTATCAATGTCCCGTTTCAGTCAATTACTATCATCCTGACTGTCTGTCCATTCTGCTAAACTATCAATTTCCTGTTTCAGTCAATTACTATCATCCTGACTGTCTGTCCATTCTGCTAAATTATCAATGTCCTGTTTCAGTCAATTACTATCATCCTGACTGTCTCTCCATTCTGCTAAACTATCCATATCCTGTTTCAGTCTATTACTATCATCCTGACTGTCTGTCTATTCTGCGAAACTATCAATGTCCCGTTTCAGTCAAATACTATCATCCTGACTGTCTGTCCATTCTGCTAAATTATCAATGTCCTGTTTCAGTCAATTACTATCATCCTGACTGTCTATCCATTCTGCTAAACTATCCATGTCCAGTTTCAGTCATTTACTATCATCCTGACTGTCTGTCCATTCTGCTAAATTATCAATGTCCTGTTTCAGTCAATTACTATCATCCTGACTGTCTGTCCATTCTGCTAAACTATCCATGTCCTGTTTCAGTCTATTACTTTCATCCTGACTGTCTGTCTATTCTGCGAAACTATCAACGTCCCGTTTCAGTCAATTACTATCATCCTGACTGTCTGTCCATACTTCTAAACTATCAATGTCCTGTTTCTGTCAAGTACTATCATCCTGACTGTCTATCCATTCTGCTAACCAATCAATGTTCTGTTTCAGTCAATTACTATCATCCTGACTGTCTGTCCATTCTGCTAAATTATGGATGTGCTGTTTCAGTCAATTACTATCATCCTGACTGTCTATCCATTCAGCTAAACTATCAATGTCCTGTTTCTGTCAATTACTATCATCCTGACTGTCTGTCTTTTCAGCTAAACTATCCATGTCCTGTTTCAGTCAATTACTATCATCCTGACATTCTATCCATTCCGCCAAACTATCAATGTCCCGTTTCAGTCAATTACTATCATCCTGACTGTCTGTCCATTCTGCGAACCTATCAATGTCCTTTTTCAGTCAATTACTATCATCCTGACTGTCTGTCCATTCTGCTAAACTATAAATGTCCTGTTTCTTTCAATTACTATCATCCTGATCCTCTGTCCATTCTAATTATCTATGTCCTGTTTCAGCCAATTACTATCATCCTGACTGTCTGTCCATTCTGCTGAATTATCAATGTCCAGTTTCAGTCAATTACTATCATCCTGACTGTCTGTCCATTCTGCTAAATTATCAATGTCCTGTTTCAGTCATTTACTATCATCCTGACTGTCTGTCCATTCTGCTAAATTATCAATGTCCTGTTTCAGTCAATTACTATCATCCTGACTGTCTCTCCATTCTGCTAAACTATACATATCCTGTTTCAGTCAATTACTATCATCCTGACTGTCTGTCCATTCTGCTAAATTATCAATGTCCTGTTTCAGTCATTTACTATCATCCTGACTGTCTGTCCATTCTGCTAAATTATCAATGTCCTGTTTCAGTCAATTACTATCATCCTGACTGTCTCTCCATTCTGCTAAACTATCCATATCCTGTTTCAGTCAATTACTATCATCCTGACTGTCTATCCATTCTGCTAAGTTATCAATGTCCTGTTTCAGTCAATTCCTATCATCCTGACTGTCTCTCCATTCTGCTAAACTATCCATATCCTGTTTCAGTCAATTACGATCATCCTGACTGTCTGTCCATTCTGCTAAATTCTCAATGTCCTGTTTCAGTCAATTACTATCATCCTGACTGTCTAACGATTCTGCTAAACTATCCATGTCCAGTTTCAGTCATTTACTATCATCCTGACTGTCTGTCCATTCTGCTAAATTATCAATGTCCTGTTTCAGTCAATTGCTATCATCCTGACTTTCTATCCATTCTGCTCATCTATCCATGTCCTGTTTCAGTCAATTACTATCATCCTGATCCTCTGTCCATTCTGCTAACCTAACAATGTCCTGCTTCAGTCAATTATTATCATCCTGATCCTCTGTCGATTCTGCGAACCTATCAATGTCCTGTTTCAGTCTACTACTATCATCCTGACTGTCTGTCCATTCTGCTAATCTATCAATGTCCTGTTTCAGTCAATTACTATCATCCTGACTGTCTGTCCATTCTGCTAAACTATCCATGTCCTGTTTCAGTCAATTACTATCATCCTGACTGTCTGTCCATTCTGCTAAATTATCAATGTACCGTTTCAGTCAATTACTATCATCCTGACTGTCTGTCCATTCTGCTAAACTATCAATTTCCTGTTTCAGTCAATTACTATCATCCTGACTGTCTGTCCATTCTGCTAAATTATCAATGTCCTGTTTCAGTCAATTACTATCATCCTGACTGTCCGTCCATTCTGCTAAACTATCCATGTCCTGTTTCAGTCTATTACTATCATCCTGACTGTCTGTCTATTCTGCGAAACTATCAATGTCCCGTTTCAGTCAATTACTATAATCCTGACTGTCTGTCCATTCTGCTAAACTATCAATGTCCTGTTTCTGTCAATTACTATCATCCTGACTGTCTATCCATTCTGCTAACCTATCAATGTCCTGTTTCAGTCAATTACTATCATCCTGACTGTCTGTCCATTCTGCTAAATTATCGATGTCCTGTTTCAGTCAATTACTATGATCCTGACTGTCTATCCATTCTGCTAAACTATCAATGTCTTGTTTCTGTCAATTACTATCATCCTGACTGTCTATCCATTCTGCTAAACTATCAATGTCCTGTTTCTGTCAATTACTATCATCCTGACTGTCTGTCCATTCTGCTAAACTATCCATGTCCTGTTTCAGTCAATTACTATCATCCTGACTGTCTATCCATTCCGCTAAACAATCAATGTCCCGTTTCAGTCAATTACTATCATCCTGACTGTCTGTCCATTCTGCTAAACTATCCATGTCCTGTTTCAGTCAATTACTATCATCCTGACTGTCTGTCCATTCTGCTAAATTATCAATGTCCCGTTTCAGTCAATTACTATCATCCTGACTGTCTGTCCATTCTGCTAAATTATCAATGTCCTGTTTCAGTCAATTACTATCATCCTGACTGTCTGTCCATTCTGCTAAACTATCCATGTCCTGTTTCTTTCTATTACTATCATCCTGACTGTCTGTCTATTCTGCGAAACTACCAATGTCCCGTTTCAGTCAATTACTATCATACTGACTGTCTGTCCATTCTGCTAAACTATCAATGTCCTGTTTCTGTCAATTACTATCATCCTGACTGTCTATCCATTCTGCTAAACTATCAATGTCCTGTTTCAGTCAATTACTATCATCCTGACTGTCTGTCCATTCTGCTAAACTATCCATGTCCTGTTTCAGTCAATTACTATCATCCTGACTGTCTCTCCATTCTGCTAAACTATCCATGTCCTGTGTCAGTCAATTACTATCATCCTGACTCTCTGTCCATTCTGCTAAACTATCAATGTCCTGTTTCAGTCAATTAATGTCATCCTGACTGTCTGTCCATTCTGCTAAACTATCAATGTCCTGTTTCAGTCAATTAATATCATCCTGACTGTCTGTCCATTCTGCTAAATTATGAATGTCCCGTTTCAGTCAATTACTATCATCATGACTGTCTGTCCATTCCGCTAAACTATCAATTTCCTGTTTCAGTCAATTACTGTCATCCTGACTGTCTGTCCATTCTGCTAACCTATCAATGTCCTGTTTCAGTCAATTACTATCATCCTGACTCTCTGTCCATTCTGCTAAACTATCCATGTCCTGTTTCAGTCTATTACTATCATCCTGACTGTCTGCCCATTCTGCGAACCTATCAGCGTCCTGTTTCAGTCAATTACTATCATCCTGACTGTCTATCCATTCTGCTAACCAATCAATGTTCTGTTTCAGTCAATTACTATCATCCTGACTGTCTGTCCATTCTGCGAAACTATCAATTTCTTGTTTCAGTCAATTACTTTCATCCTGACTGTCTGTCCATTCTGCTAAATTATCAATGTCCTGTTTCAGTCAATTACTATCATCCTGACTGTCTGTCCATTCTGCTAAACTATCCATGTCCTGTTTCAGTCTATTACTATCATCCTGACTGTCTGTCTATTCTGCGAAACTATCAATGTCCCGTTTCAGTCAATTACTATCATCCTGACTGTCTGTCCATTCTGCTAAACTATCAATGTCCTGTTTCTGTCAATTACTATCATCCTGACTGTCTGTCCATTCTGCTAAACTATCCATGTCCTGTTTCAGTCAATTACTATCATCCTGACTGTCTATCCATTCTGCTAAACTATCCATGTCCTGTTTCAGTCAATTACTATCATCCTGACTGTCTGTCCATTCTGCTAAATTATCAATGTCCTTTTTCAGTCAATTAATATCATCCTGACTGTCTATCCATTCTGCTAAACTATCCATGTCCAGTGTCAGTCATTTACTATCATCCTGACTGTCTGTCCATTCTGCTAAATTATCAATGTCCTGTTTCAGTCAATTACTATCATCCTGACTGTCTCTCCATTCTGCTAAACTATCCATATCCTGTTTCAGTCAATTACTATCATCCTGACTGTCTATCCGTTCTGCTAAATCATCAATGTCCTGTTTCAGTCAATTACTATCATCCTGACTGTCTATCCGTTCTGCTAAATCATCAATGTCCTGTTTCAGTCAATTACTATCATCCTGACTGTCTCTCCATTCTGCTAAACTATCCATATCCTGTTTCAGTCAATTACTATCATCCTGACTGTCTGTCCATTCTGCTGAATTATCAATGTCCAGTTTCAGTCAATTACTATCATCCTGACTGTCTGTCCATTCTGCTAAATTATCAATGTCCAGTTTCAGTCATTTACTATCATCCTGACTGTCAGTCCATTCTGCTAAATTATCAATGTCCTGTTTCATTCAATTACTGTCATCCTGACTGTCTCTCCATTCTTCTAAACTATCCAGATCCTGTTTCAGTCAATTACTATCATCCTGACTGTCTATCCATTCTGCTAAATTATCAATGACCTGTTTCAGTCAATTACTATCATCCTGACTGTCTCTCCATTCTCCTAATCTATCCATATCCTGTTTCAGTCAATTACTATCATCCTGACAGTCTGTCCATTCTGCTAAATTATCCATGTCCTGTTTCAGTCAATTACTATCATCCTGATCCTCTGTCCATTCTGCTAACCTAACAATGTCCTGCTTCAGTCAATTATTATCATCCTGATCCTCTGTCGATTCTGCGAAACTATCAATGTCCTGTTTCAGTCTACTACTATCATCCTGACTGTCTGTCCATTCTGCTAATCTATCCATATCCTGTTTCAGTCAATTACTATCATCCTGACTTTCTGTCCATTCTGCTAAACTATCCATGTCCGTTTCAGTCAATTACTATCATCCTGACTGTCTGTCCATTCTGCTAAATTATCAATGTCCCGTTTCAGTCAATTACTATCATCCTGACTGTCTGTCCGTTCTGCTAAACGATCAATGTCCTGTTTCAGTCAATTACTATCATCCTGACTGTCTGTCCATTCTGCTAAATTATCAATGTCCTGTTTCAGTCAATTACTATCATCCTAACTGTCTGTCCATTCTGCTAAACTATCCATGTCCTGTTTCAGTCTATTACTATCATCCTGACTGTCTGTCTATTCTGCGAAACTATCTATGTCCCGTTTCAGTCAATTACTATCATCCTGACTGTCTGTCCATTCTGCTAAACTATCAATGTCCTGTTTCTGTCAATTACTATCATCCTGACTGTCTATCCATTCTGCTAAACTATCAATGTCCTGTTTCAGTCAATTACTATCATCCTGACTGTCTGTCCATTCTGCTAAATTATCAATGTCCTGTTTCAGTCAATTACTATCATCCTAACTGTCTGTCCATTCTGCTAAACTATCCATGTCCTGTTTCAGTCTATTACTATCATCCTGACTGTCTGTCTATTCTGCGAAACTATCTATGTCCCGTTTCAGTCAATTACTATCATCCTGACTGTCTGTCCATTCTGCTAAACTATCAATGTCCTGTTTCAGTCAATTACTATCATCCTGACTGTCTGTCCATTCTGCTAAATTATCGATGTCCTGTTTCAGTCAATTACTATGATCCTGACTGTCTATCCATTCTGCTAAACTATCAATGTCTTGTTTCTGTCAATTACTATCATCCTGACTGTCTATCCATTCTGCTAAACTATCAATGTCCTGTTTCTGTCAATTACTATCATCCTGACTGTCTGTCCATTCTGCGAAACTATCCATGTCCTGTTTCAGTCAATTACTATCATCCTGAATGTCTATCCATTCTGCTAAACTATCAATGTCCTGTTTCTGTCAATTACTATCATCCTGACTCTCTGTCCATTCCGCTAAACAATCAATGTCCCGTTTCATTCAATTGCTATCATCCTGACTGTCTGTCCATTCTGCGAACCTATCAATGTCCTTTTTCAGTCAATTACTATCATCCTGACTGTCTGTCCATTCTGCTAAACTATAAATGTCCTGTTTCTTTCAATTACTATCATCCTGATCCTCTGTCCATTCTAATTATCTATGTCCTGTTTCAGCCAATTACTATCATCCTGACTGTCTGTCCATTCTGCTAAACTATCCATGTCCTGTTTCAGTCAATTACTATCATCCTGACTGTCTGTCCATTCTGCTAAACTATCCATGTCCTGTTTCAGTCAATTACTATCTTCCTGACTCTCTGTCCATTCTGCTAAATTATCAATGTCCTGTTTCAGTCAATTACTATCATCCTGACTGCCTGTCCATTCTGCTAAACTATCAATGTCCTGTTTCAGTCAATTACTATCATCCTGACTGTCTGTCCATTCTGCTAAACTATCCATGTCCTGTTTCAGTCAATTACTATCATCCTGACTGTCTATCCATTCCGCTAAACAATCAATGTCCCGTTTCAGTCAATTACTATCATCCTGACTGTCTGTCCATTCTGCGCACCTATCAATGTCCTTTTTCAGTCAATTACTATCATCCTGACTGTCTGTCCATTCTGCTAAACTATAAATGTCCTGTTTCTTTCAATTACTATCATCCTGATCCTCTGTCCATTCTAATTATCTATGTCCTGTTTCAGCCAATTACTATCATCCTGACTGTCTGTCCATTCTGCTAAACTATCCATGTCCTGTTTCAGTCAATTACTATCATCCTGACTGTCTGTCCATTCTGCTAAACTATCCATGTCCTGTTTCAGTGAATTACTATCATCCTGACTGTCTGTCCATTCTGCTAAATTATCAATGTCCTGTTTCAGTCAATTACTATCATCCTGACTGTCTGTCCAGTCTGCTAAACTATCAATGTCCTGTTTCAGTCAATTGCTATCATCCTGACTGTCTGTCGATTCTACTAAACTATCAATGTCCTGTTTCAGTCAATTACTATCATCCTGACTGTCTGTCCATTCTGCTAAACTATCCATGCCCTGTTTCAGTCAATTACTATCATCCTGACTGTCTGTTCATTCTGCTAAATTATCAATGTCCTGTTTCAGTCAATTACTATCATCCTGACTGTCTATCCATTCTGCTAAACTATCCATGTCCAGTTTCAGTCATTTACTATCATCCTGACTGTCTGTCCATTCTGCTAAATTATCAATGTCCTGTTTCAGTCAATTACTATCATCCTGACTGTCTCTCCATTCTGCTAAACTATCCATATCCTGTTTCAGTCAATTACTATCATCCTGACTGTCTATCCATTCTGCTAAATTATCAATGTCCTGTTTCAGTCAATTACTATCATCCTGACTGTCTCTCCCATCTGCTAAACTATCCATATCCTGTTTCAGTCAATTACTATCATCCTGACTGTCTGTCCATTCTGCTAAATTATCAATGTCCAGTTTCAGTCAATTACTATCATATACATATACATAGAACATACAGCACAGAACAGGCCCTTCGGCCCACAATGTTGTGCCGATCCTTTGTCCTCTGTCAAGGACAATTTAATCTATACCCCATCATTCTCCTTTATCCATATACCTATCCAAAAGCCTTTTGAAAGTCCCTAAAGTTTCTGACTCAACAACTTCCCCGGGCAAGGCATTCCATGCCTCGACCACTCTCTGGGTAAAGAACCTTCCCCTGACATCCCCCTTATATCTCCCACCCTTCACCTTAAATTTATGACCCCTTGTAACGCTTTGCTCCACCCGGGGAAAAAGTTTCTGACTGTCTACCCTATCTATTCCCCTGATCATCTTATAAACCTCTATCATGTCACCCCTCATCCTTCTCCTTTCTAATGAGAAGAGGCCTAGAATGTTCAGCCTTTCCTCGTAAGACTTATTCTCCATTCCAGGCAACATCCTGGTAAATCTCCTCTGCACCCTCTCCAAGGCTTCCACATCCTTCCTAAAATGAGGCGACCAGAACTGCACACAGTACTCCAAATGAGGCCTTACCAAGGTCCTGTACAGCTGCATCATCACCTCACGGCTCTTAAATTCAATCCCTCTGCTAATGAACGCTAACACCCCATATGCCTTCTTCACAGCCCTATCCACTTGAGTTGCAACTTTCAATGATCTATGCACATAGACCCCAAGGTCTCTCTGCTCCTCCACATGCCCAAGAACCCTACCGTTAACCCAGTATTTTGCATTCATGTTTGTCCTTCCAAAATGGACGACCTCACACTTTTCAGGGTTAAACTCCATCTGCCACTTTTCAGCCCAGCACTGCAACCTATCCAAGTCCCTTTGCAGACGACAATAGCCCTCCTCGGTATCCACAACTCCACCAACCTTTGTATCATCTGCAAATTTACTGACCCACCCTTCGACTTCCTCATCCAAGTCGTTAATAAAAATCACAAACAGGAGAGGACCCAGAACTGATCCCTGCGGCACGCCACTGGTAACTGGGCTCCAGGCTGAGTATTTACCATCTAAGACCACTCTCTGCCTTCTATCAGTTAGCCAATTCTTAATCCAACTGGCCACATTCCCCACTATCCCATGCCTCCTGACTTTCTCCATAAGTCTACCATGGGGGACCTTATCAAATGCCTTACTAAAATCCATGTACACCACATCCACTGGTTTACCCTCATCCACTTGCTTGGTCACCTGCTCAAAGAATTCAATCAGGCTTGTGAGGCAAGACCTACCCCTCACAAAACCGTGCTGACTGTCCCGAATCAAGCAGTGTCTTTCCAGATGCTCAGAAATCCTATCCCTCAGCACCTTTTCCATCAACTTGCCTACCACCGAAGTAAGACTAACTGGCCTGTAATTCCCAGGGTTGTTCCTATTCCCTTTCTTGAACAGGGGCACAACATTTGCCACCCTCCAATCACCTGGTACCACCCCCGTCAGCAGAGAAGATGAAAAGTTCATTGCCAGCGGCTCTGCAATTTCATCCCTTGCTTCCCATAACATCCTTGGATATACCCCGTCAGGCCCGGGAGACTTGTCTATCTTCAAGTTATTCAAAAACCCCAACACATCTTCCCTCCTAACGAGCACTTCCTCGAGCTTACCAGTCTGTTTCACACCGTCCTCTTCAGTAATACACCCCTTCTCGTTCGTAAATACCGAAGAGAAGTACTCATTCAAAACCTCACTTATCTCTTCCGGCTCAACACACAGTCTCCCGCTATTGTCCTTGACCGGACCTATGGTCCCCCTGGTCATCCTCATATTTCTGACATACGCGTAAAAGGCCTTGGGGTTTTCTTTTATCCTACCCGCCAAGCATTTTTCATGCCCTCTCTTAGCTCTCCTAATCCCTTTCTTCAGATCCTTCCTGGCCATCTTGTATCCCTCCAGAGCTATGCCTGTGCCCTTTTTCCTCAACTTTATATACGCATCCTTCTTCTTCCTAACAAGACTCTCAACCTCTCTTGTCATCCTGACTGTCTCTCCATTCTGCTAAAGTATCAATGTCCAGTTTCAGTCAATTACTATCATCCTGACAGTCTGTCCATTCTGCTAAATTATCAATGTCCTGTTTCAGTCAATTACTATCATCCTGACTGTCTGTCCATTCTGCTAAATAATCAATGTCCAGTTTCAGTCAATTACTATCATCCTGACTGTCTGTCCATTCTGCTAAATTATCAATGTCCTGTTTCAGTCAATTACTATCATCCTGACTGTCTGTCCATTCTGCTGAACTATCCATGTCCTGTTTCAGTCATTTACTATCATCCTGACTGTCTGTCCATTCTGCTAAACTATCCATGTCCTGTTTCAGTCAATTACTATCATACTGACTGTCTGTCCATTCTGCTAAACTATCCATGTCCTGTTTCAGTCAATTACTATCATCCTGACTGTCTATCCATTCTGCTAAACTATCAATGTCCTGTTTCAGTCAATTACTATCATCCTGATCCTCTGTCCATTCTGCTAAACCATCCATGTCCTGTTTCAGTCAATTACTATCATCCTGACTGTCTCTCCATTCTGCTAAACTATCCATATCCTGTTTCAGTCAATTACTATCATCCTGACTGTCTATCCATTCTGCTAAATTATCAAATTCCTGTTTCAGTCAATTACTATCATCCTGACTGTCTCTCCATTCTGCTAAACTATCCATATCCTGTTTCAGTCAATTACTAACATCCTGACTGTCTGTCCATTCTGCTAAATTATCAATGTCCTGTTTCAGTCAATTACTATCATCCTCACTGTCTATCCATTCTGCTAAATTATCAATGTCCTGTTTCAGTCAATTACTATCATCCTGACTGTCTGACCATTCTGCCTAACTATCAATGTCCTGTTTCAGTCATTTCAAATCATCCTGACTGTCAGTCCTTTCTGCTAAACTATCCATGTCCTGTTTCAGTAATTTACTATCATCCTGACTGTCTGTCCATTCTGCTGAACTATCAAAGTCCTGTTTCAGTCAATTACTATCATCCTGACTGTCTGTCCATTCTGCTGAACTATCAAAGTCCTGTTTCTGTCAATTACTATCATCCTGGCTGTCTGTCCATTCTGCGAAACTATCAATGTCCTGTTGCAGTCCTTTACTATCATCCTGACTGTCTGACCATTCTGCCTAACTATCAATGTCCTGTTTCAGTCAATTACTATCATCCTGACCGTCTGTCCATTCTGCTAAATTATCAATGTCCTGTTTCAGTCAATTACTATCATCCTGACTGCCTGTCCATTCTGCTAAACTATCAATGTCCTGTTTCAGTCAATTACTATCATCCTGACTGTCTGTCCATTCTGCTAAACTATGCATGTCCTGTTTCAGTCAATTACTATCATCCTGACTGTCTATCCATTCCGCTAAACAATCAATGTCCCGTTTCAGTCAATTACTATCATCCTGACTGTCTGTCCATTCTGCGAACCTATCAATGTCCTTTTTCAGTCAATTACTATCATCCTGACTGTCTGTCCATTCTGCTAAACTATAAATGTCCTGTTTCTTTCAATTACTATCATCCTGATCCTCTGTCCATTCTAATTATCTATGTCCTGTTTCAGCCAATTACTATCATCCTGACTGTCTGTCCATTCTGCTAAACTATCCATGTCCTGTTTCAGTCAATTACTATCATCCTGACTGTCTGTCCATTCTGCTAAACTATCCATGTCCTGTTTCAGTCAATTACTATCATCCTGACTGTCTGTCCATTCTGCTAAATTATCAATGTCCTGTCTCAGTCAATTACTATCATCCTGACTGTCTGTCCAGTCTGCTAAACTATCAATGTCCTGTTTCAGTCAATTGCTATCATCCTGACTGTCTGTCCATTCTACTAAACTATCAATGTCCTGTTTCAGTCAATTACTATCATCCTGACTGTCTGTCCATTCTGCAAAACTATCCATGTCCTGTTTCAGTCAATTACTATCATCCTGAATGTCTGTTCATTCTGCTAAATTATCAATGTCCTGTTTCAGTCAATTACTGTCATCCTGACTGTCTATCCATTCTGCTAAACTATCCATGTCCAGTTTCAGTCATTTACTATCATCCTGACTGTCTATCCATTCTGCTAAACTATCCATATCCTGTTTCAGTCAATTACTATCATCCTGACTGTCTATCCATTCTGCTAAATTATCAATGTCCTGTTTCAGTCAATTACTATCATCCTGACTGTCTCTCCCATCTGCTAAACTATCCATATCCTGTTTCAGTCAATTACTATCATCCTGACTGTCTGTCCATTCTGCTAAATTATCAATGTCCAGTTTCAGTCAATTACTATCATCCTGACTGTCTCTCCATTCTGCTAAAGTATCAATGTCCAGTTTCAGTCAATTACTATCATCCTGACTGTCTGTCCATTCTGCTAAATTATCAATGTCCAGTTTCAGTCAATTACTATCATCCTGACTGTCTGTCCATTCTGCTAAATTATCAATGTCCTGTTTCAGTCAATTACTATCATCCTGACTGTCTGTCCATTCTGCTGAACTATCCATGTCCTGTTTCAGTCATTTACTATCATCCTGACTGTCTCTCCATTCTGCTAAACTATCCATGTCTTGTTTCAGTCAATTACTATCATCCTGACTGTCTATCCATTCTGCTAAATTATCAAATTCCTGTTTCAGTCAATTACTATCATCCTGACTGTCTCTCCATTCTGCTAAACTATCCATATCCTGTTTCAGTCAATTACTATCATCCTGACTGTCTGTCCATTCTGCTAAATTATCAATGTCCTGTTTCTGTCAATTACTATCATCCTGACTGTCTATCCATTCTGCTAACCTAACAATGTCCTGCTTCAGTCAATTATTATCATTCTGATCCTCTGTCGATTCTGCGAACCTAGCAATGTCCTGTTTCAGTCCTTTACTATCATCCTGACTGTCTGACCATTCTGCCTAACTATCAATGTCCTGTTTCAGTCATTTACAATCATCCTGACTGTCTGTCCTTTCTGCTAAACTATCCATGTCCTGTTTCAGTAATTTACTATCATCCTGACTGTCTGTCCATTCTGCTGAACTATCAAAGTCCTGTTTCAGTCAATTACTATCATCCTGACTGTCTGTCCATTCTGCTAAACTATCAAAGTCCTGTTTCTGTCAATTACTATCATCCTGGCTGTCTGTCCATTCTGCGAAACTATCAATGTCCTGTTGCAGTCCTTTACTATCATCCTGACTGTCTGTCCATTCTGCTAAATTATCAATGTCCAGTTTCAGTCAATTACTATCATCCTGACTGTCTCTCCATTCTGCGAAAGTATCAATGTCCAGTTTCAGTCAATTACTATCGTCCTGACGGTCTGTCCATTCTGCTAAATTATCAATGTCCTGTTTCAGTCAATTACTATCATACTGACTGTCTGTCCATTCTGCTAAATTATCAATGTCCAGTTTCAGTCAATTACTATCATCCTGACTGTCTGTCCATTCTGCTAAATTATCAATGTCCTGTTTCAGTCAATTACTATCATCCTGACTGTCTGTCCATTCTGCTGAACTATCCATGTCCTGTTTCAGTCATTTACTATCATCCTGACTGTCTCTCCATTCTGCTAAACTATCCATGTCTTGTTTCAGTCAATTACTATCATCCTGACTGTCTATCCATTCTGCTAAATTATCAAATTCCTGTTTCAGTCAATTACTATCATCCTGACTGTCTCTCCATTCTGCTAAACTATCCATATCCTGTTTCAGTCAATTACAATCATCCTGACTGTCTGCCCATTCTGCTAAATTATCAATGTCCAGTTTCAGTCAATTACTATCATCCCGACTGTCTGTCCATTCTGCTAAATTATCAATGTCCTGTTTCAGTCAATTACTATCATTCTGACTGTCTATCCATTCTGCTAACCTAATAATGTCCTGCTTCAGTCAATTATTATCATTCTGATCCTCTGTCGATTCTGCGAACCTAGCAATGTCCTGTTTCAGTCCTTTACTATCATCCTGACTGTCTGACCATTCTGCCTAACTATCAATGTCCTGTTTCAGTCATTTACAATCATCCTGACTGTCTGTCCTTTCTGCTAAACTATCCATGTCCTGTTTCAGTAATTTACTATCATCCTGACTGTCTGTCCATTCTGCTGAACTATCAAAGTCCTGTTTCAGTCAATTACTATCATCCTGACTGTCTGTCCATTCTGCTAAACTATCAAAGTCCTGTTTCTGTCAATCACTATCATCCTGGCTGTCTGTCCATTCTGCGAAACTATCAATGTCCTGTTGCAGTCCTTTACTATCATCCTGACTGTCTGACCATTCTGCCTAACTATCAATGTCCTGTTTCAGTCAATTACTATCATCCTGACTGTCTGTCCATTCTGCTAAACTATCAGTGTCCCGTTTCAGTCAATTACTGTCATCCTGACTGTCTGTCCTTTCTGCTAAACTATCCATGTCCAGCTTCAGTCATTTACTATCTTCCTGATCCTCTGTCCATTCTGCTAACCTATCAATGTCCTGTTTCAGTCAATTACTATCATCCTGACTGTCTATCCATTCTGCTAAACTATCAATGTCCTGTTTCAGTCAATTAATATCATCCTGACTGTCTATCCATTCTGCTAAACTATCCATGTCCTGTTTCAGTCAATTACTATCATCCTGACTGTCTGTCCATTCTGCTAAACTATCCATGTCCTGTTTCAGTCAATTACTATCATCCTGACTGTCTGTCCATTCTGCTAAACTATCAATGTCCTGTTTCAGTCAATTACTATTATCCTGACTGTCTGTCCATTCTGCTAAACTATCAATGTCCTGTTTCAGTCAATTACTATCATCCTGACTGTCTGTCCATTCTGCTAAATTATCAATGTCCTGTTTCAGTCAATTACTATCATCCTGACTGTCTATCCATTCTGCTAAACTATCCATGTCCTGTTTCAGTCTATTACTATCATCCTGACTGTCTGTCCATTCTGCTAAACTATCAATGTCCCGTTTCAGTCAGTTACTATCATCCTGACTGTCTGTCCATGCTGCTAAATTATCGATGTCCTGTTTCAGTCAATTACTATCATCCTGACTGTCTTTCCATTCTGCTAAACTATCAATGTCCTGTTTCTGTCAATTACTATAATCCTGACTGTCTATCCATTCTACTAAACTATCAATGTCCTGTTTCTGTCAATTACTATCATCCTGATCCTCTGTCCATTCTAATTATCGATGTCCTGTTTAAGCCAATTACTATCATCCTGACTGTCTGTCCATTCTGCTAAACTATCAATGTCCTGTTTCAGTCAATTACTATCATCCTGACTGTCCTTCCATTCTGCTAACCTCTCAATGTCCTGTTTCAGTCAATTACTATCATCCTGACTGTCTGTCCAGTCCGCTAAACTATAAATGTCCTGTTTCTTTCAATTACTATCATCCTGATCCTCTGTCCATTCTAATTATCTATGTCCTGTTTCAGCCAATTACTATCATCCTGACTGTCTGTCCATTCTGCTAAACTATCAATGTCCCGTTTCAGTCAATTACTATCATCCTGACTGTCTGTCCATGCTGCTAAATTATCGATGTCCTGTTTCAGTCAATTACTATCATCCTGACTGTCTATCCATTCGACTAAACTATCAATGTCCTGTTTCTGTCAATTACTATCATCCTGACTGTCTGTCCATTCTGCTAAACTATCCATGTCCTGTTTCAGTCAATTACTATCATCCTGACTGTCTATCCATTCTGCTAATCTATCAATGTCCCGTTTCAGTCAATTACTATCATCCTGACTGTCTGTCCATTCTGCGAACCTATCAATGTCCTTTTTCAGTCAATTACTATCATCCTGACTGTCTGTCTATTCTGCTAAACTATCAATGTCCTGTTTCTTTCAATTACTATCATCCTGATCCTCTGTCCATTCTAATTATCTATGTCCTGTTTCAGCCAATTACTATCATCCTGAATGTCTGTCCATTCTGCTAAACTATCAATGTCCTGTTTCAGTCAATTACTATCATCCTGACTGTCCTTCCATTCTGCTAACCTCTCAATGTCTTGTTTCAGTCAATTACTATCATCCTAACTGTCTGTCCAGTCTGCTAAACTATCCATGTCCTGTTTCAGTCATTTACTATCATCCTGACTGTCTGTCCATTCTGCTAAACTATCAATGTCCTGTTTCAGTTAATTACTATCATCCTGACTGTCTGTCCATTCTGCTAAATTATCAATGTCCTGTTTCTGTCAATTACTATCATCCTGACTGTCTGTCCATGCTGCTAAATTATCGATGTCCTGTTTCAGTCAATTACTATCATCCTGACTGTCTATCCATTCTGCTAAACTATCAATGTCCTGTTTCTGTCAATTACTATCATCCTGACTGTCTATCCATTCTACTAAACTATCAATGTCCTGTTTCTGTCAATTACTATCAACCTGATCCTCTGTCCATTCTAATTATCTATGTCCTGTTTCAGCCAATTACTATCATCCTGACTGTCTGTCCATTCTGCTAAACTATCAATGTCCTGTTTCAGTCAATTACTATCATCCTGACTGTCCTTCCATTCTGCTAACCTCTCAATGTCCTGTTTCAGTCAATTACTATCATCCTGACTGTCTGTCCAGTCCGCTAAACTATAAATGTCCTGTTTCTTTCAATTACTATCATCCTGATCCTCTGTCCATTCTAATTATCTATGTCCTGTTTCAGCCAATTACTATCATCCTGACTGTCTGTCCATTCTGCTAAACTATCAATGTCCCGTTTCAGTCAATTACTATCATCCTGACTGTCTGTCCATGCTGCTAAATTATCGATGTCCTGTTTCAGTCAATTACTATCATCCTGACTGTCTATCCATTCTACTAAACTATCAATGTCCTGTTTCTGTCAATTACTATCATCCTGACTGTCTGTCCATTCTGCTAAACAATCCATGTCCTGTTTCAGTCAATTACTATCATCCTGACTGTCTATCCATTCTGCTAATCTATCAATGTCCCGTTTCAGTCAATTACTATCATCCTGACTGTCTGTCCATTCTGCGAACCTATCAATGTCCTTTTTCAGTCAATTACTTTCATCCTGACAGTCTGTCCATTCTGCTAAACTATCAATGTCCTGTTTCTTTCAATTACTATCATCCTGATCCTCTGTCCATTCTAATTATCTATGTCCTGTTTCAGCCAATTACTATCATCCTGAATGTCTGTCCATTCTGCTAAACTATCAATGTCCTGTTTCAGTCAATTACTATCATCCTGACTGTCCTTCCATTCTGCTAACCTCTCAATGTCTTGTTTCAGTCAAATACTATCATCCTAACTGCCTGTCCAGTCTGCTAAACTATCCATGTCTTGTTTCAGTCATTTACTATCATCCTGACTGTCTGTCCATTCTGCTAAACTATCAATGTCCTGTTTCAGTTAATTACTATCATCCTGACTGTCTGTCCATTCTGCTAAATTATCAATGTCCTGTTTCTGTCAATTACTATCATCCTGACTGTCTGTCCATTCTGCTAAACTATCAATGTCCTGTTTCAGTCAATTGCTATCATCCTGACTGTCTGTCCATTCTGCTAAGTTATCGATGTCCTGTTTCAGTCAATTACTATCATCCTGACTGTCTGTCCATTCTGCTAAACTATCCATGTCCTGTTTCAGTCAATTACTATCATCCTGACTGTCTGTCCATTCTGCTAAACTATCAATGTCCTGTTTCAGTCAATTACTATCATCCTGACTGTCTGTCCATTCTGCTAAACTATCAATGTCCTGTTTCAGTCAATTACTATCATCCTGATCCTCTGTCCGTTCTAATTATCTATGGCCAGTTTCAGTCAATTACTATCATCCTGATCCTCTGTCCATTCTAATTATCTATGTACTGTTTCATTCAATTACTATCATCCTGATCCTCTGTCAATTCTAATTATCTATGGCCAGTTTCAGTCAATTACTCTCATCCTGATCCTCTGTCTGTTCTAATTATCTATGTCCTGTTTCAGTTAATTACTATCATCCTGAACCTCTGTCCATTCTGATTATCTATGTCCTGTTTCAGTCAATTGCAATCATCCTGATCCTCTGTCTATTCTAATTATCTATGTCCTGTTTCAGTCAATTACTATCATCCTGATCCTCTGAACATTCTAATTATCTATGTCCTGTTTCAGTCAATTACTATCATCCTGATCCTCTGACTATTCTAATTATCTATGTCCTGTTTCAGTCAATTACTATCATCCTGATCCCCTGTCTATTCTAATTATCTATGTCCTGTTTCAGTCAATTACTATCATCCTGATCCTCTGTCTATTCTAATTATCTATGTCCTGTTTCAGTCAATTACTATCATCCTGATCCTCTGAACATTCTAATTATCTATGTCCAGTTTCAGTCAATTACTATCATCCTGATCCTCTGAACATTCTAATTATCGATGTCCAGTTTCAGTCAATTACTATCATCCTGATCCCCAGTCTATTCTAATTATCTATGTACTGTTTCAGTCAATTACTATCATCCTGATCCTCTGTCTATTCTAATTATCTATGTCCTGTGTCAGTCAATTACTATCATCCTGATCCTCTGTCCATTCTAATTATCTATGTCCAGTTTCAGTCAATTACTATCATCCTGATCCCCTGTCTATTCTAATTATCCATGTCCTGTTTCAGTCAATTACTATCATCCTGATCCCCTGTCTATTCTAATTATTTATGTCCTATTTCAGGCAATTACTATCATCCTGATCCTCTGTCTATTCTAATTATCTATGTCCTGTTTCAGTCAATTACTATCATCCTGATCCTCTGTCCATTCTAATTATCTATGTCCAGATTCAGTCAATTACTATCATCCTGATCCTGTGTCTATTCTAATTATCTATGTCCTGCTTCAGTCAATTACTATCATCCTGATCCTCTGTCTATTCTAATTATCTATGTCCTGTTTCAGTCAATTACTAACATCCTGATCCTCTGTCCATTCTAATTATCTATGTCCTGTTTCAGTCAATTACTATCATCCTGATCCTCTGAACATTCTAATTATCTATGTCCTGTTTCAGTCAATTACTATCATCCTGATCCTCTGCCCATTCGAATTATCTATGTCCTGCTTCAGTCAATTACTATCATCCTGATCCTCTGAACATTCTAATTATCGATGTGCTGTTTCAGTCAATTACTATCATCCTGATCCTCTGTCCATTCTAATTATCTATGTCCTGTTTTAGTCAATTACTATCATCCTGATCCTCTGTGCATTGTAATTATCTCTGTCCTGTTTCAGTCAATTACTATCATCCTGATCCTCTGTCCATTCTAATTATCTATGTCCTGTTTCAGTCAATTACTATCAGCCTGATCCTATGAACATTCTAATTATCTATGTCATGTTTCAGTCAATTACTATCATCCTGATCCTCGGAACATTCTAAATATCTATGTCATGTTTCAGTCAATTACTATCATCCTGATCCTCTGAACATTCTAATTATCTATGTCCTGTTTCAGTCAATTACTATCATCCTGATCCTCTGTCCATTCGAATTATCTATGTCCTGCTTCAGTCAATTACTATCATCCTGATCCTCTGAACATTCTAATTATCTATGTGCTGTTTCAGTCAATTACTATCATCCTGATCCTCTGTGCATTGTAATTATCTCTGTCCTGTTTCAGTCAATTACTATCATCCTGATCCTCTGTCCATTCTAATTATCTATGTCCTGTTTCAGTCAATTAGTATCAGCCTGATCCTATGAACATTCTAATTATCTATGTCTTGTTTCAGTCAATTACTATCATCCTGATCCTCTGAACATTCTAATTATCTATGTCCTGTTTCAGACAATTACTATCATCCTGATCCTCTGAACATTCTAATTATCTATGTTCTGTTTCAGTCAATTACAATCATCCTGATCCTCTGTCCATTCTAATTATCTATGTCCTGTTTCAGTCAATTACTATCATCCTGATCCTCTGAACATTCTAATTATCTATGTACTGTTTCAGTCAATTACTATCATCCTGATCATCTGTCCATTCTAATTATCTATGTCATGTTTCAGTCAATTACTATCATCCTGATCCTCTGAACATTCTAATTATCTATGTACTGTTTCAGTCAATTACTATCATCCTGATCCTCTGTCCATTCTATTTATCTATGTCCTGTTTCAGTCAATTACTATCATCCTGATCCTCTGAACATTCTAAGTATCTATGTCCTGTTTCAGTCAATTACAATCATCCTGATCCTCTGAACATTCTAATTATCTATGTACTGTTTCAGTCAATTACTATCATCCTGATCCTCTGTCCATTCTAATTATCTATGTCCTGTTTCAATCAATTACTATCATCCTGATCCTCTGTCCATTCTATTTATCTATGTCCTTTTTCAGTCAATTACTATCATCCTGATTCTCTGTCCATTCTAATTATCTATGTCCTGTTTCAGTCAATTACTATCATCCTGATCCTCTGTCCATTCTAATTATCTATGTACTGTTTCAGTCAATTACTATCATCCTGATCCTCTGAACATTCTAATTATCTATGTACTGTTTCAGTCAATTACTATCATCCTGATCCTCTTTCCATTCTATTTATCTAAGTCCTGTTTCAGTCAATTACTATCATCCTGATCCTCTGAACATTCTAATTAACTATGTACTGTTTCAGTCAATTACTATCATCCTGATCCTCTGTCCATTCTAATTATCTATGTCCTGTTTCAGTCAATTACTATCATCCTGATCCTCTGTCCATTCTAATTATCTATGTCCTGTTTCAGTCAATTACTATCATCCTGATCCTCTGTCCATTCTAATTATCTATGTCCTGTTTCAGTCAATTACTATCATCCTGATCCTCTGTCCATTCTAATTATCTATGTCCTGTTTCAGTCAATTACTATCATCCTGATCCTCTGAACATTCTAATTATCTATGTCCTGTTTCTGTCAATTACAATCATCCTGATCATCTGAACATTCTAATTATCTATGTCCTGTTTCAGTCAATTGCTATCATCCTGATCCTCTGTCCATTCTAATTATCTATGTACTGTTTCAGTCAATTAATATCATCCTGATCCTCTGAACATTCTAATTATCTATGTCATGCTTCAGTCAACTACTATCATCCTGATCCTCTGAACATTCTAATTATCTATGTACTGTTTCAGTCAATTACTATCATCCTGATCCTCTGTCCATTCTAATTATCTATGTCCTGTTTCAGTCAATTACTATCATCCTGATCCTTTGTCCATTCTAATTATCTATGTCCTGTTTCAGTCAATTACTATCATCCTGATCCTCTCTCCATTCTAATTATCTATGTCCTGTTTCAGTCAATTACTATCATCCTGATCCCCTGTACATTGTAATTATCTATCTCCTGTTTCAGTCAATTACTATCATCCTGATCCTCTGTCCATTCTAATTATCAATGTCCTGTTTCAGTCAATTACTATCATCCTGATCCTCTGAACATTCTAATTATCTATGTCCTGTTTCAGTCAATTACTATCATCCTGATCCTCTTTCCATTCTAATTATCTATGTCCTGTTTCAGTCACTTACTGTCATCTTGATCCTCTGAACAAAATAATTATCTATGTCATGTTTCAGTCAATTACTATCATCCTGATCCTCTGAACATTCTAATTATCTATGTCCTGTTTCAGTCAATTACTATCATCCTGATCCTCTGTCCATTCTAATTATCTATGTCCTGTTTCAGTCAATTACTATCATCCTGATCCTCTGTCCATTCTAATTATCTATGTCCTGTTTCAGTCACTTACTGTCATCCTGATCCTCTGAACATTCTAATTATCTGTGTCATGTTTCAGTCAATTACTATCATCCTGATCCTCTGTCCATTCTAATTATCTATGTCCTGTTTCAGTCAATTACTATCATCCTGATCCTCTGTCCATTCTAATTATCTATGTCCTGCTTCAGTCAATTACTATCATCCTGATCCTCTGTCCATTCTAATTACCTATGTCCTGTTTCAGTCAATTACTATCATCCTGATCCTCTGAACAATCTAATTATCTATGTCCTGTTTCAGTCAATTACTATCATCCTGATCCTCTGAACATTCTAATTATCTATGTCCTGTTTCAGTCAATTACTATCATCCTGATCCTCTGAACATTCTAATTATCTATGTCCTGTTTCAGTCAATTACTATCATCCTGATCCTCTGAACAATCTAATTATCTATGTCCTGTTTCAGTCAATTACTATCATCCTGATCCTCTGAACATTCTAATTATCTATGTCCTGTTTCAGTCAATTACTATCATCCTGATCCTCTGAACATTCTAATTATCGATGTCATGTTTCAGTCAATTACTATCATCCTGATCCTCTGAACATTCTAATTATCTATGTACTGTTTCAATCAATTACTATCATCCTGATCCTCTGAACATTCTAATTATCTATGTACTGTTTCAGTCAATTACTATCATCCTGATCCTCTGTCCATTCTAATTATCTATGTCCTGTTTCAGTCAATTACTATCATCCTGATCCTCTGAACATTCTAATTATCTATGTACTGTTTCAGTCAATTACTATCATCCTGATCCTCTGTCCATTCTAATTATCTATGTCATGTTTCAGTCAATTACTATCATCCTGATCCTCTGAACATTCTAATTATCTATGTACTGTTTCAGTCAATCACTATCATCCTGATCATCAGTCCATTCTAATTATCTATGTACTGTTTCAGTCAATTACTATCATCCTGATCCTCTGTCCATTCTAATTATCTATGGCCAGTTTCAGTCAATTACTATCATCCTGACTGTCTGTCCATTCTGCTAAACTATCCATGTCCTGTTTCAGTCAATTACTATCATCCTGATCCTCTGTCCATTCTAATTATCTATGGCCAGTTTCAGTCAATTACTATCATCCTGATCCTCTGTCCATTCTAATTATCTATGCACTGTTTCAGTCAATTACTATCATCCTGATCCTCTGTCCATTCTAATTATCTATGGCCAGTTTCAGTCAATTACTATCATCCTGATCCTCTGTCTATTCTAATTATCTATGTCCTGTTTCAGTTAATTACTATCATCCTGAACCTCTGTCCATTCTGATTATCTATATCCTGTTTCAGTCAATTACTATCATCCTGATCCTCTGTCCATTCTAATTATCTATGGCCTGCATCAGTCAATTATATTCATCCTGATCCTCTGTCCATTCTGATAATCTATGTCCTGTTTCAGTCAGCAACTACCATCCTGATCCTCTGTCCATTCTAATTATGTATGTCCTGTTTCAGTCACTTACTGTCATCCTGATCCTCTGAACATTCTAATTATCTATGTCCTGATGTTTGATTACTCTAGGTCAAGTCGGCATAAGGAGGGAGGAAGTGTTGGGTATTCTAAAGGGCATTAAGGTGGACAAGTCCCCAGGTCCGGATGGGATCTATCCCAGGTTACTGAGGGAAGCGAGAGAGGAAATAGCTGGGGCCTTAACAGATATCTTTGCAGCATCCTAAAACACGGGTGAGGTCCCGGAGGACTGGAGAATTGCTAATGTTGTCCCCTTGTTTAAGAAGGGTAGCAGGGATAATCCAGGTAATTATAGACCGGTGAGCCTGACGTCAGTGGTAGGGAAGCTGCTGGAGAAGATACTGAGGGATAGGATCTATTCCCATTTGGAAGAAAATGGGCTCATCAGTGATAGGCAACATGGTTTTGTGCAGGGAAGGTCATGTCTTACCAACTTAATAGAATTCTTTGAGGAAGTGACAAAGTTGATTGATGAGGGAAGGGCTGTCGATGTCATATACATGGACTTCAGTGAGGCGTTTGATAAGGTTCCCCATGGCAGGCTGATGGAGAAAGTGAAGGCGCTTGGGGTCCAAGGTGTACTAGCTAGATGGATAAAGAACTGGCTGGGCAACAGGAGACAGAGAGTAGCAGTAGAGGGGAGTTTCTCAAAATGGAGACGTGTGACCAGTGGTGTTCCACAGGGATCCGTGCTGGGACCACTGTTGTTTGTGATATACATTAATGATTTGGAGGAAAGTATAGGTGGACTGATTAGCAAGTTTGCAGACGACACTAAGATTGGTGGAGTAGCAGATAGTGAAGGGGACTGTCAGAGAATACAGCAGAATATAGATATATTAGAGAGTTGGGCAGAGAAATGGCAGATGGAGTTCAATCAGGGCAAATGCGAGGTGATGCATTTTGGAAGATCCAATTCAAGAGTGAACTATACAGTGAATGGAAAAGTCCTGGGGAAAATTGATGTCCAGAGAGATTTGGGTGTTCAGGTCCACTGTTCCCTGAAGGTGGCAACGCAGGTAAATAGAGTGGTCAAGAAGGCATACGGCATGCTTTCCTTCATCGGACGGGGCATTGAGTACAAGAGTTGGCAGGTCATGTTACAGTTGTATAGGACTTTGGTTCGGCCACATTTGGAATACTGCGTACAGTTCTGGTCGCCACATTATCAAAAGGATGTGGATGCTTTGGAGAGGGTGCAGAGGAGGTTCACCAGGATGTTGCCTGGTATGGAGGGCGCTAGCTATGAAGAGAGGTTGAGTAGATTAGGATTATTTTCATTAGAAAGACGGAGGTTGAGGGGGGACCTGATAGAGGTGTACAAAATCATGAGAGGTACAGACAGGGTGGACAGCAAGAGGCTTTTTCCCAGAGTAGGGGTTTCAATTAATAGAGGACACGAGTTCAAAGTGAAAGGGGAAATGTTTAGGGGGGATATGCGTGGAAAGTTCTTTACGCAGAGGGTGGTGGGCACCTGGAACGCGTTGCCAGCGGAGGTGGTAGACGCGGGCACGATGGAGTCTTTTAAGATGTATCTAGACAGATACAAGAATGGGCAGGAAGAAAAGAGATACAGAACCTAAGAAAATAGGCGACATGTTGAGAGAGGATCTGGATCGGCGCAGGCTTGGAGGGCCGAAGGGCCTGTTCCTGTGCTGTAATTATCTTTGTTCTTTGTTCTTTTGTTTGTCCTGTTTCAGTCAATTACTATCATCCTGATCCTCTGAACATTCTAATTATCTATGGACTGTTTCAATCAATTACTGTCATCCTGATCCTCTGTCCATTCTAATTATCTATGTACTGTTTCAGTCAATTACTGTCATCCTGATCCTCTGAACATTCTAATTATCTATGTCCTGTTTCAGTCAATTACTATCATCCTGATCCTCTGTCCATTCTAATTATCTATGTCCTGTTTCAGTCAATTACTATCATCCTGATCCTCTGTCCATTCTAATTATCTATGACCTGTTTCAGTCAATTAATATCATCCTGATCCTCTGTCCATTCTAATTATCTATGTCCTGTTTTTGTCAATTACTATCATCCTGATCCTCTGTCCATTGTAATTATCTATGTCCTGTTTCAGTCAATTACTATCATCCTGATCCTCTGAACATTCTAATTATCTATGTCCTGTTTCAGTCAATTACAATCATCCTGATCCTCTGTCCATTCTAATTATCTATGTCATGTTTCAGTCAATTACTATCATCCTGATCCTCTGAACATTCTAATTATCTATGTCCTGTTTCAGTCAATTACAATCATCCTGATCCTCTGTCCATTCTAATTATCTATGTCCTGTTTCAGTCAATTACTATCATCCTGATCCTCTGAACATTCTAATTATCTATGTCCTGTTTCAGTCAATTACAATCATCCTGATCCTCTGTCCATTCTAATTATCTATGTCCTGTTTCAGTCAATTACTATCATCCTGATCCTCTGTCCATTCTAATTATCTATGTCCTGTTTCAGTCACTTACTGTCATCCTGATCCTCTGAACATTCTAATTATCTATGTCCTGTTTCAGTCAATTACTATCATCCTGATCCTCTGAACATTCTAATTATCTATGTCCTGTTTCAGTCAATTACTATCATCCTGATCCTCTGAACATTCTAATTATCTATGTACTGTTTCAGTCAATTACTATCATCCTGATCCTCTGTCCATTCTAATTATCTATGTCCTGTTTCAGTCACTTATTGTCATCCTGATCCTCTGAACATTCTAATTATCTATGTCATGTTTCAGTCAATTACTATCATCCTGATCCTCTGTACATTCTAATTATCTATGTCCTGTTTCAGTCAATTACTATCATCCTGATCCTCTGTCCATTCTAATAATCTTTGTCCTGTTTCAGTCAATTACTATCATCCTGATCCTCTGTCCATTCTAATTATCTATGTCCTGTTTCAGTCAATTACTATCATCCTGATCCTCTGTCCATTCTAATTATCTATGTCCTGTTTCAGTCAATTACTATCATCCTGATCCTCTGAACATTCTAATTATCTATGTCCTGTTTCAGTCAATTACTATCATCCTGATCCTCTGAACATTCTAATTATCTATGTACTGTTTCAGTCAATTACTATCATCCTGATCCTCTGTCCATTCTAATTATCTATGTCATGTTTCAGTCAATTACTATCATCCTGATCCTCTGAACATTCTAATTATCTATGTCCTGTTTCAGTCAATTACTATCATCCTGATCCTCTGAACATTCTAATTATCTATGTACTGTTTCAGTCAATTACTATCATCCTGATCCTCTGTCCATTCTAATTATCTATGTCATGTTTCACTCAATTACTATCATCCTGATCATCTGAACATTCTAATTATCTATGGCCAGTTTCAGTCAATTACTATCATCCTGACTGTCTGTCCATTCTGCTAAACTATCCATGTGCTGTTTCAGTCAATTACTATCATCCTGATCCTCTGTCCATTCTAATTATCTATGGCCAGTTTCAGTCAATTACTATCATCCTGATGCTCTGTCCATTCTAATTATCTATGTACTGTTTCAGTCAATTACTGTCATCCTGATCCTCTGTCCATTCTAATTATCTATGGCCAGTTTCAGTCAATTACTATCATCCTGATCCTCTGTCTATTCTAATTATCTATGTCCTGTTTCAGTTAATTACTATCATCCTGAACCTCTGTCCATTCTGATTATCTATGTCCTGTTTCAGTCAATTACTATCATCCTGATCTCCTGTCTATTCTAATTATCTATCTCCTGTTTCAGTCAATTACTATCATCCTGATCCTCTGTCCATTCTAATTATCTATGTCCTGTTTCAGTCAATTACTATCATCCTGATCCTCTGAACATTCTAATTATCTATGTCCTGTTTCAGTCAATTACTATCATCCTGATCCTCTGACTATTCTAATTATCTATGGCCTGCATCAGTCAATTATATTCATCCTGACCCTCTGTCCATTCTGATAATCTATGTCCTGTTTCAGTCAGTAACTACCATCCTGATCCTCTGTCCATTCTAATTATCTATGTCCTGTTTCAGTCAATTACTATCATCCTGATCTCCTGTCTATTCTAATTATCTATCTCCTGTTTCAGTCAATTACTATCATATTGATCCTCTGTCCATTCTAATTATCTATGTCCTGTTTCAGTCAATTACTATCATCCTGATCCTCTGAACATTCTAATTATCTATGTCCTGTTTCAGTCAATTACTATCATCCTGATCCTCTGACTATTCTAATTATCTTTGTCCTGTTTCAGTCAATTACTATCATCCTGATCCTCTGTCTATTCTAATTATCTATGTCCTGTTTCACTCAATTACTATCATCCTGATCCTCTGTCTATTCTAATTATCTATGTCCTGTTTCAGTCAATTACTATCATCCTGATCCTCTGTCCATTCCAATTATCTATGTCCAGTTTCAGTCAATTACTATCATCCTGATCCCCTGTCTATTCTAATTATCTATGTCCTGCTTCAGTCAATTACTATCATCCTGATCCTCTGTCTATTCTAATTATCTATGTCCTGTTTCAGTCAATTACTATCATCCTGATCCTCTGTCCATTCTAATTATCTATGTCCTGTTTCAGTCACTAACTGTCATCCTGATCCTCTGAACATTCTAATTATCTATGTCCTGATGTTTGATTACTCTAGGTCAAGTCGGCATAAGGAGGGAGGAAGTGTTGGGTATTCTAAAGGGCATTAAGGTGGACAAGTCCCTAGGTCCGGATGGGATCTATCCCAGGTTACTGAGGGAAGCGAGAGAGGAAATAGCTGGGGCCTTAACAGATATCTTTGCAGCATCCTTAAACACGGGTGAGGTCCCGGAGGACTGGAGAATTGCTAATGTTGTCCCCTTGTTTAAGAAGGGTAGCAGGGATAATCCAGGTAATTATAGACCGGTGAGCCTGACGTCAGTGGTAGGGAAGCTGCTGGAGAAGATACTGAGGGATAGGATCTATTCCCATTTGGAAGAAAATGGGCTCATCAGTGATAGGCAACATGGTTTTGTGCAGGGAAGGTCATGTCTTACCAACTTAATAGAATTCTTTGAGGAAGTGACAAAGTTGATTGATGAGGGAAGGGCTGTCGATGTCATATACATGGACTTCAGTAAGGCGTTTGATCAGGTTCCCCATGGCAGGCTGATGGAGAAAGTGAAGGCGCTTGGGGTCCAAGGTGTACTAGCTAGATGGATAAAGAACTGGCTGGGCAACAGGAGACAGAGAGTAGCAGTAGAGGGGAGTTTCTCAAAATGGAGACGTGTGACCAGTGGTGTTCCACAGGGATCCGTGCTGGGACCACTGTTGTTTGTGATATACATTAATGATTTGGAGGAAAGTATAGGTGGACTGATTAGCAAGTTTGCAGACGACACTAAGATTGGTGGAGTAGCAGATAGTGAAGGGGACTGTCAGAGAATACAGCAGAATATAGATATATTAGAGAGTTGGGCAGAGAAATGGCAGATGGAGTTCAATCAGGGCAAATGCGAGGTGATGCATTTTGGAAGATCCAATTCAAGAGTGAACTATACAGTGAATGGAAAAGTCCTGGGGAAAATTGATGTCCAGAGAGATTTGGGTGTTCAGGTCCACTGTTCCCTGAAGGTGGCAACGCAGGTAAATAGAGTGGTCAAGAAGGCATACGGCATGCTTTCCTTCATCGGACGGGGCATTGAGTACAAGAGTTGGCAGGTCATGTTACAGTTGTATAGGACTTTGGTTCGGCCACATTTGGAATACTGCGTACAGTTCTGGTCGCCACATTATCAAAAGGATGTGGATGCTTTGGAGAGGGTGCAGAGGAGGTTCACCAGGATGTTGCCTGGTATGGAGGGCGCTAGCTATGAAGAGAGGTTGAGTAGATTAGGATTATTTTCATTAGAAAGACGGAGGTTGAGGGGGGACCAGATAGAGGTGTACAAAATCATGAGAGGTATAGACAGGGTGGACAGCAAGAGGCTTTTTCCCAGAGTAGGGGTTTCAATTAATAGAGGACACGAGTTCAAAGTGAAAGGGGAAATGTTTAGGGGGGATATGCGTGGAAAGTTCTTTACGCAGAGGGTGGTGGGCAACTGGAACGCGTTGCCAGCGGAGGTGGTAGACGCGGGCACGATGGAGTCTTTTAAGATGTATCTAGACAGATACATGAATGGGCAGGAAGAAAAGAGATACAGAACCTAAGAAAATAGGCGACATGTTTAGAGAGAGGATCTGGATCGGCGCAGGCTTGGAGGGCCGAAGGGCCTGTTCCTGTGCTGTAATTATGTTTGTTCTTTGTTCTTTTGTTTGTCCTGTTTCAGTCAATTACTATCATCCTGATCCTCTGAACATTCTAATTATCTATGTCCTGTTTCAGTCACTTACTGTCATCCTGATCCTCTGTCCATTCTAATTATCAATGTCATGTTTCAGTCAATTACTATCATCCTGATCCTCTGAACATTCTAATTATCTATGTCCTGTTTCAGTCAATTACTATCATCCTGATCCTCTGAACATTCTAATTATCTCTGTCCTGTTTCAGTCAATGACTATCATCCTGATCCTCTGTCCATTCTAATTATCTATGTCATGTTTCAGTCAATTACTATCATCCAGATCCTCTGAACATTCTAATTATCTATGGACTGTTTCAATCAATTACTGTCATCCTGATCCTCTGTCCATTCTAATTATCTATGTACTGTTTCAGTCAATTACTATCATCCTGATCCTCTGAACATTCTAATTATCTATGTCCTGTTTCAGTCAATTACTATCATCCTGATCCTCTGTCCATTCTAATTATCTATGTCCTGTTTCAGTCAATTACTATCATCCTGATCCTCTGTCCATTCAAATTATCTATGTCCTGTTTCAGTCAATTACTATCATCCTGATCCTCTGTCCATTCTAATAATCTATGTCCTGTTTTTGTCAATTACTATCATCCTGATCCTCTGTCCATTGTAATTATCTATGTCCTGTTTCAGTCAATTACTATCATCCTGATCCTCTGAACATTCTAATTATCTATGTCATGTTTCAGTCAATTACTATCATCCTGATACTCTGTCTATTCTAATTATCTATGTCCTGTCTCAGTCAATTACTATCATCCGAATCCTCTGAACATTCTAATGATCTATGTCCTGTTTCAGTCAATTACTATCATCCTGATCCTCTGAACATTCTAATTATCTATGTCCTGTTTCAGTCAATTACAATCATCCTGATCCTCTGTCCATTCTAATTATCTATGTCCTGTTTCAGTCAATTACTATCATCCTGATCCTCTGTCCATTCTAATTATCTATGTCCTGTTTCAGTCACTTACTGTCATCCTGATCCTCTGAACATTCTAATTATCTATGTCATGTTTCAGTCAATTACTGTCATCCTGATCCTCTGAACATTCTAATTATCTATGTACTGTTTCAGTCAATTACTATCATCCTGATCCTCTGAACATTCTAATTATCTATGTCCTGTTTCAGTCAATTACTATCATCCTGATCCTCTGTCCATTCTAATTATCTATGTCCTGTTTCAGTCAATTACTATCATCCTGATCCTCTGTCCATTCTAATTATCTATGTCCTGTTTCAGTCAATTACTATCATCCTGATCCTCTGAACATTCTAATTATCTATGTCCTGTTTCAGTCAATTACTATCATCCTGATCCTCTGTCCATTCTAATTATCTATGTCCTGGTTCAGTCAATTACTATCATCCTGATCCACTGAACATTCTAATTATCTATGTCCTGTTTCAGTCAATTACTATCATCCTGACCCTCTGTCCATTCTAATTATCTATGTCCTGGTTCAGTCAATTACTATCATCCTGATCCTCTGTCAATTCTAATTATCTATGTCCTGTTTCAGTCAATTACTATCATCCTGATCCTCTGAACATTCTAATTATCTATGTCCTGTTTCAGTCAATTACTATCATCCTGATCCTCTGAACATTCTAATTATCTCTGTCCTGTTTCAGTCAATGACTATCATCCTGATCCTCTGTCCATTCTAATTATCTATGTCATGTTTCAGTCAATTACTATCATCCAGATCCTCTGAACATTCTAATTATCTATGGACTGTTTCAATCAATTACTGTCATCCTGATCCTCTGTCCATTCTAATTATCTATGTACTGTTTCAGTCAATTACTATCATCCTGATCCTCTGAACATTCTAATTATCTATGTCCTGTTTCAGTCAATTACTATCATCCTGATCCTCTGTCCAATGTAATTATCTATGTCCTGTTTCAGTCAATTACTATCATCCTGATCCTCTGAACATTCTAATTATCTATGTCATGTTTCAGTCAATTACTATCATCCTGATCCTCTGTCTATTCTAATTATCTATGTCCTGTCTCAGTCAATTACTATCATCCTGATCCTCTGAACATTCTAATTATCTATGTCCTGTTTCAGTCAATTACTATCATCCTGATCCTCTGAACATTCTAATTATCTATGTCCTGTTTCAGTCAATTACAATCATCCTGATCCTCTGTCCATTCTAATTATCTATGTCCTGTTTCAGTCAATTACTATCATCCTGATCCTCTGTCCATTCTAATTATCTATGTCCTGTTTCAGTCACTTACTGTCATCCTGATCCTCTGAACATTCTAATTATCTATGTCATGTTTCAGTCAATTACTGTCATCCTGATCCTCTGAACATTCTAATTATCTATGTACTGTTTCAGTCAATTACTATCATCCTGATCCTCTGAACATTCTAATTATCTATGTCCTGTTTCAGTCAATTACTATCATCCTGATCCTCTGTCCATTCTAATTATCTATGTCCTGTTTCAGTCAATTACTATCATCCTGATCCTCTGTCCATTCTAATTATCTATGTCCTGTTTCAGTCAATTACTATCATCCTGATCCTCTGAACATTCTAATTATCTATGTCCTGTTTCAGTCAATTACTATCATCCTGATCCTCTGTCCATTCTAATTATCTATGTCCTGTTTCAGTCAATTACTATCATCCTGATCCACTGAACATTCTAATTATCTATGTCCTGTTTCAGTCAATTACTATCATCCTGACCCTCTGTCCATTCTAATTATCTATGTCCTGGTTCAGTCAATTACTATCATCCTGATCCTCTGTCAATTCTAATTATCTATGTCCTGTTTCAGTCAATTACTATCATCCTGATCCTCTGAACATTCTAATTATCTATGTCCTGTTTCAGTCAATTACTATCATCCTGATCCTCTGAACATTCTAATTATCTCTGTCCTGTTTCAGTCAATGACTATCATCCTGATCCTCTGTCCATTCTAATTATCTATGTCATGTTTCAGTCAATTACTATCATCCAGATCCTCTGAACATTCTAATTATCTATGGACTGTTTCAATCAATTACTGTCATCCTGATCCTCTGTCCATTCTAATTATCTATGTACTGTTTCAGTCAATTACTATCATCCTGATCCTCTGAACATTCTAATTATCTATGTCCTGTTTCAGTCAATTACTATCATCCTGATCCTCTGTCCAATGTAATTATCTATGTCCTGTTTCAGTCAATTACTATCACCCTGATCCTCTGAACATTCTAATTATCTATGTCATGTTTCAGTCAATTACTATCATCCTGATCCTCTGAACATTCTAATTATCTATGTCCTGTCTCAGTCAATTACTATCATCCTGATCCTCTGAACATTCTAATTATCTATGTCCTGTTTCAGTCAATTACTATCATCCTGATCCTCTGAACATACTAATTATCTATGTCCTGTTTCAGTCAATTACAATCATCCTGATCCTCTGTCCATTCTAATTATCTATGTCCTGTTTCAGTCAATTACTATCATCCTGATCCTCTGTCCATTCTAATTATCTATGTCCTGTTTCAGTCACTTACTGTCATCCTGATCCTCTGAACATTCTAATTATCTATGTCATGTTTCAGTCAATTACTATCATCCTGATCCTCTGAACATTCTAATTATCTATGTACTGTTTCAGTCAATTACTATCATCCTGATCCTCTGAACATTCTAATTATCTATGTCCTGTTTCAGTCAATTACTATCATCCTGATCGTCTGTCCATTCTAATTATCTATGTCCTGTTTCAGTCAATTACTATCATCCTGATCCTCTGTCCATTCTAATTATCTATGTCCTGTTTCAGTCAATTACTATCATCCTGATCCTCTGAACATTCTAATTATCTATGTCCTGTTTCAGTCAATTACTATCATCCTGATCCTCTGTCCATTCTAATTATCTATGTCCTGTTTCAGTCAATTACTATCATCCGGATCCACTGAACATTCTAATTATCTATGTCCTGTTTCAGTCAATTACTATCATCCTGATCCTCTGTCCATTCTAATTATCTATGTCCTGGTTCAGTCAATTACTATCATCCTGATCCTCTGTCCATTCTAATTATCTATGTCCTGTTTCAGTCAATTACTATCATCCTGATCCTCTGAACATTCTAATTATCTATGTCCTGTTTCAGTCAATTACTATCATCCTGATCCTCTGTCCATTCTAATTATCTATGTCCTGTGTCAGTCAATTACTATCATCCTCATCCTCTGTCCATTCTAATTATCTATGTCCTGTTTCAGTCAATTACTATCATCCTGATCCTCTGAACATTCTAATTATCTATGTCCTGTTTCAGTCACTTACTGTCATCCTGATCCTCTGTCCATTCTAATTATCAATGTCATGTTTCAGTCAATTACTATCATCCTGATCCTCTGAACATTCTAATTATCTATGTCCTGTTTCAGTCAATTACTATCATCCTGATCCTCTGAACATTCTAATTATCTATGTACTGTTTCAGTCAATTACTATCATCATGATCCTCTGAACATTCTAATTATCTATGTCCTGTTTCAGTCACTTACTGTCATCCTGATCCTCTGTCCATTCTAATTATCAATGTCATGTTTCAGTCAATTACTATCATCCTGATCCTCTGAACATTCTAATTATCTCTGTCCTGTTTCAGTCAATTACTATCATCCTGATCCTCTGAACATTCTAATTATCTCTGTCCTGTTTCAGTCAATGACTATCATCCAGATCCTCTGAACATTCTAATTATCTATGTCCTGTTTCAGTCAATTACTATCATCCTGATCCTCTGTCCATTCTAATTATCTATGTCATGTTTCAGTCAATTACTATCATCCAGATACTCTGAACATTCTAATTATCTATGGACTGTTTCAATCAATTACTGTCATCCTGATCCTCTGTCCATTCTAATTATCTATGTACTGTTTCAGTCAATTACTATCATCCTGATCCTCTGAACATTCTAATTATCTATGTCCTGTTTCAGTCAATTACTATCATCCTGATCCTCTGTCCATTCTAATTATCTATGTCCTGTTTCAGTCAATTACTATCATCCTGATCCTCTGTCCATTCAAATTATCTATGTCCTGTTTCAGTCAATTACTATCATCCTGATCCTCTGTCCATTCTAATTATCTATGTCCTGTTTTTGTCAATTACTATCATCCTGATCCTCTGTCCATTGTAATTATCTATGTCCTGTTTCAGTCAATTACTATCATCCTGATCCTCTGAACATTCTAATTATCTATGTCATGTTTCAGTCAATTACTATCATCCTGATCCTCTGTCTATTCTAATTATCTATGTCCTGTCTCAGTCAATTACTATCATCCTGATCCTCTGAACATTCTAATTATCTATGTCCTGTTTCAGTCAATTACTATCATCCTGATCCTCTGAACATTCTAATTATCTATGTCCTGTTTCAGTCAATTACAATCATCCTGATCCTCTGTCCATTCTAATTATCTATGTCCTGTTTCAGTCAATTACTATCATCCTGATCCTCTGTCCATTCTAATTATCTATGTCCTGTTTCAGTCACTTACTGTCATCCTGATCCTCTGAACATTCTAATTATCTATGTCATGTTTCAGTCAATTACTATCATCCTGATCCTCTGAACATTCTAATTATCTATGTACTGTTTCAGTCAATTACTATCATCCTGATCCTCTGAACATTCTAATTATCTATGTCCTGTTTCAGTCAATTACTATCATCCTGATCATCTGTCCATTCTAATTATCTATGTCCTGTTTCAGTCAATTACTATCATCCTGATCCTCTGTCCATTCTAATTATCTATGTCCTGTTTCAGTCAATTACTATCATCCTGATCCTCTGAACATTCTAATTATCTATGTCCTGTTTTTGTCAATTACTATCATCCTGATCCTCTGTCCATTGTAATTATCTATGTCCTGTTTCAGTCAATTACTATCATCCTGATCCTCTGAACATTCTAATTATCTATGTCATGTTTCAGTCAATTACTATCATCCTGATCCTCTGTCCATTCTAATTATCTATGTCCTGTTTCAGTCAATTACTATCATCCTGATCCTCTGTCCATTCAAATTATCTATGTCCTGTTTCAGTCAATTACTATCATCCTGATCCTCTGTCCATTCTAATTATCTATGTCCTGTTTTTGTCAATTACTATCATCCTGATCCTCTGTCCATTGTAATTATCTATGTCCTGTTTCAGTCAATTACTATCATCCTGATCCTCTGAACATTCTAATTATCTATGTCATGTTTCAGTCAATTACTATCATCCTGATCCTCTGTCTATTCTAATTATCTATGTCCTGTCTCAGTCAATTACTATCATCCTGATCCTCTGAACATTCTAATTATCTATGTCCTGTTTCAGTCAATTACTATCATCCTGATCCTCTGAACATTCTAATTATCTATGTCCTGTTTCAGTCAATTACAATCATCCTGATCCTCTGTCCATTCTAATTATCTATGTCCTGTTTCAGTCAATTACTATCATCCTGATCCTCTGTCCATTCTAATTATCTATGTCCTGTTTCAGTCACTTACTGTCATCCTGATCCTCTGAACATTCTAATTATCTATGTCATGTTTCAGTCAATTACTATCATCCTGATCCTCTGAACATTCTAATTATCTATGTACTGTTTCAGTCAATTACTATCATCCTGATCCTCTGAACATTCTAATTATCTATGTCCTTTTTCAGTCAATTACTATCATCCTGATCCTCTGTCCATTCTAATTATCTATGTCCTGTTTCAGTCAATTACTATCATCCTGATCCTCTGTCCATTCTAATTATCTATGTCCTGTTTCAGTCAATTACTATCATCCTGATCCTCTGTCCATTCTAATTATCTATGTCCTGTTTCAGTCAATTACTATCATCCTGATCCTCTGAACATTCTAATTATCTATGTCCTGTTTCAGTCAATTACTATCATCCTGATCCTCTGTCCATTCTAATTATCTATGTCCTGTTTCAGTCAATTACTATCATCCTGATCCACTGAACATTCTAATTATCTATGTCCTGTTTCAGTCAATTACTATCATCCTGATCCTCTGTCCATTCTAATTATCTATGTCCTGGTTCAGTCAATTACTATCATCCTGATCCTCTGTCCATTCTAATTATCTATGTCCTGTTTCAGTCAATTACTATCATCCTGATCCTCTGAACATTCTAATTATCTATGTCCTGTTTCAGTCAATTACTATCATCCTGATCCTCTGAACATTCTAATTATCTCTGTCCTGTTTCAGTCAATGACTATCATCCTGATCCTCTGTCCATTCTAATTATCTATGTCATGTTTCAGTCAATTACTATCATCCAGATCCTCTGAACATTCCAATTATCTATGGACTGTTTCAATCAATTACTGTCATCCTGATCCTCTGTCCATTCTAATTATCTATGTACTGTTTCAGTCAATTACTATCATCCTGATCCTCTGAACATTCTAATTATCTATGTCCTGTTTCAGTCAATTACTATCATCCTGATCCTCTGTCCAATGTAATTATCTATGTCCTGTTTCAGTCAATTACTATCATCCTGATCCTCTGAACATTCTAATTATCTATGTCATGTTTCAGTCAATTACTATCATCCTGATCCTCTGTCTATTCTAATTATCTATGTCCTGTCTCAGTCAATTACTATCATCCTCATCCTCTGAACATTCTAATTATCTATGTCCTGTTTCAGTCAATTACTATCATCCTGATCCTCTGTCCATTCTAATTATCTATGTCCTGTTTCAGTCAATTACTATCATCCTGATCCTCTGTCCATTCTAATTATCTATGTCCTGTTTCAGTCACTTACTGTCATCCTGATCCTCTGTCTATTCTAATTATCTATGTCCTGTCTCAGTCAATTACTATCATCCTGATCCTCTGAACATTCTAATTATCTATGTCCTGTTTCAGTCAATTACTATCATCCTGATCCTCTGAACATTCTAATTCTCTATGTCCTGTTTCAGTCAATTACTATCATCCTGACTCTCTGTCCATTCTAATTATCTGTGTCCTTTTATCAGTCAATTACTATCATCCTGATCCTCTGTCCATTCTAATTATCTGTGTCCTTTTATCAGTCAATTACTATCATCCTGATCCTCTGAACATTCTAATTATCTATGTCCTGTTTCAGTCAATTACTATCATCCTGATCCTCTGAACATTCTAATTATCTATGTACTGTTTCAGTCAATTACTATCATCCTGATCCTCTGAACATTCTAATTATCTCTGTCCTGTTTCAGTCAATTACTATCATCCTGATCCTCTGTCCATTCTAATTATCTATGTCCTGTTTCAGTCAATTACTATCATCCTGATCCTCTGTCCATTCTAATTATCTATGTCCTGTTTCAGTCAATTACTATCATCCTGATCCTCTGAACATTCTAATTATCTATGTCCTGTTTCAGTCAATTACTATCATCCTGATCCTCTGTCCATTCTAATTATCTATGTCCTGTTTCAGTCAATTACTATCATCCGGATCCACTGAACATTCCAATTATCTATGTCCTGTTTCAGTCAATTACTATCATCCTGATCCTCTGTCCATTCCAATTATCTATGTCCTGGTTCAGTCAATTACTATCATCCTGATCCTCTGTCCATTCTAATTATCTATGTCCTGTTTCAGTCAATTACTATCATCCTGATCCTCTGAACATTCTAATTATCTATGTCCTGTTTCAGTCAATTACTATCATCCTGATCCTCTGTCCATTCTAATTATCTATGTCCTGTGTCAGTCAATTACTATCATCCTCATCCTCTGTCCATTCTAATTATCTATGTCCTGTTTCAGTCAATTACTATCATCCTGATCCTCTGAACATTCTAATTATCTATGTACTGTTTCAGTCAATTACTATCATCCTGATCCTCTGTCCATTCTAATTATCTATGTCCTGTTTCAGTCAATTACTATCATCCTGATCCTCTGTCCATTCTAATTATCTATGTCCTGTTTCAGTCAATTACTATCATACTGATCCTCTGTCCATTCTAATTATCTATTTCCTGTTTCAGTCAATTACTATCATCCTGATCCTCTGAACATTCTAATTATCTATGTACTGTTTCAGTCAATTACTATCATCCTGATCCTCTGAACATTCTAATTATCTATGTCCTGTTTCAGTCAATTACTATCATCCTGATCCTCTGTCCATTCTAATTATCTATGTCCTGTGTCAGTCTATTACTATCATCCTCATCCTCTGTCCATTCTAATCATCTATGTCCTGTTTCAGTCAATTACTATCATCCTGATCCTCTGAACATTCTAATTATCTATGTACTGTTTCAGTCAATTACTATCATCCTGATCCTCTGTCCATTCTAATTATCTATGTCCTGTTTCAGTCAATTACTATCATCCTGATCCTCTGAGCATTCTAATTATCTATGTCCTGTTTCAGTCAATTACTATCATCCTGATCCTCTGAACATTCTAATTATCTATGTACTGTTTCAGTCAATTACTATCATCCTGATCCTCTGAACATTCTAATTATCTATGTCCTGTTTCAGTCAATTACTATCATCCTGATCCTCTGTCCATTCTAATTATCTATGTCCTGTGTCAGTCAATTACTATCATCCTCATCCTCTGTCCATTCTAATCATCTATGTCCTGTTTCAGTCAATTACTATCATCCTGATCCTCTGAACATTCTAATTATCTATGGACTGTTTCAATCAATTACTGTCATCCTGATCCTCTGTCCATTCTAATTATCTATGTACTGTTTCAGTCAATTACTATCATCCTGATCCTCTATCCATTCTAATTATCTATGTCCTGTTTCAGTCCTTTACTATCATCCTGATCCTCTGTCCATTCTAATTAGCTATGTCCTATTTCATTCAATTACTATCATCCTGATCCTCTGAACATTCTAATTATCTATGTCCTGTTTCAGTCAATTAATATCATCCTGATCCTCTGTCTATTCTAATTATCTATGTCCTGTTTCAGTCAATTACTATCATCCTGATCCTCTGAACATTCTAATTATCGATGTACTGTTTCAGTCAATTACTATCATCCTGATCCCCTGTCTATTCTAATTATCTGTGTCCTGTTTCAGTCAATTTGTATCATCCTGATCCTCTGTCTATTCTAATTATCTATGTCCTGTTTCAGTCAATTACTATCATCCTGATCCTCTGTCCATTCTAATTATCTATGTCCTGTGTCAGTCTATTACTATCATCCTCATCCTCTGTCCATTCTAATCATCTATGTCCTGTTTCAGTCAATTACTATCATCCTGATCCTCTGAACATTCTAATTATCTATGTACTGTTTCAGTCAATTACTATCATCCTGATCCTCTGTCCATTCTAATTATCTATGTCCTGTTTCAGTCAATTACTATCATCCTGATCCTCTGAGCATTCTAATTATCTATGTCCTGTTTCAGTCAATTACTATCATCCTGATCCTCTGAACATTCTAATTATCTATGTACTGTTTCAGTCAATTACTATCATCCTGATCCTCTGAACATTCTAATTATCTATGTCCTGTTTCAGTCAATTACTATCATCCTGATCCTCTGTCCATTCTAATTATCTATGTCCTGTGTCAGTCAATTACTATCATCCTCATCCTCTGTCCATTCTAATCATCTATGTCCTGTTTCAGTCAATTACTATCATCCTGATCCTCTGAACATTCTAATTATCTATGGACTGTTTCAATCAATTACTGTCATCCTGATCCTCTGTCCATTCTAATTATCTATGTACTGTTTCAGTCAATTACTATCATCCTGATCCTCTATCCATTCTAATTATCTATGTCCTGTTTCAGTCCTTTACTATCATCCTGATCCTCTGTCCATTCTAATTAGCTATGTCCTATTTCATTCAATTACTATCATCCTGATCCTCTGAACATTCTAATTATCTATGTCCTGTTTCAGTCAATTAATATCATCCTGATCCTCTGTCTATTCTAATTATCTATGTCCTGTTTCAGTCAATTACTATCATCCTGATCCTCTGAACATTCTAATTATCGATGTACTGTTTCAGTCAATTACTATCATCCTGATCCCCTGTCTATTCTAATTATCTGTGTCCTGTTTCAGTCAATTTGTATCATCCTGATCCTCTGTCTATTCTAATTATCTATGTCCTGTTTCAGTCAATTAATATCATCCTGATCCTCTGTCCATTCTAATTATCTATGTACTGTTTCAGTCAATTACTATCATCCTGATCCTCTGTCTATTCTAATTATCTATGTCCTGTTTCAGTCAATTACTATCATCCTGATCCTCTGTCTATTCTAATTATCTATGTCCTGTTTCAGTCAATTACTATCATCCTGATCCTCTGTCCATTCTAATTATCTATGTCCTGTTTCAGTCAATTACTATCATCCTGATCCTCTGAACATTCTAATTATCTATGTCCTGTTTCAGTCAATTACTATCATCCTGATCCTCTGTCTATTCGAATTATCTATGTCCTGTTTCAGTCAATTACTATCATCCTGAGCCTCTGAACATTCTAATTATCTATGTACTGTTTCAGTCAATTACTATCATCCTGATCCTCTGAACATTCTAATTATCTATGTCCTGTTTCAGTCAATTACTAACATCCTGATCCTTTGAACATTCTAAGTATCGATGTCCGGTTTCAGTGAATTACTATCATCCTGATCCTCTGTCTATTCTAATTATCTATGTCCTGTTTCAGTCAATTACATTCATCCTGATCCTCTGTCCATTCTAATTATCTATGTCCTGTTTCAGTCAATTACTATCATCCTGATCCTCTGTCTATTCTAATTTTCTATGTCCTGTTTCAGTCAATTACTATCATCCTGATCCTCTGAACATTCTAATTATCTATGTCCTGTTTCAGTCACTTACTGTCATCCTGATCCTCTGAACATTATAATTATCTATGTCATGTTTCAGTCAATTACTATCATCCTGATCCTCTGAACATTCTAATTATCTATGTACTGTTTCAGTCAATTACTATCATCCTGATCCTCTGTCCATTCTAATTATCTATGTCCTGTTTCAGTCAATTACTATCATCCTGATCCTCTGTCCATTCGAATTATCTATGTACTGTTTCAATCCATTACTATCATCCTGATCCTCTGTCCATTCTAATTATCTATGTCCTGTTTCAGTCAATTACTATCATCCTGATCCTCTGAACATTCTAATTATCTATGTCCTGTTTCAGTCAATTATTATCATCCTGATCCTCTGAACATTCTAATTATCTATGTCCTGTTTCAGTCAATTACTATCATCCTGATCCTCTGTCCATTCTAATTATCTATGTCATGTTTCAGTCAATTACTATCATCCTGATCCTCTGAACATTCTAATTATCTATGTACTGTTTCAATCAATTACTATCATCCTGATCCTCTGTCCATTCTAATTATCTATGTACTGTTTCAGTCAATTACTATCATCCTGATCCTCTGAACATTCTAATTATCTATGTCCTGTTTCATTCAATTACTATCATCCTGATCCTCTGAACATTCTAATTATCTTTGTACTGTTTCAGTCAATTACTATCATACTGATCCTCTGAACATTCTAATTATCTCTGTCCTGTTTCAGTCAATTACTATCATCCTGATCCTCTGTCCATTCCAATTATCTATGTCCTATTTCAGTCAATTAGTATCATCCTGATCCTCTGAACATTCTAATTATCTATGTCCTGTTTCAGTCAATTACTATCATCCTGATCCTCTGTCCATTCTAATTATTTATGTCCTGTTTCATTCAAATACTATCATCCTGCTCCTCTGAACATTCTAATTATCTATGTACTGTTTCAGTCAATTACTATCATCCTGATCCTCTGTCTATTCGAATTATCTATGTCCTGTTTCAGTCAATTACTATCATCCTGATCCTTTGTCTATTCTAATTATCTATGTCCTGTTTCAGTCAATTACTATCATCCTGATCCTCTGTCCATTCTAATTATCTATGTCCTGTTTCAGTCAATTACTATCATCCTGATCCTCTGAACATTCTAATTATCTATGTCCTGTTTCAGTCAATTACTATCATCCTGATCCTCTGTCTATTCGAATTATCTATGTCCTGTTTCAGTCAATTACTATCATCCTGATCCTCTGAACATTCTAATTATCTATGTACTGTTTCAGTCAATTACTATCATCCTGATCCTCTGAACATTCTAATTATCTATGTCCTGTTTCAGTCAATTACTATCATCCTGATCCTCTGAACATTCTAATTATCGATGTCCTGTTTCAGTCAATTACTATCATCCTGATCCTCTGTCTATTCTAATTATCTATGTCCTGTTTCAGTCAATTACATTCATCCTGATCCTCTGTCCATTCTAATTATCTATGTCCTGTTTCAGTCAATTACTATCATCCTGATCCTCTGTCTATTCTAATTATCTATGTCTTGTTTCAGTCAATTACTATCATCCTGATCCTCTGTCTATTCTAATTATCTATGTCCTGTTTCAGTCAATTACTATCATCCTGATCCTCTGTCTATTCGAATTATCTATGTCCTGTTTCAGTCAATTACTATCATCCTGATCCTCTGAACATTCTAATTATCTATGTACTGTTTCAGTCAATTACTATCATCCTGATCCTCTGAACATTCTAATTATCTATGTCCTGTTTCAGTCAATTACTATCATCCTGATCCTCTGAACATTCTAATTATCGATGTCCTGTTTCAGTCAATTACTATCATCCTGATCCTCTGTCTATTCTAATTATCTATGTCCTGTTTCAGTCAATTACATTCATCCTGATCCTCTGTCCATTCTAATTATCTATGTCCTGTTTCAGTCAATTACTATCATCCTGATCCTCTGTCTATTCTAATTATCTATGTCTTGTTTCAGTCAATTACTATCATCCTGATCCTCTGAACATTCTAATTATCTATGTCATGTTTCAATCAATTACTATCATCCTGATCCTCTGAACATTCTAATTATCTATGTACTGTTTCAGTCAATTACTATCATCCTGATCCTCTGTCCATTCTAATTATCTATGTCCTGTTTCAGTCAATTACTATCATCCTGATCCTCTGAACATTCTAATTATCGATGTCCTGTTTCAGTCAATTACTATCATCCTGATCCTCTGAACATTCTAATTATCTATGTCCTGTTTCATTCAATTACTATCATCCTGATCCTCTGAACATTCTAATTATCTATGTCCTGTTTCAGTCAATTACTATCATCCTGATCCTCTGAACATTCTAATTATCTATGTCCTGTTTCAGTCAATTACTATCATCCTGATCCTCTGAACATTCTAATTATCTATGTACTGTTTCAATCAATTACTACAATCCTGATCGTCTGAACATTCTAATTATCTATGTCCTGTTTCATTCAATTACTATCATCCTGATCCTCTGAACATTCTAATTATCGTTGTACTGTTTCAGTCAATTACTATCATACTGATCCTCTGAACATTCTAATTATCTCTGTCCTGTTTCAGTCAATTACTATCATCCTGATCCTCTGTCCATTCCAATTATCTATGTCCTATTTCAGTCAATTAGTATCATCCTGATCCTCTGAATATTCTAATTATCTATGTCCTGTTTCAGTCAATTACTATCATCCTGATCCTCTGTCCATTCTAATTTTTTATGTCCTGTTTCATTCAATTACTATCATCCTGATCCTCTGAACATTCTAATTATCTATGTACTGTTTCAATCAATTACTATCATCCTGATCCCCTGTCTATTCTAATTATCTGTGTCCTGTTTCAGTCAATTAGTATCATCCTGATCCTCTGTCTATTCTAATTATCTATGTCCTGTTTCAGTCAATTACTATCATCCTGATCCTCAGTCCATTCTAATTATCTATGTCCTGTTTCAGTCAATTACTATCATCCTGATCCTCTGAACATTCTAATTATCTATGTCCTGTTTCAGTCAATTACTATCATCCTGATCCTCTGAACATTCTAATTATCTATGTCCTGTTTCAGTCAATTACTATCATCCTGATCCTCTGAACATTCTAATTATCTATGTACTGTTTCAGTCAATTACTATCATCCTGATCCTCTGAACATTCTAATTATCTATGTCCTGTTTCAGTCAATTACTATCATCCTGATCCTCTGAAAATTCTAATTATCGATGTCCTGTTTCAGTCAATTACTATTATCCTGATCCTCTGACTATTCTAATTATCTATGTCATGTTTCAGTCAATTACATTCATCCTGATCCTCTGTCCATTCTAATTATCTATGTCCTGTTTCAGTCAATTACTATCATCCTGATCCTCTGTCTATTCTAATTATCTATGTCCTGTTTCAGTCAATTACTATCATCCTGATCCTCTGAACATTCTAATTATCTATGTCCTGTTTCAGTCACTTACTGTCATCCTGATCCTCTGAACATTCTAATTATCTATGTCATGTTTCAGTCAATTACTATCATCCTGATCCTCTGAACATTCTAATTATCTATGTACTGTTTCAGTCAATTACTATCATCCTGATCCTCTGTCCATTCTAATTATCTATGTCCTGTTTCAGTCAATTACGATCATCCTGATCCTCTGTCCATTCGAATTATCTATGTCCTGTTTCAGTCCATTACTATCATCCTGATCCTCTGTCCATTCTAATTATCTATGTCCTGTTTCAGTCAATTACTATCATCCTGATCCTCTGAACATTCTAATTATCTATGTCCTGTTTCAGTCAATTACTATCATCCTGATCCTCTGAACATTCTAATTATCTATGTACTGTTTCAGTCAATTACTATCATCCTGATCCTCTGTCCATTCTAATAATCTATGTCATGTTTCAGTCAATTACTATCATCCTGATCCTCTGAACATTCTAATTATCTATGTACTGCTTCAATCAATTACTATCATCCTGATCCTCTGTCCATTCTAATTATCTATGTACTGTTTCAGTCAATTACTATCATCCTGATCCTCTGAACATTCTAATTATCTATGTCCTGTTTCATTCAATTACTATCATCCTGATCCTCTGTCCATTCTAATTATCTATGTACTGTTTCAGTCAATGACTATCATCCTGATCCTCTGAACATTCTAATTATCTATGTCCTGTTTCATTCAATTACTATCATCCTGATCCTCTGTCCATTCTAATTATCTATGTACTGTTTCAGTCAATTACGATCATCCTGATCCTCTGTCCATTCTAATTATCTATGTACTGTTTCAGTCAATTACTATCATCCTGATCCTCTGAACATTCTAATTATCTATGTCCTGTTTCATTCAATTACTATCATCCTGATCCTCTGTCCATTCTAATTATCTATGTCCTGTTTCAGTCAATTACTATCATCCTGATCCTCTGAACATTCTAATTATCTATGTCCTGTTTCAGTCAATTACTATCATCCTGATCCTCTGTCTATTCGAATTATCTATGTCCTGTTTCAGTCAATTACTATCATCCTGAGCCTCTGAACATTCTAATTATCTATGTACGGTTTCAGTCAATTACTATCATCCTGATCCTCTGAACATTCTAATTATCTATGTCCTGTTTCAGTCAATTACTATCATCCTGATCCTCTGTCTATTCGAATTATCTATGTCCTGTTTCAGTCAATTACTATCATCCTGAGCCTCTGAACATTCTAATTATCTATGTACGGTTTCAGTCAATTACTATCATCCTGATCCTCTGAACATTCTAATTATCTATGTCCTGTTTCAGTCAATTACTATCATCCTGATCCTCTGAACATTCTAAGTATCGATGTCCTGTTTCAGTGAATTACTATCATCCTGATCCTCTGTCTATTCTAATTATCTATGTCCTGTTTCAGTCAATTACATTCATCCTGATCCTCTGTCCATTCTAATTATCTATGTCCTGTTTCAGTCAATTACTATCATCCTGATCCTCTGTCTATTCTAATTATCTATGTCCTGTTTCAGTCAATTACTATCATCCTGATCCTCTGAACATTCTAATTATCTATGTCCTGTTTCAGTCACTTACTGTCATCCTGATCCTCTGAACATTATAATTATCTATGTCATGTTTCAGTCAATTACTATCAGCCTGATCCTCTGTCTATTCTAATTATCTATGTACTGTTTCAGTCAATTACTATCATCCTGATCCTCTGTCCATTCTAATTATCTATGTCCTGTTTCAGTCAATTACTATCATCCTGATCCTCTGTCCATTCGAATTATCTATGTACTGTTTCAGTCCATTACTATCATCCTGATCCTCTGTCCATTCTAATTATCTATGTCCTGTTTCAGTCAATTACTATCATCCTGATCCTCTGAACATTCTAATTATCTATGTCCTGTTTCAGTCAATTACTATCATCCTGATCCTCTGTCCATTCTAATTATCTATGTCATGTTTCAGTCAATTACTATCATCCTGATCCTCTGAACATTCTAATTATCTATGTACTGTTTCAATCAATTACTATCATCCTGATCCTCTGTCCATTCTAATTATCTATGTACTGTTTCAGTCAATTACTATCATCCTGATCCTCTGAACATTCTAATTATCTATGTCCTGTTTCATTCAATTGCTATCATCCTGATCCTCTGAACATTCTAATTATCTTTGTACTGTTTCAGTCAATTACTATCATACTGATCCTCTGAACATTCTAATTATCTCTGTCCTGTTTCAGTCAATTACTATCATCCTGATCCTCTGTCCATTCCAATTATCTATGTCCTATTTCAGTCAATTAGTATCATCCTGATCCTCTGAACATTCTAATTATCTATGTCCTGTTTCAGTCAATTACTATCATCCTGATCCTCTGTCCATTCTAATTATTTATGTCCTGTTTCATTCAATTACTATCATCCTGATCCTCTGAACATTCTAATTATCTATGTACTGTTTCAGTCAATTACTATCATCCTGATCCTCTGTCTATTCGAATTATCTATGTCCTGTTTCAGTCAATTACTATCATCCTGATCCTCTGTCTATTCTAATTATCTATGTCCTGTTTCAGTCAATTACTATCATCCTGAGCCTCTGAACATTCTAATTATCTATGTACGGTTTCAGTCAATTACTATCATCCTGATCCTCTGAACATTCTAATTATCTATGTCCTGTTTCAGTCAATTACTATCATCCTGATCCTCTGAACATTCTAAGTATCGATGTCCTGTTTCAGTGAATTACTATCATCCTGATCCTCTGTCTATTCTAATTATCTATGTCCTGTTTCAGTCAATTACATTCATCCTGATCCTCTGTCCATTCTAATTATCTATGTCCTGTTTCAGTCAATTACTATCATCCTGATCCTCTGTCTATTCTAATTATCTATGTCCTGTTTCAGTCAATTACTATCATCCTGATCCTCTGAACATTCTAATTATCTATGTCCTGTTTCAGTCACTTACTGTCATCCTGATCCTCTGAACATTATAATTATCTATGTCATGTTTCAGTCAATTACTATCATCCTGATCCTCTGTCTATTCTAATTATCTATGTACTGTTTCAGTCAATTACTATCATCCTGATCCTCTGTCCATTCTAATTATCTATGTCCTGTTTCAGTCAATTACTATCATCCTGATCCTCTGTCCATTCGAATTATCTATGTACTGTTTCAGTCCATTACTATCATCCTGATCCTCTGTCCATTCTAATTATCTATGTCCTGTTTCAGTCAATTACTATCATCCTGATCCTCTGAACATTCTAATTATCTATGTCCTGTTTCAGTCAATTACTATCATCCTGATCCTCTGTCCATTCTAATTATCTATGTCATGTTTCAGTCAATTACTATCATCCTGATCCTCTGAACATTCTAATTATCTATGTACTGTTTCAATCAATTACTATCATCCTGATCCTCTGTCCATTCTAATTATCTATGTACTGTTTCAGTCAATTACTATCATCCTGATCCTCTGAACATTCTAATTATCTATGTCCTGTTTCATTCAATTACTATCATCCTGATCCTCTGAACATTCTAATTATCTTTGTACTGTTTCAGTCAATTACTATCATACTGATCCTCTGAACATTCTAATTATCTCTGTCCTGTTTCAGTCAATTACTATCATCCTGATCCTCTGTCCATTCCAATTATCTATGTCCTATTTCAGTCAATTAGTATCATCCTGATCCTCTGAACATTCTAATTATCTATGTCCTGTTTCAGTCAATTACTATCATCCTGATCCTCTGTCCATTCTAATTATTTATGTCCTGTTTCATTCAATTACTATCATCCTGATCCTCTGAACATTCTAATTATCTATGTACTGTTTCAGTCAATTACTATCATCCTGATCCTCTGTCTATTCGAATTATCTATGTCCTGTTTCAGTCAATTACTATCATCCTGATCCTCTGTCTATTCTAATTATCTATGTCCTGTTTCAGTCAATTACTATCATCCTGATCCTCTGTCCATTCTAATTATCTATGTCCTGTTTCAGTCAATTACTATCATCCTGATCCTCTGAACATTCTAATTATCTATGTCCTGTTTCAGTCAATTACTATCATCCTGATCCTCTGAACATTCTAATTATCTATGTCCTGTTTCAGTCAATTACTATCATCCTGATCCTCTGAACATTCTAATTATCGATGTCCTGTTTCAGTCAATTACTATCATCCTGATCCTCTGTCTATTCTAATTATCTATGTCCTGTTTCAGTCAATTACATTCATCCTGATCCTCTGTCCATTCTAATTATCTATGTCCTGTTTCAGTCAATTACTATCATCCTGATCCTCTGTCTATTCTAATTATCTATGTCTTGTTTCAGTCAATTACTATCATCCTGATCCTCTGAACATTCTAATTATCTATGTCCTGTTTCAGTCACTTACTGTCATCCTGATCCTCTGAACATTCTAATTATCTATGTCATGTTTCAATCAATTACTATCATCCTGATCCTCTGAACATTCTAATTATCTTTGTACTGTTTCAGTCAATTACTATCATCCTGATCCTCTGAACATTCTAATTATCTATGTACTGTTTCAATCAATTACTATCATCCTGAATCTCTGTCCATTCTAATTATCTATGTACTGTTTCAGTCAATGACTATCATCCTGATCCTCTGAACATTCTAATTATCTATGTCCTGTTTCATTCAATTACTATCATCCTGATCCTCTGAACATTCTAATTATCTCTGTCCTGTTTCAGTCAATTACTATCATCCTGATCCTCTGTCCATTCCAATTATCTATGTCCTATTTCAGTCAATTAGTATCATCCTGATCCTCTGAACATTCTAATTATCTATGTCCTGTTTCAGTCAATTACTATCATCCTGATCCTCTGAACATTCTAATTATCTATGTCCTGTTTCAGTCAATTACTATCATCCTGATCCTCTGTCCATTCTAATTATCTATGTACTGTTTCAGTCAATTAGTATCCTCCTGATCCTCTGTCCATTCTAATTATCTATGTCCTATTTCAGTCAATTAGTATCATCCTGATCCTCTGAACATTCTAATTATCTATGTCCTGTTTCAGTCAATTACTATCATCCTGACCCTCTGTCTATTCTAATTATCTATGTTCTGTTTCAGTCAATTACTATCATCCTGATCCTCTGAACATTCTAATTATCTATGTACTGTTTCAGTCAATTACTATCATCCTGATCCTCTGAACATTCTAATTATCTATGTCCTGTTTCAGTCAATTACTATCATCCTGATCCTCTGAAAATTCTAATTATCGATGTCCTGTTTCAGTCAATTACTATTATCCTGATCCTCTGTCTATTCTAATTATCTATGTCCTGTTTCAGTCAATTACATTCATCCTGATCCTCTGTCCATTCTAATTATCTATGTCCTGTTTCAGTCAATTACTATCATCCTGATCCTCTGTCTATTCTAATTATCTATGTCCTGTTTCAGTCAATTACTATCATCCTGATCCTCTGAACATTCTAATTATCTATGTCCTGTTTCAGTCACTTACTGTCATCCTGATCCTCTGAACATTCTAATTATCTATGTCATGTTTCAGTCAATTACTATCATCCTGATCCTCTGAACATTCTAATTATCTATGTACTGTTTCAGTCAATTACTATCATCCTGATCCTCTGTCCATTCTAATTATCTATGTCCTGTTTCAGTCAATTACGATCATCCTGATCCTCTGTCCATCCGAATTATCTATGTCCTGTTTCAGTCCATTACTATCATCCTGATCCTCTGTCCATTCTAATTATCTATGTCCTGTTTCAGTCAATTACTATCATCCTGATCCTCTGAACATTCTAATTATCTATGTCCTGTTTCAGTCAATTACTATCATCCTGATCCTCTGAACATTCTAATTATCTATGTACTGTTTCAGTCAATTACTATCATCCTGATCCTCTGTCCATTCTAATAATCTATGTCATGTTTCAGTCAATTACTATCATCCTGATCCTCTGAACATTCTAATTATCTATGTACTGTTTCAATCAATTACTATCATCCTGATCCTCTGTCCATTCTAATTATCTATGTACTGTTTCAGTCAATTACTATCATCCTGATCCTCTGAACATTCTAATTATCTATGTCCTGTTTCATTCAATTACTATCATCCTGATCCTCTGTCCATTCTAATTTTCTATGTACTGTTTCAGTCAATTACTATCATCCTGATCCTCTGAACATTCTAATTATCTATGTCCTGTTTCATTCAATTACTATCATCCTGATCCTCTGTCCATTCTAATTATCTATGTACTGTTTCAGTCAATTACGATCATCCTGATCCTCTGTCCATTCTAATTATCTATGTACTGTTTCAGTCAATTACTATCATCCTGATCCTCTGAACATTCTAAATATCTATGTCCTGTTTCATTCAATTACTATCATCCTGATCCTCTGTCTATTCGAATTATCTATGTCCTGTTTCAGTCAATTACTATCATCCTGATCCTCTGTCCATTCTAATTATCTCTGTCCTGTTTCAGTCAATTACTATCATCCTGATCCTCTGAACATTCTAATTATATATGTCCTGTTTCAGTCAATTGCTATCATCCTGATCCTCGGAACATTCTAATTATCTATGTCCTGTTTCAGTCAATTACTATCATCCTGATCCTCTGTCCATTCTAATTATCTATGTCATGTTTCAGTCAATTACTATCATCCTGATCCTCTGAACATTCCAATTATCTATGTCCTGTTTCAGTCAATTACTATCATCCTGATCCTCTGTCCATTCTAATTATCTATGTCCTGTTTCAGTCAATTACTATCAACATGATCCTCTGAACATTCTAATTATCTATGTCATGTTTCAGTCAATTACTATCATCCTGACCATCTGTCTATTCTAATTATCTATGTCCTGGTTCAGTCAATTACTATCATCCTGATCCTCTGAACATTCTAATTATCTATGTCCTGTTTCAGTCAATTACTATCATCCTGATCCTCTGAACATTCTAATTATCTATGTCCTGTTTCATTCAATTACTATCATCCTGATCCTCTGTCCATTCTAATTATCTATGTACTGTTTCAGTCAATTACTATCATCCTGATCCTCTGAACATTCTAATTATCTATGTCCTGTTTCATTCAATTACTATCATCCTGATCCTCTGTCCATTCTAATTATCTATGTACTGTTTCAGTCAATTACGATCATCCTGATCCTCTGTCCATTCTAATTATCTATGTACTGTTTCAGTCAATTACTATCATCCTGATCCTCTGAACATTCTAATTATCTATGTCCTGTTTCATTCAATTACTATCATCCTGATCCTCTGAACATTCTAATTATCTATGTCCTGTTTCAGTCAATTACTGTCATCCTGATCCTCTGAACATTCTAATTATCTTTGTACTGTTTCAGTCAATTACTATCATACTGATCCTCTGAACATTCTAATTATCTCTGTCCTGTTTCAGTCAATTACTATCATCCTGATCCCCTGTCTATTCTAATTATCTGTGTCCTGTTTCAGTCAATTAGTATCATCCTGATCCTCTGTCTATTCTAATTATCTATGTCCTGTTTCAGTCAATTACTATCATCCTGATCCTCAGTCCATTCTAATTATCTATGTCCTGTTTCAGTCAATTACTATCATCCTGATCCTCTGAACATTCTAATTATCTATGTACTGTTTCAGTCAATTACTATCATCCTGATCCTCTGTCGATTCGAATTATCTATGTCCTGTTTCAGTCAATTACTATCATCCTGATCCTCTGTCTATTCTAATTATCTATGTCCTGTTTCAGTCAATTACTGTCATCCTGATCCTCTGTCCATTCTAATTATCTATGTCCTATTTCAGTCAATTACTATCATCCTGATCCCCTGTCTATTCTAATTATCTGTGTCCTGTTTCAGTCAATTAGTATCATCCTGATCCTCTGTCTATTCTAATTATCTATGTCCTGTTTCAGTCAATTACTATCATCCTGATCCTCAGTCCATTCTAATTATCTATGTCCTGTTTCAGTCAATTACTATCATCCTGATCCTCTGAACATTCTAATTATCTATGTACTGTTTCAGTCAATTACTATCATCCTGATCCTCTGTCGATTCGAATTATCTATGTCCTGTTTCAGTCAATTACTATCATCCTGATCCTCTGTCTATTCTAATTATCTATGTCCTGTTTCAGTCAATTACTGTCATCCTGATCCTCTGTCCATTCTAATTATCTATGTCCTGTTTCAGTCAATTACTATCATCCTGATCCTCTGAACATTCTAATTATGTATGTCCTGTTTCAGTCAATCGCTATCATCCTGATCCTCTGTCTATTCGAATTATCTATGTCCTGTTTCAGTCAATTACTATCATCCTGATCCTCTGAACATTCTAATTATCTATGTCCTATTTCAGTCAATTACTATCATCCTAATCCTCTGTACATTCTAATTATCTATGTCCTGTTTCATTCAATTACTATCATGCTGATCCTCTGAACATTCGAATTATCTATGTACTGTTTCAGTCAATTACTATCATCCTGACCCTCTGAACATTCTAATTATCTATGTCCTGTTTCATTCAATTACTATCATCCTGACCATCTGTCTATTTTAATTATCTATGTCCTGGTTCAGTCAATTACTATCATCCTGATCCTCTGAACATTCTAATTATCTATGTCCTGTTTCAGTCAATTACTAGCATCCTGATCCTCTGTCCATTCTAATTATCTATGTCCTGTTTCAGTCAATTACTATCATCCTGATCCTCTGTCTATTCTAATTATCTATGTCCTGTTTCAGTCAATTACTATCATCCTGATCCTCCGAACATTCTAATTATCTATGTCCTGTTTCAGTCAATTACTATCATCCTGATCCTCTGTCCATTCTAATTATCTATGTCCTGTTTCAGTCAATTACTATCAACATGATCCTCTGAACATTCTAATTATTTATGTCATGTTTCAGTCAATTACTATCATCCTGATCCTCTGTCTATTCGAATTATCTATGTCCTGTTTCAGTCAATTACTATCATCCTGATCCTCTGTCCATTCTAATTATCTCTGTCCTGTTTCAGTCAATTACTATCATCCTGATCCTCTGAACATTCTAATTATATATGTCCTGTTTCAGTCAATTGCTATCATCCTGATCCTCGGAACATTCTAATTATCTATGTCCTGTTTCAGTCAATTACTATCATCCTGATCCTCTGTCCATTCTAATTATCTATGTCATGTTTCAGTCAATTACTATCATCCTGATCCTCTGAACATTCTAATTATCTATGTCATGTTTCAGTCAATTACTATCATCCTGATCCTCTGAACATTCTAATTATCTATGTCCTGTTTCAGTCAATTACTATCATCCTGATCCTCTGTCCATTCTAATTATCTATGTCCTGTTTCAGTCAATTACTATCATCCTGATCCTCTGTCCATTCTATTTATCTATGTCCTGTTTCAGTCAATTACTATCATCCTGATCCTCTGAACATTCTAATTATCTATGTCATGTTTCAGTCAATTACTATCATCCTGATCCTCTGAACATTCTAATTATCTATGTCCTGTTTCAGTCAATTACTATCATGCTGATCCTCTGTCCATTCTAATTATCTATGTCATGTTTCAGTCAATTACTATCATCCTGATCCTCTGTCCATTCTAATTATCTATGTCATGTTTCAGTCAATTACTATCATCCTGATCCTCTGAACATTCTAATTATCTATGTCCTGTTTCAGTCAATTACTATCATCCTGATCCTCTGTCCATTCTAATTATCTATGTACTGTTTCAGTCAATTACTATCATCCTGATCCTCTGAACATTCTAATTATCTATGTCCTGTTTCATTCAATTACTATCATCCTGATCCTCTGAACATTCTAATTATCTTTGTACTGTTTCAGTTAATTACTATCATACTGATCCTCTGAACATTCTAATTATCTCTGTCCTGTTTCAGTCAATTACTATCATCCTGATCCTCTGTCCATTCCAATTATCTATGTCCTATTTCAGTCAATTAGTATCATCCTGATCCTCTGAACATTCTAATTATCTATGTCCTGTTTCAGTCAATTACTATCATCCTGATCCTCTGTCCATTCTAATTATTTATGTCCTGTATCATTCAATTACTATCATCCTGATCCTCTGAACATTCTAATTATCTATGTACTGTTTCAATCAATTACTATCATCCTGATCCCCTGTCTATTCTAATTATCTGTGTCCTGTTTCAGTCAATTAGTATCATCCTGATCCTCTGTCTATTCTAATTATCTATGTCCTGTTTCAGTCAATTACTATCATCCTGATCCTCTGTCTATTCTAATTATCTATGTCCTGTTTCAGTCAATTACTATCATCCTGATCCTCTGTCCATTCTAATTATCTATGTCCTGTTTCAGTCAATTACTATCATCCTGATCCTCTGAACATTCTAATTATCTATGTCATGTTTCAGTCAATTACTATCATCCTGATCCTCAGTCCATTCTAATTATCTATGTCCTGTTTCAGTCAATTACTATCATCCTGATCCTCTGAACATTCTAATTATCTATGTACTGTTTCAGTCAATTACTATCATCCTGATCCTCTGTCGATTCGAATTATCTATGTCCTGTTTCAGTCAATTACTATCATCCTGATCCTCTGTCCATTCTAATTATCTATGTCCTGTTTCAGTCAATTACTATCATCCTGATCCTCTGTCTATTCTAATTATCTATGTCCTGTTTCAGTCAATTACTATCATCCTGATCCTCTGTCCATTCTAATTATCTATGTCCTGTTTCAGTCAATTACTATCATCCTGATCCTCTGAACATTCTAATTATCTATGTCATGTTTCAGTCAATTACTATCATCCTGATCCTCTGTCTATTCGAATTATCTATGTCCTGTTTCAGTCAATTACTATCATCCTGATCCTCTGTCCATTCTAATTATCTCTGTCCTGTTTCAGTCAATTACTATCATCCTGATCCTCTGAACATTCTAATTATCTATGTCCTGTTTCAGTCAATTGCTATCATCCTGATCCTCGGAACATTCTAATTATCTATGTCCTGTTTCAGTCAATTACTATCATCCTGATCCTCTGTCCATTCTAATTATCTATGTCATGTTTCAGTCAATTACTATCATCCTGCTCCTCTGAACATTCTAATTATCTATGTCATGTTTCAGTCAATTACGATCAACCTGATCCTCTGAACATTCTATTTATCTATGTCCTGTTTCAGTCAATTACTATCATCCTGATCCTCTGAACATTCTAATTATCTATGTACTGTTTCAGTCAATTACTATCATCCTGATCCTCTGTCCATTCTAATTATCTATGTCATGTTTCAGTCAATTACTATCATCCTGATCCTCTGAACATTCTAATTATCTATGTCATGTTTCAGTCAATTACTATCATCCTGATCCTCTGAACATTCTAATTATCTATGTCCTGTTTCAGTCACTTACTGTCATCCTGATCCTCTGAACATTCTAATTATCTATGTCATGTTTCAGTCAATTACTATCATCCTGATCCTCTGAACATTCTAATTATCTATGTACTGTTTCAGTCAATTACTATCATCCTGATCCTCTGTCGATTCGAATTATCTATGTCCTGTTTCAGTCAATTACTATCATCCTGATCCTCTGTCCATTCGAATTATCTATGTCCTGTTTCAGTCAATTACTATCATCCTGATCCTCAGACCATTCTAATTATCTATGTCCTGTTTCAGTCAATTACTATCATCCTGATCCTCTGAATATTCTAATTATCTATGTCCTGTTTCAGTCAATTACTATCATCCTGATCCTCTGTCCATTCTAATTATCTATGTCATGTTTCAGTCAATTACTATCATCCTGATCCTCTGAACATTCTAATTATCTATGTACTGTTTCAATCAATTACTATCATCCTGATCCACTGTCCATTCTAATTATCTATGTACTGTTTCAGTCAATTACTATCATCCTGATCCTCTGAACATTCTAATTATCTATGTCCTGTTTCATTCAATTACTATCATCCTGATCCTCTGAACATTCTAATTATCTTTGTACTGTTTCAGTCAATTACTATCATCCTGATCCTCTGAACATTCTAATTATCTCTGTCCTGTTTCAGTCAATTACATTCATCCTGATCCTCTGTCCATTCTAATTATCTATGTCCTATTTCAGTCAATTAGTATCATCCTGATCCTCTGAACATTCTAATTATCTATGTCCTGTTTCAGTCAATTACTATCATCCCGATCCTCTGTCCATTCTAATTATTTATGTCCTGTTTCATTCAATTACTATCATCCTGATCCTCTGAACATTCTAATTATCTATGTACTGTTTCAATCAATTACTATCATCCTGATCCCCTGTCTATTCTAATTATCTGTGTCCTGTTTCAGTCAATTAGTATCATCCTGATCCTCTGTCTATTCTAATTATCTATGTCCTGTTTCAGTCAATTACTATCATCCTGATCCTCAGTCCATTCTAATTATCTATGTCCTGTTTCAGTCAATTACTATCATCCTGATCCTCTGAACATTATAATTATCTATGTACTGTTTCAGTCAATTACTATCATCCTGATCCTCTGTCGATTCGAATTATCTATGTCCTGTTTCAGTCAATTACTATCATCCTGATCCTCTGTCTATTCTAATTATCAATGTCCTGTTTCAGTCAATTACTATCATCCTGATCCTCTGTACATTCTAATTATCTGTGTCCTGTTTCATTCAATTACTATCATGCTGATCCTCTAAACATTCGAATTATCTATGTACTGTTTCAGTCAATTACTATCATACTGATCCTCTGAACATTCTAATTATCTATGTCCTGTTTCAGTCAATTACTATCATCCTGATCCTCTGTCTATTCTAATTATCTATCTCCTTTTTCAGTCAATTACATTCATCCTGATCCTCTGTCCATTCTAATTATCTATGTCCTGTTTCAGTCAATTACTATCATCCTGATCCTCTGTCTATTCTAATTATCTATGTCCTGGTTCAGTCAATTACTATCATCCTGATACTCTGAACATTCTAATTATCTATGTCCTGTTTCAGTCAATTACTATCATCCTGATCCTCTGTCCATTCTAATTATCTATGTCCCGTTTCAGTCAATTACTATCATCCTGATCCTCTGTCTATTCTAATTATCGATGTCCTGTTTCAGTCAATTACTATCATCCTGATCCTGTGAACATTCTAATTATCTATGTCCTGTTTCAGTCAATTACTATCATCCTGATCCTCTGTCTATTCTAATTATCTATGTCCTGTTTCAGTCAATTACTATCATCCTGATCCTCTGTCTATTCGAATTATCTATGTCCTGTTTCAGTCAATTACTATCATCCTGATCCTCTGTCCATTCTAATTATCTATGCCCTGTTTCAGTCAATTACTATCATCCTGATCCTCTGTCCATTCTAATTATCTATGTCCTGTTTCAGTCAATTGCTATCATCCTGATCCTCGGAACATTCTAATTATCTATGTCCTGTTTCAGTCAATTAATATCATTCTGATCCTCTGAACATTCTAATTATCTATGTACTGTTTCAGTCAATTACTATCATCCTGATCCTCTGTCCATTCTAATTATCTATGTCATGTTTCAGTCAATTACTATCATCCTGATCCTCTGAACATTCTAATTATCTATGTACTGTTTCAATCAATTACTATCATCCTGATCCTCTGTCCATTCTAATTATCTATGTACTGTTTCAGTCAATTACTATCATCCTGATCCTCTGAACATTCTAATTATCTATGTCCTGTTTCAGTCAATTACTATCATCCTGATCCTCTGAACATACTAATTATCTTTGTACTGTTTCAGTCAATTTCTATCATCCTGATCCTCTGAACATTCTAATTATCTCTGTCCTGTTTCAGTCAATTACTATCATCCTGATCCTCTGAACATTCTAATTATCTTTGTACTGTTTCAGTCAATTACTATCATCCTGATCCTCTGAACATTCTAATTATCTATGTCCTGTTTCAGTCAATTACTATCATCCTGATCCTCTGTCCATTCTAATTATGTATGTCCTGTTTCATTCAATTACTATCATCCTGATCCTCTGAACATTCTAATTATCTATGTACTGTTTCAATCAATTACTATCATCCTGATCCCCTGTCTGTTCTAATTATCTGTGTCCTGTTTCAGTCAATTAGTATCATCCTGATCCTCTGTCTATTCTAATTATCTATGTCCTGTTTCAGTCAATTACTATCATCCTGATCCTCAGTCCATTCTAATAATCTATGTCCTGTTTCAGTCAATTACTATCATCCTGATCCTCTGAACATTCTAATTATCTATGTACTGTTTCAGTCAATTACTATCATCCTGATCCTCTGTCGATTCGAATTATCTATGTCCTGTTTCAGTCAATTACTATCATCCTGATCCTCTGTCTATTCTAATTATCTATGTCCTGTTTCAGTCAATTACTATCATCCTGATCCTCTGAACATTCTAATTATGTATGTCCTGTTTCAGTCAATTGCTATCATCCTGATCCTCTGTCTATTCGAATTATCTATGTCCTGTTTCAGTCAATTACTATCATCCTGATCCTCTGAACATTCTAATTATCTATGTCCTATTTCAGTCAATTACTATCATCCTGATCCTCTGTACATTCTAATTATCTATGTCCTGTTTCATTCAATTACTATCATGCTGATCCTCTGAACATTCGAATTATCTATGTACTGTTTCAGTCAATTACTATCATCCTGATCCTCTGAACATTCTAATTATCTATGTCCTGTTTCAGTCAATTACTATCATCCTGATCCTCTGTCTATTCTAATTATCTATGTCCTTTTTCAGTCAATTACATTCATTCTGATCCTCTGTCCATTCTAATTATCTATGTCATGTTTCAGTCAATTACTATCATCCTGATCCTCTGTCTATTCGAATTATCTATGTCCTGTTTCAGTCAATTACTATCATCCTGATCCTCTGTCCATTCTAATTATCTCTGTCCTGTTTCAGTCAATTACTATCATCCTGATCCTCTGAACATTCTAATTATCTATGTCCTGTTTCAGTCAATTGCTATCATCCTGATCCTCGGAACATTCTAATTATCTATGTCCTGTTTCAGTCAATTACTATCATTCTGATCCTCTGAACATTCTAATTATCTATGTACTGTTTCAGTCAATTACTATCATCCTGATCCTCTGAACATTCTAATTATCGATGTACTGTTTCAATCAATTACTATCATCCTGATCCTCAGTCCATTCTAATTATCTATGTACTGTTTCAGTCAATTACTATCATCCTGATCCTCTGTCTATTCTAATTATCTATGTCCTGTTTCATTCAATTACTATCATCCTGATCCTCTGAACATTCTAATTATCTTTGTACTGTTTCAGTCAATTACTATCATCCTGATCCTCTGAACATTCTAATTATCTCTGTCCTGTTTAAGTCAATTACTATCATCCTGATCCTCTGAACATTCTAATTATCTTTGTACTGTTTCAGTCAATTACTATCATCCTGATCCTCTGAACATTCTAATTATCTATGTCCTGTTTCAGTCAATTACTATCATCCTGATCCTCTGTCCATTCTAATTATTTATGTCCTGTTTCATTCAATTACTATCATCCTGATCCTCTGAACATTCTAATTATCTATGTACTGTTTCAATCAATTACTATCATCCTGATCCCCTGTCTATTCTAATTATCTGTGTCCTGTTTCAGTCAATTAGTATCATCCTGATCCTCTGTCTATTCTAATTATCTATGTCCTTTTTCAGTCAATTACTATCATCCTGATCCTCAGTCCATTCTAATTATCTATGTCCTGTTTCAGTCAATTACTATCATCCTGATCCTCTGAACATTCTAATTATCTATGTACTGTTTCAGTCAATTACTATCATCCTGATCATCTGAACATTCTAATTATCTATTTCCTGTTTCAGTCAATTGCTATCATCCTGATCCTCGGAACATTCTAATTATCTATGTCCTGTTTCAGTCAATTACTATCATTCTGATCCGCTGAACATTCTAATTATCTATGTACTGTATCAGTCAATTACTATCATCCTGATCCTCTGTCCATTCTAATTATCTATGTCATGTTTCAGTCAATTACTATCATCCTGATCCTCTGAACATTCTAATTATCTATGTACTGTTTCAATCAATTACTATCATCCTGATCCTCTGTCCATTCTAATTATCTATGTACTGTTTCAGTCAATTACTATCATCCTGATCCTCTGAACATTCTAATTATCTATGTCCTCTTTCATTCAATTACTATCATCCTGACCCTCCGAACATTCTAATTATCTTTGTACTGTTTCAGTCAATTACTATCATCCTGATCCTCTGAACATTCTAATTATCTTTGTACTGTTTCAGTCAATTACTATCATCCTGATCCTCTGAACATTCTAATTATCTATGTCCTGTTTCAGTCAATCACTATCATCCTGATCCTCTGTCCATTCTAATTATTTATGTCCTGTTTCATTCAATTACTATCATCCTGATCCTCTGAACATTCTAATTATCTATGTACTGTTTCAATCAATTGCTATCATCCTGATCCCCTGTCTATTCTAATTATCTATGTCCTGTTTCAGTCAATTACTATCATCCTGATCCTCAGTCCATTCTAATTATCTATGTCCTGTTTCAGTCAATTACTATCATCCTGATCCTCTGTCGATTCGAATTATCTATGTCCTGTTTCAGTCAATTACTATCATCCTGATCCTCTGTCCATTCTAATTATCTATGTCCTGTTTCAGTCAATTACTATCATCCTGATCCTCTGAACATTCTAATTATGTATGTCCTGTTTCAGTCAATTGCTATCATCCTGATCCTCTGTCTATTCGAATTATCTTGGTCCTGTTTCAGTCAATTACTATCATCCTGATCCTCTGAACATTCTAATTATCTATGTCCTATTTCAGTCAATTACTATCATCCTGATCCTCTGTACATTCTAATTATCTATGTCCTGTTTCATTCAATTACTATCATGCTGATCCTCTGAACATTCGAATTATCTATGCACTGTTTCAGTCAATTACTATCATCCTGATCCTCTGAACATTCTAATTATCTATGTCCTGATTCAGTCAATTACTATCATCCTGATCCTCTGTCTATTCTAATTATCTATGTCCTTTTTCAGTCAATTACATTCATCCTGATCCTCTGTCCATTCTAATTATCTATGTCATGTTTCAGTCAATTACTATCATCCTGATCCTCTGTCTATTCGAATTATCTATGTCCTGTTTCAGTCAATTACTATCATCCTGATCCTCTGTCCATTCTAATTATCTCTGTCCTGTTTCAGTCAATTACTATCATCCTGATGCTCTGAACATTCTAATTATCTATGTCCTGTTTCAGTCAATTGCTATCATCCTGATCCTCGGAACATTCTAATTATCTATGTCCTGTTTCAGTCAATTACTATCATTCTGATCCTCTGAACATTCTAATTATCTATGTACTGTTTCAGTCAATTACTATCATCCTGATCCTCTGTCCATTCTAATTATTTATGTCATGTTTCAGTCAATTACTATCATCCTGATCCTCTGAACATTCTAATTATCTATGTACTGTTTCAATCAATTACTATCATCCTGATCCCCTGTCTATTCTAATTATCTATGTCCTGTTTCAGTCAATTACTATCATCCTGATGCTCAGTCCATTCTAATTATCTATGTCCTGTTTCAGTCAATTACTATCATCCTGATCCTCTGAACATTCTAATTATCTATGTACTGTTTCAGTCAATTACTATCATCCTGATCCTCTGTCGATTCGAATTATCTATGTCCTGTTTCAGTCAATTACTATCATCCTGATCCTCTGTCTATTCTAATTATCTATGTCCTGTTTCAGTCTATTACTATCATCCTGATCCTCTGTCCATTCTAATTATCTATGTCCTGTTCCAGTCAATTACTATCATCCTGATCCTCTGCACATTCTAATTATGTATGTCCTGTTTCACTCAATTGCTATCATCCTGATCCTCTGTCTATTCGAATTATTTTTGTCCTGTTTCAGTCAATTACTATCATCCTGATCCTCTGAACATTCTAATTATCTATGTCCTATTTCAGTCAATTACTATCATCCTGATCCTCTGTACATTCTAATTATCTATGTCCTGTTTCATTCAATTACTATCATGCTGATCCTCTGAACATTCTAATTATCTATGTCATGTTTCAGTCAATTACTATCATCCTGATCCTCTGTCTATTCGAATTATCTATGTCCTGTTTCAGTCAATTACTATCATCCTGATCCTCTGTCTATTCTAATTATCTCTGCCCTGTTTCAGTCAATTACTATCATCCTGATCCTCTGAACATTCTAATTATCTATGTCCTGTTTCAGTCAATTGCTATCATCCTGATCCTCGGAACATTCTAATTATCTATGTCCTGTTTCAGTCAATTACTATCATTCTGATCCTCTGAACATTCTAATTATCTATGTACTGTTTCAGTCAATTACTATCATCCTGATCCTCTGTCCATTCTAATTATTTATGTCATGTTTCAGTCAATTACTATCATCCTGATCCTCTGAACATTCTAATTATCTATGTACTGTTTCAATCAATTACTATCATCCTGATCCTCTGTCCATTCTAATTATCTATGTACTGTTTCAGTCAATTACTATCATCCTGATCCTCTGAACATTCTAATTATCTCTGTCCTGTTTCAGTCAATTACTATCATCCTGATCCTCTGAACATTCTAATTATCTATGTCCTGTTTCAGTCAATTACTATCATCCTGATTCTCTGAACATTCTAATTCTCTTTGTACTGTTTCAGTCAATTACTATCATCCTGATCCTCTGAACATTCTAATTATCTATGTCCTGTTTCAGTCAATTACTATCATCCTGATCCTCTGTCCATTCTAATTATGCATGTCCTGTTTCATTCAATTACTATCATCCTGATCCTCTGAACATTCTAATTATCTATGTACTGTTTCAATCAATTACTATCATCCTGATCCCCTGTCTGTTCTAATTATCTGTGTCCTGTTTCAGTCAATTAGTATCATCCTGATCCTCTGTCTATTCTAATTATCTATGTCCTGTTTCAGTCAATTACTATCATCCTGATCCTCAGTCCATTCTAATTATCTATGTCCTGTTTCAGTCAATTACTATCATCCTGATCCTCTGAACATTCTAATTATCTATGTACTGTTTCAGTCAATTACTATCATCCTGATCCTCTGTCGATTCGAATTATCTATGTCCTGTTTCAGTCAATTAATATCATCCTGATCCTCTGTCTATTCTAATTATCTATGTCCTGTTTCAGTCAATTACTATCATCCTGATCCTCTGTCCATTCTAATTATCTATGTCCTGTTTCAGTCAATTACTATCAGCCTGATCCTCTGAACATTCTAATTATGTATGTCCTGTTTCAGTCAATTGCTATCATCCTGATCCTCTGTCTATTCGAATTATCTATGTCCTGTTTCAGTCAATTACTATCATCCTGATCCTCTGAACATTCTAATTATCTATGTCCTATTTCAGTCAATTACTATCATCCTGATACTCTGTACATTCTAATTATCTGTGTCCTGTTTCATTCAATTACTATCATGCTGATCCTCTGAACATTCGAATTATCTATGTACTGTTTCAGTCAATTACTATCATCCTGATCCTCTGAACATTCTAATTATCTGTGTCCTGTTTCAGTCAATTACTATCATCCTGATCCTCTGTCTATTCTAATTATCTATGTCCTTTTTCAGTCAATTACATTCATCCTGATCCTCTGTCCATTCTAATTATCTATGTCCTGTTTCAGTCAATTACTATCATCCTGATCCTCTGTCTATTCTAATTATCTATGTCCTGGTTCAGTCAATTACTATCATCCTGATCCTCTGAACATTCTAATTATCTGTGTCCTGTTTCAGTCAATTACTATCATCCTGATCCTCTGTCCATTCTAATTATCTATGTCCTGTTTCAGTCAATTACTATCATCCTGATCCTCTGTCTATTCTAATTATCTATGTCCTGTTTCAGTCAATTACTATCATCCTGATCCTCTGAACATTCTAATTATCTATGTCCTGTTTCAGTCAATTACTATCATCCTGATCCTCTGTCTATTCTAGTTATCTATGTCCTGTTTCAGTCAATTACTATCATCCTGATCCTCTATCCATTCTAATTATCTATGTCCTGTTTCAGTCAATTACTATCATCCTGATCCTCTGAACATTCTAATTATCTATGTCATGTTTCAGTCAATTACTATCATCCTGATCCTCTGTCTATTCGAATTATCTATGTCCTGTTTCAGTCAATTACTATCATCCTGATCCTCTGTCCATTCTAATTATCTCTGTCCTGTTTCGGTCAATTACTATCATCCTGATCCTCTGAACATTCTAATTACCTATGTCCTGTTTCAGTCAATTGCTATCATCCTGATCCTCGGAACATTCTAATTATCTATGTCCTGTTTCAGTCAATTACTATCATCCTGATCCTCTGTCCATTCTAATTATCTATGTCATATTTCAGTCAATTACTATCATCCTGATCCTCTGAACATTCTAATTATCTATGTCATGTTTCAGTCAATTACTATCATCCTGATCCTCTGAACTTTCTAATTATCTATGTACTGTTTCAGTCAATTACTATCATCCTGATCCTCTGTCCATTCTAATTATCTTTGTCCTGTTTCAGTCAATTACTATCATCCTGATCCTCTGTCCATTCTATTTATCTATGTCCTGTTTCAGTCAATTACTATCATCCTGATCCTCTGAACATTCTAATTATCTATGTACTGTTTCAGTCAATTACTATCATCCTGATCCTCTGTCCATTCTAATTATCTATGTCCTATTTCAGTCAATTAGTATCATCCTGATCCTCTGAACATTCTTATTATCTATGTCCTGTTTCAGACAATTACTATCATCCTGATCCTCTGAACATTCTAATTACCTATGTCCTGTTTCATTCAATTACTATCATCCTGATCCTCTGAACATTCTAATTATCTATGTACTGTTTCAGTCAATTACTATCATCCTGATCCCCTGTCTATTCTGATTATCTATGTCCTGTTTCAGTCAATGACTATCATCCTGATCCTCAGTCCATTCTAATTATCTATGTCCTGTTTCAGTCAATTACTATCATCCTGATCCTCTGAACATTCTAATTATCTATGTCCTGTTTCAGTCAATTACTATCATCCTGTTCCTCAGTTCATTCTAATTATCTATGTCCTGTTTCAGTCAATGACTATCATCCTGATCCTCAGTCTATTCTAATTATCTATGTCCTGTTTCATTCAATTACTATCATCCTGATCCTCTGAACATTCTAATTATCTATGTACTGTTTCAGTCAATTACTATCATCCTGATCCTCTGTCTATTCGAATTATCTATGTCCTGTTTCATTCAATTACTATCATACTGATCCTTTGTCTATTCTAATTATCTATGTCCTGTTTCAGTCAATTACTATCATCCTGATCCTCTGTCCATTCTAATTATCTATGTCCTGTTTCAGTCAATTACTATCATCCTGATCCTCTGAACATTCTAATTATCTATGTCCTGTTTCAGTCAATTACTATCATCCCGATCCTCTGTCTATTCGAATTATCTATGTCCTGTTTCAGTCAATTACTATCATCCTGATCCTCTGAACATTCTAATTATCTATGTCCTATTTCAGTCAATTACTATCATCCTGATCCTCTGAACATTCTAATTATCTATGTCCTGTTTCAGTCAATTACTATCATCCTGATCCTCTGAACATTCTAATTATCTATGTACTGTTTCAGTCAATTAATATCATCCTGATCCTCTGAACATTCTAATTATCTATGTCCTGTTTCAGTCAATTACTATCATCCTGATCCTCGGTCTATTCTAATTATCTATGTCCTGCATCAGTCAATTACATTCATCCTGATCCTTTGTCTATTCTAATTATCTATGTCCTGTTTCAGTCAATTACTATCATCCTGATCCTCTGTCCATTCTAATTATCTATGTCCTGTTTCAGTCAAATACTATCATCCTGATCCTCTGTCTATTCTAATTATCTATGTCCTGTTTCAGTCAATTACTATCATCCTGATCCTCTGAACATTCTAATTATCTATGTCCTGTTTCAGTCAATTACTATCATCCTGATCCTTTGTCCATTCTAATTATCTATGTCCTGTTTCAGTCAATTACTATCATCCTGATCCTCTGAACATTCTAATTATCTATGTCCTGTTTCAGTCAATTACTATCATCCTGATCCTCTGTCTATTCTAATTATCTATGTCCTGTTTCAGCCAATTACATTCATCCTGATCCTCTGTCCATTCTAATTATCTATGTCCTGTTTCAGTCAATTACTATCATCCTGATCCTCTGTCTATTCTAATTATCTATGTCCTGCTTCAGTCAATTACTATCATCCTGATCCTCTGTCTATTCGAATTATCTATGTCCTGTTTCAGTCAATTACTATCATCCTGATCCTCTGAACATTCCAATTATCTCTGTCCTGTTTCAGTCAATTACTATCATCCTGATCCTCTGAACATTCTAATTATCTATGTCCTGTTTCAGTCAATTACTATCATCCTGATTCTCTGTCCATTCTATTTATCTATGTGCTGTTTCAGTCAATTACTATCATCCTGATCCTCTGAACATTCTAATTATCTATGTCCTGTTTCAGTCAATTACTATCATCCTGATCCTCTGAACATTCTAATTATCTATGTACTGTTTCAGTCAATTACTATCATCCTGATCCTCTGTCCATTCTAATTATCTATGTCATGTTTCAGTCAATTACTATCATCCTGATCCTCTGAACATTCTAATTATCTATGTCCTGTTTCAGTCAATTACTATCATCCTGATCCTCTCTCCATTCTAATTATCTATGTCCTGTTTCAGTCAATGACTATCATCCTGATTCTCTGTCCATTCTATTTATCAATGTCCTGTTTCAGTCAATTACTATCAGCCTGATCCTCTGAACATTCTAATTATCTATGTCCTGTTTCAGTCAATTACTATCATCCTGATCCTCTGAACATTCTAATTATCTATGTACTGTTTCAGTCAATTACTATCATCCTGATCCTCTGTCCATTCTAATTATCTATGTCATGTTTCAGTCAATTACTATCATCCTGATCCTCTGAACATTCTAATTATCTATGTACTGTTTCAGTCAATTACTATCATCCTGATCCTCTGTCCATTCTAATTATCTATGTCCTGTTTCAGTCAATTACTATCATCCTAATCCTCTGTCTATTCTAATTATCTATGTCCTGTTTCAGTCAATTACTATCATCCTGATCCTCTGTCCATTCTAATTATCTATGTCCGATTTCAGTCAATTAGTATCATCCTGATCCTCTGAACATTCTAATTATCTATGTCCTATTTCAGTCAATTATTATCATCCTGATCCTCTGAACATTCTAATTATCTATGTCCTGTTTCAGTCAATTACTATCATCCTGATCCTCTGTCCAGTCTAATTATCTATGTCCTGTTACAGTCAATTAATATCATCCTCATGCTCTGTCTATTCTAATTATCTATGTCCTGTTTCAGTCAATTACTATCATCCTGATCCTCTGTCCATTCTAATTATCTATGTCCTGTTTCAGTCAATTAGTATCATCCTGATCCTCTGAACATTCTAATTATCTATGAACTGTTTCAGTCAATTACTATCATCCTGATCCTCTGCCCATTCTAATTATCTATGTCCTGTTTCAGTCAATTAATATCATCCTTATCCTCTGTCTATTCTAATTATCTATGTCCTGTTTCATTCAATTACTATCATCCTGATCCTCTGAACATTCTAACTATCTATGTACTGTTTCAGTCAATTACTATCATCCTGATCCTCTGTCTATTCGAATTATCTATGTCCTGTTTCATTCAATTACTATCATCCTGATCCTCTGTCTATTCTAATTATCTATGTCCTGTTTCAGTCAATTACTATCATCCTGATCCTCTGTCCATTCTAATTATCTATGTACTGTTTCAGTCAATTACTATCATCCTGATCCACTGAACATTCTAATTATCTATGTTCTGTTTCAGTCAATTACTATCAACCTGATCCTCTGTCTATTCGAATTATCTATGTCCTGTTTCAGTCAATTACTATCATCCTGATCCTCTGAACATTCTAATTATCTATGTCCTATTTCAGTCAATTACTATCATCCTGATCCTCTGTACATTCTAATTATCTATGTCCTGTTTCAGTCAATTACTATCATCCTGATCCTCTGAACATTCTAATTATCTATGTACTGTTTCAGTCAATTACTATCATCCTGATCCTTTGAACATTCTAATTATCTATGTCCTGTTTCAGTCAATTACTATCATGCTGATCCTCTGTCTATTCTAATTATCTATGTCCTGTTTCAGTCAATTACATTCATCCTGATCCTCTGTCCATTCTAATTATCTATGTCCTGTTTCAGTCAATTACTATCATCCTGATCATCTGTCTATTCTAATTATCTATGTCCTGTTTCAGTCAATTACTATCATCCTGATCCTCTGTCCATTCTAATTATCTATGTCCTGTTTCAGTCAAATACTATCATCCTGATCCTCTGTCTATTCTAATTATCTATGTCCTGTTTCAGTCAATTACTATCATCCTGATCCTCTGTCCATTCTAATTATCTATGTCCTGTTTCAGTCAATTACTATCATCCTGATTCTCTGTCCATTCTATTTATCTGCGTCCTGTTTCAGTCAATTACTATCATCCTGATCCTCTGAACATTCTAATTATCTGTGTCCTGTTTCAGTGAATTACTATCATCCTGATCCTCTGAACAATCTAATTATCTATGTCCTGTTTCAGTCAATTACTATCATCCTGATCCTCTGAACATTCTAATTATCTATGTCCTATTTCAGTCAATTACTATCATCCTGATCCTCTGTCCATTCTAATTATCAATGTCCTGTTTCAGTCAATTACTATCATCCTAATCCTCTGTCTATTCTAATTATCTATGTCCTGTTTCCGTCAATTACTATCATCCTGATCCTCTGAACATTCTAATTATCTATGTCCTGTTTCAGTCAATTACTATCATCCTGATCCTCTGTCCATTCTAATTATCTATGTCCTATTTCAGTCAATTAGTATCATCCTGATCCTCTGAACATTCTAATTATCTATGTCCTGTTTCAGTCAATTAGTATCATCCTTATCCTCTGTCTATTCTAATTATCTATGTCCTGTTTCATTCAATTACTATCATCCTGATCCTCTGAACATTCTAATTATCTATGTACTGTTTCGGTCAATTACTATCATCCTGATCCTCTGTCTATTCGAATTATCTATGTCCTGTTTCATTCAACTACTATCATCCTGATCCTCTGAACATTCTAATTATCTATGTACTGTTTCAGTCAATTACTATCATCCTGATCCTCTGTCTATTCGAATTATCTATGTCCTGTTTCATTCAATTACTATCATCCTGATCCTCTGTCTATTCGAATTATCTATGTCCTGTTTCATTCAATTACTATCATCCTGATCCTCTGTCCATTCTAATTATCTATGTCCTGTTTCAGTCAATTACTATCATCCTGATCCTCTGTCCATTCTAATTATCTATGTCCTGTTTCAGTCAATTACTATCATCCTGATCATCTGTCTATTCTAATTATCTATGTCCTGTTTCAGTCAATTACTATCATCCTGATCCTCTGTCCATTCTAATTATCTATGTCCTGTTTCAGTCAAATACTATCATCCTGATCCTCTGTCTATTCTGATTATCTATGTCCTGTTTCAGTCAATTACTATCATCCTGATCCTCTGAACATTCCAATTATCTATGTCCTGTTTCAGTCAATTACTATCATCCTGATCCTCTGTCTATTCTAATTATCTATGTCCTGTTTCAGTCAATTACATTCATCCTGATCCTCTGTCCATTCTAATTATCTATGTCCTGTTTCAGTCAATTACTATCATCCTGATCATCTGTCTATTCTAATTATCTATGTCCTGTTTCAGTCAATTACTATCATCCTGATCCTCTGTCCATTCTAATTATCTATGTCCTGTTTCAGTCAAATACTATCATCCTGATCCTCTGTCTATCCTGATTATCTATGTCCTGTTTCAGTCAATTACTATCATCCTGATCCTCTGTACATTCTAATTATCTATGTCCTGTTTCAGTCAATTACTATCATACTGATCCTTTGTCCATTCTAATTATCTATGTCCTGTTTCAGTCAATTACTATCATCCTGATCCTCTGAACATTCTAATTATCTATGTCCTGTTTCAGTCAATTACTATCATCCTGATCCTCTGTCTATTCTAATTATCTATGTCCTGTTTCAGTCAATTACATTCATCCTGATCCTCTGTCCATTCTAATTATCTATGTCCTGTTTCAGTCAATTACTATCATCCTGATCCTCTGTCTATTCTAATTATCTATGTCCTGTTTCAGTCAATTACTATCATCCTGATCCTCTGAACATTCTAATTATCTATGTACTGTTTCAGTCAATTACTATCATCCTGATCCTCTGTCCATTCTAATTATCTATGTCCTATTTCAGTCAATTAGTATCATCCTGATCCTCTGAACATTCTAATTATCTATGTCCTATTTCAGTCAATTAGTATCATCCTGATCCTCTGAACATTCTAAGTATCTATGTCCTGTTTCAGTCAATTAATATCATCCTCATCCTCTGTCTATTCTAATTATCTATGTCCTGTTTCAGTCAATTACTATCATCCACATCCTCTGTCCATTCTAATTATCTATGTCCTATTTCAGTCAATTAGTATCATCCTGATCCTCTGAACATTCTAATTATCTATGTCCTGTTTCAGTCAATTAATATCATCCTTATCCTCTGTCTATTCAAATTATCTATGTCCTGTTTCATTCAATTACTATCATCCTGATCCTCTGAACATTCTTATTATCTACGTACTGTTTCAGTCAATTACTATCATCCTGAAATCTCTGTCTATTCGAATTATCTATGTCCTCTTTCATTCAATTACTATCATCCTGATCCACTGAACATTCTAATTATCTATGTACTGTTTCAGTCAATTACTATCATCCTGATCGTCTGTCTATTCGAATTATCTATGTCCTGTTTCATTCAATTACTATCATCCTGATCCTCTGTCTATTCTAATTATCTATGTCTTGTTTCAGTCAATTACTATCATCCTGATCCTCTGTCCATTCTAATTATCTATGTCCTGTTTCAGTCAATTACTATCATCCTGATCCACTGAACATTCTAATTATCTATGTCCTGTTTCAGTCAATTACTATCATCCTGATCCTCTGTCTATTCGAATTATCTATGTCCTGTTTCAGTCAATTACTATCATCCTGATCCTCTGAACATTCTAATTATCTATGTCCTATTTCAGTCAATTACTATCATCCTGATCCTCTGTACATTCTAATTATCTATGTCCTGTTTCAGTCAATTGCTATCATCCTGATCCTCTGAACATTCTAATTATCTATCTACTGTTTCAGTCAATTACTATCATCCTGATCCTCTGAACATTCTAATTATCTATGTCCTGTTTCAGTCAATTACTATCATCCTGATCCTCTGTCTATTCTAATTATCTATGTCCTGTTTCAGTCAATTACATTCATCCTGATCCTCTGTCCATTCTAATTATCTATGTCCTGTTTCAGTCAATTACTATCATCCTGATCATCTGTCTATTCTAATTATCTATGTCCTGTTTCAGTCAATTACTATCATCCTGATCCTCTGTCCATTCTAATTAACTATGTACTGTTTCAGTCAATTACTATCATCCTGATCCTCTGTCCATTCTAATTATCTATGTCCTGTTTCAGTCAAATACTATCATCCTGATCCTCTGTACATTCTAATTATCTATGTCCTCTTTCAGTCAATTACTATCATCCTGATCCTCTGAACATTCTAATTATCTATGTCCTGTTTCAGTCAATTACTATCATCCTGATCCTTTGTCCATTCTAATTATCTATGTCCTGTTTCAGTCAATTACTATCATCCTGATCCTCTGAACATTCTAATTATCTATGTCCTGTTTCAGTCAATTACTATCATCCTGATCCTCTGTCTATTATAATTATCTATGTCCTGTTTCAGTCAATTACATTCATCCTGATCCTCTGTCCATTCTAATTATCTATGTCCTGTTTCAGTCAATTACTATCATCCTGATCCTCTGTCTATTCTAATTATCTATGTCCTGTTTCAGTCAATTACTATCATCCTGATCCTCTGTCTATTCGAATTATCTATGTCCTATTTCAGTCAATTACTATCATCCTGATACTCTGTCCATTCTAATTATCTCTGTCCTGTTTCAGTCAATTACTATCATCCTGATCCTCTGAACATTCTAATTATCTATGTCCTGTTTCAGTCAATTGCTATCATCCTGATCCTCGGAACATTCTAATTATCTATGTCCTGTTTCAGTCAATTACTATCATCCTGATCCTCTGAACATTCTAATTATCTATGTCCTGTTTCAGTCAATTACTATCATCCTGATCCTCTGAACATTCTAATTATCTATGTCCTGTTTCAGTCAATTACTATCATCCTGATCCTCTGAACATTCTAATTATCTATGTACTGTTTCAGTCAATTAGTATCCTCCTGATCCTCTGTCCATTCTAATTATCTATGTCCTGTTTCAGTCAATTACTGTCATCCTGATCCTCTGTCTATTCTAATTATCTATGTCATGTTTCAGTCAATTACTATCATCCTGATCCTCTGAACATTCTAATTATCTATGTCCTGTTTCAGTCAATTACTATCATCCTGATCCTCTGTCCATTCTAATTATCTATGTCCTGTTTCAGTCAATTACTATCATCCTGATTCTATGTCCATTCTATTTATCTATGTCCTGTTTCAGTCAATTACTATCATCCTGATCCTCTGTCCATTCTAATTATCTATGTCCTGTTTCAGTCAATTACTATCACCCTGATTCTATGTCCATTCTATTTATCTATGTCCTGTTTCAGTCAATTACTATCATCCTGATCCTCTGAACATTCTAATTATCTATGTCCTGTTTCAGTCAATTACTATCATCCTGATCCTCTGAACATTCTAATTATCTATGTCCTATTTCAGTCAATTACTATCATCCTGATCCTCTGTACATTCTAATTATCTATGTCCTGTTTCAGTCAATTACTATCATCCTGATCCTCTGAACATTCTAATTATCTATGTACTGTTTCAGTCAATTACTATCATCCTGATCCTCTGAACATTCTAATTATCTATGTCCTGTTTCAGTCAATTACTATCATCCTGATCCTCTGTCTATTCGAATTATCTATGTCCTGTTTCAGTCAATTACATTCATCCTGATCCTCTGTCCATTCTAATTATCTATGTCCTGTTTCAGTCAATAACTATCATCCTGATCATCTGTCTATTCTAATTATCTATGTCCTGTTTCAGTCAATTACTATCATCCTGATCCTCTGTCCATTCTAATTATCTATGTCCTGTTTCAGTCAAATACTATCATCCTGATCCTCTGTCTATTCTAATTATCTATGTCCTGTTTCAGTCAATTACTATCATCCTGATCCTCTGAACATTCTAATTATCTATGTCCTGTTTCAGTCAATTACTATCATCCTGATCCTTTGTCCATTCTAATTATCTATGTCCTGTTTCAGTCAATTACTATCATCCTGATCCTCTGAACATTCTAATTATCTATGTCCTGTTTCAGTCAATTACTATCATCCTGATCCTCTGTCTATTCTAATTATCTATGTCCTGTTTCAGTCAATTACATTCATCCTGATCCTCTGTCCAATCTAATTATCTATGTCCTGTTTCAGTCAATTACTATCATCCTGATCCTCTGTCTATTCTAATTATCTATGTCCTGTTTCAGTCAATTACTATCATCCTGATCCTCTGTCCATTCTAATTATCTATGTCCTGTTTCAGTCAAATACTATCATCCTAATCCTCTGTCTATTCTAATTATCTATGTCCTGTTTCAGTCAATTACTATCATCCTGATCCTCTGAACATTCTAATTATCTATGTACTGTTTCAGTCAATTACTATCATCCTGATCCTCTAAACATTCGAATTATCTATGTCCTATTTCAGTCAATTACTATCATCCTGATCCTCTGAACATTCTAATTATCTATGTACTGTTTCAGTCAATTACTATCATCCTGATCCTCTGTCGATTCTAATTATCTATGTCCTGTTTCAGTCAATTACTATCATCCTGATCCTCTGTCTATTCTAATTATCTATGTCCTGTTTCAGTCAATTACATTCATCCTGATCCTCTGTCCATTCTAATTATCTATGTCCTGTTTCAGTCAATTACTATCATCCTGATCCTCTGTCTATTCTAATTATCTATGTCCTGTTTCAGTCAATTACTATCATCCTGATCCTCTGAACATTCTAATTATCTATGTACTGTTTCAGTCAATTACTATCATCCTGATCCTCTGTCCATTCTAATTATCTATGTCCTATTTCAGTCAATTAGTATCATCCTGATCCTCTGAACATTCTAATTATCTATGTCCTATTTCAGTCAATTAGTATCATCCTGATCCTCTGAACATTCTAAGTATCTATGTCCTGTTTCAGTCAATTAATATCATCCTCATCCTCTGTCTATTCTAATTATCTATGTCCTGTTTCAGTCAATTACTATCATCCTGATCCTCTGTCCATTCTAATTATCTATGTCCTATTTCAGTCAATTAGTATCATCCTGATCCTCTGAACATTCTAATTATCTATGTCCTGTTTCAGTCAATTAATATCATCCTTATCCTCTGCCTATTCTAATTATCTATGTCCTGTTTCATTCAATTACTATCATCCTGATCCTCTGAACATTCTAATTATCTACGTACTGTTTCAGTCAATTACTATCATCCTGATCCTCTGTCTATTCGAATTATCTATGTCCTGTTTCATTCAATTACTATCATCCTGATCCTCTGAACATTCTAATTATCTACGTACTGTTTCAGTCAATTACTATCATCCTGATCCTCTGTCTATTCGAATTATCTATGTCCTGTTTCATTCAGTTACTATCATCCTGATCCTCTGAACATTCTAATTATCTATGTACTGTTTCAGTCAATTACTATCATCCTGATCGTCTGTCTATTCGAATTATCTATGTCCTGTTTCAGTCAATTACTATCATCCTGATCCTCTGTCCATTCTAAATATCTATGTCCTGTTTCAGTCAATTACTATCATCCTGATCCTCTGTCCATTCTAATTATCTATGTCCTGTTTCAGTCAATTACTATCATCCTGATCCACTGAACATTCTAATTATCTATTTCCTGTTTCAGTCAATTACTATCATCCTGATCCTCTGTCTATTCGAATTATCTATGTCCTGTTTCAGTCAATTACTATCATCCTGATCCTCTGAACATTCTAATTATCTATGTCCTATTTCAGTCAATTACTATCATCCTGATCCTCTGTACATTCTAATTATCTATGTCCTGTTTCAGTCAATTACTATCATCCTGATCCTCTGAACATTCTAATTATCTATCTACTGTTTCAGTCAATTACTATCATCCTGATCCTCTGAACATTCTAATTATCTATGTCCTGTTTCAGTCAATTACTATCATCCTGATCCTCTGTCTATTCTAATTATCTATGTCCTGTTTCAGTCAATTACATTCATCCTGATCCTCTGTCCATTCTAATTATCTATGTCCTGTTTCAGTCAATTACTATCATCCTGATCATCTGTCTATTCTAATTATCTATGTCCTGTTTCAGTCAATTACTATCATCCTGATCCTCTGTCCATTCTAATTATCTATGTCCTGTTTCAGTCAAATACTATCATCCTGATCCTCTGTACATTCTAATTATCTATGTCCTGTTTCAGTCAATTACTATCATCCTGATCCTCTGAACATTCTAATTATCTATGTCCTGTTTCAGTCAATTACTATCATCCTGATCCTTTGTCCATTCTAATTATCTATGTCCTGTTTCAGTCAATTACTATCATCCTGATCCTCTGAACATTCTAATTATCTATGTCCTGTTTCAGTCAATTACTATCATCCTGATCCTCTGTCTATTCTAATTATCTATGTCCTGTTTCAGTCAATTACATTCATCCTGATCCTCTGTCCATTCTAATTATCTATGTCCTGTTTCAGTCAATTACTATCATCCTGATCCTCTGTCTATTCTAATTATCTATGTCCTGTTTCAGTCAATTACTATCATCCTGATCCTCTGTCTATTCGAATTATCTATGTCCTGTTTCAGTCAATTACTATCATCCTGATACTCTGTCCATTCTAATTATCTCTGTCCTGTTTCAGTCAATTACTATCATCCTGATCCTCTGAACATTCTAATTATCTATGTCCTGTTTCAGTCAATTACTATCATCCTGATCCTCTGTCCATTCTAATTATCTATGTCCTGTTTCAGTCAATTACTATCATCCTGATCCTCTGTCCATTCTAATTATCTATGTACTGTTTCAGTCAATTAGTATCCTCCTGATCCTCTGTCCATTCTAATTATCTATGTCATGTTTCAGTCAATTACTATCATCCTGATCCTCTGAACATTTTAATTATCTATGTCCTGTTTCAGTCAATTACTATCATCCTGATCCTCTGTCCATTCTAATTATCTATGTCCTGTTTCAGTCAATTACTATCATCCTGATTCTATGTCCATTCTATTTATCTATGTCCTGTTTCAGTCAATTACTATCATCCTGATCCTCTGAACATTCTAATTATCTATGTCCTGTTTCAGTCAATTACTATCATCCTGATCCTCTGAACATTCTAATTATCTATGTCCTATTTCAGTCAATTACTATCATCCTGATCCTCTGTACATTCTAATTATCTATGTCCTGTTTCAGTCAATTACTATCATCCTGATCCTCTGAACATTCTAATTATCTATGTACTGTTTCAGTCAATTACTATCATCCTGATCCTCTGAACATTCTAATTATCTATGTCCTGTTTCAGTCAATTACTATCATCCTGATCCTCTGTCTATTCTAATTATCTATGTCCTGTTTCAGTCAATTACTATCATCCTGATCCTCTGTCTATTCTAATTATCTATGTCCTGTTTCAGTCAATTACATTCATCCTGATCCTCTGTCCATTCTAATTATCTATGTCCTGTTTCAGTCAATAACTATCATCCTGATCATCTGTCTATTCTAATTATCTATGTCCTGTTTCAGTCAATTAATATCATCCTGATCCTCTGTCCATTCTAATTATCTATGTCCTGTTTCAGTCAAATACTATCATCCTGATCCTCTGTCTATTCTAATTATCTATGTCCTGTTTCAGTCAATTACTATCATCCTGATCCTCTGAACATTCTAATTATCTATGTCCTGTTTCAGTCAATTACTATCATCCTGATCCTTTGTCCATTCTAATTATCTATGTCCTGTTTCAGTCAATTACTATCATCCTGATCCTCTGAACATTCTAATTATCTATGTCCTGTTTCAGTCAATTACTATCATCCTGATCCTCTGTCTATTCTAATTATCTATGCCCTGTTTCAGTCAATTACATTCATCCTGATCCTCTGTCCAATCTAATTATCTATGTCCTGTTTCAGTCAATTACTATCATCCTGATCCTCTGTCTATTCTAATTATCTATGTCCTGTTTCAGTCAATTACTATCAACCTGATCCTCTGTCCATTCTAATTATCTATGTCCTGTTTCAGTCAAATACTATCATCCTAATCCTCTGTCTATTCTAATTATCTATGTCCTGTTTCAGTCAATTACTATCATCCTGATCCTCTGAACATTCTAATTATCTATGTACTGTTTCAGTCAATTACTATCATCCTGATCCTCTGTCCATTCTAATTATCTATGTCCTATTTCAGTCAATTACTATCATCCTGATCCTCTGAACATTCTAATTATCTATGTACTGTTTCAGTCAATTACTATCATCCTGATCCTCTGTCCATTCTAATTATCTATGTCCTGTTTCAGTCAATTACTATCATCCTGATCCTCTGTCTATTCTAATTATCTATGTCCTGTTTCAGTCAATTACATTCATCCTGATCCTCTGTCCATTCTAATTATCTATGTCCTGTTTCAGTCAATTACTATCATCCTGATCCTCTGTCTATTCTAATTATCTATGTCCTGTTTCAGTCAATTACTATCATCCTGATCCTCTGTCTATTCTAATTATCTATGTACTGTTTCAGTCAATTACTATCATCCTGATCCTCTGTCCATTCTAATTATCTATGTCCTATTTCAGTCAATTAGTATCATCCTGATCCTCTGAACATTCTAATTATCTATGTCCTATTTCAGTCAATTAGTATCATCCTGATCCTCTGAACATTCTAAGAATCTATGTCCTGTTTCAGTCAATTAATATCATCCTCATCCTCTGTCTATTCTAATTATCTATGTACTGTTTCAGTCAATTACTATCATCCTGATCGTCTGTCTATTCGAATTATCTATGTCCTGTTTCAGTCAATTACTATCATCCTGATCCTCTGTCCATTCTAAATATCTATGTCCTGTTTCAGTCAATTACTATCATCCTGATCCTCTGTCCATTCTAATTATCTATGTCCTGTTTCATTCAATTACTATCATCCTGATCCTCTGAACATTCTAATTATCTACGTACTGTTTCAGTCAATTACTATCATCCTGATCCTCTGTCTATTCGAATTATCTATGTCCTGTTTCATTCAATTACTATCATCCTGATCCTCTGAACATTCTAATTATCTACGTACTGTTTCAGTCAATTACTATCATCCTGATCCTCTGTCTATTCGAATTATCTATGTCCTGTTTCATTCAATTACTATCATCCTGATCCTCTGAACATTCTAATTATCTACGTACTGTTTCAGTCAATTACTATCATCCTGATCCTCTGTCTATTCGAATTATCTATGTCCTGTTTCATTCAATTACTATCATCCTGATCCTCTGAACATTCTAATTATCTATGTACTGTTTCAGTCAATTACTAACATCCTGATCGTCTGTCTATTCGAATTATCTATGTCCTGTTTCAGTCAATTACTATCATCCTGATCCTCTGTCCATTCTAAATATCTATGTCCTGTTTCAGTCAATTACTATCATCCTGATCCTCTGTCCATTCTAATTATCTATGTCCTGTTTCAGTCAATTACTATCATCCTGATCCTCTGTCTATTCTAATTATCTGTGTCCTGTTTCAGTCAATTACTATCATCCTGATCCTCTGAACATTCTAATTATCTATGTACTGTTTCAGTCAATTACTATCATCCTGATCCTCTGTCCATTCTAATTATCTATGTCCTATTTCAGTCAATTAGTATCATCCTGATCCTCTGAACATTCTAATTATCTATGTCCTATTTCAGTCAATTAGTATCATCCTGATCCTCTGAACATTCTAAGAATCTATGTCCTGTTTCAGTCAATTAATATCTTCCTCATCCTCTGTCTATTCTAATTATCTATGTCCTGTTTCAGTCAATTACTATCATCCTGATCCTCTGTCCATTCTAATTATCTATGTCCTATTTCAGTCAATTAGTATCATCCTGATCCTCTGAACATTCTAATTATCTATGTCCTGTTTCAGTCAATTAATATCATCCTTATCCTCTGTCTATTCTAATTATCTATGTCCTGTTTCATTCAATTACTATCATCCTGATCCTCTGAACATTCTAATTATCTACGTACTGTTTCAGTCAATTACTATCATCCTGATCCTCTGTCTATTCGAATTATCTATGTCCTGTTTCATTCAATTACTATCATCCTGATCCTCTGAACATTCTAATTATCTACGTACTGTTTCAGTCAATTACTATCATCCTGATCCTCTGTCTATTCGAATTATCTATGTCCTGTTTCATTCAATTACTATCATCCTGATCCTCTGAACATTCTAATTATCTATGTACTGTTTCAGTCAATTACTATCATCCTGATCGTCTGTCTATTCGAATTATCTATGTCCTGTTTCAGTCAATTACTATCATCCTGATCCTCTGTCCATTCTAAATATCTATGTCCTGTTTCAGTCAATTACTATCATCCTGATCCTCTGTCCATTCTAATTATCTATGTCCTGTTTCAATCAATTACTATCATCCTGATCCACTGAACATTCTAATTATCTATGTCCTGTTTCAGTCAAGTACTATCATCCTGATCCTCTGTCTATTCGAATTATCTATGTCCTGTTTCAGTCAATTACTATCATCCTGATCCTCTGAACATTCTAATTATCTATGTCCTATTTCAGTCAATTACTATCATCCTGATCCTCTGTACATTCTAATTATCTATGTCCTGATTCAGTCAATTACTATCATCCTGATCCTCTGAACATTCTAATTATGTATCTACTGTTTCAGTCAATTACTATCATCCTGATCCTCTGAACATTCTAATTATCTATGTCCTGTTTCAGTCAATTACTATCATCCTGATCCTCTGTCTATTCTAATTATCTATGTCCTGTTTCAGTCAATTACATTCATCCTGATCCTCTGTCCATTCTAATTATCTATGTCCTGTTTCAGTCAATTACTATCATCCTGATCATCTGTCTATTCTAATTATCTATGTCCTGTTTCAGGCAATTACTATCATCCTGATCCTCTGTCCATTCTAATTATCTATGTCCTGTTTCAGTCAAATACTATCATCCTGATCCTCTGTACATTCTAATTATCTATGTCCTGTTTCAGTCAATTACTATCATCCTGATCCTCTGAACATTCTAATTATCTATGTCCTGTTTCAGTCAATTACTATCATCCTGATCCTTTGTCCATTCTAATTATCTATGTCCTGTTTCAGTCAATTACTATCATCCTGATCCTCTGAACATTCTAATTATCTATGTCCTGTTTCAGTCAGTTACTATCATCCTGATCCTCTGTCTATTCTAATTATCTATGTCCTGTTTCAGTCAATTACATTCATCCTGATCCTCTGTCCATTCTAATTATCAATGTCCTGTTTCAGTCAATTACTATCATCCTGATCCTCTGTCTATTCTAATTATCTATGTCCTGTTTCAGTCAATTACTATCATCCTGATCCTCTGTCTATTCTAATTATCTATGTCCTGTTTCAGTCAATTACTATCATCCTGATACTCTGTCCATTCTAATTATCTCTGTCCTGTTTCAGTCAATTACTATCATCCTGATCCTCTGAACATTCTAATTATCTGTGTCCTGTTTCAGTCAATTACTATCATCCTGATACTCTGTCCATTCTAATTATCTCTGTCCTGTTTCAGTCAATTACTATCATCCTGATCCTCGGAACATTCTAATTATCTATGTCCTGTTTCAGTCAATTACTATCATCCTGATCCTCTGAACATTCTAATTATCTATGTCCTGTTTCAGTCAATTACTATCATCCTGATCCTCTGAACATTCTAATTATCTATGTACTGTTTCAGTCAATTAATATCCTCCTGATCCTCTGTCCATTCTAATTATCTATGTCATGTTTCAGTCAATTACTATCATCCTGATCCTCTGAACATTCTAATTATCTATGTCCTGTTTCAGTCAATTACTATCATCCTGATCCTCTGTCCATTCTAATTATCTATGTCCTGTTTCAGTCAATTACTATCATCCTGATTCTCTGTCCATTCTATTTATCTATGTCCTGTTTCAGTCAATTACTATCATCCTGATCCTCTGAACATTCTAATTATCTATGTCCTGTTTCAGTCAATTACTATCATCCTGATCCTCTGAACATTCTAATTATCTATGTCCTATTTCAGTCAATTACTATCATCCTGATCCTCTGTACATTCTAATTATCTATGTCCTGTTTCAGTCAATTACTATCATCCTGATCCTCTGAACATTCTAATTATCTATGTACTGTTTCAGTCAATTACTATCATCCTGATCCTCTGAACATTCTAATTATCTATGTCCTGTTTCAGTCAATTACTATCATCCTGATCCTCTGTCTATTCTAATTATCTATGTCCTGTTTCAGTCAATTACATTCATCCTGATCCTCTGTCCATTCTAATTATCTATGTCCTGTTTCAGTCAATAACTATCATCCTGATCATCTGTCTATTCTAATTATCTATGTCCTGTTTCAGTCAAATACTATCATCCTGATCCTCTGTCTATTCTAATTATCTATGTCCTGTTTCAGTCAATTACTATCATCCTGATCCTCTGAACATTCTAATTATCTATGTCCTGTTTCAGTCAATTACTATCATCCTGATCCTCTGTCCATTCTAATTATCTATGTCCTGTTTCAGTCAAATACTATCATCCTGATCCTCTGTCTATTCTAATTATCTATGTCCTGTTTCAGTCAATTACTATCATCCTGATCCTCTGAACATTCTAATTATCTATGTCCTGTTTCAGTCAATTACTATCATCCTGATCCTTTGTCCATTCTAATTATCTATGTCCTGTTTCAGTCAATTACTATCATCCTGATCCTCTGAACATTCTAATTATCTATGTCCTGTTTCAGTCAATTACTATCATCCTGATCCTCTGTCTATTCTAATTATCTATGTCCTGTTTCAGTCAATTACATTCATCCTGATCCTCTGTCCAATCTAATTATCTATGTCCTGTTTCAGTCAATTACTATCATCCTGATCCTCTGTCTATTCTAATTATCTATGTCCTGTTTCAGTCAATTACTATCATCCTGATCCTCTGTCCATTCTAATTATCTATGTACTGTTTCAGTCAATTACTATCATCCTGATCCTCTGTCCATTCTAATTATCTATGTCCTGTTTCAGTCAATTACTATCATCCTGATCCTCTGTCTATTCTAATTATCTATGTCCTGTTTCAGTCAATTACATTCATCCTGATCCTCTGTCCAATCTAATTATCTATGTCCTGTTTCAGTCAATTACTATCATCCTGATCCTCTGTCCATTCTAATTATCTATGTCCTGTTTCAGTCAAATACTATCATCCTAATCCTCTGTCTATTCTAATTATCTATGTCCTGTTTCAGTCAATTACTATCATCCTGATCCTCTGAACATTCTAATTATCTATGTACTGTTTCAGTCAATTACTATCATCCTGATCCTCTGTCCATTCTAATTATCTATGTCCTATTTCAGTCAATTAGTATCATCCTGATCCTCTGTCCATTCTAATTATCTATGTCCTATTTCAGTCAATTAGTATCATCCTGATCCTCTGAACATTCTAATTATCAATGTCCTGTTTCAGTCAATTACTATCATCCTGATCCTCAGTCCAGTCTAATTATCTATGTCCTGTTTCAGTCAATTAATATCATCCTCATCCTCTGTCTATTCTAATTATCTATGTCCTGTTTCAGTCAATTACTATCATCCTGATCCTCTGTCCATTCTAATTATCTATGTCCTATTTCAGTCAATTAGTATCATCCTGATCCTCTGAACATTCTAATTATCTATGTCCTGTTTCAGTCAATTAATATCATCCTGATCCTCTGTCTATTCCAATTATCTATGTCCTGTTTCATTCAATTACTATCATCCTGATCCTCTGAACATTCTAATTATCTATGTACTGTTTCAGTCAATTACTATCATCCTGATCCTCTGTCTATTCGAATTATCTATGTCCTGTTTCATTCAATTACTATCATCCTGATCCTCTGAACATTCTAATTATCTATGTACTGTTTCAGTCAATTACTATCATCCTGATCCTCTGTCTATTCGAATTATCTATGTCCTGTTTCATTCAATTACTATCATCCTGATCCTCTGTCTATTCTAATTATCTATGTCCTGTTTCAGTCAATTACTATCATCCTGATCCTCTGTCCATTCTAATTATCTATGTCCTGTTTCAGTCAATTACTATCATCCTGATCCACTGAACATTCTAATTATCTATGTCCTGTTTCAGTCAATTACTATCATCCTGATCCTCTGTCTATTCGAATTATCTATGTCCTGTTTCAGTCAATTACTATCATCCTGATCCTCTGAACATTCTAATTATCTATGTCCTATTTCAGCCAATTACTATCATCCTGATCCTCTGTACATTCTAATTATCTATGTCCTGTTTCAGTCAATTACTATCATCCTGATCCTCTGAACATTCTAATTATCTATGTACTGTTTCATTCAATTGCTATCATCCTGATCCTCTGAACATTCCAATTATCTATGTCCTGTTTCAGTCAATTACTATCATCCTGATCCTCTGTCTTTTCTAATTATCTATGTCCTGTTTCAGTCAATTACATTCATCCTGATCCTCTGTCCATTCAAATTATCTATGTCCTGTTTCAGTCAATTACTATCATCCTGATCATCTGTCTATTCTAATTATCTATGTCCTGTTTCAGTCAATTACTATCATCCTGATCCTCTGTCCATTCTAATTATCTATGTCCTGTTTCAGTCAAATACTATCATCCTGATCCTCTGTCTATTCTAATTATCTATGTCCTGTTTCAGTCAATTACTATCATCCTGATCCTCTGAACATTCTAATTATCTATGTCCTGTTTCAGTCAATTACTATCATCCTGATCCTTTGTCCATTCTAATTATCTATGTCCTGTTTCAGTCAATTAGTATCATCCTGATCCTCTGAACATTCTAATTATCTATGTCCTGTTTCAGTCAATTAATATCATCCTTATCCGCTGTCTATTCTAATTATCTATGTCCTGTTTCATTCAATTACTATCATCCTGATCCTCTGTCAATTCGAATTATCTATGTCCTGTTTCATTCAATTACTATCATCCTGATCCTCTGAACATTCTAATTATCCATGTACTGTTTCAGTCAAATACTATCATCCTGATCCTCTGTCTATTCGAATTATCTATGTCCTGTTTCATTCAATTACTATCATCCTGATCCTCTGTCTATTCTAATTATCTATGTCCTGTTTCAGTCAATTACTATCATCCTGATCCTCTGTCCATTCTAATTATCTATGTCCTGTTTCAGTCAATTACTATCATCCTGTTCCACTGAACATTCTAATTATCTATGTCCTGTTTCAGTCAATTACTATCATCCTGATCCTCTGTCTATTCGAATTATCTATGTCCTGTTTCAGTCAATTACTATCATCCTGATCCTCTGAACATTCTAATTATCTATGTCCTATTTCAGTCAATTACTATCATCCTGATCCTCTGTACATTCTAATTATCTATGTCCTGTTTCAGTCAATTACTATCATCCTGATCCTCTGAACATTCTAATTATCTATGTACTGTTTCAGTCAATTACTATCATCCTGATCCTCTGAACATTCTAATTATCTATGTCCTGTTTCAGTCAATTACTATCATCCTGATCCTCTGTCTATTCTAATTATCTATGTCCTGTTTCAGTCAATTACATTCATCCTGATCCTCTGTCCATTCTAATTATCTATGTCCTGTTTCAGTCAATTACTATCATCCTGATCATCTGCCTATTCTAATTATCTATGTCCTGTTTCAGTCAATTACTATCATCCTGATCCTCTGTCCATTCTAATTATCTATGTCCTGTTTCAGTCAAATACGATCATCCTGATCCTCTGTCTATTCTAATTATCTATGTCCTGTTTCAGTCAATTACTATCATCCTGATCATCTGAACATTCTAATTATCTATGTCCTGTTTCAGTCAATTACTATCATCCTGATCCCTTATCCATTCTAATTATCTATGTCCTCTTTCAGTCAATTACTATCATCCTGATCCTCTGAACATTCTAATTATCTATGTCCTGTTTCAGTCAATTACTATCATCCTGATCCTCTGTCTATTCTAATTATCTATGTCCTGTTTCAGTCAATTACATTCATCCTGATCCTCTGTCCATTCTAATTATCTATGTACTGTTTCAGTCAATTACTATCATCCTGATCCTCTGTCTATTCTAATTATCTATGTCCTGTTTCAGTCAATTACTATCATCCTGATCCTCTGTCTATTCGAATTATCTATGTCCTGTTTCAGTCAATTACTATCATCCTGATCCTCTGTCCATTCTAATTATCTCTGTCCTGTTTCAGTCAATTACTATCATCCTGATCCTCTGAACATTCTAATTATCTATGTCCTGTTTCAGTCAATTGCTATCATCCTGATCCTCGGAACATTCTAATTATCTATGTCCTGTTTCAGTCAATTACTATCATCCTGATCCTCTGAACATTCTAATTATCTATGTACTGTTTCAGTCAATTACTATCATCCTTATCCTCCGTCCATTCTAATTATCTATGTCCTGTTTCAGTCAATTACTATCATCCTGATTCTCTGTCCATTCTATTTATCTATATCCTGTTTCAGTCAATTACTATCATCCTGATCCTCTGAACATTCTAATTATCTATGTCCTGTTTCAGTCAATTACTATCATCCTGATCCTCTGAACATTCTAATTATCTATGTACTGTTTCAGTCAATTACTATCATCCTGATCCTCTGTCCATTCTAATTATCTATGTCATGTTTCAGTCAATTACTATCATCCTGATCCTCTGAACATTCTAATTATCTATGTCCTGTTTCAGTCAATTACTATCATCCTGATCCTCTGTCCATTCTAATTATCTATGTCCTGTTTCAGTCAATTACTATCATCCTGATTCTCTGTCCATTCTATTTATCTATGTCCTGTTTCAGTCAATTACTATCATCCTGATCCTCTGAACATTCTAATTATCTATGTCCTGTTTCAGTCAATTACTATCATCCTGATCCTCTGAACATTCTAATTATCTATGTCCTATTTCAGTCAATTACTATCATCCTGATCCTCTGTACATTCTAATTATCTATGTCCTGTTTCAGTCAATTACTATCATCCTGATCCTCTGAACATTCTAATTATCTATGTACTGTTTCAGTCAATTACTATCATCCTGATCCTCTGAACATTCTAATTATCTATGTCCTGTTTCAGTCAATTACTATCATCCTGATCCGCTGTCTATTCTAATTATATATGTCCTGTTTCAGTCAATTACATTCGTCCTGATCCTCTGTCCATTCTAATTATCTATGTCCTGTTTCAGTCAATTACTATCATCCTGATCATCTGTCTATTCTAATTATCTATGTCCTGTTTCAGTCAATTACTATCATCCTGATCCTCTGTCCATTATAATTATCTATGTCCTGTTTCAGTCAAATACTATCATCCTGATCCTCTGTCTATTCTAATTATCTATGTCCTGTTTCAGTCAAATACTATCATTCTGATCCTCTGAACATTCTAATTATCTATGTCCTGTTTCAGTCAATTACTATCATCCTGATCCATTGTCCATTCTAATTATCTATGTCCTGTTTCAGTCAATTACTATCATCCTGATCCTCTGAACATTCTAATTATCTATGTCCTGTTTCAGTCAATTACTATCATCCTGATCCTCTGTCTATTCTAATTAACTATGTCCTGTTTCAGTCAATTACATTCATCCTGATCCTCTGTCTATTCTAATTATCTATGTCCTGTTTCAGTCAATTACTATCATCCTGATCCTCTGTCTATTCTAATTATCTATGTCCTGTTTCAGTCAATTACTATCATCCTGATCCTCTGTCTATTCGAATTATCTATGTCCTGTTTCAGTCAATTACTATCATCCTGATCCTCTGTCCATTCTAATTATCTCTGTCCTGTTTCAGTCAATTACTATCATCCTGATCCTCTGAACATTCTAATTATCTATGTCCTGTTTCAGTCAATTACTATCATCCTGATCCTCTGAACATTCTAATTATCTATGTCCTGTTTCAGTCAATTACTATCATCCTGATCCTCTGTCCATTCTAATTATCTATGTCCTGTTTCAGTCAATTACTATCATCCTGATTCTCTGTCCATTCTATTTATCTATATCCTGTTTCAGTCAATTACTATCATCCTGATCCTCTGAACATTCTAATTATCTATGTCCTGTTTCAGTCAATTACTATCATCCTGATCCTCTGAACATTCTAATTATCTATGTACTGTTTCAGTCAATTACTATCATCCTGATCCTCTGTCCATTCTAATTATCTATGTCATGTTTCATTCTATTACTATCAGCTTGATCCTCTGAACATTCTAATTATCTATGTCCTGTTTCAGTCAATTACCATCATCCTGATTCTCTGTCCATTCTATTTATCTATATCCTGTTTCAGTCAATTACTATCATCCTGATCCTCTGAACATTCTAATTATCTATGTCCTGTTTCAGTCAATTACTATCATCCTGATCCTCTGTCCATTCTAATTATCTATGTCCTGTTTCAGTCAATTACTATCATCCTGATTCTCTGTCCATTCTATTTATCTATGTCCTGTTTCAGTCAATTACTATCATCCTGATCCTCTGAACATTCTAATTATCTATGTCCTGTTTCAGTCAATTACTATCATCCTGATCCTCTGAACATTCTAATTATCTATGTACTGTTTCAGTCAATTATTATCATCCTGATCCTCTGTCCATTCTAATTATCTATGTCATGTTTCAGTCAATTACTATCATCCTGATCCTCTGAACATTCTAATTATCTATGTACTGTTTCAGTCAATTACTATCATCCTGATCCTCTGTCCATTCTAATTATCTATGTCCTGTTTCAGTCAATTACTATCATCCTAATCCTCTGTCTATTCTAATTATCTATGTCCTGTTTCAGTCAACTACTATCATCCTGATCCTCTGTCCATTCTAATTATCTATGTCCTGTTTCAGTCAATTACTATCATCCTGATCCTCTGAACATTCTAATTATCTATGTCCTGTTTCAGTCAATTACTATCATCCTGATCCTCTGAACATTCTAATTATCTATGTACTGTTTCAGTCAATTACTATCATCCTGATCCTCTGTCCATTCTAATTATCTATGTCATGTTTCAGTCAATTACTATCATCCTGATCCTCTGAACATTCTAATTATCTATGTACTGTTTCAGTCAATTACTATCATCCTGATCCTCTGTCCATTCTAATTATCTATGTCCTGTTTCCGTCAATTACTATCATCCTAATTCTCTGTCTATTCTAATTATCTATGTCCTGTTTCAGTCAATTACTATCATCCTGATCCTCTTTCCATTCTAATTATCTATGTACTGTTTCAGTCAATTACTATCATCCTGATCCTGTGAACATTTTAATTATCTATGTCCTGTTTCAGTCAATTACTATCATCCTGATCCTCTGAACATTCTAATTATCTATGTCATGCTTCAGTCAACTACTATCATCCTGATCCTCTGAACATTCTAATTATCTATGTACTGTTTCAGTCAATTACTATCATCCTGATCCTCTGTCCATTCTAATTATCTATGTCCTGTTTCAGTCAATTACTATCATCCTGATCCTCTGTCCATTCTTATTATCTATGTCCTGTTTCAGTCAATTACTATCATCCTGATCCTCGGTCCATTCTAATTATCTATGTCCTGTTTCAGTCAATTACTATCATCCTGATCCTCTGTCCATTGTAATTATCTATGTCCTGTTTCAGTCAATTACTATCATCCTGATCCTCTGTCCATTCTAATTATCAATGTCCTGTTTCAGTCAATTACTATCATCATATTCCTCTGAACATTCTAATTATCTATGTCCTGTTTCAGTCAATTACTATCATCCTGATCCTATGTCTATTCTAATTATCTATGTCCTGTTTCAGTCAATTACTATCATCCTGATCCTCTGAACATTCTAATTATCTATGTCCTGTTTCAGTCAATTACTATCATCCTGATCCTCTGAACATTCTAATTATCTATGTCCTGTTTCAGTCAATTACTATCATCCTGATCCTCTGTCCATTCTTATTATCTATGTCCTGTTTCAGTCAATTACTATCATCCTGATCCTCTGTCCATTCTAATTATCTATGTCCTGTTTCAGTCACTTACTGTCATCCTGATCCTCTGAACATTCTAATTATCTATGTCATGTTTCAGTCAATTACTATCATCCTGATCCTCTGAACATTCTAATTATCTATGTCCTGTTTCAGTCAATTACTATCATCCTGATCCTCTGAACATTCTAATTATCTATGTACTGTTTCAGTCAATTACTATCATCCTGATCCTCTGAACATTCTAATTATCTATGTCCTGTTTCAGTCAATTACTATCATCCTGATCCTCTGTCCATTCTAATTATCTATGTCCTGTGTCAGTCAATTACTATCATGCTCATCCTCTGTCCATTCTAATTATCTATGTCCTGTTTCAGTCAAATACTATCATCCTGATCCTCTGAACATTCTAATTTTCTATGTACTGTTTCAGTCAATTACTATCATCATGATCCTCTGAACATTCTCATTATCTATGTCCTGTTTCAGTCAATGACTATCATCCTGATCCTCTGTCCATTCTAATTATCTATGTCCTGTTTCAGTCAATTACTGTCATCCTGATCCTCTGAACATTCTAATTATCTATGGACTATTTCAATCAATTACTGTCATCCTGATCCTCTGTCCATTCTAATTATCTATGTCCTGTTTCAGTCAATTACTAGCATCCTGATCCTCTGTCTATTCGAATTATCTATGTCCTGTTTCAGTCAATTACTATCATCCTGATCCTCTGTCTATTCTAATTATCTATGTCCTGTTTCAGTCAATTACTATCATCCTGATCCTCTGAACATTCTAATTATCTATGTCCTGTTTCAGTCAATTACTATCATCCTGATCCTCTGAACATTCTAATTATCTATGTCCTGTTTCAGTCAATTACTATCATCCTGATCCTCTGTCTATTCGAATTATCTATGTACTGTTTCAGTCAATTACTATCATCCTGATCCTCTGAACATTCTAATTATCTATGTCCTGTTTCAGTCAATTACTATCATCCTGATCCTCTGAACATTCTAATAATCTATGTCCTGTTTCAGTCAATTACTATCATCCTGATCCTCTGTACATTCTAATTATCTATGTCGCGTTTCATTCAATTACTATCATCCTGATCCTCTGAACATTCTAATTATAGATGTCCTGTTTCAGTCAATTACTATCATCCTGATCCTCTGTCTATTCTAATTATCTATGTCCTGTTTCATTCAATTACATTCATCCTGATCCTCTGTCCATTCTAATTATCTATGTCCTGTTTCAGTCAATTACTATCATCCTGATCCTCTGTCTATTCTAATTATCTATGTCCTGTTTCAGTCAATTACTATCATCCTGATCCTCTGAACATTCTAATTATCTATGTCCTGTTTCAGTCACTTACTGTCATCCTGATCCTCTGAACATTCTAATTATCTATGTCATGTTTCAGTCAATTACTATCATCCTGATCCTCTGTCCATTCTAATTATCTATGTCCTGTTTCAGTTAATTACTATCATCCTGATCCTCTGTCCATTCGAATTATCTATGTCCTGTTTCAGTCCATTACTATCATCCTGATCCTCCGTCCATTCGAATTATCTATGTCCTGTTTCAGTCAATTACTATCATCCTGATCCTCTGTCCATTCTAATTATCTATGTCATGTTTCAGTCAATTACTATCATCCTGATCCTCTGAACATTCTACTTATCTATGTACTGTTTCAATCAATTACTATCATCCTGATCCTCTGTCCATTCTGATTATCTATGTACTGTTTCAGTCAATTGCTATAATTCTGATCCTCTGAACATTCTAATTATCTATGTCCTGTTTCATTCAATTACTATCATCCTGATCCTCTGAACATTCTAATTATCTTTGTACTGTTTCAGTCAATTACTATCATCCTGATCCTCTGAACATTCTAATTATATCTGTACTGTTTCAGTCAATTACTATCATCCTGATCCTCTGTCCATTCTAATTATCTATGTCCAATTTCTGTCAATTAGTATCATCCTGATCCTCTGAACATTCTAATTATCTATGTACTGTTTCAGTCAATTACTATCATCCTGATCCTCTGTCCATTCTAATTATCTATGTCCTGTTTCATTCAATTACTATCATCCTGATCCTCTGAACATTCTAATTATCTATGTACTGTTTCAGTCAATTACTATCATCCTGATCCCCTGTCTATTCTAATTATCTGTGTCCTGTTTCAGTCAATTAGTATCATCCTGATCCTCTGTCTATTCTAATTATCTCTGTCCTGTTTCAGTCAATTACTATCATCCTGATCCTCAGTCCATTCTAATTATCTATGTCCTGTTTCAGTCAATTACTATCATCCTGATCCTCTGAACATTCTAATTATCTATGTACTGTTTCAGTCAATTACTATCATCCTGATCCTCTGTCGATTCGAATTATCTATGTCCTGTTTCAGTCAATTACTATCATCCTGATCCTCTGTCTATTCTAATTATCTATGTCCTGTTTCAGTCAATTACTATCATCCTGATCCTCTGTCCATTCTAATTATCTATGTCCTGTTTCAGTCAATTACTATCATCCTGATCCTCTGATCATTCTAATTATCTATGTCCTGTTTCAGTCAATTACTATCATCCTGATCCTCTGTCTATTCGAATTATCTATGTCCTGTTTCAGTCAATTACTATCATCCTGATCCTCTGAACATTCTAATTATCTATGTCCTATTTCAGTCAATTACTATCATCCTGATCCTCTGTACATTCTAATTATCTATGTCCTGTTTCATTCAATTACTATCATCCTGATCCTCTGAACATTCGAATTATCTATGTACTGTTTCAGTCAATTACTATCATCCTGATCCTCTGAACATTCTAATTATCTATGTCCTGTTTCAGTCCATTACTATCATCCTGATCCTCTGTCTATTCTAATTATCTATGTCCTGTTTCAGTCAATTACATTCATCCTGATCCTCTGTCTATTCTAATTACCTATGTCCTGTTTCAGTCAATTACTATCATCCTGATCCTCTGAACATTCTAATTATCTATGTCCTGTTTCAGTCAATTACTATCATCCTGATCCTCTGCCCATTCTAATTATCTATGTCCTGTTTCAGTCAATTACTAGCATCCTGATCCTCTGTCTATTCTAATTATCTATGTCCTGTTTCAGTCAATTACTATCATCCTGATCCTCTGAACATTCTAATTATCTATGTCCTGTTTCAGTCAATTACTATCATCCTGATCCTCTGTCTATTCGAATTATCTATGTCCTGTTTCAGTCAATTACTATCATCCTGATCCTCTGAACATTCTAATTATCTATGTCCTGTTTCAGTCAATTACTATCATCCTGATCCTCTGTCCATTCTAATTATCTATGTCCTGTTTCAGTCAATTACTATCATCCTGATCCTCTGTCTATTCTAATTATCTGTGTCCTGTTTCAGTCAATTAGTATCATCCTGATCCTCTGTCTATTCTAATTATCTCTGTCCTGTTTCAGTCAATTACTATCATCCTGATCCTCAGTTCATTCTAATTATCTATGTCCTGTTTCAGTCAATTACTATCATCCTGATCCTCTGAACATTCTAATTATCTATGTACTGTTTCAGTCAATTACTATCATCCTGATCCTCTGTCGATTCGAATTATCTATGTCCTGTTTCAGTCAATTACTATCATCCTGATCCTCTGTCTATTCTAATTATCTATGTCCTGTTTCAGTCAATTACTATCATCCTGATCCTCTGTCCATTCTAATTATCTATGTCCTGTTTCAGTCAATTACTATCATCCTGATCCTCTGAACATTCTAATTATCTATGTCCTGTTTCAGTCAATTACTATCATCCTGATCCTCTGTCTATTCGAATTATCTATGTCCTGTTTCAGTCAATTACTATCATCCTGATCCTCTGAACATTCTAATTATCTATGTCCTATTTCAGTCAATTACTATCATCCTGATCCTCTGTACATTCTAATTATCTATGTCCTGTTTCATTCAATTACTATCATCCTGATCCTCTGAACATTCGAATTATCTATGTACTGTTTCAGTCAATTACTATCATCCTGATCCTCTGAACATTCTAATTATCTATGTCCTGTTTCAGTCCATTACTATCATCCTGATCCTCTGTCTATTCTAATTATCTATGTCCTGTTTCAGTCAATTACATTCATCCTGATCCTCTGTCCATTCTAATTATCTATGTCCTGTTTCAGTCAATTACTATCATCCTGATCCTCTGTCTATTCTAATTACCTATGTCCTGTTTCAGTCAATTACTATCATCCTGATCCTCTGAACATTCTAATTATCTATGTCCTGTTTCAGTCAATTACTATCATCCTGATCCTCTGCCCATTCTAATTATCTATGTCCTGTTTCAGTCAATTACTAGCATCCTGATCCTCTGTCTATTCTAATTATCTATGTCCTGTTTCAGTCAATTACTATCATCCTGATCCTCTGAACATTCTAATTATCTATGTCCTGTTTCAGTCAATTACTATCATCCTGATCCTCTGTCTATTCGAATTATCTATGTCCTGTTTCAGTCAATTACTATCATCCTGATCCTCTGAACATTCTAATTATCTATGTCCTGTTTCAGTCAATTACTATCATCCTGATCCTCTGTCCATTCTAATTATCTATGTCCTGTTTCAGTCAATTACTATCATCCTGATCCTCTGTCTATTCTAATTATCTATGTGCTGTTTCAGTCAATTACTATCATCCTGATCCTCTGAACATTCTAATTATCTATGTCCTGTTTCAGTCAATTACTATCATCCTGATTCTCTGTCCATTCTAATTATCTATGTCCTGTTTCAGTCAATTACTATCATCCTGATCCTCTGAACATTCTAATTATCTATGTCATGTTTCAGTCAATTACATTCATCCTGATCCTCTGTCTATTCGAATTATCTATGTCCAGTTTCAGTCAATTGCTATCATCCTGATCCTCTGAACATTCTAATTATCTATGTCCTGTTTCAGTCAATTACTATCATCCTGATCCTCTGAACATTCTAATTATCTATGTACTGTTTCAGTCAATTACTATCATCCAGATCCTCTGAACATTCTAATTATCTATGTCCTGTTTCAGTCAATTACTATCATCCTGATCCTCTGTCCATTCTAATTATCTATGTCATGTTTCAGTCAATTACTATCATCCTGATCCTCTGAACATTCTAATTATCTATGTCATGTTTCAGTCAATTACTATCATCCTGATCCTTTGAACATTCTAATTATCTATGTACTGTTTCAGTCAATTACTATCATCCTGATCCTCTGTCCATTCTAATTATCTATGTCCTGTCTCAGTCAATTACTATCATCCTGATCCTCTGTCCATTATAATTATCTATGTCCTGTTTCAGTCAATTACTATCATCCTGATCCTCTGTCCATTCTATTAATCTATGTCCTGTTTCAGTCAATTTATATCATCCTGATCCTCTGAACATTCTAATTATCTATGTCCTGTTTCAGTCAATTACAATCATCCTGATCCTCTGAACATTCTAATTATCTATGTCCTGTTTCAGTCAATTACTATCATCCTGATCCTCTGTCCATTCTTATTATCTATGTCCTGTTTCAGTCAATTACTATCATCCTGATCCTCTGTCCATTCTAATTATCTATGTACTGTTTCAGTCAATTACTATCATCCTGATCCTGTGAACATATTAATTATCTATGTCCTGTTTCAGTCAATTACTATCATCCTGATCCTCTGAACATTCTAATTATCTATGTCCTGTTTCAGTCAATTACTATCATCCTGATCCTCTGTCCATTCTAATTATCTATGTCCTGTTTCAGTCAATTACTATCATCCTGATCCTCTGTCCATTCTAATTATCTATGTACTGTTTCAGTCAATTACTATCATCCTGATCCTCTGAACATTAAAATTATCTATGTCATGCTTCAGTCAACTACTATCTTCCTGATCCTCTGAACATTCTAATTATCTATGTCCTGTTTCAATCAATTACTATCATCCTGATCCTCTGTCTATTCTAATTATCTATGTCCTGTTTCAGTCAATTACTATCATCCTGATCCTCTGTCCATTCTAATTATCTATGTCCTGTTTCAGTCACTTACTGTCATCCTGATCCTCTGAACATTCTAATTATCTATGTCCTGTTTCAGTCAATTACTATCATCCTGATCCTCTGTCCATTCTAATTATCCATGTACTGTTTCAGTCAATTACTATCATCCTGATCCTCTGTCCATTCTAATTATCTATGTCCTGTTTCAGTCAATTACTATCATCCTGATCCTCTGTCCATTCTAATTATCTATGTCCTGTGTCAGTCAATTACTATCATCCTCATCCTCTGTCCATTCTAATTATCTATGTCCTGTTTCAGTCAATGACTTTCATGCTGATCCTCTGTCCATTCTAATTATCTATGTCATTTTTCAGTCAATTACTATCATCCTGATCCTCTGAACATTCTAATTATCTATGTACTGTTTCAATCAATTACTATCATCCTGATCCTCTGTCCATTCTAATTATCTATGTACTGCTTCAGTCAATTACTATCATCCTGATCCTCCGAACATTCTAATTATCTATGTCCTGTTTCAGTCAATTAATATCATCCTGATCCTCATCTATTCAAATTATCTATGTCCTGTTTCAGTCAATTAATATCATCCTGATCCTCTGTCTATTCTAATTATCTATGTCCTGTTTCACTCAATTACTATCATCCTGATCCTCTGTCCATTCTAATTATCTATGTCCTGTTTCAGTCAATTAATATCATCCTGATCCTCTGAACATTCTAATTATCTATGTCCTGTTTCAGTTAATTAATATCATCCTGATCCTCTGTCTATTCAAATTATCTATGACCTGTTTCAGTCAATTAATATCATCCTGATCCTCTGTCTATTCTAATTATCTATGTCCTGTTTCACTCAATTACTATCATCCTGATCCTCTGTCCATTCTAATTATCTATGTCCTGTTTCAGTCAATTAATATCATCCTGATCCTCTGTCTATTCTAATTATCTATGTCCTGTTTCACTCAATTACTATCATCCTGATCCTCTGAACATTCTAATTATCTATGTACTGTTTCAGTCAATTACTATCATCCTGATCCCTTGTCTATTCTAATTATCTGTGTCCTGTTTCAGTCAATTTGTATCATCCTGATCCTCTGTCTATTCTAATTATCTATGTCCTGTTTCTGTCAATTACTATCATCCTGATCCTCTGTCCATTCTAATTATCTGTGTCCTGTTTCAGTCAATTACTATCATCCTGATCCTCTGAACATTCTAATTATCTATGTACTGTTTCAGTCAATTAATATCATCCTGATCCTCTGTCTATTCGAATTATCTATGTCCTGTTTCAGTCAATTACTATCATCCTGATCCTCTGTCTATTCTAATTATCTATGTCCTGTTTCAGTCAATTACTATCATCCTGATCCTCTGTCCATTCTAATTATCTATGTCCTGTTTCAGTCAATTACTATCATCCTGATCCTCTGAACATTCTAATTATCTATGTCCTGTTTCAGTCAATTACTATCATCCTGATCCTCTGTCTATTCGAATTATCTATGTCCTGTTTCAGTCAATTACTATCATCCTGATCCTCTGAACATTCTAATTATTAATGTCCTGTTTCATTCAATTACTATCATCCTGATCCTCTGAACATTCTAATTATCTATGTCCTGTTTCAGTCAATTACTATCATCCTGATCCTCTGTCTATTCTAATTAGCTATGTCCTGTTTCAGTCAATTACATTCATCCTGATCCTCTGTCCATTCTAATTATCTATGTCCTGTTTCAGTCAATTACTATCATCCTGATCCTCTGTCTATTCTAATTATCTATGTCCTGTTTCAGTCAATTACTATCATCCTGATCCTCTGAACATTCTAATTATCTATGTCCTGTTTCAGTCAATTACTATCATCCTGATCCTCTGTCCATTCTAATTATCTATGTCCTGTTTCAGTCAATTACTATCACCCTGATCCTCTGAACATTCTAATTATCTATGTCCTGTTTCAGTCAATTACTAACATCCTGATCCTCTATATATTCGATTATCTATGTCCTGTTTCAGTCAATTACTATCATCCTGATCCTCTGAACATTCTAATTATCTATGTACTGTTTCAGTCAATTACTATCATCCTGATCCTCTGAACATTCTAATTATCTATGTCCTGTTTCAGTCAATTACTATCATCCTGATCCTCTGTACATTCTAATTATCTATGTCCTGTTTCATTCAATTACTATCATCCTGATCCTCTGTCCATTCTAATTATCTATGTACTGTTTCAGTCAATTACTATCATCCTGATCCTCTGAACATTCTAATTATCTATGACCTGTTTCAGTCAATTACTATCATCCTGATCCTCTGTACATTCTAATTATCTATGTCCTGTTTCATTCAATTACTATCATCCTGATCCTCTGTCCATTCTAATTATCTATGTCCTGTTTCAGTCAATTACTATCATCCTGATCCTCTGTCTATTCTAATTATCTATGCCCTGTTTCAGACAATTACTATCATCCTGATCCTCTGAACATTCTAATTATCTATGTCCTGTTTCAGTCAATTACTATCATCCTGATCCTCTGAACATTCTAATTATCTATGTACTGTTTCAGTCAATTACTATCATCCTGATCCTCTGTCTATTCTAATTATCTATGTCCTGTTTCAGTCAATTACATTCATCCTGATCCTCTGTCCATTCTAATTATCTATGTCCTGTTTCAGTCAATTACTATCATCCTGATCCTCTGTCTATTCTAATTATCTATGCCCTGTTTCAGTCAATTACTATCATCCTCATTCTCTGTCCATTCTAATTATCTATGTCCTGTTTCAGTCAATTAATATCATCCTGATCCTCTGTCTATTCTAATTATCTATGTCCTGTTTCAGTCAATTACTATCATCCTGATACTCTGAACATTCTAATTATCTATGTCCTGTTTCAGTCAATTAATATCATCCTGATCCTCTGTCTATTCTAATTATCTATGTCCTGTTTCAGTCAATTACTATCATCCTGATCCTCTGAACATTCTAATTATCTATGTCCTGTTTCAGTCAATTACTATCATCCTGATCCTCTGAACATTCTAATTATCTATGTCCTGTTTCAGTCAATTACTATCATCCTGATCCTCTGTCTATTCGAATTATCTATGTCCTGTTTCAGTCAATTACTATCATCCTGATCCTCTGAACATTCCAATTATCTATTTCCTGTTTCAGTCAATTACTATCATCCTGATCCTCTGAACATTCTAATTATCTATGTCCTGTTTCAGTCAATTACTATCATCCTGATCCTCTGAACATTCTAATTATCTATGTACTGTTTCAGTCAATTACTATCATCCTGATCCCTTGTCTATTCTAATTATCTGTGTCCTGTTTCAGTCAATTTGTATCATCCTGATCCTCTGTCTATTCTAATTATCTATGTCCTGTTTCAGTCAATTACTATCATCCTGATCCTCTGTCCATTCTAATTATCTATGTACTGTTTCAGTCAATTACTATCATCCTGATCCTCTGAACATTCTAATTATCTATGTACTGTTTCAGTCAATTACTATCATCCTGATCCTCTGTCTATTTAAATTATCTATGTCCTGTTTCAGTCAATTACTATCATCCTGATCCTCTGTCTGTTCTAATTATCTATGTCCTGTTTCAGTCAATTACTGTCATCCTGATCCTCTGTCCATTATAATTATCTATGTCCTGTTTCAGTCAATTACTATCATCCTGATCCTCTGAACATTCTAATTATCGATGTCCTGTTTCAGTCAATTACTATCATCCTGATCCTCTGTCTATTCGAATTATCTATGTCCTGTTTCAGTCAATTACTATCAGCCTGATCCTCTGAACATTCTAAATATCTATGTCCTGTTTCATTCAATTACTATCATCCTGATCCGCTGAACATTCTAATTATCTATGTCCTGTTTCAGTCAATTACTATCATCCTGATCCTCTGTCTATTCTAATTATCTATGTCCTGTTTCAGTCAATTACATTCATCCTGATCCTCTGTCCATTCTAATTATCTATGTCCTGTTTCATTCAATTACTATCATCCTGATCCGCTGAACATTCTAATTATCTATGTCCTGTTTCAGTCAATTACTATCATCCTGATACTCTGTCCATTCTAATTATCTATGTCCTGTTTCAGTCAATTACTATCATCCTGATCCTCTCTCTATTCTAATTATCTATGTCCTGTTTCAGTCAATTACATTCATCCTGATCCTCTGTCCATTCTAATTATCTATGTCCTGTTTCAGTCAATTACTATCATCCTGATCCTCTGTCTATTCTAATTATCTATGCCCTGTTTCAGACAATTACTATCATCCTGATCCTCTAAACATTCTAATTATCTATGTCCTGTTTCAGTCAATTACTATCATCCTGATCCTCTGAACATTCTAATTATCTATGTACTGTTTCAGTCAATTACTATCATCCTGATCCTCTGAACATTCTAATTATCTATGTCCTGTTTCAGTCAATTACTATCATCCTGATCCTCTGTCTATTCTAATTATCTATGTCCTGTTTCAGTCAATTACATTCATCCTGATCCTCTGTCCATTCTAATTATCTATGTCCTGTTTCAGTCAATTACTATCATCCTGATCCTCTGTCTATTCTAATTATCTATGCCCTGTTTCAGACAATTACTATCATCCTGATCCTCTAAACATTCTAATTATCTATGTCCTGTTTCAGTCAATTACTATCATCCTCATTCTCTGTCCATTCTAATTATCTATGTCCTGTTTCAGTCAATTAATATCATCCTGATCCTCTGTCTATTCTAATTATCTATGTCCTGTTTCAGTCAATTAATATCATCCTGATCCTCTGTCTATTCTAATTATCTATGTCATGTTTCAGTCAATTACTATCATCCTGATCCTCTGTCCATTCTAATTATCTATGTCATGTTTCAGTCAATTACTATCATCCTGATCCTCTGAACATTCTAATTATCTATGTCATGTTTCAGTCAATTACTATCATCCTGATCCTTTGAACATTCTAATTATCTATGTCCTGTTTCAGTCAATTACTATCATCCTGATCCTCTGTCCATTCTAATTATCTATGTCCTGTCTCAGTCAATTACTATCATCCTGATCCTCTGTCCATTATAATTATCTATGTCCTGTTTCAGTCAATTACTATCATCCTGATCCTCTGTCCATTCTATTAATCTATGTCCTGTTTCAGTCAATTTCTATCATCCTGATCCTCTGAACATTCTAATTATCTATGTCCTGTTTCAGTCAATTACAATCATCCTGATCCTCTGAACATTCTAATTATCTATGTCCTGTTTCAGTCAATTACTATCATCCTGATCCTCTGTCCATTCTAATTATCTATGTCCTGTTTCAGTCAATTACTATCATCCTGATCCTCTGTCCATTCTAATTATCTATGTACTGTTTCAGTCAATTACTATCATCCTGATCCTGTGAACATTTTAATTATCTATGTCCTGTTTCAGTCAATTACTATCATCCTGATCCTCTGAACATTCTAATTATCTATGTCATGCTTCAGTCAATTACTATCATCCTGATCCTCTGAACATTCTAATTATCTATGTCATGCTTCAGTCAACTACTATCATCCTGATCCTCTGTCCATTCTAATTATCTATGTACTGTTTCAGTCAATTACTATCATCCTGATCCTCTGAACATTAAAATTATCTATGTCATGCTTCAGTCAACTACTATCATCCTGATCCTCTGAACATTCTAATTATCTATGTCCTGTTTCAATCAATTACTATCATCCTGATCCTCTGTCTATTCTAATTATCTATGTCCTGTTTCAGTCAATTACTATCATCCTGATCCTCTGAACATTCTAATTATCTATGTCTTGTTTCAGTCAATTACTATCATCCTGATCCTCTGTCCATTCTAATTATCCATGTACTGTTTCAGTCAATTACTATCATCCTGATCCTCTGTCCATTCTAATTATCTATGTCCTGTTTCAGTCAATTACTATCATCCTGATCCTCTGTCCATTCTAATTATCTATGTCCTGTTTCAGTCAATTACTATCATCCTCATCCTCTGTCCATTCTAATTATCTATGTCCTGTTTCAGTCAATGACTTTCATCCTGATCCTCTGTCCATTCTAATTATCTATGTCATGTTTCAGTCAATTACTATCATCCTGATCCTCTGAACATTCTAATTATCTATGTACTGTTTCAATCAATTACTATCATCCTGATCCTCTGTCCATTCTAATTATCTATGTACTGCTTCAGTCAATTACTATCATCCTGATCCTCCGAACATTCTAATTATCTATGTCCTGTTTCAGTCAATTAATATCATCCTGATCCTCTGTCTATTCAAATTATCTGTGTCCTGTTTCAGTCAATTAATATCATCCTGATCCTCTGTCTATTCTAATTATCTATGTCCTGTTTCACTCAATTACTATCATCCTGATCCTCTGTCCATTCTAATTATCTATGTCCTGTTTCAGTCAATTAATATCATCCTGATCCTCTGTCCATTCTAATTATCTATGTACTGTTTCAGTCAATTACTATCATCCTGATCCTCTGAACATTCTAATTATCTATGTCCTGTTTCAGTCAATTAATATCATCCTGATCCTCTGTCTATTCAAATTATCTATGACCTGTTTCAGTCAATTAATATCATCCTGATCCTCTGTCTATTCTAATTATCTATGTCCTGTTTCACTCAATTACTATCATCCTGATCCTCTGTCCATTCTAATTATCTATGTCCTGTTTCAGTCAATTAATATCATCCTGATCCTCTGTCTATTCTAATTATCTATGTCCTGTTTCACTCAATTACTATCATCCTGATCCTCTGAACATTCTAATTATCTATGTACTGTTTCAGTCAATTACTATCATCCTGATCCCTTGTCTATTCTAATTATCTGTGTCCTGTTTCAGTCAATTTGTATCATCCTGATCCTCTGTCTATTCTAATTATCTATGTCCTGTTTCTGTCAATTACTATCATCCTGATCCTCTGTCCATTCTAATTATCTATGTCCTGTTTCAGTCAATTACTATCATCCTGATCCTCTGAACATTCTAATTATCTATGTACTGTTTCAGTCAATTAATATCATCCTGATCCTCTGTCTATTCGAATTATCTATGTCCTGTTTCAGTCAATTACTATCATCCTGATCCTCTGTCTATTCTAATTATCTATGCCCTGTTTCAGACAATTACTATCATCCTGATCCTCTGAACATTGTAATTATCTATGTCCTGTTTCAGTCAATTACTATCATCCTGATCCTCTGAACATTCTAATTATCTATGTACTGTTTCAGTCAATTACTATCATCCTGATCTTCTGTCTATTCTAATTATCTATGTCCTGTTTCAGTCAATTACATTCATCCTGATCCTCTGTCCATTCTAATTATCTATGTCCTGTTTCAGTCAATTACTATCATCCTGATCCTCTGTCTATTCTAATTATCTATGCCCTGTTTCAGTCAATTACTATCATCCTCATTCTCTGTCCATTCTAATTATCTATGTCCTGTTTCAGTCAATTAATATCATCCTGATCCTCTGTCTATTCTAATTATCTATGTCCTGTTTCAGTCAATTACTATCATCCTGATACTCTGAACATTCTAATTATCTATGTCCTGTTTCAGTCAATTAATATCATCCTGATCCTCTGTCTATTCTAATTATCTATGTCCTGTTTCAGTCAATTACTATCATCCTGATCCTCTGAACATTCTAATTATCTATGTCCTGTTTCAGTCAATTACTATCATCCTGATCCTCTGAACATTCTAATTATCTATGTCCTGTTTCAGTCAATTACTATCATCCTGATCCTCTGTCTATTCGAATTATCTATGTCCTGTTTCAGTCAATTACTATCATCCTGATCCTCTGAACATTCCAATTATCTATGTCCTGTTTCAGTCAATTACTATCATCCTGATCCTCTGAACATTCTCATTATCTATGTCCTGTTTCAGTCAATTACTATCATCCTGATCCTCTGAACATTCTAATTATCTATGTACTGTTTCAGTCAATTACAATCATCCTGATCCCTTGTCTATTCTAATTATCTGTGTCCTGTTTCAGTCAATTTGTATCATCCTGATCCTCTGTCTATTCTAATTATCTATGTCCTGTTTCAGTCAATTACTATCATCCTGATCATCTGTCCATTCTAATTATCTATGTACTGTTTCAGTCAATTACTATCATCCTGATCCTCTGAACATTCTAATTATCTATGTACTGTTTCAGTCAATTACTATCATCCTGATCCTCTGTCTATTTAAATTATCTATGTCCTGTTTCAGTCAATTACTATCATCCTGATCCTCTGTCTGTTCTAATTATCTATGTCCTGTTTCAGTCAATTACTGTCATCCTGATCCTCTGTCCATTATAATTATCTATGTCCTGTTTCAGTCAATTACTATCATCCTGATCCTCTGAACATTCTAATTATCGATGTCCTGTTTCAGTCAATTACTATCATCCTGATCCTCTGTCTATTCGAATTATCTATGTCCTGTTTCAGTCAATTACTATCAGCCTGATCCTCTGAACATTCTAAATATCTATGTCCTGTTTCATTCAATTACTATCATCCTGATCCGCTGAACATTCTAATTATCTATGTCCTGTTTCAGTCAATTACTATCATCCTGATCCTCTGTCTATTCTAATTATCTATGTCCTGTTTCAGTCAATTACATTCATCCTGATCCTCTGTCCATTCTAATTATCTATGTCCTGTTTCATTCAATTACTATCATCCTGATCCGCTGAACATTCTAATTATCTATGTCCTGTTTCAGTCAATTACTATCATCCTGATACTCTGTCCATTCTAATTATCTATGTCCTGTTTCAGTCAATTACTATCATCCTGATCCTCTCTCTATTCTAATTATCTATGTCCTGTTTCAGTCAATTACATTCATCCTGATCCTCTGTCCATTCTAATTATCTATGTAACGTTTCAGTCAATTACTATCATCCTGATCCTCTGTCTATTCTAATTATCTATGCCCTGTTTCAGACAATTACTATCATCCTGATCCTCTAAACATTCTAATTATCTATGTCCTGTTTCAGTCAATTACTATCATCCTGATCCTCTGAACATTCTAATTATCTATGTACTGTTTCAGTCAATTACTATCATCCTGATCCTCTGAACATTCTAATTATCTATGTCCTGTTTCAGTCAATTACTATCATCCTGATCCTCTGTCTATTCTAATTATCTATGTCCTGTTTCAGTCAATTACATTCATCCTGATCCTCTGTCCATTCTAATTATCTATGTCCTGTTTCAGTCAATTACTATCATCCTGATCCTCTGTCTATTCTAATTATCTATGCCCTGTTTCAGACAATTACTATCATCCTGATCCTCTAAACATTCTAATTATCTATGTCCTGTTTCAGTCAATTACTATCATCCACATTCTCTGTCCATTCTAATTATCTATGTCCTGTTTCAGTCAATTAATATCATCCTGATCCTCTGTCTATTCTAATTATCTATGTCCTGTTTCAGTCAATTAATATCATCCTGATCCTCTGTCTATTCTAATTATCTATGTCATGTTTCAGTCAATTACTATCATCCTGATCCTCTGTCCATTCTAATTATCTATGTCATGTTTCAGTCAATTACTATCATCCTGATCCTCTGAACATTCTAATTATCTATGTCATGTTTCAGTCAATTACTATCATCCTGATCCTTTGAACATTCTAATTATCTATGTACTGTTTCAGTCAATTACTATCATCCTGATCCTCTGTCCATTCTAATTATCTATGTCCTGTCTCAGTCAATTACTATCATCCTGATCCTCTGTCCATTATAATTATCTATGTCCTGTTTCAGTCAATTACTATCATCCTGATCCTCTGTCCATTCTATTAATCTATGTCCTGTTTCAGTCAATTTCTATCATCCTGATCCTCTGAACATTCTAATTATCTATGTCCTGTTTCAGTCAATTACAATCATCCTGATCCTCTGAACATTCTAATTATCTATGTCCTGTTTCAGTCAATTACTATCATCCTGATCCTCTGTCCATTCTAATTATCTATGTCCTGTTTCAGTCAATTACTATCATCCTGATCCTCTGTCCATTCTAATTATCTATGTACTGTTTCAGTCAATTACTATCATCCTGATCCTCTGAACATTCTAATTATCTATGTCCTGTTTCAGTCAATTACTATCATCCTGATCCTCTGTCCATTCTAATTATCTATGTCCTGTTTCAGTCAATTACTATCATCCTGATCCTCAGTCCATTCTAATTATCTATGTACTGTTTCAGTCAATTACTATCATCCTGATCCTGTGAACATTTTAATTATCTATGTCCTGTTTCAGTCAATTACTATCATCCTGATCCTCTGAACATTCTAATTATCTATGTCATGCTTCAGTCAATTACTATCATCCTGATCCTCTGAACATTCTAATTATCTATGTCATGCTTCAGTCAACTACTATCATCCTGATCCTCTGTCCATTCTAATTATCTATGTACTGTTTCAGTCAATTACTATCATCCTGATCCTCTGAACATTAAAATTATCTATGTCATGCTTCAGTCAACTACTATCATCCTGATCCTCTGAACATTCTAATTATCTATGTCCTGTTTCAATCAATTACTATCATCCTGATCCTCTGTCTATTCTAATTATCTATGTCCTGTTTCAGTCAATTACTATCATCCTGATCCTCTGAACATTCTAATTATCTATGTCTTGTTTCAGTCAATTACTATCATCCTGATCCTCTGTCCATTCTAATTATCCATGTACTGTTTCAGTCAATTACTATCATCCTGATCCTCTGTCCATTCTAATTATCTATGTCCTGTTTCAGTCAATTACTATCATCCTGATCCTCTGTCCATTCTAATTATCTATGTCCTGTTTCAGTCAATTACTATCATCCTCATCCTCTGTCCATTCTAATTATCTATGTCCTGTTTCAGTCAATGACTTTCATCCTGATCCTCTGTCCATTCTAATTATCTATGTCATGTTTCAGTCAATTACTATCATCCTGATCCTCTGAACATTCTAATTATCTATGTACTGTTTCAATCAATTACTATCATCCTGATCCTCTGTCCATTCTAATTATCTATGTACTGCTTCAGTCAATTACTATCATCCTGATCCTCCGAACATTCTAATTATCTATGTCCTGTTTCAGTCAATTAATATCATCCTGATCCTCTGTCTATTCAAATTATCTATGTCCTGTTTCAGTCAATTAATATCATCCTGATCCTCTGTCTATTCTAATTATCTATGTCCTGTTTCACTCAATTACTATCATCCTGATCCTCTGTCCATTCTAATTATCTATGTCCTGTTTCAGTCAATTAATATCATCCTGATCCTCTGTCCATTCTAATTATCTATGTACTGTTTCAGTCAATTACTATCATCCTGATCCTCTGAACATTCTAATTATCTATGTCCTGTTTCAGTCAATTAATATCATCCTGATCCTCTGTCTATTCAAATTATCTATGACCTGTTTCAGTCAATTAATATCATCCTGATCCTCTGTCTATTCTAATTATCTATGTCCTGTTTCACTCAATTACTATCATCCTGATCCTCTGTCCATTCTAATTATCTATGTCCTGTTTCAGTCAATTAATATCATCCTGATCCTCTGTCTATTCTAATTATCTATGTCCTGTTTCACTCAATTACTATCATCCTGATCCTCTGAACATTCTAATTATCTATGTACTGTTTCAGTCAATTACTATCATCCTGATCCCTTGTCTATTCTAATTATCTGTGTCCTGTTTCAGTCAATTTGTATCATCCTGATCCTCTGTCTATTCTAATTATCTATGTCCTGTTTCTGTCAATTACTATCATCCTGATCCTCTGTCCATTCTAATTATCTATGTCCTGTTTCAGTCAATTACTATCATCCTGATCCTCTGAACATTCTAATTATCTATGTACTGTTTCAGTCAATTAATATCATCCTGATCCTCTGTCTATTCGAATTATCTATGTCCTGTTTCAGTCAATTACTATCATCCTGATCCTCTGTCTATTCTAATTATCTATGTCCTGTTTCAGTCAATTACTATCATCCTGATCCTCTGTCCATTCCAATTATCTATGTCCTGTTTCAGTCAATTACTATCATCCTGATCCTCTGAACATTCTAATTATCTATGTCCTGTTTCAGTCAATTACTATCATCCTGATCCTCTGTCTATTCGAATTATCTATGTCCTGTTTCAGTCAATTACTATCATCCTGATCCTCTGAACATTCTAATTATCTATGTCCTGTTTCATTCAATTACTATCATCCTGATCCTCTGAACATTCTAATTATCTATGTCCTGTTTCAGTCAATTACTATCATCCTGATCCTCTGTCTATTCTAATTATCTATGTCCTGTTTCAGTCAATTACATTCATCCTGATCCTCTGTCCATTCTAATTATCTATGTCCTGTTTCAGTCAATTACTATCATCCTGATCCTCTGTCTATTCTAATTATCTATGTCCTGTTTCAGTCAATTACTTTCATCCTGATCCTCTGAACATTCTAATTATCTATGTCCTGTTTCAGTCAATTACTATCATCCTGATCCTCTGTCCATTCTAATTATCTATGTCCTGTTTCAGTCAATTACTATCACCCTGATCCTCTGAACATTCTAATTATCTATGTCCTGTTTCAGTCAATTACTAACATCCTGATCCTCTATATATTCGATTATCTATGTCCTGTTTCAGTCAATTACTGTCATCCTGATCCTCTGAACATTCTAATTATCTATGTACTGTTTCAGTCAATTACTATCATCCTGATCCTCTGAACATTCTAATTATCTATGTACTGTTTCAGTCAATTACTATCATCCTGATCCTCTGAACATTCTAATTATCTATGTACTGTTTCAGTCAATTACTATCATCCTGATCCTCTGAACATTCTAATTATCTATGTCCTGTTTCAGTCAATTACTATCATCCTGATCCTCTGTACATTCTAATTATCTATGTCCTGTTTCATTCAATTACTATCATCCTGATCCTCTGTCCATTCTAATTATCTATGTACTGTTTCAGTCAATTACTATCATCCTGATCCTCTGAACATTCTAATTATCTATGTCCTGTTTCAGTCAATTACTATCATCCTGATCCTCTGTACATTCTAATTATCTATGTCCTGTTTCATTCAATTACTATCATCCTGATCCTCTGTCCATTCTAATTATCTATGTCCTGTTTCAGTCAATTACTATCATCCTGATCCTCTGTCTATTCTAATTATCTATGCCCTGTTTCAGACAATTACTATCATCCTGATCCTCTAAACATTCTAATTATCTATGTCCTGTTTCAGTCAATTACTATCATCCTGATCCTCTGAACATTCTAATTATCTATGTCCTGTTTCAGTCAATTACTATCATCCTGATCCTCTGTCTATTCTAATTATCTATGTCCTGTTTCAGTCAATTACATTCATCCTGATCCTCTGTCCATTCTAATTATCTATGTCCTGTTTCAGTCAATTACTATCATCCTGATCCTCTGTCTATTCTAATTATCTATGCCCTGTTTCAGACAATTACTATCATCCTGATCCTCTAAACATTCTAATTATCTGTTCCTGTTTCAGTCAATTACTATCATCCTCATTCTCTGTCCATTCTAATTATCTATGTCCTGTTTCAGTCAATTAATATCATCCTGATCCGCTGTCTATTCTAATTATCTATGTCCTGTTTCAGTCAATTACTATCATCCTGATCCTCTGAACATTCTAATTATCTATGTCCTGTTTCAGTCAATTAATATCATCCTGATCCTCTGTCTATTCTAATTATCTATGTCCTGTTTCAGTCAATTACTATCATCCTGATCCTCTGAACATTCTAATTATCTATGTCCTGTTTCAGTCAATTACTATCATCCTGATCCTCTGAGCATTCTAATTATCTATGTCCTGTTTCAGTCAATTACTATCATCCTGATCCTCTGTCTATTCGAATTATCTATGTCCTGTTTCAGTCAATTACTATCATCCTGATCCTCTGTCCATTCCAATTATCTATGTCCTGTTTCAGACAATTACTATCATCCTGATCCTCTAAACATTCTAATTATCTATGTCCTGTTTCAGTCAATTACTATCATCCTCATTCTCTGTCCATTCTAATTATCTATGTCCTGTTTCAGTCAATTAATATCATCCTGATCCTCTGTCTATTCTAATTATCTATGTCCTGTTTCAGTCAATTACTATCATCCTGATCCTCTGAACATTCTAATTATCTATGTCCTGTTTCAGTCAATTAATATCATCCTGATCCTCTGTCTATTCTAATTATCTATGTCCTGTTTCAGTCAATTACTATCATCCTGATCCTCTGAACATTCTAATTATCTATGTCCTGTTTCAGTCAATTACTATCATCCTGATCCTCTGAACATTCTAATTATCTATGTCCTGTTTCAGTCAATTACTATCATCCTGATCCTCTGTCTATTCGAATTATCTATGTCCTGTTTCAGTCAATTACTATCATCCTGATCCTCTGAACATACTAATTATCTATGTACTGTTTCAGTCAATTACAATCATCCTGATCCTCTGAACATTCTAATTATCTATGTACTGTTTCAGTCAATTACTATCATCCTGATCCTCTGAACATTCTAATTATCTATGTCCTGTTTCAGTCAATTACTATCATCCTGATCCTCTGAACATTCTAATTATCTATGTCCTGTTTCAGTCAATTACTATCATCCTGATCCTCTGAACATTCTAATTATCTATGTACTGTTTCAGTCAATTACTATCATCCTGATCCCTTGTCTATTCTAATTATCTGTGTCCTGTTTCAGTCAATTTGTATCATCCTGATCCTCTGTCTATTCTAATTATCTATGTCCTGTTTCAGTCAATTACTATCATCCTGATCCTCTGTCCATTCTAATTATCTATGTACTGTTTCAGTCAATTACTATCATCCTGATCCTCTGAACATTCTAATTATCTATGTACTGTTTCAGTCAATTACTATCATCCTGATCCTCTGTCTATTTAAATTATCTATGTCCTGTTTCAGTCAATTACTATCATCCTGATCCTCTGTCTGTTCTAATTATCTATGTCCTGTTTCAGTCAATTACTGTCATCCTGATCCTCTGTCCATTATAATTATCTATGTTCTGTTTCAGTCAATTACTATCATCCTGATCCTCTGAACATTCTAATTATCGATGTCCTGTTTCAGTCAATTACTATCATCCTGATCCTCTGTCTATTTAAATTATCTATGTCCTGTTTCAGTCAATTACTATCATCCTGATCCTCTGTCTGTTCTAATTATCTATGTCCTGTTTCAGTCAATTACTGTCATCCTGATCCTCTGTCCATTATAATTATCTATGTCCTGTTTCAGTCAATTACTATCATCCTGATCCTCTGAACATTCTAATTATCGATGTCCTGTTTCAGTCAATTACTATCATCCTGATCCTCTGTCTATTTAAATTATCTATGTCCTGTTTCAGTCAATTACTATCATCCTGATCCTCTGTCTGTTCTAATTGTCTATGTCCTGTTTCAGTCAATTACTGTCATCCTGATCCTCTGTCTGTTCTAATTATCTATGTCCTGTTTCAGTCAATTACTGTCATCCTGATCCTCTGTCCATTATAATTATCTATGTCCTGTTTCAGTCAATTACTATCATCCTGATCCTCTGAACATTCTAATTATCGATGTCCTGTTTCAGTCAATTACTATCATCCTGATCCTCTGTCTATTTAAATTATCTATGTCCTGTTTCAGTCAATTACTATCATCCTGATCCTCTGTCTGTTCTAATTATCTATGTCCTGTTTCAGTCAATTACTGTCATCCTGATCCTCTGTCCACTATAATTATCTATGTCCTGTTTCAGTCAATTACTATCATCCTGATCCTCTGAACATTCTAATTATCGATGTCCTGTTTCAGTCAATTACTATCATCCTGATCCTCTGTCTATTTAAATTATCTATGTCCTGTTTCAGTCAATTACTATCATCCTGATCCTCTGTCTGTTCTAATTATCTATGTCCTGTTTCAGTCAATTACTGTCATCCTGATCCTCTGTCCATTATAATTATCTATGTCCTGTTTCAGTCAATTACTATCATCCTGATCCTCTGAACATTCTAATTATCGATGTCCTGTTTCAGTCAATTACTATCATCCTGATCCTCTGTCTATTTAAATTATCTATGTCCTGTTTCAGTCAATTACTATCATCCTGATCCTCTGTCTGTTCTAATTATCTATGTCCTGTTTCAGTCAATTACTGTCATCCTGATCCTCTGTCCATTATAATTATCTATGTCCTGTTTCAGTCAATTACTATCATCCTGATCCTCTGAACATTCTAATTATCGATGTCCTGTTTCAGTCAATTACTATCATCCTGATCCTCTGAACATTCTAATTATCTATGTGCTGTTTCAGTCAATTACTATCATCCTGATCCTCTGTACATTCTAATTATCTATGTCCTGTTTCATTCAATTACTATCATCCTGATCCGCTGAACATTCTAATTATCTATGTCCTGTTTCAGTCAATTACTATCATCCTGATCCTCTGTCTATTCTAATTATCTATGTCCTGTTTCAGTCAATTACATTCATCCTGATCCTCTGTCCATTCTAATTATCTATGTCCTGTTTCATTCAATTACTATCATCCTGATCCGCTGAACATTCTAATTATCTATGTCCTGTTTCAGTCAATTACTATCATCCTGATACTCTGTCCATTCTAATTATCTATGTCCTGTTTCAGTCAATTACTATCATCCTGATCCTCTCTCTATTCTAATTATCTATGTCCTGTTTCAGTCAATTACATTCATCCTGATCCTCTGTCCATTCTAATTATCTATGTCCTGTTTCAGTCAATTACTATCATCCTGATCCTCTGTCTATTCTAATTATCTATGCCCTGTTTCAGACAATTACTATCATCCTGATCCTCTAAACATTCTAATTATCTATGTCCTGTTTCAGTCAATTACTATCATCCTGATCCTCTGAACATTCTAATTATCTATGTACTGTTTCAGTCAATTACTATCATCCTGATCCTCTGAACATTCTAATTATCTATGTCCTGTTTCAGTCAATTACTATCATCCTGATCCTCTGTCTATTCTAATTATCTATGTCCTGTTTCAGTCAATTACATTCATCCTGATCCTCTGTCCATTCTAATTATCTATGTCCTGTTTCAGTCAATTACTATCATCCTGATCCTCTGTCTATTCTAATTATCTATGCCCTGTTTCAGACAATTACTATCATCCTGATCCTCTAAACATTCTAATTATCTATGTCCTGTTTCAGTCAATTACTATCATCCTCATTCTCTGTCCATTCTAATTATCTATGTCCTGTTTCAGTCAATTAATATCATAATGATCCTCTGTCTATTCTAATTATCTATGTCCTGTTTCAGTCAATTACTATCATCCTGATCCTCTGAACATTCTAATTATCTATGTCCTGTTTCAGTCAATTAATATCATCCTGATCCTCTGTCTATTCTAATTATCTATGTCCTGTTTCAGTCAATTACTATCATCCTGATCCTCTGAACATTCTAATTATCTATGTCCTGTTTCAGTCAATTACTATCATCCTGATCCTCTGAACATTCTAATTATCTATGTCCTGTTTCAGTCAATTACTATCATCCTGATCCTCTGTCTATTCGAATTATCTATGTCCTGTTTCAGTCAATTACTATCATCCTGATCCTCTGAACATTCCAATTATCTATGTCCTGTTTCAGTCAATTACTATCATCCTGATCCTCTGAACATTCTAATTATCTATGTCCTGTTTCAGTCAATTACTATCATCCTGATCCTCTGAACATTCTAATTATCTATGTACTGTTTCAGTCAATTACTATCATCCTGATCCCTTGTCTATTCTAATTATCTGTGTCCTGTTTCAGTCAATTTGTATCATCCTGATCCTCTGTCTATTCTAATTATCTATGTCCTGTTTCAGTCAATTACTAACATCCTGATCCTCTATATATTCGATTATCTATGTCCTGTTTCAGTCAATTACTGTCATCCTGATCCTCTGAACATTCTAATTATCTATGTACTGTTTCAGTCAATTACTATCATCCTCATTCTCTGTCCATTCTAATTATCTATGTCCTGTTTCAGTCAATTAATATCATAATGATCCTCTGTCTATTCTAATTATCTATGTCCTGTTTCAGTCAATTACTATCATCCTGATCCTCTGAACATTCTAATTATCTATGTCCTGTTTCAGTCAATTAATATCATCCTGATCCTCTGTCTATTCTAATTATCTATGTCCTGTTTCAGTCAATTACTATCATCCTGATCCTCTGAACATTCTAATTATCTATGTCCTGTTTCAGTCAATTACTATCATCCTGATCCTCTGAACATTCTAATTATCTATGTCCTGTTTCAGTCAATTACTATCATCCTGATCCTCTGTCTATTCGAATTATCTATGTCCTGTTTCAGTCAATTACTATCATCCTGATCCTCTGAACATTCCAATTATCTATGTCCTGTTTCAGTCAATTACTATCATCCTGATCCTCTGAACATTCTAATTATCTATGTCCTGTTTCAGTCAATTACTATCATCCTGATCCTCTGAACATTCTAATTATCTATGTACTGTTTCAGTCAATTACTATCATCCTGATCCCTTGTCTATTCTAATTATCTGTGTCCTGTTTCAGTCAATTTGTATCATCCTGATCCTCTGTCTATTCTAATTATCTATGTCCTGTTTCAGTCAATTACTAACATCCTGATCCTCTATATATTCGATTATCTATGTCCTGTTTCAGTCAATTACTGTCATCCTGATCCTCTGAACATTCTAATTATCTATGTACTGTTTCAGTCAATTACTATCATCCTGATCCTCTGAACATTCTAATTATCTATGTCCTGTTTCAGTCAATTAATATCATCCTGATCCTCTGTACATTCTAATTATCTATGTCCTGTTTCATTCAATTACTATCATCCTGATCCTCTGTCCATTCTAATTATCTATGTACTGTTTCAGTCAATTACTATCATCCTGATCCTCTGAACATTCTAATTATCTATGTCCTGTTTCAGTCAATTACTATCATCCTGATCCTCTGTACATTCTAATTATCTATGTCCTGTTTCATTCAATTACTATCATCCTGATCCTCTGTCCATTCTAATTATCTATGTCCTGTTTCAGTCAATTACTATCATCCTGATCCTCTGTCTATTCTAATTACCTATGCCCTGTTTCAGACAATTACTATCATCCTGATCCTCTAAACATTCTAATTATCTATGTCCTGTTTCAGTCAATTACTATCATCCTGATCCTCTGAACATTCTAATTATCTATGTCCTGTTTCAGTCAATTACTATCATCCTGATCCTCTGTCTATTCTAATTATCTATGTCCTGTTTCAGTCAATTACATTCATCCTGATCCTCTGTCCATTCTAATTATCTATGTCCTGTTTCAGTCAATTACTATCATCCTGATCCTCTGTCTATTCTAATTATCTATGCCCTGTTTCAGACAATTACTATCATCCTGATCCTCTAAACATTCTAATTATCTATGTCCTGTTTCAGTCAATTACTATCATCCTCATTCTCTGTCCATTCTAATTATCTATGTCCTGTTTCAGTCAATTAATATCATCCTGATCCGCTGTCTATTCTAATTATCTATGTCCTGTTTCAGTCAATTACTATCATCCTGATCCTCTGAACATTCTAATTATCTATGTCCTGTTTCAGTCAATTAATATCATCCTGATCCTCTGTCTATTCTAATTATCTATGTCCTGTTTCAGTCAATTACTATCATCCTGATCCTCTGAACATTCTAATTATCTATGTCCTGTTTCAGTCAATTACTATCATCCTGATCCTCTGAGCATTCTAATTATCTATGTCCTGTTTCAGTCAATTACTATCATCCTGATCCTCTGTCTATTCGAATTATCTATGTCCTGTTTCAGTCAATTACTATCATCCTGATCCTCTGAACATTCCAATTATCTATGTCCTGTTTCAGACAATTACTATCATCCTGATCCTCTAAACATTCTAATTATCTATGTCCTGTTTCAGTCAATTACTATCATCCTCATTCTCTGTCCATTCTAATTATCTATGTCCTGTTTCAGACAATTAATATCATCCTGATCCTCTGTCTATTCTAATTATCTATGTCCTGTTTCAGTCAATTACTATCATCCTGATCCTCTGAACATTCTAATTATCTATGTCCTGTTTCAGTCAATTAATATCATCCTGATCCTCTGTCTATTCTAATTATCTATGTCCTGTTTCAGTCAATTACTATCATCCTGATCCTCTGAACATTCTAATTATCTATGTCCTGTTTCAGTCAATTACTATCATCCTGATCCTCTGAACATTCTAATTATCTATGTCCTGTTTCAGTCAATTACTATCATCCTGATCCTCTGTCTATTCTAATTATCTATGTCCTGTTTCAGTCAATTACTATCATCCTGATCCTCTGAACATTCTAATTATCTATGTCCTGTTTCAGTCAATTACTATCATCCTGATCCTCTGAACATACTAATTATCTCTGTACTGTTTCAGTCAATTACAATCATCCTGATCCTCTGAACATTCTAATTATCTATGTCCTGTTTCAGTCAATTACTATCATCCTGATCCTCTGAACATTCTAATTATCTATGTCCTGTTTCAGTCAATTACTATCATCCTGATCCTCTGAACATTCTAATTATCTATGTACTGTTTCAGTCAATTACTATCATCCTGATGCCTTGTCTATTCTAATTATCTGTGTCCTGTTTCAGTCAATTTGTATCATCCTGATCCTCTGTCTATTCTAATTATCTATGTCCTGTTTCAGTCAATTACTATCATCCTGATCCTCTGTCCATTCTAATTATCTATGTACTGTTTCAGTCAATTACAATCATCCTGATCCTCTGAACATTCTAATTATCTATGTCCTGTTTCAGTCAATTACTATCATCCTGATCCTCTGAACATTCTAATTATCTATGTCCTGTTTCAGTCAATTACTATCATCCTGATCCTCTGAACATTCTAATTATCTATGTACTGTTTCAGTCAATTACTATCATCCTGATGCCTTTTCTATTCTAATTATCTGTGTCCTGTTTCAGTCAATTTGTATCATCCTGATCCTCTGTCTATTCTAATTATCTATGTCCTGTTTCAGTCAATTACTATCATCCTGATCCTCTGTCCATTCTAATTATCTATGTACTGTTTCAGTCAATTACTATCATCCTGATCCTCTGAACATTCTAATTATCTATGCACTGTTTCAGTCAATTACTATCATCCTGATCCTCTGTCTATTTAAATTATCTATGTCCTGTTTCAGTCAATTACTATCATCCTGATCCTCTGTCTGTTCTAATTATCTATGTCCTGTTTCAGTCAATTACTATCATCCTGATCCTCTGAACATTCTAATTATCGATGTCCTGTTTCAGTCAATTACTATCATCCTGATCCTCTGTCTATTTAAATTATCTATGTCCTGTTTCAGTCAATTACTATCATCCTGATCCTCTGTCTGTTCTAATTATCTATGTCCTGTTTCAGTCAATTACTGTCATCCTGATCCTCTGTCCATTATAATTATCTATGTCCTGTTTCAGTCAATTACTATCATCCTGATCCTCTGAACATTCTAATTATCGATGTCCTGTTTCAGTCAATTACTATCATCCTGATCCTCTGTCTATTTAAATTATCTATGTCCTGTTTCAGTCAATTACTATCATCCTGATCCTCTGTCTGTTCTAATTATCTATGTCCTGTTTCAGTCAATTACTGTCATCCTGATCCTCTGTCTGTTCTAATTATCTATGTCCTGTTTCAGTCAATTACTGTCATCCTGATCCTCTGTCCATTATCATTATCTATGTCCTGTTTCAGTCAATTACTATCATCCTGATCCTCTGAACATTCTAATTATCGATGTCCTGTTTCAGTCAATTACTATCATCCTGATCCTCTGTCTATTTAAATTATCTATGTCCTGTTTCAGTCAATTACTATCATCCTGATCCTCTGTCTGTTCTAATTATCTATGTCCTGTTTCAGTCAATTACTGTCATCCTGATCCTCTGTCCATTATAATTATCTATGTCCTGTTTCAGTCAATTACTATCATCCTGATCCTCTGAACATTCTAATTATCGATGTCCTGTTTCAGTCAATTACTATCATCCTGATCCTCTGTCTATTTAAATTATCTATGTCCTGTTTCAGTCAATTACTATCATCCTGATCCTCTGTCTGTTCTAATTATCTATGTCCTGTTTCAGTCAATTACTGTCATCCTGATCCTCTGTCCATTATAATTATCTATGTCCTGTTTCAGTCAATTACTATCATCCTGATCCTCTGAACATTCTAATTATCGATGTCCTGTTTCAGTCAATTACTATCATCCTGATCCTCTGTCTATTTAAATTATCTATGTCCTGTTTCAGTCAATTACTATCATCCTGATCCTCTGTCTGTTCTAATTATCTATGTCCTGTTTCAGTCAATTACTGTCATCCTGATCCTCTGTCCATTATAATTATCTATGTCCTTTTTCAGTCAATTACTATCATCCTGATCCTCTGAACATTCTAATTATCGATGTCCTGTTTCAGTCAATTACTATCATCCTGATCCTCTGAACATTCTAATTATCTATGTGCTGTTTCAGTCAATTACTATCATCCTGATCCTCTGTACATTCTAATTATCTATGTCCTGTTTCATTCAATTACTATCATCCTGATCCGCTGAACATTCTAATTATCTATGTCCTGTTTCAGTCAATTACTATCATCCTGATCCTCTGTCTATTCTAATTATCTATGTCCTGTTTCAGTCAATTACATTCATCCTGATCCTCTGTCCATTCTAATTATCTATGTCCTGTTTCATTCAATTACTATCATCCTGATCCGCTGAACATTCTAATTATCTATGTCCTGTTTCAGTCAATTACTATCATCCTGATACTCTGTCCATTCTAATTATCTATGTCCTGTTTCAGTCAATTACTATCATCCTGATCCTCTCTCTATTCTAATTATCTATGTCCTGTTTCAGTCAATTACATTCATCCTGATCCTCTGTCCATTCTAATTATCTATGTCCTGTTTCAGTCAATTACTATCATCCTGATCCTCTGTCTATTCTAATTATCTATGCCCTGTTAAAGACAATTACTATCATCCTGATCCTCTAAACATTCTAATTATCTATGTCCTGTTTCAGTCAATTACTATCATCCTGATCCTCTGAACATTCTAATTATCTATGTACTGTTTCAGTCAATTACTATCATCCTGATCCTCTGAACATTCTAATTATCTATGTCCTGTTTCAGTCAATTACTATCATCCTGATCCTCTGTCTATTCTAATTATCTATGTCCTGTTTCAGTCAATTACATTCATCCTGATCCTCTGTCCATTCTAATTATCTATGTCCTGTTTCAGTCAATTACTATCATCCTGATCCTCTGTCTATTCTAATTATCTATGCCCTGTTTCAGACAATTACTATCATCCTGATCCTCTAAACATTCTAATTATCTATGTCCTGTTTCAGTCAATTACTATCATCCTCATTCTCTGTCCATTCTAATTATCTATGTCCTGTTTCAGTCAATTAATATCATAATGATCCTCTGTCTATTCTAATTATCTATGTCCTGTTTCAGTCAATTACTATCATCCTGATCCTCTGAACATTCTAATTATCTATGTCCTGTTTCAGTCAATTAATATCATCCTGATCCTCTGTCTATTCGAATTATCTATGTCCTGTTTCAGTCAATTACTATCATCCTGATCCTCTGAACATTCCAATTATCTATGTCCTGTTTCAGACAATTACTATCATCCTGATCCTCTAAACATTCTAATTATCTATGTCCTGTTTCAGTCAATTACTATCATCCTCATTCTCTGTCCATTCTAATTATCTATGTCCTGTTTCAGACAATTAATATCATCCTGATCCTCTGTCTATTCTAATTATCTATGTCCTGTTTCAGTCAATTACTATCATCCTGATCCTCTGAACATTCTAATTATCTATGTCCTGTTTCAGTCAATTAATATCATCCTGATCCTCTGTCTATTCTAATTATCTATGTCCTGTTTCAGTCAATTACTATCATCCTGATCCTCTGAACATTCTAATTATCTATGTCCTGTTTCAGTCAATTACTATCATCCTGATCCTCTGAACATTCTAATTATCTATGTCCTGTTTCAGTCAATTACTATCATCCTGATCCTCTGTCTATTCGAATTATCTATGTCCTGTTTCAGTCAATTACTATCATCCTGATCCTCTGAACATACTAATTATCTCTGTACTGTTTCAGTCAATTACAATCATCCTGATCCTCTGAACATTCTAATTATCTATGTCCTGTTTCAGTCAATTACTATCATCCTGATCCTCTGAACATTCTAATTATCTATGTCCTGTTTCAGTCAATTACTATCATCCTGATCCTCTGAACATTCTAATTATCTATGTACTGTTTCAGTCAATTACTATCATCCTGATGCCTTGTCTATTCTAATTATCTGTGTCCTGTTTCAGTCAATTTGTATCATCCTGATCCTCTGTCTATTCTAATTATCTATGTCCTGTTTCAGTCAATTACTATCATCCTGATCCTCTGTCCATTCTAATTACCTATGTACTGTTTCAGTCAATTACAATCATCCTGATCCTCTGAACATTCTAATTATCTATGTCCTGTTTCAGTCAATTACTATCATCCTGATCCTCTGAACATTCTAATTATCTATGTCCTGTTTCAGTCAATTACTATCATCCTGATCCTCTGAACATTCTAATTATCTATGTACTGTTTCAGTCAATTACTATCATCCTGATGCCTTTTCTATTCTAATTATCTGTGTCCTGTTTCAGTCAATTTGTATCATCCTGATCCTCTGTCTATTCTAATTATCTATGTCCTGTTTCAGTCAATTACTATCATCCTGATCCTCTGTCCATTCTAATTATCTATGTACTGTTTCAGTCAATTACTATCATCCTGATCCTCTGAACATTCTAATTATCTATGCACTGTTTCAGTCAATTACTATCATCCTGATCCTCTGTCTATTTAAATTATCTATGTCCTGTTTCAGTCAATTACTATCATCCTGATCCTCTGTCTGTTCTAATTATCTATGTCCTGTTTCAGTCAATTACTATCATCCTGATCCTCTGAACATTCTAATTATCGATGTCCTGTTTCAGTCAATTACTATCATCCTGATCCTCTGTCTATTTAAATTATCTATGTCCTGTTTCAGTCAATTACTATCATCCTGATCCTCTGTCTGTTCTAATTATCTATGTCCTGTTTCAGTCAATTACTGTCATCCTGATCCTCTGTCCATTATAATTATCTATGTCCTGTTTCAGTCAATTACTATCATCCTGATCCTCTGAACATTCTAATTATCGATGTCCTGTTTCAGTCAATTACTATCATCCTGATCCTCTGTCTATTTAAATTATCTATGTCCTGTTTCAGTCAATTACTATCATCCTGATCCTCTGTCTGTTCTAATTATCTATGTCCTGTTTCAGTCAATTACTGTCATCCTGATCCTCTGTCTGTTCTAATTATCTATGTCCTGTTTCAGTCAATTACTGTCATCCTGATCCTCTGTCCATTATCATTATCTATGTCCTGTTTCAGTCAATTACTATCATCCTGATCCTCTGAACATTCTAATTATCGATGTCCTGTTTCAGTCAATTACTATCATCCTGATCCTCTGTCTATTTAAATTATCTATGTCCTGTTTCAGTCAATTACTATCATCCTGATCCTCTGTCTGTTCTAATTATCTATGTCCTGTTTCAGTCAATTACTGTCATCCTGATCCTCTGTCCATTATAATTATCTATGTCCTGTTTCAGTCAATTACTATCATCCTGATCCTCTGAACATTCTAATTATCGATGTCCTGTTTCAGTCAATTACTATCATCCTGATCCTCTGTCTATTTAAATTATCTATGTCCTGTTTCAGTCAATTACTATCATCCTGATCCTCTGTCTGTTCTAATTATCTATGTCCTGTTTCAGTCAATTACTGTCATCCTGATCCTCTGTCCATTATAATTATCTATGTCCTGTTTCAGTCAATTACTATCATCCTGATCCTCTGAACATTCTAATTATCGATGTCCTGTTTCAGTCAATTACTATCATCCTGATCCTCTGTCTATTTAAATTATCTATGTCCTGTTTCAGTCAATTACTATCATCCTGATCCTCTGTCTGTTCTAATTATCTATGTCCTGTTTCAGTCAATTACTGTCATCCTGATCCTCTGTCCATTATAATTATCTATGTCCTTTTTCAGTCAATTACTATCATCCTGATCCTCTGAACATTCTAATTATCGATGTCCTGTTTCAGTCAATTACTATCATCCTGATCCTCTGAACATTCTAATTATCTATGTGCTGTTTCAGTCAATTACTATCATCCTGATCCTCTGTACATTCTAATTATCTATGTCCTGTTTCATTCAATTACTATCATCCTGATCCGCTGAACATTCTAATTATCTATGTCCTGTTTCAGTCAATTACTATCATCCTGATCCTCTGTCTATTCTAATTATCTATGTCCTGTTTCAGTCAATTACATTCATCCTGATCCTCTGTCCATTCTAATTATCTATGTCCTGTTTCATTCAATTACTATCATCCTGATCCGCTGAACATTCTAATTATCTATGTCCTGTTTCAGTCAATTACTATCATCCTGATACTCTGTCCATTCTAATTATCTATGTCCTGTTTCAGTCAATTACTATCATCCTGATCCTCTCTCTATTCTAATTATCTATGTCCTGTTTCAGTCAATTACATTCATCCTGATCCTCTGTCCATTCTAATTATCTATGTCCTGTTTCAGTCAATTACTATCATCCTGATCCTCTGTCTATTCTAATTATCTATGCCCTGTTAAAGACAATTACTATCATCCTGATCCTCTAAACATTCTAATTATCTATGTCCTGTTTCAGTCAATTACTATCATCCTGATCCTCTGAACATTCTAATTATCTATGTACTGTTTCAGTCAATTACTATCATCCTGATCCTCTGAACATTCTAATTATCTATGTCCTGTTTCAGTCAATTACAATCATCCTGATCCTCTGTCTATTCTAATTATCTATGTCCTGTTTCAGTCAATTACATTCATCCTGATCCTCTGTCCATTCTAATTATCTATGTCCTGTTTCAGTCAATTACTATCATCCTGATCCTCTGTCTATTCTAATTATCTATGCCCTGTTTCAGACAATTACTATCATCCTGATCCTCTAAACATTCTAATTATCTATGTCCTGTTTCAGTCAATTACTATCATCCTCATTCTCTGTCCATTCTAATTATCTATGTCCTGTTTCAGTCAATTAATATCATAATGATCCTCTGTCTATTCTAATTATCTATGTCCTGTTTCAGTCAATTACTATCATCCTGATCCTCTGAACATTCTAATTATCTATGTCCTGTTTCAGTCAATTAATATCATCCTGATCCTCTGTCTATTCTAATTATCTATGTCCTGTTTCAGTCAATTACTATCATCCTGATCCTCTGAACATTCTAATTATCTATGTCCTGTTTCAGTCAATTACTATCATCCTGATCCTCTGAACATTCTAATTATCTATGTCCTGTTTCAGTCAATTACTATCATCCTGATCCTCTGTCTATTCGAATTATCTATGTCCTGTTTCAGTCAATTACTATCATCCTGATCCTCTGAACATTCCAATTATCTATGTCCTGTTTCAGTCAATTACTATCATCCTGATCCTCTGAACATTCTAATTATCTATGTCCTGTTTCAGTCAATTACTATCATCCTGATCCTCTGAACATTCTAATTATCTATGTACTGTTTCAGTCAATTACTATCATCCTGATCCCTTGTCTATTCTAATTATCTGTGTCCTGTTTCAGTCAATTTGTATCATCCTGATCCTCTGTCTATTCTAATTATCTATGTCCTGTTTCAGTCAATTACTATCATCCTGATCCTCTGTCCATTCTAATTATCTATGTACTGTTTCAGTCAATTACTATCATCCTGATCCGCTGAACATTCTAATTATCTATGTACTGTTTCAGTCAATTACTATCATCCTGATCCTCTGTCTATTTAAATTATCTATGTCCTGTTTCAGTCAACTACTATCATCCTGATCCTCTGTCTGTTCTAATTAGCTATGTCCTGTTTCAGTCAATTACTGTCATCCTGATCCTCTGTCCATTATAATTATCTATGTCCTGTTTCAGTCAATTACTATCATCCTGATCCTCTGAACATTCTAATTATCGATGTCCTGTTTCAGTCAATTACTATCATCCTGATCCTCTGTCTATTCGAATTATCTATGTCCTGTTTCAGTCAATTACTATCATCCTGATCCTCTGAACATTCTAATTATCTATGTGCTGTTTCAGTCAATTACTATCATCCTGATCCTCTGTACATTCTAATTATCGATGTCCTGTTTCAGTCAATTACTATCATCCTGATCCTCTGTCTATTTAAATTATCTATGTCCTGTTTCAGTCAATTACTATCATCCTGATCCTCTGTCTGTTCTAATTATCTATGTCCTGTTTCAGTCAATTACTGTCATCCTGATCCTCTGTCCATTATAATTATCTATGTCCTGTTTCAGTCAATTACTATCATCCTGATCCTCTGAACATTCTAATTATCGATGTCCTGTTTCAGTCAATTACTATCATCCTGATCCTCTGTCTATTTAAATTATCTATGTCCTTTTTCAGTCAATTACTATCATCCTGATCCTCTGTCTGTTCTAATTATCTATGTCCTGTTTCAGTCAATTACTGTCATCCTGATCCTCTGTCCATTATAATTATCTATGTCCTGTTTCAGTCAATTACTATCATCCTGATCCTCTGAACATTCTAATTATCGATGTCCTGTTTCAGTCAATTACTATCATCCTGATCCTCTGAACATTCTAATTATCTATGTGCTGTTTCAGTCAATTACTATCATCCTGATCCTCTGTACATTCTAATTATCTATGTCCTGTTTCATTCAATTACTATCATCCTGATCCGCTGAACATTCTAATTATCTATGTCCTGTTTCAGTCAATTACTATCATCCTGATCCTCTGTCTATTCTAATTATCTATGTCCTGTTTCAGTCAATTACATTCATCCTGATCCTCTGTCTATTCTAATTATCTATGCCCTGTTAAAGACAATTACTATCATCCTGATCCTCTAAACATTCTAATTATCTATGTCCTGTTTCAGTCAATTACTATCATCCTGATCCTCTGAACATTCTAATTATCTATGTACTGTTTCAGTCAATTACTATCATCCTGATCCTCTGAACATTCTAATTATCTATGTCCTGTTTCAGTCAATTACTATCATCCTGATCCTCTGTCTATTCTAATTATCTATGTCCTGTTTCAGTCAATTACATTCATCCTGATCCTCTGTCCATTCTAATTATCTATGTCCTGTTTCAGTCAATTACTATCATCCTGATCCTCTGTCTATTCTAATTATCTATGCCCTGTTTCAGACAATTACTATCATCCTGATCCTCTAAACATTCTAATTATCTATGTCCTGTTTCAGTCAATTACTATCATCCTCATTCTCTGTCCATTCTAATTATCTATGTCCTGTTTCAGTCAATTAATATCATAATGATCCTCTGTCTATTCTAATTATCTATGTCCTGTTTCAGTCAATTACTATCATCCTGATCCTCTGAACATTCTAATTATCTATGTCCTGTTTCAGTCAATTAATATCATCCTGATCCTCTGTCTATTCTAATTATCTATGTCCTGTTTCAGTCAATTACTATCATCCTGATCCTCTGAACATTCTAATTATCTATGTCCTGTTTCAGTCAATTACTATCATCCTGATCCTCTGAACATTCTAATTATCTATGTCCTGTTTCAGTCAATTACTATCATCCTGATCCTCTGTCTATTCGAATTATCTATGTCCTGTTTCAGTCAATTACTATCATCCTGATCCTCTGAACATTCCAATTATCTATGTCCTGTTTCAGTCAATTACTATCATCCTGATCCTCTGAACATTCTAATTATCTATGTCCTGTTTCAGTCAATTACTATCATCCTGATCCTCTGAACATTCTAATTATCTATGTACTTTTTCAGTCAATTACTATCATCCTGATCCCTTGTCTATTCTAATTATCTGTGTCCTGTTTCAGTCAATTTGTATCATCCTGATCCTCTGTCTATTCTAATTATCTATGTCCTGTTTCAGTCAATTACTATCATCCTGATCCTCTGTCCATTCTAATTATCTATGTACTGTTTCAGTCAATTACTATCATCCTGATCCGCTGAACATTCTAATTATCTATGTACTGTTTCAGTCAATTACTATCATCCTGATCCTCTGTCTATTTAAATTATCTATGTCCTGTTTCAGTCAACTACTATCATCCTGATCCTCTGTCTGTTCTAATTAGCTATGTCCTGTTTCAGTCAATTACTGTCATCCTGATCCTCTGTCCATTATAATTATCTATGTCCTGTTTCAGTCAATTACTATCATCCTGATCCTCTGAACATTCTAATTATCGATGTCCTGTTTCAGTCAATTACTATCATCCTGATCCTCTGTCTATTCGAATTATCTATGTCCTGTTTCAGTCAATTACTATCATCCTGATCCTCTGAACATTCTAATTATCTATGTGCTGTTTCAGTCAATTACTATCATCCTGATCCTCTGTACATTCTAATTATCGATGTCCTGTTTCAGTCAATTACTATCATCCTGATCCTCTGTCTATTTAAATTATCTATGTCCTGTTTCAGTCAATTACTATCATCCTGATCCTCTGTCTGTTCTAATTATCTATGTCCTGTTTCAGTCAATTACTGTCATCCTGATCCTCTGTCCATTATAATTATCTATGTCCTGTTTCAGTCAATTACTATCATCCTGATCCTCTGAACATTCTAATTATCGATGTCCTGTTTCAGTCAATTACTATCATCCTGATCCTCTGTCTATTTAAATTATCTATGTCCTTTTTCAGTCAATTACTATCATCCTGATCCTCTGTCTGTTCTAATTATCTATGTCCTGTTTCAGTCAATTACTGTCATCCTGATCCTCTGTCCATTATAATTATCTATGTCCTGTTTCAGTCAATTACTATCATCCTGATCCTCTGAACATTCTAATTATCGATGTCCTGTTTCAGTCAATTACTATCATCCTGATCCTCTGAACATTCTAATTATCTATGTGCTGTTTCAGTCAATTACTATCATCCTGATCCTCTGTACATTCTAATTATCTATGTCCTGTTTCATTCAATTACTATCATCCTGATCCGCTGAACATTCTAATTATCTATGTCCTGTTTCAGTCAATTACTATCATCCTGATCCTCTGTCTATTCTAATTATCTATGTCCTGTTTCAGTCAATTACATTCATCCTGATCCTCTGTCCATTCTAATTATCTATGTCCTGTTTCATTCAATTACTATCATCCTGATCCGCTGAACATTCAAATGATCTATGTCCTGTTTCAGTCAATTACTATCATCCTGATACTCTGTCCATTCTAATTATCTATGTCCTGTTTCAGTCAATTACTATCATCCTGATCCTCTCTCTATTCTAATTATCTATGTCCTGTTTCAGTCAATTACATTCATCCTGATCCTCTGTCCATTCTAATTATCTATGTCCTGTTTCAGTCAATTACTATCATCCTGATCCTCTGTCTATTCTAATTATCTATGCCCTGTTAAAGACAATTACTATCATCCTGATCCTCTAAACATTCTAATTATCTATGTCCTGTTTCAGTCAATTACTATCATCCTGATCCTCTGAACATTCTAATTATCTATGTACTGTTTCAGTCAATTACTATCATCCTGATCCTCTGAACATTCTAATTATCTATGTCCTGTTTCAGTCAATTACTATCATCCTGATCCTCTGTCTATTCTAATTATCTATGTCCTGTTTCAGTCAATTACATTCATCCTGATCCTCTGTCCATTCTAATTATCTATGTCCTGTTTCAGTCAATTACTATCATCCTGATCCTCTGTCTATTCTAATTATCTATGCCCTGTTTCAGACAATTACTATCATCCTGATCCTCTAAACATTCTAATTATCTATGTCCTGTTTCAGTCAATTACTATCATCCTCATTCTCTGTCCATTCTAATTATCTATGTCCTGTTTCAGTCAATTAATATCATAATGATCCTCTGTCTATTCTAATTATCTATGTCCTGTTTCAGTCAATTACTATCATCCTGATCCTCTGAACATTCTAATTATCTATGTCCTGTTTCAGTCAATTAATATCATCCTGATCCTCTGTCTATTCTAATTATCTATGTCCTGTTTCAGTCAATTACTATCATCCTGATCCTCTGAACATTCTAATTATCTATGTCCTGTTTCAGTCAATTACTATCATCCTGATCCTCTGAACATTCTAATTATCTATGTCCTGTTTCAGTCAATTACTATCATCCTGATCCTCTGTCTATTCGAATTATCTATGTCCTGTTTCAGTCAATTACTATCATCCTGATCCTCTGAACATTCCAATTATCTATGTCCTGTTTCAGTCAATTGCTATCATCCTGATCCTCTGAACATTCTAATTATCTATGTCCTGTTTCAGTCAATTACTATCATCCTGATCCTCTGAACATTCTAATTATCTATGTACTGTTTCAGTCAATTACTATCATCCTGATCCCTTGTCTATTCTAATTATCTGTGTCCTGTTTCAGTCAATTTGTATCATCCTGATCCGCAGAACATTCTAATTATCTATGTACTGTTTCAGTCAATTACTATCATCCTGATCCTCTGTCTATTTAAATTATCTATGTCCTGTTTCAGTCAATTACTATCATCCTGATCCTCTGTCTGTTCTAATTATCTATGTCCTGTTTCTGTCAATTACTGTCATCCTGATCCTCTGTCCATTATAATTATCTATGTCCTGTTTCAGTCAATTACTATCATCCTGATCCTCTGAACATTCTAATTATCGATGTCCTGTTTCAGTCAATTACTATCATCCTGATCCTCTGTCTATTCGAATTATCTATGTCCTGTTTCAGTCAATTACTATCATCCTGATCCTCTGAACATTCTAATTATCTATGTGCTGTTTCAGTCAATTACTATCATCCTGATCCTCTGTACATTCTAATTATCTATGTCCTGTTTCATTCAATTACTATCATCCTGATCCGCTGAACATTCTAATTATCTATGTCCTGTTTCAGTCAATTACTATCATCCTGATCCTCTGTCTATTCTAATTATCTATGTCCTGTTTCAGTCAATTACATTCATCCTGATCCTCTGTCCATTCTAATTATCTATGTCCTGTTTCATTCAATTACTATCATCCTGATCCGCTGAACATTCTAATTATCTATGTCCTGTTTCAGTCAATTACTATCATCCTGATACTCTGTCCATTCTAATTATCTATGTCCTGTTTCAGTCAATTACTATCATCCTGATCCTCTCTCTATTCTAATTATCTATGTCCTGTTTCAGTCAATTACTATCATCCTGATCCTCTGAACATTCTAATTATCTATGTCTGTTTCAGTCAATTACTATCATCCTGATCCTCTGTCCATTCTAATTATTTATGTCCTGTTTCAGTCAATTACTATCATCCTGATCCTCTGAACATTCTAATTATCTATGTCCTGTTTCAGTCAATTACTAACATCCTGATCCTCTATATATTCGATTATCTGTGTCCTGTTTCAGTCAATTACTATCATCCTGATCCTCTGAACATTCTAATTATCTATGTCCTGTTTCAGTCAATTACTATCATCCTGATCCTCTGTACATTCTAATTATCTATGTCCTGTTTCATTCAATTACTATCATCCTGATCCTCTGAACATTCTAATTATCTATGTACTGTTTCAGTCAATTACTATCATCCTGATCCTCTGAACATTCTAATTATCTATGTCCTGTTTCAGTCAATTACTATCATCCTGATCCTCTGTCTATTCTAATTATCTCTGTCCTGTTTCAGTCAATTACATTCATCCTGATCCTCTGTCCATTCTAATTATCAATGTCCTGTTTCAGTCAATTACTATCATCCTGATCCTCTGTCTATTCTAATTATCTATGCCCTGTTTCAGTCAATTACTATCATCCTGATCCTCTGAACATTCTAATTATCTATGTCCTGTTTCAGTCAATTACTATCATCCTCATCCTCTGTCCATTCTAATTATCTATGCCCTGTTTCAGTCAATTACTATCATCCTGATCCTCTGTCTATTCTAATTATCTATGTCCTGTTTCAGTCAATTACTATCATCCTGATCCTCTGAACATTCTAATTATCTATGTCCTGTTTCAGTCAATTAATATCACCCTGATCCTCTGTCTATTCTAATTATCTATGTCCTGTTTCAGTCAATTACTATCATCCTGATCCTCTGAACATTCTAATTATCTATGTCCTGTTTCAGTCAATTACTATCATCCTGATCCTCTGAACATTCTAATTATCTATGTCCTGTATCAGTCAATTACTATCATCCTGATCCTCTGTCTATTCGAATTATCTATGTCCTGTTTCAGTCAATTACTATCATCCTGATCCTCTGAACATTCCAATTATCTATGTACTGTTTCAGTCAATTACTATCATCCTGATCCTCTGAACATTCTAATTATCTATGTCCTGTTTCAGTCAATTACATTCATCCTGATCCTCTGTCCATTCTAATTATCAATGTCCTGTTTCAGTCAATTACTATCATCCTGATCCTCTGTCTATTCTAATTATCTATGCCCTGTTTCAGTCAATTACTATCATCCTGATCCTCTGAACATTCTAATTATCTATGTCCTGTTTCAGTCAATTACTATCATCCTCAACCTCTGTCCATTCTAATTATCTATGCCCTGTTTCAGTCAATTACTATCATCCTGATCCTCTGTCTATTCTAATTATCTATGTCCTGTTTCAGTCAATTACTATCATCCTGATCCTCTGAACATTCTAATTATCTATGTCCTGTTTCAGTCAATTAATATCATCCTGATATTCTGTCTATTCTAATTATCTATGTCCTGTTTCAGTCAATTACTATCATCCTGATCCTCTGAACATTCTAATTATCTATGTCCTGTTTCAGTCAATTACTATCATCCTGATCCTCTGAACATTCTAATTATCTATGTCCTGTATCAGTCAATTACTATCATCCTGATCCTCTGTCTATTCGAATTATCTATGTCCTGTTTCAGTCAATTACTATCATCCTGATCCTCTGAACATTCCAATTATCTATGTACTGTTTCAGTCAATTACTATCATCCTGATCCTCTGAACATTCTAATTATCTATGTCCTGTTTCAGTCAATTACTATCATCCTGATCCTCTGTACATTCTAATTATCTATGTCCTGTTTCAGTCAATTACTATCATCGTGATCCTCTGTCTATTCTAATTATCTATGTCCTGTTTCATTCAATTACTATCATCCTGATCCTCTGAACATTCTAATTATCTATGTCCTGTTTCAGTCAATTACTATCATCCTGATACTCTGTCTATTCTAATTATCTATGTCCTGTTTCATTCAATTACTATCATCCTGATCCTCTGTCCATTCTAATTATCTATGTCCTGTTTCAGTCAATTACTATCATCCTGATCCTCGGAACATTCTAATTATCTATGTACTGTTTCAGTCAATTACTATCATCCTGATCCTCTGAACATTCTAATTATCTATGCCCTGTTTCAGTCAATTACTATCATCCTGATCCTCTGTCTATTCTAATTATCTATGTCCTGTTTCAGTCAATTACTATCATCCTGATCCTCTGTCCATTCTAATTATCTATGTCCTGTTTCAGTCAATTACTATCATCCTGATCCTCTGAACATTCTAATTATCTATGTACTGTTTCAGTCAATTACTATCATCCTGATCCTCTGTCTATTCGAATTATCTATGTCCTGTTTCAGTCAATTACTATCATCCTGATCCTCTGTCCATTCTAATTATCTATGTCCTGTTTCAGTCAATTACTATCATCCTGATCCTCTGTCTATTCTAATTATCTATGTACTGTTTCAGTCAATTACTATCATCCTGATCCTCTGAACATTCTAATTATCTATGTCCTGTTTCAGTCAATTACTATCATCCTGATCCTCTGAACATTCTAATTATCTATGTACTGTTTCAGTCAATTACTATCATCCTGATACTCTGTCTATTATAATTATCTATGTTCTGTTTCAGTCAATTACTATCATCCTGATCCTCTGTCCATTCTAATTATCTATGTCCTGTTTCAGTCAATTACTATCATCCTGATCCTCTGTCTATTCTAATTATCTATGTACTGTTTCAGTCAATTACTATCATCCTGATCCTCTGTCTATTCTAATTATCTATGTCCTGTTTCAGTCATTTACTATCATCCTGATACTCTGAACATTCTAATTATCTATGTCCTGTTTCAGTCAATTACTATCATCCTGATCCTCTGTCTATTCTAATTATCTATGTCCTGTGTCAGTCATTTACTATCATCCTGATCCTCTGAACATTCTAATTATCTATGTCCTGTTTCAGTCAATTACTATCATCCTGATCCTCTGTCTATTCGAATTATCTATGTCCTGTTTCAGTCAATTACTATCATCCTGATCCTCTGAACATTCTAATTATCTATGTCCTGTTTCAGTCAATTACTATCATCCTGACCCTCGTTCTAATCTAATTATCTATGTCCTGTTTCAGCCAATTACTATCATCCGGATACACTGTCTATTCTAATTATCTATGTCCTGTTTCAGTCAATTACTATCATCCTGATCCTCTGAACATTCTAATTATCTATGTCCTGTTTCAGTCAATTACTATCATCCTGATCCTCTGAACATTCTAATTATCTATGTCCTGTATCAGTCAATTACTATTATCCTGATCCTCTGTCTATTCGAATTATCTATGTCCTGTTTCAGTCAATTACTATCATCCTGATCCTCTGAACATTCCAATTATCTATGTACTGTTTCAGTCAATTACTATCATCCTGATCCTCTGAACATTCTAATTATCTATGTCCTGTTTCAGTCAATTACTATCATCCTGATCCTCTGTACATTCTAATTATCTATGTCCTGTTTCAGTCAATTACTATCATCGTGATCCTCTGTCTATTCTAATTATCTATGTCCTGTTTCATTCAATTACTATCATCCTGATCCTCTGAACATTCTAATTATCTATGTCCTGTTTCAGTCAATTACTATCATCCCGATACTCTGTCTATTCTAATTATCTATGTCCTGTTTCATTCAATTACTATCATCCTGATCCTCTGTCCATTCTAATTATCTATGTCCTGTTTCAGTCAATTACTATCATCCTGATCCTCTGAACATTCTAATTATCTATGTACTGTTTCAGTCAATTACTATCATCCTGATCCTCTGAACATTCTAATTATCTATGCCCTGTTTCAGTCAATTACTATCATCCTGATCCTCTGTCTATTCTAATTATCTATGTCCTGTTTCAGTCAATTACTATCATCCTGATCCTCTGTCCATTCTAATTATCTATGTCCTGTTTCAGTCAATTACTATCATCCTGATCCTCTGAACATTCTAATTATCTATGTACTGTTTCAGTCAATTACTATCATCCTGATCCTCTGTCTATTCGAATTATCTATGTCCTGTTTCAGTCAATTACTATCATCCTGATCCTCTGTCCATTCTAATTATCTATGTCCTGTTTCAGTCAATTACTATCATCCTGATCCTCTGTCTATTCTAATTATCTATGTACTGTTTCAGTCAATTACTATCATCCTGATCCTCTGAACATTCTAATTATCTATGTCCTGTTTCAGTCAATTACTATCATCATGATCCTCTGAACATTCTAATTATCTATGTACTGTTTCAGTCAATTACTATCATCCTGATCCTCTGAACATTCTAATTATCTATGTCCTGTTTCAGTCAATTACTATCATCCTGATCCTCTGTCCATTCTAATTATCTATGTCCTGTTTCAGTCAATTACTATCATCCTGATCCTCTGTCTATTCTAATTATCTATGTACTGTTTCAGTCAATTACTATCATCCTGATCCTCTGAACATTCTAATTATCTATGTCCTGTTTCAGTCAATTACTATCATCCTGATCCTCTGAACATTCTAATTATCTATGTCCTGTTTCAGTCAATTACTATCATCCTGATCCTCTGAACATTCTAATTATCTATGTCCTGTTTCAGTCAATTACTATCATCCTGATCCTCTGTCCATTCTAATTATCTGTGTCCTGTTTCAGTCAATTACTATCATCCTGATCCTTTGTCTATTCTAATTATCTATGTACTGTTTCAGTCAATTACTATCATCCTGATCCTCTGTCTATTCTAATTATCTATGTCCTGTTTCAGTCATTTACTATCATCCTGATACTCTGAACATTCTAATTATCTATGTCCTGTTTCAGTCAATTACTATCATCCTGATCCTCTGAACATTCTAATTATCTATGTACTGTTTCAGTCAATTACTATCATCCTGATCCTCTGTCTATTCTAATTATCTATGTTCTGTTTCAATCATTTACTATCATCCTGATCCTCTGAACATTCTAATTATCTATGTCCTGTTTCAGTCAATTACTATCAACCTGATCCTCTGTCTATTCGAATTATCTATGTCCTGTTTCAGTCAATTACTATCATCCTGATCCTCTGAACATTCTAATTATCTATGTCCTGTTTCAGTCAATTACTATCATCCTGACCCTCGTTCTAATCTAATTATCTATGTCCTGTTTCAGTCAATTACTATCATCCTGATACTCTGTCTATTCTAATTATCTATGTCCTGTTTCAGTCAATTACTATCATCCTGATCCTCTGTACATTCTAATTATCTATGTCCTGTTTCAGTCAATTACTATCATCGTGATCCTCTGTCTATTCTAATTATCTATGTCCTGTTTCATTCAATTACTATCATCCTGATCCTCTGAACATTCTAATTATCTATGTCCTGTTTCAGTCAATTACTATCATCCCGATACTCTGTCTATTCTAATTATCTATGTCCTGTTTCATTCAATTACTATCATCCTGATCCTCTGTCCATTCTAATTATCTATGTCCTGTTTCAGTCAATTACTATCATCCTGATCCTCTGAACATTCTAATTATCTATGTACTGTTTCAGTCAATTACTATCATCCTGATCCTCTGAACATTCTAATTATCTATGCCCTGTTTCAGTCAATTACTATCATCCTGATCCTCTGTCTATTCTAATTATCTATGTCCTGTTTCAGTCAATTACTATCATCCTGATCCTCTGTCCATTCTAATTATCTATGTCCTGTTTCAGTCAATTACTATCATCCTGATCCTCTGAACATTCTAATTATCTATGTACTGTTTCAGTCAATTACTATCATCCTGATCCTCTGTCTATTCGAATTATCTATGTCCTGTTTCAGTCAATTACTATCATCCTGATCCTCTGTCCATTCTAATTATCTATGTCCTGTTTCAGTCAATTACTATCATCCTGATCCTCTGTCTATTCTAATTATCTATGTACTGTTTCAGTCAATTACTATCATCCTGATCCTCTGAACATTCTAATTATCTATGTCCTGTTTCAGTCAATTACTATCATCCTGATCCTCTGAACATTCTAATTATCTATGTACTGTTTCAGTCAATTACTATCATCCTGATCCTCTGTCTATTCGAATTATCTATGTCCTGTTTCAGTCAATTACTATCATCCTGATCCTCTGTCCATTCTAATTATCTATGTCCTGTTTCAGTCAATTACTATCATCCTGATCCTCTGTCTATTCTAATTATCTATGTACTGTTTCAGTCAATTACTATCATCCTGATCCTCTGAACATTCTAATTATCTATGTCCTGTTTCAGTCAATTACTATCATCCTGATCCTCTGAACATTCTAATTATCTATGTCCTGTTTCAGTCAATTACTATCATCCTGATCCTCTGAACATTCTAATTATCTATGTCCTGTTTCAGTCAATTACTATCATCCCGATACTCTGTCTATTCTAATTATCTATGTCCTGTTTCATTCAATTACTATCATCCTGATCCTCTGTCCATTCTAATTATCTATGTCCTGTTTCAGTCAATTACTATCATCCTGATCCTCTGAACATTCTAATTATCTATGTACTGTTTCAGTCAATTACTATCATCCTGATCCTCTGAACATTCTAATTATCTATGCCCTGTTTCAGTCAATTACTATCATCCTGATCCTCTGTCTATTCTAATTATCTATGTCCTGTTTCAGTCAATTACTATCATCCTGATCCTCTGTCCATTCTAATTATCTATGTCCTGTTTCAGTCAATTACTATCATCCTGATCCTCTGAACATTCTAATTATCTATGTACTGTTTCAGTCAATTACTATCATCCTGATCCTCTGTCTATTCGAATTATCTATGTCCTGTTTCAGTCAATTACTATCATCCTGATCCTCTGTCCATTCTAATTATCTATGTCCTGTTTCAGTCAATTACTATCATCCTGATCCTCTGTCTATTCTAATTATCTATGTACTGTTTCAGTCAATTACTATCATCCTGATCCTCTGAACATTCTAATTATCTATGTCCTGTTTCAGTCAATTACTATCATCATGATCCTCTGAACATTCTAATTATCTATGTACTGTTTCAGTCAATTACTATCATCCTGATCCTCTGAACATTCTAATTATCTATGTCCTGTTTCAGTCAATTACTATCATCCTGATCCTCTGTCCATTCTAATTATCTATGTCCTGTTTCAGTCAATTACTATCATCCTGATCCTCTGTCTATTCTAATTATCTATGTACTGTTTCAGTCAATTACTATCATCCTGATCCTCTGAACATTCTAATTATCTATGTCCTGTTTCAGTCAATTACTATCATCCTGATCCTCTGAACATTCTAATTATCTATGTCCTGTTTCAGTCAATTACTATCATCCTGATCCTCTGAACATTCTAATTATCTATGTCCTGTTTCAGTCAATTACTATCATCCTGATCCTCTGTCCATTCTAATTATCTGTGTCCTGTTTCAGTCAATTACTATCATCCTGATCCTTTGTCTATTCTAATTATCTATGTACTGTTTCAGTCAATTACTATCATCCTGATCCTCTGTCTATTCTAATTATCTATGTCCTGTTTCAGTCATTTACTATCATCCTGATACTCTGAACATTCTAATTATCTATGTCCTGTTTCAGTCAATTACTATCATCCTGATCCTCTGAACATTCTAATTATCTATGTACTGTTTCAGTCAATTACTATCATCCTGATCCTCTGTCTATTCTAATTATCTATGTTCTGTTTCAATCATTTACTATCATCCTGATCCTCTGAACATTCTAATTATCTATGTCCTGTTTCAGTCAATTACTATCAACCTGATCCTCTGTCTATTCGAATTATCTATGTCCTGTTTCAGTCAATTACTATCATCCTGATCCTCTGAACATTCTAATTATCTATGTCCTGTTTCAGTCAATTACTATCATCCTGACCCTCGTTCTAATCTAATTATCTATGTCCTGTTTCAGTCAATTACTATCATCCTGATACTCTGTCTATTCTAATTATCTATGTCCTGTTTCAGTCAATTACTATCATCCTGATCCTCTGTACATTCTAATTATCTATGTCCTGTTTCAGTCAATTACTATCATCGTGATCCTCTGTCTATTCTAATTATCTATGTCCTGTTTCATTCAATTACTATCATCCTGATCCTCTGAACATTCTAATTATCTATGTCCTGTTTCAGTCAATTACTATCATCCCGATACTCTGTCTATTCTAATTATCTATGTCCTGTTTCATTCAATTACTATCATCCTGATCCTCTGTCCATTCTAATTATCTATGTCCTGTTTCAGTCAATTACTATCATCCTGATCCTCTGAACATTCTAATTATCTATGTACTGTTTCAGTCAATTACTATCATCCTGATCCTCTGAACATTCTAATTATCTATGCCCTGTTTCAGTCAATTACTATCATCCTGATCCTCTGTCTATTCTAATTATCTATGTCCTGTTTCAGTCAATTACTATCATCCTGATCCTCTGTCCATTCTAATTATCTATGTCCTGTTTCAGTCAATTACTATCATCCTGATCCTCTGAACATTCTAATTATCTATGTACTGTTTCAGTCAATTACTATCATCCTGATCCTCTGTCTATTCGAATTATCTATGTCCTGTTTCAGTCAATTACTATCATCCTGATCCTCTGTCCATTCTAATTATCTATGTCCTGTTTCAGTCAATTACTATCATCCTGATCCTCTGTCTATTCTAATTATCTATGTACTGTTTCAGTCAATTACTATCATCCTGATCCTCTGAACATTCTAATTATCTATGTCCTGTTTCAGTCAATTACTATCATCCTGATCCTCTGAACATTCTAATTATCTATGTACTGTTTCAGTCAATTACTATCATCCTGATCCTCTGTCTATTCGAATTATCTATGTCCTGTTTCAGTCAATTACTATCATCCTGATCCTCTGTCCATTCTAATTATCTATGTCCTGTTTCAGTCAATTACTATCATCCTGATCCTCTGTCTATTCTAATTATCTATGTACTGTTTCAGTCAATTACTATCATCCTGATCCTCTGAACATTCTAATTATCTATGTCCTGTTTCAGTCAATTACTATCATCCTGATCCTCTGAACATTCTAATTATCTATGTCCTGTTTCAGTCAATTACTATCATCCTGATCCTCTGAACATTCTAATTATCTATGTCCTGTTTCAGTCAATTACTATCATCCTGATCCTCTGTCCATTCTAATTATCTGTGTCCTGTTTCAGTCAATTACTATCATCCTGATCCTTTGTCTATTCTAATTATCTATGTACTGTTTCAGTCAATTACTATCATCCTGATCCTCTGTCTATTCTAATTATCTATGTCCTGTTTCAGTCATTTACTATCATCCTGATACTCTGAACATTCTAATTATCTATGTCCTGTTTCAGTCAATTACTATCATCCTGATCCTCTGAACATTCTAATTATCTATGTACTGTTTCAGTCAATTACTATCATCCTGATCCTCTGTCTATTCTAATTATCTATGTTCTGTTTCAATCATTTACTATCATCCTGATCCTCTGAACATTCTAATTATCTATGTCCTGTTTCAGTCAATTACTATCAACCTGATCCTCTGTCTATTCGAATTATCTATGTCCTGTTTCAGTCAATTACTATCATCCTGATCCTCTGAACATTCTAATTATCTATGTCCTGTTTCAGTCAATTACTATCATCCTGACCCTCGTTCTAATCTAATTATCTATGTCCTGTTTCAGTCAATTACTATCATCCTGATACTCTGTCTATTCTAATTATCTATGTCCTGTTTCACTCAATTACTATCATCCTGATCCTCTGTCCATTCTAATTATCTCTGTACTGTTTCAGTCAATGACTATCATCCTGATCCTCTGTCTATTCTAATTATCTATGTCCAGTTTCAGTCAATTACTATCATCCTGATCCTCAGTCTATTCTAATTATCTATGTAATGTTTCAGTCAATTGCTATCATCCTGATCCTCTGTCTATTCGAATTATCTATGTCCTGTTTCAGTCAATTACTATCATCCTGATCCTCTGTCCATTCTAATTATCTAAGTCCTGTTTCAGTCAATTACTATCATACTGATCCTCGGAACATTCTAATTAACGATGTCCTGTTTCAGTCAATTAGTAGCATCCTGATCCTCTGAACATTCTAATTATCTATGTCCTGTTTCAGTCAATTACTATCATCCTGATCCTCTGTCCATTCTAATTATCTATGTACTGTTTCAGTCAATTGCTTATCATCCCGATCCTCTGAACATTTTAATTATCTATGTACTGTTTCAGTCAATTACTATCATCCTGATCCTCTGAACATTCTAATTATCTATGTCCTGTTTCAGTCAATTACTATCATCCTGATCCTCTGTCCATTCTAATTATCTATGTCCTGTTTCAGTCAATTACTATCATCCTGATCCTCTGTCTATTCTAATTATCTATGTACTGTTTCAGTCAATTACTATCATCCTCATCCTCTGAACATTCTAATTATCTATGTCCTGTTTCAGTCAATTACTATCATCCTGATCCTCTGAACATTCTAATTATCTATGTACTGTTTCAGTCAATTACTATCATCCTGATCCTCTGTCTATTCTAATTATCTATGTTCTGTTTCAGTCAATTACTATCATCCTGATCCTCTGTCCATTCTAATTATCTATGTCCTGTTTCAGTCAATTACTATCATCCTGATCCTCTGTCTATTCCAATTATCTATGCACTGTTTCAGTCAATTACTATCATCCTGATCCTCTGTCTATTCTAATTATCTATGTCCTGTTTCAGTCATTTAATATCATCCTGATACTCTGAACATTCTAATTATCTATGTCCTGTTTCAGTCAATTACTATCATCCTGATCCTCTGTCTATTCTAATTATCTATGTCCTGTTTCAGTCATTTACTATCATCCTGATCCTCTGAACATTCTAATTATCTATGTCCTGTTTCAGTCAATTACTATCATCCTGATCCTCTGTCTAATCGAATTATCTATGTCCTGTTTCAGTCAATTACTATCATCCTGATCCTCTGAACATTCTAATTATCTATGTCCTGTTTCAGTCAATTACTATCATCCTGATCCTCTGTCCATTCTAATTATCTATGTCCTGTTTCAGTCAATTAATATCACCCTGATCCTCTGAACATTCTAATTATCTATGTCCTGTTTCAGTCAATTACTAACATCCTGATCCTCTATATATTCGATTATCTATGTCCTGTTTCAATCAATTACTATCATCCTGATCCTCTGTCCATTCTAATTATCTATGTTCTGTTTCAGTCAATTACTATCATCCTGATCCTCTGAACATTCTAATTATCAATGTCCTGTTTCAGTCAATTACTATCATCCTGATCCTCTGTACATTCTAATTATCTATGTCCTGTTTCATTCAATTACTATCATCCTGATCCTCTGTCCATTCTAATTATCTATGTACTGTTTCAGTCAATTACTATCATCCTGATCCTCTGAACATTCTAATTATCTATGTCCTGTTTCAGTCAATTACTATCATCCTGATCCTCTGTCTATTCTAATTATCTATGTCCTGTTTCAGTCAATTACATTCATCCTGATCCTCTGTCCATTCTAATTATCTATGTCCTGTTTCAGTCAATTACTATCATCCTGATCCTCTGTCTATTCTAATTATCTATGCCCTGTTTCAGACAATTACTATCATCCTGATCCTCTAAACATTCTAATTATCTATGTCCTGTTTCAGTCAATTACTATCATCCTGATCCTCTGAACATTCTAATTATCTATGTCCTGTTTCAGTCAATTACTATCATCCTGATCCTCTGAACATTCTAATTATCTATGTCCTGTTTCATTCAATTACTATCATCCTGATCCTCTGTCTATTCTAATTATCTATGTCCTGTTTCAGTCAATTACATTCATCCTGATCATCTGTCCATTCTAATTATCTATGTCCTGTTTCAGTCAATTACTATCATGCTGATCCTCTGTCTATTCTAATTATCTATGCCCTGTTTCAGACAATTACTATCATCCTGATCCTCTAAACATTCTAATTATCTATGTCCTGTTTCAGTCAATTAATATCATCCTGATCCTCTGAACATTCTAATTATCTATGTCCTGTTTCAGTCAATTACTATCATCCTGATCCTCTGAACATTCTAATTATCTATGTCCTGTTTCAGTCAAGTACTATCATCCTGATCCTCTGTCTATTCGAATTATCTATGTCCTGTTTCAGTCAATTACTATCATCCTGATCCTCTGAACATTCCAATTATCTATGTACTGTTTCAGTCAATTACTATCATCCTGATCCTCTGAACATTCTAATTATCTATGTCCTGTTTCAGTCAATTACTATCATCCTGATCCTCTGAACATTCTAATTATCTATGTACTGTTTCAGTCAATTACTATCATCCTGATCCCTTGTCTATTCTAATTATCTGTGTCCTGTTTCAGTCAAGTTGTATCATCCTGATCCTCTGTCTATTCTAATTATCTATGTCCTGTTTCAGTCAATTACTATCATCCTGATCCTCTGTCCATTCTAATTATCTATGTACTGTTTCAGTCAATTACTATCATCCTGATCCTCTGAACATTCCAATTATCTATGTACTGTTTCAGTCAATTACTATCATCCTGATCCTCTGTCTATTCGAATTATCTATGTCCTGTTTCAGTCAATTACTATCAACCTGATCCTCTGTCTATTCTAATTATCTATGTCCTGTTTCAGTCAATTACTATCATCCTGATCCTCTGTCCATTCTAATTATCTATGTCCTGTTTCAGTCAATTACTATCATCCTGATCCTCTGAACATTCTAATTATCGATGTCCTGTTTCAGTCAATTACTATCATCCTGATCCTCTGTCTATTCGAATTATCTATGTCCTGTTTCAATCAATTACTGTCATCCTGATCCTCTGAACATTCTAATTATCTATGTGCTGTTTCAGTCAATTACCATCATCCTGATCCTCTGTCTATTCTAATTATCTATGTCCTGTTTCAGTCAATTACATTCATCCTGATCCTCTGTACATTCTAATTATCTATGTCCTGTTTCATTCAATTACTATCATCCTGATCCGCTGAACATTCTAATTATCTATGTCCTGTTTCAGTCAATTACTATCATCCTGATCCTCTGTCTATTCTAATTATCTATGTCCTGTTTCAGTCAATTACATTCATCCTGATCCTCTGTCCATTCTAATTATCTATGTCCTGTTTCATTCAATTGCTATCATCCTGATCCGCTGAACATTCTAATTATCTATGTCCTGTTTCAGTCAATTACTATCATCCTGATCCTCTATCCATTCTAATTATCTATGTCCTGTTTCAGTCAATTACTATCATCCTGATCCTCTGTCTATTCTAATTATCTATGTCCTGTTTCAGTCAATTACTATCATCCTGATCCTCTGAACATTCTAATTATCTATGTCCTGTTTCAGTCAATTACTATCATCCTGATCCTCTGTCCATTCTAATTATCTATGTCCTGTTTCAGTCAATTACTATCATCCTGATCCTCTGAACATTCTAATTATCTATGTACTGTTTCAGTCAATTACTAATATCCTGATCCTCTATAGATTCGATTATCTATGTCCTGTTTCAGTCAATTACTATCATCCTGATCCTCTGAACATTCTAATTATCTATCTACTGTTTCAGTCAATTACTATCATCCTGATCCTCTGAACATTCTAATTATCTATGTCCTGTTTCAGTCAATTACTATCATCCTGATCCTCTGTCCATTCTAATTATCTATGTCCTGTTTCAGTCAATTACTATCAACCTGATCCTCTGCCTAGTCTAATTATCTATGTCCTGTTTCAGTCAATTACTATCAACCTGATCCTCTGTCCATTCTAATTATCTATGTCCTGTTTCAGTCAATTAATATCAACCTGATCCTCTGTCTATTCTAATTATCTGTGTCCTATTTCAGTCAATTACTATCATCCTGATCCTCTGTCTATTCTAATTATCTATGTCCTGTTTCAGTCAATTACTATCATCCTGATCCTCTGTCTATTCTAATTATCTATGTCCTGTTTCAGTCAATTACTATCATCCTGATCCTCTGGCTATTCTAATTATCTATGTACTGTTTCAGTCAATTACTATCATCCTGATCCTCTGAACATTCTAATTATCTATGTCCTGTTTCAGTCAATTACTATCATCCTGATCCTCTGTCCATTCTAATTATCTATGTCCAGTTTCAGTCAATTACTATCATCCTGATCCTCTGAACATTCTAATTATCTATGTCCTGTTTCAGTCAATTACTATCATCCTGATCCTCTGAACATTCTAACTATCTATGTCCTGTTTCAGTCAATTACTATCATCCTGATCCTCTGAACATTCTAATTATCTATGTCCTATTTCAGTCAATTACTATCATCCTGATCCTCTGTCCATTCTAATTATCTATGTCCTGTTTCAGTCAATTACTATCATCCTGATCCTCTGTCCATTCTAATTATCTATGTCCTGTTTCAGTCAATTACTATCATCCTGATCCTCTGAACATTCTAATTATCTATGTCCTGTTTCATTCAATTACTATCATCCTGATCCTCTGAACATTCTAACTATCTATGTCCTGTTTCAGTCAATTACTATCATCCTGATCCTCTGAACATTCTAATTATCTATGTCCTATTTCAGTCAATTACTATCATCCTGATCCTCTGTCCATTCTAATTATCTATGTCCTGTTTCTGTCAATTACTATCATCCTGATCCTCTGAACATTCTAATTATCTATGTCCTGTTTCAGTCAATTACTATCATCCTGATCCTCGGAACATTCTAATTATCTATGTCCTGTTTCTGTCAATTACTATCATCCTGATCCTCTGAACATTCTAATTATCTATGGCCTGCATCAGTCAATTACTATCATCCTGATCCTCTGAACATTCTAATTATCTATGTCCTGTTTCAGTCAATTACTATCATCCTGATCCTCGGAACATTCTAATTATCTATGTCCTGTTTCTGTCAATTACTATCATCCTGATCCTCTGTCCATTCTAATTATCTATGTCCTGTTTCAGTCAATTACTATCATCCTGATCCTCTGAACATTCTAACTATCTATGTCCTGTTTCAGTCAATTACTATCATCCTGATCCTCTGAACATTCTAATTATCTATGTCCTATTTCAGTCAATTACTATCATCCTGATCCTCTGTCCGTTCTAATTATCTATGTCCTGTTTCAGTCAATTACTATCATCCTGATCCTCTGAACATTCTAATTATCTATGTCCTGTTTCAGTCAATTACTATCATCCTGATCCTCGGAACATTCTAATTATCTATGTCCTGTTTCTGTCAATTACTATCATCCTGATCCTCTGTCTAGTCTAATTATCTATGTCCTGTTTCAGTCAATTACTATCATCCTGATCCTCTGTCTATTCTAATTATCTATGTACTGTTTCAGTCAATTACTATCATCCTGATCCTCTGAACATTCTAATTATCTATGTCCTGTTTCAGTCAATTACTATCATCCTGATCCTCTGAACATTCTAATTATCTATGTCCTATTTCACTCAATTACTATCATCCTGATCCTCTGTCCATTCTAATTATCTATGTCCTGTTTCAGTCAATTACTATCAACCTGATCCTCTGTCCAGTCTAATTATCTATGTCCTGTTTCAGTCAATTACAATCAACCTGATCCTCTGTCTATTCTAATTATCTGTGTCCTATTTCAGTCAATTACTATCATCCTGATCCCCGGAACATTCTAATTATCTATGTCCTGTTTCAGTCAATTACTATCAACCTGATCCTCTGTCTAGTCTAATTATCTATGTCCTATTTCAGTCAATTACTATCATCCTGATCCTCTGAACATTCTAATTATCTATGTCCTATTTCAGTCAATTACTATCATCCTGATCCTCTGTCCATTCTAATTATCTATGTCCTGTTTCAGTCAATTACTATCAACCTGATCCTCTGAACATTCTAATTATCTATGTCCTATTTCAATCAATTACTATCATCCTGATCCTCTGTCCATTCTAATTATCTATGTCCTGTTTCAGTCAATTACTATCAACCTGATCCTCTGTCTATTCTAATTATCTGTGTCCTATTTCAGTCAATTATTGTCAACCTGATCCTCTGAACATTCTAATTATCTATGTCCTGTTTCAGTCAATTACTATCAACCTGATCCTCTGTCTTTTCTAATTATCTGTGTCCTATTTCAGTCAATTACTATCATCCTGATCCTCTGAACATTCTAATTATCTATGTCCTGTTTCAGTCAATTACTATCATCCTGATCCTCTGTCTATTCTAATTATCTATGTCCTGTTTCAGTCAATTACTATCATCCTGATCCTCTGTCCATTCTAATTATCTATGTCCTGTTTCAGTCAATTACTATCAACCTGATCCTCTGTCTTTTCTAATTATCTGTGTCCTATTTCAGTCAATTACTATCATCCTGATCCTCTGAACATTCTAATTATCTACGTCCTGTTTCAGTCAATTACTATCATCCTGATCCTCTGTCCATTCTAATTATCTATGTCCTGTTTCAGTCAATTACTATCAACCTGACCCTCTGTCTATTCTAATTATCTGTGTCCTATTTCAGTCAATTACTATCATCCTGATCCTCTGAACATTCTAATTATCTATGTCCTGTTTCAGTCAATTACTATCATCCTGATCCTCTGTCCATTCTAATCATCTATGTCCTGTTTCAGTCAATTACTATCATCCTGATCCTCGGAACATTCTAATTATCTATGTCCTGTTTCAGTCAATTACTATCATCCTGATCCTCTGTCTATTCTAATTATCTATGTCCTGTTTCAGTCAATTACTATCATCCTGATCCTCTGAACATTCTAATTATCTATGTCCTGTTTCAGTCAATTACTATCATCCTGATCCTCTGTCCATTCTAATCATCTATGTCCTGTTTCAGTCAATTACTATCATCCTGATCCTCTGAACATTCTAATTATCTATGTCCTGTTTCAGTCAATTACTGTCATCCTGACCCTCTGTCTAATCTAATTATCTATGTCCTGTTTCAGTCAATTACTATCATCCTGATCCTCTGTCTATTCTAATTATCTATGTAATGTTTCAGTCAATTACTATCATCCTGACCCTCTGTCCATTCTAATTATCTATGTCCTGTTTCAGTCAATTACTATCATTCTGATCCTCTGAACATTTTAATTATCTATGTCCTGTATCAGTCAATTCCTATCATCCTGATCCTCTGAACATTCTAATTATCTATGTCCCGTTTCAGTCAATTACTATCATCCTGATCCTCTGAACATTCTAATTATCTATGTCCTGTTTCAGTCAATTACTATCATCCTGATCCTCTGAACATTCTAACTATCTATGTCCTGTTTCAGTCAATTACTATCATCCTGATCCTCTGAACATTCTAATTATCTATGTCCTATTTCAGTCAATTACTATCATCCTGATCCTCTGTCCATTCTAATTATCTATGTCCTGTTTCAGTCAATTACTATCAACCTGATCCTCTGTCTAGTCCAATTATCTATGTCCTGTTTCCGTCAATTACTATCAACCTGATCCTCTGAACATTCGAATTATCTATGTCCTATTTCAGTCAATTACTATCATCCTGATCCTCTGTCCATTCTAATTATCTATGTCCTGTTTCAGTCAATTAATATCAACCTGATCCTTTGTCTATTCTAATTATCTGTGTCCTATTTCAGTCAATTACTATCATCCTGATCCTCGGAACATTCTAATTATCTATGTCCTGTTTCAGTCAATTACTATCATCCTGATCCTCTGTCTGTTCTAATTATCTATGTCCTGTTTCAGTCAATTACTATCATCCTGATCCTCTGGCTATTCTAATTATCTATGTACTGTTTCAGTCAATTACTATCATCCTGATCCTCTGAACATTCTAATTATCTATGTCCTGTATCAGTCAATTACTATCATCCTGATCCTCTGTCCATTCTAATTATCTATGTCCTGTTTCAGTCAATTACTATCAACCTGATCCTCTGTCTAGTCTAATTATCTATGTCCTGTTTCAGTCAATTACTATCAACCTGATCCTCTGTCTATTCTAATTATCTGTGTCTTATTTCAGTCAATTACTATCATCCTGATACTCGGAACATTCTAATTATCTATGTCCTGTTTCAGTCAATTACTATCATCCTGATCCTCTGTCTATTCTAATTATCTATGTCCTGTTTCAGTCAATTACTATCATCCTGATCCTCTGGCTATTCTAATTATCTATGCCCTGTTTCAGTCAATTACTATCATCCTGATCCTCTGAATTTTCTAATTATCTATGTCCTGTTTCAGTCAATTACTATCATCCTGATCCTCTGTCCATTCTAATCATCTATGTCCTGTTTCAGTCAATTACTATCATCCTGATCCTCTGAACATTCTAATTATCTATGTGCTGTTTCAGTCAATTACTATCATCCTGGCCCTCTGTCTAATCTAATTATCTATGTCCTGTTTCAGTCAATTACTATCATCCTGATCCTCTGTCTATTCTAATTATCTATGTAATGTTTCAGTCAATTACTATCATCCTGATCCTCTGTCTATTCGAATTATCTATGTCATGTTTCAGTCAATTACTATCAGCCTGATCCTCTGTCCATTCTAATTATCTATGTCCTGTTTCAGTCAATTACTATCATCCTGATCCTCGGAACATTCTAATTATCTAAGTCCTGTTTCAGTCAGTTACTATCATCCTGATCCTCTGAACATTCTGATTAGCTATGTCCTGTTTCAGTCAATTACTATCATCCTGATCCTCTGTCCATTCTAATTATCTATGTACTGTTTCAGTCAATTACTATCATCCTGATCCTCTGAACATTCTAATTATCTATGTTCTGTTTCAGTCAATTACTATCATCCTGATCCTCTGAACATTCTGATTAGCTATGTCCTGTTTCAGTCAATTACTATCATCCTGATCCTCTGTCCATTCTAATTATCTATGTCCTGTTTCAGTCAATTACTATCATCCTGATCCTCTGTACATTCTAATTATCTATGTCCTGTTTCAGTCAATTAATATCATCCTTATCCTCTGTCTATTCTAATTATCTATGTCCTGTTTCAGTCAATTACTATCATCCTGATCCTCTGAACATTCTAATTATCTATGTCCTGTTTCAGTCAATTACTATCATCCTGATCCTCTGAACATTCTAATTATCTATGTACTGTTTCAGTCAATTACTATCATCCTGATCCTCTGAACATTCTAATTATCTATGTCCTGTTTCAGTCAATTACTATCATCCTGATCCTCTGTCCATTCTAATTATCTATGTCCTGTTTCAGTCAATTACTATCATCCTGATCCTCTGAACATTCTAATTATCGATGTCCTGTTTCAGTCAATTACTATCATCCTGACCCTCTGTCGAATCTAATTATCTATGTCCTGTTTCAGTCCATTACTATCATCCTGATCATCTGAACATTCTAATTATCTATGTACTGTTTCAGTCAATTACTATCATCCTGATCCTCTGTCTATTCGAATAATCTATGTCCTGTTTCAGTCAATTACTATCATCCTGATCCTCTGAACATTCTAATTATCTATGTCCTGTTTCAGTCAATTACTATCATCCTGATCCTCTGAACATTCTAATTATCTATGTCCTGTTGCAGTCAATTACTATCATCCTGACCCTCTGTCTATTCTAATTATCTATGTCCTGTTTCAGTCAATTACTATCATCCTGATCCTCTGTCTATTCGAATTATCTATGTCCTGTTTCAGTCAATTACTATCATCCTGATCCTCTGTCTATTCTAATTATCTATGTCCTGTTTCAGTCAATTACTATCAGCCTGATCCTCGGAACATTCTAATTATCTATGTCCTGTTTCAGTCAATTACTATCATCCTGATCCTCTGTCTATTCGAATTATCTATGTCCTGTTTCAGTCAATTACTATCATCCTGATCCTCTGAACATTCTAATTAGCTATGTCCTGTTTCAGTCAATTACTATCATCCTGATCCTCTGTCCATTCTAATTATCTATGTCCTGTTTCAGTCAATTTCTATCATCCTGATCCTCTGAACATTCTAATTATCTATGTCCTGTTGCAGTCAATTACTATCATCCTGACCCTCTGTCTATTCTAATTATCTATGTCTTGTTTCAGTCAATTACTATTATCTTGATCCTCTGTCCATTCTAATTATCTATGTCCTGTTTCAGTCAATTACTATCATCCTGATCCTCTGTCTATTCGAATTATCTATGTCCTGTTTCAGTCAATTACTATCATCCTGATCCTCTGAACATTCTAATTAGCTATGTCCTGTTTCAGTCAATTACTATCATCCTGATCCTCTGTCTATTCGAATTATCTATGTCCTGTTTCAGTCAATTACTATCATCCTGATCCTCTGTCTATTCTAATTATCTATGTCCTGTTTCAGTCAATTACTATCATCCTGACCCTCTGTCTATTCTAATTATCTATGTCCTGTTTCAGTCAATTACTATCATCCTGACCCTCTGTCTAATCTAATTATCTATGTCCTGTTTCAGTCAATTACTATCATCCTGATCCTCTGTCTATTCTAATTATCTATGTAATGGTTCAGTCAATTACTATCATCCTGATCCTCTGTCTATTCGAATTATCTATGTCCTGTTTCAGTCAATTACTATCAGCCGGATCCTCTGTCCATTCTAATTATCTATGTCCTGTTTCAGTCAATTACTATCATCCTGATCCTCGGAACATTCTAATTATCTATGTCCTGTTTCAGTCAATTACTATCATCCTGATCCTCTGAACATTCTAATTATCTATGTTCTGTTTCAGTCAATTACTATCATCCTGATCCTCTGAACATTCTGATTATCTATGTCCTGTTTCAGTCAATTACTATCAGCTTGATCCTCTGTCCATTCTAATTATCTATGTCCTGTTTCAGTCAATTACTATCATCCCGATCCTTTGTACATTCTAATTATCGATGTCCTGTTTCAGTCAATTACTATCATCCTGACCCTCTGTCGAATCTAATTATCTATGTCCTGTTTCAGTCCATTACTATCATCCTGATCATCTGAACATTCTAATTATCTATGTACTGTTTCAGTCAATTACTATCATCCTGATCCTCTGTCTATTCGAATAATCTATGTCCTGTTTCAGTCAATTACTATCATCCTGATCCTCTGAACATTCTAATTATCTATGTACTGTTTCAGTCAATTACTATCATCCTGATCCTCTGAACATTCTAATTATCTATGTCCTGTTGCAGTCAATTACTATCATCCTGACCCTCTGTCTATTCTAATTATCTATGTCCTGTTTCAGTCAATTACTATCATCCTGATCCTCTGTCTATTCGAATTATCTATGTCCTGTTTCAGTCAATTACTATCATCCTGATCCTCTGTCTATTCTAATTATCTATGTCCTGTTTCAGTCAATTACTATCAGCCTGATCCTCGGAACATTCTAATTATCTATGTCCTGTTTCAGTCAATTACTATCATCCTGATCCTCTGTCTATTCGAATTATCTATGTCCTGTTTCAGTCAATTACTATCATCCTGATCCTCTGAACATTCTAATTAGCTATGTCCTGTTTCAGTCAATTACTATCATCCTGATCCTCTGTCCATTCTAATTATCTATGTCCTGTTTCAGTCAATTTCTATCATCCTGATCCTCTGAACATTCTAATTATCTATGTCCTGTTGCAGTCAATTACTATCATCCTGACCCTCTGTCTATTCTAATTATCTCTGTCTTGTTTCAGTCAATTACTATTATCTTGATCCTCTGTCCATTCTAATTATCTATGTCCTGTTTCAGTCAATTACTATCATCCTGATCCTCTGTCTATTCGAATTATCTATGTCCTGTTTCAGTCAATTACTATCATCCTGATCCTCTGAACATTCTAATTAGCTATGTCCTGTTTCAGTCAATTACTATCATCCTGATCCTCTGTCTATTCGAATTATCTATGTCCTGTTTCAGTCAATTACTATCATCCTGATCCTCTGTCTATTCTAATTATCTATGTCCTGTTTCAGTCAATTACTATCATCCTGACCCTCTGTCTATTCTAATTATCTATGTCCTGTTTCAGTCAATTACTATCATCCTGACCCTCTGTCTAATCTAATTATCTATGTCCTGTTTCAGTCAATTACTATCATCCTGATCCTCTGTCTATTCTAATTATCTATGTAATGGTTCAGTCAATTACTATCATCCTGATCCTCTGTCTATTCGAATTATCTATGTCCTGTTTCAGTCAATTACTATCAGCCGGATCCTCTGTCCATTCTAATTATCTATGTCCTGTTTCAGTCAATTACTATCATCCTGATCCTCGGAACATTCTAATTATCTATGTCCTGTTTCAGTCAATTACTATCATCCTGATCCTCTGAACATTCTAATTATCTATGTTCTGTTTCAGTCAATTACTATCATCCTGATCCTCTGAACATTCTGATTATCTATGTCCTGTTTCAGTCAATTACTATCAGCTTGATCCTCTGTCCATTCTAATTATCTATGTCCTGTTTCAGTCAATTACTATCATCCCGATCCTCTGTACATTCTAATTATCTATGTCCTGTTTGAGTCAATCAATATCATCCTTATCCTCTGTCTATTCTAATTATCTATGTCCTGTTTCAGTCAATTACTATCATCCTGATCCTCTGTCCATTCTAATTATCTATGTCCTGTTTCAGTCAGTTACTATCATCCTGATCCTCTGTCCATTCTAATTATCTATGTCCTGTTTCAGTCAATTACTATCATCCTGATCCTCTGAACATTCTAATTATCTATGTACTGTTTCAGTCAATTACTATCATCCTGATCCTCTGAACATTCTAATTATCTATGTCCTGTTTCAGTCAATTACTATCATCCTGATCCTCTGTCCATTCTAATTATCTATGTCCTGTTTCAGTCAATTACTATCATCCTGATCCTCTGAACATTCTAATTATCGATGTCCTGTTTCAGTCAATTACTATCATCCTGACCCTCTGTCTAATCGAATTATCTATGTCCTGTTTCAGTCTATTACTATCATCCTGATCCTCTGAACATTCTAATTATCTATGTACTGTTTCAGTCAATTACTATCATCCTGATCCTCTGTCTATTCGAATAATCTATGTCCTGTTTCAGTCAATTACTATCATCCTGATCCTCTGAACATTCTAATTATCTATGTCCTGTTTCCATCAATTACTATCATCCTGATCCTCTGAACATTCTAATTATCTATGTCCTGTTGCAGTCAATTACTATCATCCTGACCCTCTGTCTATTCTAATAATCTATGTCCTGTTTCAGTCAATTACTATCATCCTGATCCTCTGAACATTCTAATTATCTATGTACTGTTTCAGTCAATTACTATCATCCTGATCCTCTGTCTATTCGAATTATCTATGTCCTGTTTCAGTCAATTACTATCATCCTGATCCTCTGTCTATTCTAATTATCTATGTCCTGTTTCAGTCAATTACTATCATCCTGACCCTCTGTCTATTCTAATTATCTATGTCCTGTTTCAGTCAATTACTATCATCCTGACCCTCTGTCTAATCTAATTATCTATGTCCTGTTTCAGTCAATTACTATCATCCTGATCCTCTGTCTATTCTAATAATCTATGTAATGTTTCAGTCAATTACTATCATCCTGATCCTCTGTCTATTCGAATTATCCATGTCCTGTTTCAGTCAATTACTATCAGCCTGATCCTCTGTCCATTCTAATTATCTATGTCCTGTTTCAGTCAATTAGTATCATCCTGATCCTCGGAACATTCTAATTATCTATGTCCTGTTTCAGTCAATTACTATCATCCTGATCCTCTGAACATTCTAATTATCTATGTTCTGTTTCAGTCAATTACTATCATCCTGATCCTCTGAACATTCTGATTATCTATGTCCTGTTTCAGTCAATTACTATCAGCTTGATCCTCTGTCCATTCTAATTATCTATGTCCTGTTTCAGTCAATTACTATCATCCTGATCCTCTGTACATTCTAATTATCTATGTCCTGTATCAGTCAATTAATATCATCCTTATCCTCTGTCTATTCTAATTATCTATGTCCTGTTTCAGTCAATTACTATCATCCTGATCCTCTGAACATTCTAATTATCTATGTCCTGTTTCAGTCAGTTACTATCATCCTGATCCTCTGTCCATTCTAATTATCTATGTCCTGTTTCAGTCAATTACTATCATCCTGATCCTCTGACATTCTAATTATCTATGTACTGTTTCAGTCAATTACTATCATCCTGATCCTCTGAACATTCTAATTATCTATGTCCTGTTTCAGTCAATTACTATCATCCTGATCCTCTGTCCATTCTAATTATCTATGTCCTGTTTCAGTCAATTACTATCATCCTGATCCTCTGACATTCTAATTATCTATGTACTGTTTCAGTCAATTACTATCATCCTGATCCTCTGAACATTCTAATTATCTATGTCCTGTTTCAGTCAATTACTATCATCCTGATCCTCTGTCCATTCTAATTATCTATGTCCTGTTTCAGTCAATTACTATCATCCTGCTCCTCTGAACATTCTAATTATCGATGTCCTGTTTCAGTCAATTACTATCATCCTGACCCTCTGTCTAATCGAATTATCTATGTCCTGTTTCAGTCCATTACTATCATCCTGATCCTCTGAACATTCTAATTATCTATGCACTGTTTCAGTCAATTACTATCATCCTGATCCTCTGTCTATTCGAATAATCTATGTCCTGTTTCAGTCAATTACTATCATCCCGATCCTCTGAACATTCTAATTACCTATGTCCTGTTTCCATCAATTACTATCATCCTGATCCTCTGAACATTCTAATTATCTATGTCCTGTTGCAGTCAATTACTATCATCCTGACCCTCTGTCTATTCTAATATTCTATGTCCTGTTTCAGTCAATTACTATCATCCTGATCCTCTGAACATTCTAATTATCTATGTACTGTTTCAGTCAATTACTATCATCCTGATCCTCTGTCTATTCGAATTATCTATGTCCTGTTTCAGTCAATTACTATCATCCTGATCCTCTGTCTATTCTAATTATCTCTGTCCTGTTTCAGTCAATTACTATCAGCCTGATCCTCTGTCTATTCGAATTATCTATGTCCTGTTTCAGTCAATTACTATCATCACTGATCCTCTGAACATTCTAATTAGCTATGTCCTGTTTCAGTCAATTACTATCATCCTGATCCTCTGTCCATTCTAATTATCTATGTCCTGTTTCAGTCAATTTCTATCATCCTGATCCTCTGAACATTCTAATTATCTATGTCCTGTTGCAGTCAATTACTATCATCCTGACCCTCTGTCTATTCTAATTATCTATGTCTTGTTTCAGTCAATTACTATTATTCTGATCCTCTGTCCATTCTAATTATCTATGTCCTGTTTCAGTCAATTACTATCATCCTGATCCTCTGTACATTCTAATTATCTATGTCCTGTTTCAGTCAATTACTATCATCCTGATCCTCTGAACATTCTAATTAGCTATGTCCTGTTTCAGTCAATTACTATCATCCTGATCCTCTGTCTATTCGAATTATCTATGTCCTGTTTCAGTCAATTACTATCATCCTGATCCTCTGTCTATTCTAATTATCTATGTCCTGTTTCAGTCAATTACTATCATCCTGACCATCTGTCTAATCTAATTATCTATGTCCTGTTTCAGTCAATTACTATCATCCTGATCCTCTGTCTATTCTAATTATCTATGTAATGTTTCAGTCAATTACTATCATCCTGATCCTCTGTCTATTCGAATTATCTATGTCCTGTTTCAGTCAATTACTATCAGCCTGATCCTCTGTCCATTCTAATTATCTACGTCCTGTTTCAGTCAATTACTATCATCCTGATCCTCGGAACATTCTAATTATCTATGTCCTGTTTCAGTCAATTACTATCATCCTGATCCTCTGAACATTCTAATTATCTATGTTCTGTTTCAGTCAATTACTATCATCCTGATCCTCTGAACATTCTGATTATCTATGTCCTGTTTCAGTCAATTACCATCATCCTGATCCTCTGTCCATTCTAATTATCTATGTCCTGTTTCAGTCAATTACTATCATCCTGATCCTCTGTACATTCTAATTATCTATGTCCTGTTTCAGTCAATTAATATCATCCTTATCCTCTGTCTAGTCTAATTATCTATGTCCTGTTTCAGTCAATTACTATCATCCTGATCCTCTGAACATTCTAATTATCTATGTCCTGTTTCAGTCAATTACTATCATCCTGATCCTCTGTCCATTCTAATTATCTATGTCCTGTTTCAGTCAATTACTATCATCCTGATCCTCTGAACATTCTAATTATCTATGTACTGTTTCAGTCAATTACTATCATCCTGATCCTCTGAACATTCTAATTATCTATGTCCTGTTTCAGTCAATCACTATCATCCTGATCCTCTGTCCATTCTAATTATCTATGTCCTGTTTCAGTCAATTACTATCATCCTGATCCTCTGAACATTCTAATTATCGATGTCCTGTTTCAGTCAATTACTATCATCCTGATCCTCTGTCTATTCGAATAATCTATGTCCTGTTTCAGTCAATTACTATCATCCTGATCCTCTGAACATTCTAATTATCTATGTCCTGTTTCAGTCAATTACTATCATCCTGATCCTCTGAACATTCTAATTATCTATGTCCTGTTGCAGTCAATTACTATCATCCAGACCCTCTGTCTATTCTAATTATCTATGTCCTGTTTCAGTCCATTACTATCATCCTGATCCTCTGAACATTATAATTATCTATGTACTGTTTCAGTCAATTACTATCATCCTGATCCTCTGTCTATTCGAATTATCTATGTCCTGTTTCAGTCAATTACTATCATCCTGATCCTCTGTCTATTCTAATTATCTATGTCCTGTTTCAGTCAATTACTATCATCCTGACCCTCTGTCTATTCTAATTATCTATGTCCTGTTTCAGTCAATTACTATCATCCTGATCCTCTGTCTATTCGAATTATCTATGTCCTGTTTCAGTCAATTACTATCATCCTGATCCTCTGAACATTCTAATTAGCTATGTCCTGTTTCAGTCAATTACTATCATCCTGATCCTCTGTCCATTCTAATTATCTATGTCCTGTGTCAGTCAATTTCTATCATCCTGATCCTCTGAACATTCTAATTATCTATGTCCTGTTGCAGTCAATTACTATCATCCTGACCCTCTGTCTATTCTAATTATCTATGTCCTGTTTCAGTCAATTACTATTATCCTGATCCTCTGTCCATTCTAATTATCTATGTCCTGTTTCAGTCAATTACTATCATCCTGATCCTCTGTCTATTCGAATTATCTATGTCCTGTTTCAGTCAATTACTATCATCCTGATCCTCTGAACATTCTAATTAGCTATGTCCTGTTTCAGTCAATTACTATCATCCTGATCCTCTGTCCATTCTAATTATCTATGTCCTGTTTCAGTCAATTTCTATCATCCTGATCCTCTGAACATTCTAATAATCTATGTCCTGTTGCAGTCAATTACTATCATCCTGACCCTCTGTCTATTCTAATTATCTATGTCCTGTTTCAGTCAATTACTATTATCCTGATCCTCTGAACATTCTAATTATCTATGTACTGTTTCAGTCAATTACTATTATCCTGATCCTCTGTCCATTCTAATTATCTATGTCCTGTTTCATTCAATTACTATCATCCTGACCCTCTGTCTATTCTAATTATCTATGTCCTGTTTCAGTCAATTACTATCATCCTGATCCTCTGAACATTCTAATTATCTATGTACTGTTTCAGTCAATTACTATCATCCTGATCCTCTGTACATTCTAATTATCTATGTCCTGTTTCAGTCAATTACAATCATCCTGATCCTCTGTCTATTCTAATTATCTATGTATTGTTTCAGTCAATTACTATCATCCTGATCCTCTGTCTATTCTAATTATCTACGTCCTGTTTCAGTCAATTACTATCATCCTGATCCTCTGAACATTCTAATTATCTATGTACTGTTTCAGTCAATTACTATCATCCTGATCCTCTGAACATTCTAATTATCTATGTCCTGTTTCAGTCAATTACTATCATCCTGATCCTGTGAACATTCTCATTATCTATGTACTGTTTCAGTCAATTACTATTATCCTGATCCTCTGTCCATTCTAATTATCTATGTCCTGTTTCATTCAATTACTATCATACTGATCTTCTCAACATTCTAATTATCTATGTACTGTTTCAGTCAATTACTATCATCCTGATTCTCTGAACATTCTCATTATCTATGTACTGTTTCAGTCAATTACTATTATCCTGATCCTCTGTCCATTCTAATTATCTATGTCCTGTTTCATTCAATTACTATCATCCTGATCCTCTGAACATTCTAATTATCTATGTCCTGTTTCAGTCAATTACTATCATCCTGATCGTCTGTCTATTCTAATTATCTATGTCCTGTTTCAGTCAATTACAATCATCCTGATCCTCTGTCTATTCTAATTATCTATGTCCTGTTTCAGTCAATTACTATCATCCTGATCCTCTGAACATTCTAATTATCTATGTCCTGTTTCAGTCAATTACTATCATCCTGATCCTCTGTCCATTCAAATTATCTATGTCCTGTTTCAGTCAATTAATATCATCCTGATCCTCTGTCTATTCTAATTATCTATGTCCTGTTTCAGTCAATTACTATCATCCTGATCCTCTGAACATTCTAATTATCTGTGTCCTGTTTCAGTCAATTACTATCATCCTGATCCTCTGAACATTCTAATTATCTATGTACTGTTTCAGTCAATTACTATCATCATGATCCTCTGAACATTCTAATTATCTATGTCCTGTTTCAGTCAATTACTATCATCCTGATCCTCTGTCTATTCTAATTATCTATGTCCTGTTTCAGTCAATTACTATCATCCTGATCCTCGGAACATTCTAATTATCTATGTCCTGTTTCAGTCAATTACTATCATCCTGATCCTCTGTCTATTCTAATTATCTATGTCCTGTTTCAGTCAATTACTATCATCCTGATCCTCGGAACATTCTAATTATCTATGTCCTGTTTCAGTCAATTACTATCATCCTGATCCACTGTCTATTCTAATTATCTATGTCCCGTTTCAGTCAATTACTATCATCCTGATCCTCTGAACATTCTAATTATCTATGTACTGTTTCAGTCAATTACTATCATCCTGATCCTCTGTCCATTCTAATTATCTATGTACTGTTTCAGTCAATTACTATCATCCTGATCCTCTGTCTATTCTAATTATCTATGTCCTGTTTCAGTCAATTACTATCATGCTGATCCTCGGATCATTCTAATTATCTATGTCCTGTTTCAGTCAATTACTATCATCCTGATCCTCTGAACATTCTAATTATCTATGTCCTGTTTCAGTCAATTACTATCATCCTGATCCTCTGTCTATTCTAATTATCTATGTCCTGTTTCAGTCAATTACTATCATCCTGATCCTCGGAACATTCTAATTATCTATGTCCTGTTTCAGTCAATTACTATCATCCTGATCCACTGTCTATTCTAATGATCTATGTCCTGTTTCAGTCAATTACTATCATCCTGATCCTCTGAACATTCTAATTATCTATGTCTTGTTTCAGTCAATTACTATCATCCTGATTCTCTGTCTATTCTAATTATCTATGTCCTGTTTCAGTCAATTACTATCATTGATCCTCTGAACATTCTAATTATCTTTGTCCTGTTTCAGTCAATTACTATCATCCTGATCCTCGGAACATTCTAATTATCTATGTCCTGTTTCAGTCAATTACTATCATCCTGATCCTCTGAACATTCTAATTATCTATGTCCTGTTTCAGTCAATTACTATCATCCTGATCCTCTGTCCATTCTAATTATCTATGTCCTGTTTCAGTCAATTACTATCATCCTGATCCTCTGTCCTTTCTAATTATCTATGTCCTGTTTCAGTCAATTACTATCATCCTGATCCTCTGTCCATTCTAATTATCTATGTACTGTTTCAGTCAATTACTATCATCCTGATCCTCTGAACATTCTAATTATCTTTGTCCTGTTTCAGTCAATTACTATCATCCTGATCCTCGGAACATTCTAATTATCTATGTCCTGTTTCAGTCAATTACTATCATCCTGATCCTCTGAACATTCTAATTATCTATGTCCTGTTTCAGTCAATTACTATCATCCTGATCCTCTGTCCATTCTAATTATCTTTGTCCTGTTTCAGTCAATTACTATCATCCTGATCCTCGGAACATTCTAATTATCTATGTCCTGTTTCAGTCAATTACTATCATCCTGATCCTCTGAACATTCTAATTATATATGTCCTGTTTCAGTCAATTACTATCATCCTGATCCTCTGTCCATTCTAATTATCTATGTCCTGTTTCAGTCAATTACTATCATCCTGATCCTCTGAACATTCTAATTATCTATGTCCTGTTTCAGTCAATTACTATCATCCTGATCCTCTGTCTATTCTAATTATCTATGTCCTGTTTCAGTCAATTACTATCATCCTGATCCTCGGAACATTCTAATTATCTATGTCCTGTTTCAGTCAACTACTATCATCCTGATCCACTGTCTATTCTAATTATCTATGTCCTGTTTCAGTCAATTACTATCATCCTGATCCTCTGAACATTCTAATTATCTATGTACTGTTTCAGTCAATTACTATCATCCTGATCCTCTGTCCATTCTAATTATCTTTGTCCTGTTTCAGTCAATTACTATCATCCTGATCCTCGGAACATTCTAATTATCTATGTCCTGTTTCAGTCAATTACTATCATCCTGATCCTCTGAACATTCTAATTATCTATGTCCTGTTTCAGTCAATTACTATCATCCTGATCCTCTGTCCATTCTAATTATCTATGTCCTGTTTCAGTCAATTACTATCATCCTGATCCTCTGTCCATTCTAATTATCTATGTCCTGTTTCAGTCAATTACTATCATCCTGATCCTCTGAACATTCTAATTATCTATGTAATGTTTCAGTCAATTACTATCATCCTGATCCTCTGTCCATTCTAATTATCTATGTCCAGTTTCAGTCAATTACTATCATCCTGATCCTCTGTCTATTCTAATTATCTATGTCCTGTTTCAGTCAATTACAATCATCCTGATCCTCTGTCCATTCTAATTATCTATGTCCTGTTTCAGTCAATTACTATCATCCTGATCCTCTGTCTATTCTAATTATCTATGTCCTGTTTCAGTCAATTACTATCATCCTGATCCTCTGTACATTCTAATTATCTATGTCCTGTTTCAGTCAATTACTATCATCCTGATCCTCTGTCCATTCTAATTATCTATGTCCTGTTTCAGTCAATTAATATCATCCTGATCCTGTGTCTATTCTAATTATCTATGTCCTGTTTCAGTCAATTACTATCATCCTGAACCTCTGAACATTCTAATTATCTATGTCCTGTTTCAGTCAATTACTATCATCCTGATCCTCTGAACATTCTAATTATCTATGTCGTGTTTCAGTCAATTACTATCATCCTGATCCTCTGAACATTCTAATTATCTATGTCGTGTTTCAGTCAATTACTATCATCCTGATCCTCTGAACATTCTAATTATCTAAGTCCTGTTTCAGTCAATTACTATCATCCTGATCCTCTGTCTATTCTAATTATCTATGTCCTGTTTCAGTCAATTTCTAACATCCTGATCCACTGTCTATTCGAATAATCGATGTGCTGTTTCAGTCAATTACTATCATCCTGATCCTCTGAACATTCTAATTATCTATGTACTGTTTCTGTCAATTACTATCATCCTGATCCTCTGTCCATTCTAATTATCTATGTCCTGTTTCAGTCAATTACTATCATCCTGCTCCTCTGAACATTCTAATTATCTATGTCGTGTTTCAGTCAATTACTATCATCCTGATCCTCTGTCCATTCTAATTATCTATGTACAGTTTCAGTCAATTACTATCATCCTGATCCTCTGAACATTCTAATTATCTATGTACTGTTTCTGTCAATTACTATCATCCTGATCCTCAGTCCATTCTAATTATCTATGTACAGTTTCAGTCAATTACTATCATCCTGATCCTCTGAACATTCTAATTATCTATGTCGTGTTTCAGTCAATTACTATCATCCTGATCCTCTGAACATTCTAATTATCTATGTCCTGTTTCAGTCAATTACTATCATCCTGATCCTCTGTCTATTCTAATTATCTATGTCCTGTTTCAGTCAATTTCTATCATCCTGATCCACTGTCTATTCGAATAATCGATGTGCTGTTTCAGTCAATTACTATCATCCTGATCCTCTGAACATTCTAATTATCTATGTACTGTTTCTGTCAATTACTATCATCCTGATCCTCTGTCCATTCTAATTATCTATGTCCTGTTTCAGTCAATTACTATCATCCTGCTCCTCTGAACATTCTAATTATCTATGTCCTGTTTCAGTCAATTACTATCATCTTGACCCTCTGTCTATTCTAATTATCTATGTCCTGTTTCAGTCAATTACTATCATCCTGATCCTCTGAACATTCTAATTATCTATGTCCTGTTTCAGTCAATTACTATCATCCTGATCCTCTATGTATTCGAATTATCTATGTCCTGTTTCAGTCAATTACTATCATCCTGATCCTCGGAACATTCTAATTATCTATGTCCTGTTTCAGTCAATTACTATCATCCTGATCCTCTGAACATTCTAATTATCTATGTCCTGTTTCAGTCAATTACTATCATCCTGATCCTCGGATCATTCTAATTATCTATGTCCTGTTTCAGTCAATTACTATCATCCTGATGCTCTGTCCATTCTAATTATCTATGTCCTGTTTCAGTCAATTACTATCATCCTGATCCTCTGTCCATTCTAATTATCTATGTCCTGTTTCAGTCAATTACTATCATCCTGATCCTTTGTCTATTCTAATTATCTATGTCCTATTTCAGTCAATTACTATCATCCTGATCCTCGGAACATTCTAATTATCTGTGTCCTGTTTCAGTCAATTACTATCATCCTGATCCTCTGAACATTCTAATTATCTATGTCCTGTTTCAGTCAATTATTATCATCCTGACCCTCTGTCTGTTCTAATTATCTACGTCCTGTTTCAGTCAATTACTATCATCCTGATCCTCTGAACATTCTCATTATCTATGTACTGTTTCAGTCAATTACTATTATCCTGATCCTCTGTCCATTCTTACTATCTATGTCCTGTTTCATTCAATTACTGTCATCCTGATCTTCTGAACATTCTATTTATCTATGTACTGTTTCAGTTAATTACTATCATCCTGATCCTCTGAACATTCTCATTATCTATGTACTGTTTCAGTCAATTACTATTATCCTGATCCTCTGTCCATTCTAATTATCTATGTCCTGTTTCATTCAATTACTATCATCCTGATCGTCTGTCTATTCTAATTATCTATGTCCTGTTTCAGTCAATTACAATCATCCTGATCCTCTGTCCATTCTAATTATCTATGTCCTGTTTCAGTCAATTACTATCATCCTGATCGTCTGTCTATTCTAATTATCTATGTCTTGTTTCAGTCAATTACTATCATCCTGATCCTCTGAACATTCTAATTATCTATGTCCTGTTTCAGTCAATTACTATCATCCTGATCCTCTGTCCATTCTAATTATCTATGTCCTGTTTCAGTCAATTAATATCATCCTGATCCTCTGTCTATTCTAATTATCTATGTCCTGTTTCAGTCAATTACTATCATCCTGATCCTCTGAACATTCTAATTATCTATGTCCTGTTTCAGTCAATTACTATCATCCTGATCCTCTATGTATTCGAATTATCTATGTCCTGTTTCAGTCAATTACTATCATCCTGATCCTCGGAACATTCTAATTATCTATGTCCTGTTTCAGTCAATTACTATCATCCTGATCTTCTGAACATTCTAATTATCTATGTCCTGTTTCAGTCAATTACTATCATCCTGATCCTCTGAACATTCTAATTATCTATGTCCTGTTTCAGTCAATTACTATCATCCTGATCCTCTGAACATTCTAATTATCTATGTCCTGTTTCAGTCAATTACTATCATCCTGATCCTCTGAACATTCTAATTATCTATGTCCTGTTTCAGTCAACTACTATCATCCTGATCCTCGGATCATTCTAATTATCTATGTCCTGTTTCAGTCAATTACTTGCATCCTGATCCTCTGAGCATTCTAATTATCTATGGACTGTTTCAGTCAATTACTATCATCCTGATGCTCTGTCCATTCTAATTATCTATGTCCTGTTTCAGTCAATTACTATCATCCTGATCCTCTGTCCATTCTAATTATCTATGTCCTGTTTCAGTCAATTACTATCATCCTGATCCTTTGTCTATTCTAATTATCTATGTCCTATTTCAGTCAATTACTATCATCCTGATCCTCGGAACATTCTAATTATCTGTGTCCTGTTTCAGTCAATTACTATCATCCTGATCCTCTGAACATTCTAATTATCTATGTCCTGTTTCAGTCAATTACTATCATCCTGACCCTCTGTCTGTTCTAATTATCTACGTCCTGTTTCAGTCAATTACTATCATCCTGATCCTCTGAACATTCTAATTATCTTTGTACTGTTTCAGTCAATTACTATCATCCTGATCCTCTGAACATTCCAATTATCTATGTCCTGTTTCAGTCAATTACTATCATCCTGATCCTCTGAACATTCTCATTATCTATGTACTGTTTCATTTAATTACTATTATCCAGATCCTCTGTCCATTCTTACTATCTATGTCCTGTTTCATTCAATTACTATCATCCTGATCTTCTGAACATTCTATTTATCTATGTACTGTTTCAGTCAATTACTATCATCCTGATCCTCGGAACATTCTCATTATCTATGTACTGTTTCAGTCAATTACTATTATCCTGATCCTCTGTCCATTCTAATTATCTATGTCCTGTTTCATTCAATTACTATCATCCTGATCGTCTGTCTATTCTAATTATCTATGTTCTGTTTCAGTCAATTACAATCATCCTGATCCTCTGTCCATTCTAATTATCTATTTCCTGTTTCCGTCAATTACTATCATCCTGATCGTCTGTCTATTCTAATTATCTAAGTCTTGTTTCAGTCAATTACTATCATCCTGATCCTCTGAACATTCTAATTATCTGGGTCCTGTTTCAGTCAATTACTATCATCCTGATCCTCTGTCCATTCTAATTATCTATGTCCTGTTTCAGTCAATTAATATCATCCTGATCCTCTGAACATTCTAATTATCTATGTCCTTTTTCAGTCAATTACTATCATACTGATCCTCTGAACATTCTAATTATCTATGTACTGTTTCAGTCAATTACTATCATCCTGATCCTCTGAACATTCTAATTATCTATGTCCTGTTTCAGTCAATTACAATCATCCTGATCCTCTGTCTATTCTAATTATCTATGTCCTGTTTCTGTCAATTACTATCATCCTGATCCTCTGAACATTCTAATTATCTATGTCCTGTTTCAGTCAATTACTATCATCCTGAACCTCTGTCCATTCTAATTATCTATGTCCTGTTTCTGTCAATTACTATCATCCTGATCCTCTGAACATTCTAATTATCTATGTACTGTTTCAGTCAATTACTATCATCCTGATCCTCTGAACATTCTAATTATCTATGTACTGTTTCAGTCAATTACTATCATCCTGATCCTCGGAACATTCTAATTATCTATGTCCTGTTTCAGTCAATTACTATCATCCTGATCCTCTGAACATGCTAATTATCTATGTCCTGTTTCAGTCAATTACTATCATCCTGATCCTCTGTCCATTATAATTATCTATGTCCTGTTTCAGTCAATTACTATCATCCTGATCCTCTGAACATTCTAATTATCTATGTCCTGTTTCAGTCAATTCCTATCATCCTGATCCTCTGAACATTCTAATTATCTATTTACTGTTTCAGTCAATTACTATCATCCTGATCCTCTGTCTATTCTAATTATCTATGTCCTGTTTCAGTCAATTACTGTCATCCTGATCCTCGGAACATTCTAATTATCTATGTCCTGTTTCAGTCAATTACTATCATCCTGATCCTCGGTACATTCTAATTATCCATGCCCTGCTTCAGTCAATTACTATCATCCTGATCCTCGGAACATTCTAATTATCTATGTACTGTTTCAGTCAATTACTATCATCCTGATCCTCTGAACATTCTAATTATCTATGTCCTGTTTCAGTCAATTACTATCATCCTGATCCTCTGAACATTCTAATTATCTATGTCCAGTTTCAGTCAATTACTATCATCCTGATCCTCGGAACATTCTAATTATCTGTGTCCTGTTTCAGTCAATTACTATCATCCTGATCCTCTGAACATTCTAATTATCTATGTCCTGTTTCAGTCAATTACTATCATCCTGATCCTCGGAACATTCTAATTATCTCCGTCCTGTTTCAGTCAATTACTATCATCCTGATCCTCTGAACATTCTAATTATGTATGTATTGTTTCAGTCAATTACTGTCATCCTGATCCTCGGAACATTCTAATTATCTATGTCCTGTTTCAGTCAATTACTATCATCCTGATCATCTGAACATTCTAATTATCTATGTCCTGTTTCAGTCAATTACTATCATCCTGATCCTCGGAACATTCTAATTATCTATGTCCTGTTTCAGTCAATTACTATCATCCTGATCCTCGGAACATTCTAATTATCTATGTCCTGTTTCAGTCAATTACTATCATCCTGATCCTCTGAACATTCTCATTATCTATGTACTGTTTCAGTCAATTACTATTATCCAGATCCTCTGTCCATTCTTACTATCTATGTCCTGTTTCATTCAATTACTATCATCCTGATCTTCTGAACATTCTAATTATCTATGTACTGTTTCAGTCAATTACTATCATCCTGATCCTCTGTCCATTCTAATTATCTATGTCCTGTTTCATTCAATTACTATCATCCTGATCGTCTGTCTATTCTAATTATCTATGTCCTGTTTCAGTCAATTACAATCATCCTGTTCCTCTGTCCATTCTAATTATCTATGTCCTGTTTCAGTCAATTACTATCATCCTGATCCTCTGTCTATTCGAATTATCTATGTCTTGTTTCAGTCAATTACTATCATCCTGATCCTCTGAACATTCTAATTATCTATGTCCTGTTTCAGTCAATTACTATCATCCTGATCCTCTGTCCATTCTAATTATCTATGTCCTGTTTCAGTCAATTAATATCATCCTGATCCTCTGTCTATTCTAATTATCTATGTCCTGCTTCAGTCAATTACTATCATCCTGATCCTCTGAACATTCTAATTATCTATGTACTGTTTAAGTCAATTACTATCATCCTGATCCTCTGAACATTCTAATTATCTATGTCCTGTTTCAGTCAATTACAATCATCCTGATCCTCTGTCTATTCTAATTATCTATGTCCTGTTTCTGTCAATTACTATCATCCTGATCCTCTGAACATTCTAATTATCTATGTCCTGTTTCAGTCAATTACTATCATCCTGATCCTCTGTCCATTCTAATTATCTATGTCCTGTTTCAGTCAATTAATATCATCCTGATCCTCTGTCTATTCTAATTATCTATGTCCCGTTTCAGTCAATTACTATCATCCTGATCCTCTGAACATTCTAATTATCTATGTACTGTTTCAGTCAATTACTATCATCCTGATCCTCTGTCTATTCGAATTATCTATGTCCTGTTTGAGTCAATTACTATCATCCTGATCCTCTGAACATTCTAATTATCTAAGTACTGTTTCAGTCAATTACTATCATCCTGATCCTCTGTCTATTCTAATTATCTATGTCCTGTTTCAGTCAATTACTATCATCCTGATCCTCGGAACATTCTAATTATCTATGTCCTGTTTCAGTCAATTAAAATCATCCTGATCCTCTGAACATTCTAATTATCTATGTCCTGTTTCAGTCAATTACTATCATCCCGATCCTCGGAACATTCTAATTATTTATGTCCTGTTTCAGTCAATTACTATCATCCTGATCCTCTGAACATTCTAATTATCTATGTCCTGTTTCAGTCAATTCCTATCATCCTGATCCTCTGAACATTCTAATTATCTATTTACTGTTTCAGACAATTACTATCATCCTGATCCTCTGTCTATTCTAATTATCTATGTCCTGTTTCAGTCAATTACTGTCATCCTGATCCTCGGAACATTCTAATTATCTATGTCCTGTTTCAGTCAATTACTATCATCCTGATCCTCGGAACATTCTAATTATCTATGCCCTGTTTCAGTCAATTACTATCATCCTGATCCTCGGAACATTCTAATTATCTATGTACTGTTTCAGTCAATTACTATCATCCTGATCCTCTGAACATTCTAATTATCTATGTCCTGTTTCAGTCAATTACTATCATCCTGATCCTCTGTCCATTCTAATTATCTATGTCCAGTTTCAGTCAATTACTATCATCCTGATCCTCGGAACATTCTAATTATCTGTGTCCTGTTTCAGTCAATTACTATCATCCTGATTCTCTGAACATTCTAATTATCTATGTCCTGTTTCAGTCAATTACTATCATCCTGACCCTCTGTCTGTTCTAGTTATCTCCGTCCTGTTTCAGTCAATTACTATCATCCTGATCCTCTGAACATTCTAATTATCTATGTCCTGTTTCAGTCAATTACTGTCATCCTGATCCTCGGAACATTCTAATTATCTATGTCCTGTTTCAGTCAATTACTATCATCCTGATCCTCTGAACATTCTAATTATCTATGTCCTGTTTCAGTCAATTACTATCATCCTGATTCTCGGAACATTCTAATTATCTATGTCGTGTTTCAGTCAATTACTATCATCCTGATCCTCGGAACATTCTAATTATCTATGTCCTGTTTCAGTCAATTACTATCATCCTGATCCTCTGAACATTCTCCTTATCTATGTACTGTTTCAGTCAATTACTATTATCCAGATCCTCTGTCCATTCTTACTATCTATGTCCTGTTTCATTCAATTACTATCATCCTGATCTTCTGAACATTCTAATTATCTATGTACTGTTTCAGTCAATTACTATCATCCTGATCCTCTGAACATTCTCATTAACTATGTACTGTTTCAGTCAATTACTATTATCCTGATCCTCTGTCTATTCTAATTATCTATGTCCTGTTTCATTCAATTACTATCATCCTGATCGTCTGTCTATTCTAATTATCTATGTCCTGTTTCAGTCAATTACAATCATCCTGATCCTCTGTCCATTCTAATTATCTATGTCCTGTTTCAGTCAATTACTATCATCCTGATCCTCTGTCTATTCTAATTATCTATGTCTTGTTTCAGTCAATTACTATCATCCTGATCCTCTGAACATTCTAATTATCTATGTCCTGTTTCAGTCAATTACTATCATCCTGATCCTCTGTCCATTCTAATTATCTATGTCCTGTTTCAGTCAATTAATATCATCCTGATCCTCTGTCTATTCTAATTATCTATGACCTGTTTCAGTCAATTACTATCATCCTGATCCTCTGAACATTCTAATTATCTATGTACTGTTTCAGTCAATTACTATCATCCTGATCCTCTGAACATTCTAATTATCTATGTCCTGTTTCAGTCAATTACAATCATCCTGATCCTCTGTCTATTCTAATTATCTATGTCCTGTTTCTGTCAATTACTATCATCCTGATCCTCTGAACATTCTAATTATCTATGTCCTGTTTCAGTCAATTACTATCATCCTGATCCTCTGTCCATTCTAATTATCTATGTCCTGTTTCAGTCAATTAATATCATCCTGATCCTCTGTCTATTCTAATTATCTATGTCCTGTTTCAGTCAATTACTATCATCCTGATCCTCTGAACATTCTAATTATCTATGTACTGTTTCAGTCAATTACTATCATCCTGATCCTCTGTCTATTCGAATTATCTATGTCCTGTTTGAGTCAATTCCTATCATCCTGATCCTCTGAACATTCTAATTATCTATGTACTGTTTCAGTCAATTACTATCATCCTGATCCTCTGTCTATTCTAATTATCTATGTCCTGTTTCAGTCAATTACTATCATCCTGATCCTCGGAACATTCTAATTATCTATGTCCTGTTTCAGTCAATTACTATCATCCTGATCCTCTGAACATTCTAATTATCTATGTCCTGTTTCAGTCAATTACTATCATCCTGATCCTCTGAACATTCTAATTATCTATGTCCTGTTTCAGTCAATTACTATCATCCTGATCCTCTGTCTATTCTAATTATCTATTTACTGTTTCAGTCAATTACTATCATCCTGATCCTCTGTCTATTCTAATTATCTATGTCCTGTTTCAGTCAATTACTGTCATCCTGATCCTCGGAACATTCTAATTATCTATGTCCTGTTTCAGTCAATTACTATCATCCTGATCCTCTGACCATTCTCATTATCTATGTACTGTTTCAGTCAATTACTATTATCCTGATCCTCTGTCCATTCTAATTATCTCTGTCCTGTTTCATTCAATTACTATCATCCTGATCTTCTGAACATTCTAATTATCTATGTACTATTTCAGTCAATTACTATCATCCTGATCCTCTGTCCATTCTAATTATCTATGTCCTGTTTCAGTCAATTACTCTCATCCTGACCCTCTGTCTAATCTAATTATCTATGTCCTGTTTCAGTCAATTACTATCATCCTGATCCTCTGTCTATTCTAATTATCTATGTAATGTTTCATTCAATTACTATCATCCTGATCCTCTGTCTATTCGAATTATCTATGTCCTGTTTCAGTCAATTACTATCATCCTGATCCTCTGTCCATTCTAATTATCTATGTCCTGTTTCAGTCAATTACTATCATCCTGATCCTCGGAACATTCTAATTATCTATGTCCTGTTTCAGTCAATTACTATCATCCTGATCCTCTGAACATTCTAATTATCTATGTCCTGTTTCAGTCAATTACTATCATCCTGACCCTCTGTCTATTCTAATTATCTATGTCCTGTTTCAGTCAATTACTATCATCCTGATCCTCTGAACATTCTAATTATCTATGTACTGTTTCAGTCAATTACTATCATCCTGATCCTCTGTCTATTCTAATTATCGATGTCCTGTTTCAGTCAATTACTATCATCCGGATCCTCTGAACATTCTAATTATCTATGTCCTGTTTCAGTCAATTACTATCATCCTGATCCTCTGTCCATTCTAATTATCTATGTCCTGTTTCAGTCAATTACTATCATCCTGATCCTCTGAACATTCTAATTATCTATGTCCTGTTTCAGTCAATTACTATCATCCTGATCCTCTGAACATTCTAATTATCTATGTCCTGTTTCAGTCAATTACTATCATGCTGATCCTCTGTCCATTCTAATTATCTATGTCCTGTTTCAGTCAATTACTATCATCCTGATCCTCTGTCCATTCTAATTATCTATGTCCTGTTTCAGTCAATTACTATCATCCTGATCCTTTGTCTATTCGAATAATCTATGTCCTGTTTCAGTCAATTACTATCATCCTGATCCTCTGAACATTCTAATTATCTATGTCCTGTTTCAGTCAATTACTATGATCCTGATCCTCTGAACATTCTATTTATCTATGTCCTGTTTCAGTCAATTAATATCATCCTGACCCTCTGTCTATTCTAATTATCTATGTCCTGCTTCTGTCAATTACTATCATCCTGATACTCTGAACATTCTAATTATCTATGTACTGTTGCAGTCAATTACTATCATCCTGATCCTCTGTCTATTCGAATTATCTATGTCCAGTTTCAGTCAATTACTCTCATCCTGATCCTCTGTCTATTCTAATTATCTATGTCCTGTTTCTGTCAATTACTATCATCCTGATCCTCGGAACATTCTAATTATCTATGTCCTGTGTCAGTCAATTACTATCATCCTGATCCTCTGTCTATTCTAATTATCTATGTCCTGTTTCAGTCAATTATTATCATCCTGATCCTCTGAACATTCTAATTATCTATGTCCTGTATCAGTCAATTACTATCATCCTGATCCTCTGAACATTCTAATTATCTATGTCCTGTTTCAGTCAATTACTATCATCCTGATCCTCGGAACATTCTAATCATCTATGTCCTTTTTCAGTCAATTACTATCATCCTTATCCTCTGAACATTCTAATTATCTATGTCCTGTTTCAGTCAATTATTATCATCCTGATCCTCTGAACATTCTAATTATCTATGTCCTGTATCAGTCAATTACTATCATCCTGATCCTCTATCCATTCTAATTATCTATGTCCTGTTTCAGTCAATTACTATCATCCTGATCCTCGGAACATTCTAATTATCTATGTCCTGTTTCAGTCAATTACTATCATCCTGATCCTCGGAACATTCTAATTATCTATGTACTGTTTCAGTCAATTACTATCATCCTGATCCTCTGAACATTCTAATTATCTATGTCCTGTTTCAGTCAATTACTATCATCCTGATCCTCTGAACATTCTCATTATCTATGTACTGTTTCAGTCAATTACTATTATCCTGATCCTCTGTCCATTCTAATTATCTCTGTCCTGTTTCATTCAATTACTATCACCCTGATCTTCTGAACATTCTAATTATCTATGTACTGTTTCAGTCAATTACTATCATCCTGATCCTCTGAACATTCTAATTATCTATGTCCTGTTTCAGTCAAATACTATCATCCTGATCCTCTGTCCATTCTAATTATCTATGTCCTGTTTCAGTCAATTACTATCATCCTGATTGTCTGTCTATTGTAATTATCTATGTCCTGTTTCAGTCAATTACAATCATCCTAATCCTCTGTCCATTCTAATTATCTATGTACTGTTTCAGTCAATTACTATCATCCTGATCCTCTGTCTATTCTAATTATCTATGTCCTGTTTCAGTCAATTAATATCATCCTGATCCTCTGAACATTCTAATTATCTATGTCCTGTTTCAGTCAATTACTATCATCCTGATCCTCTGAACATTCTAATTATCTATGTACTGTTTCAGTCAATTAATATCATCCTGATCCTCTGTCTATTCGAATTATCTATGTCCTGTTTCAGTCAATTACTATCATCCTGTACCTCTGTCTATTCTAATTATCTATGTCCTGTTTCAGTCAATTACTATCATCCTGATCCTCGGAACATTCTAATTATCTATGTCCTGTTTCAGTCAATTACTATCATCCTGATCCTCTGTCTATTCTAATTATCTATGTCCTGTTTCAGTCAATTACTATCATCCTGATCCTCTGAACATTCTAATTATCTATGTCCTGTTTCAGTCAATTACTATCATCCTGATCCTCGGATCATTCTAATTATCTATGTCCTGTTTCAGTCAATTACTATCATCCTGATCCTCTGAACATTCCAATTATCTATGTACTGTTTCAGTCAATTACTATCATCCTGATCCTCTGTCCATTCTAATTATCTATGTCCTGTTTCATTCAATTACTATCATCCTGATCTTCTGAACATTCTAATTATCTATGTCCTATTTCAGTCAATTACTATCATCCTGATCCTCTGAACATTCTAAATATCTATGTCCTGTTTCAGTCAATTACTATCATCCTGATCCTCTGTCCATTCTAATTATCTATGTCCTGTTTCAGTCAATTACTATCTTCCTGATTGTCTGTCTATTGTAATTATCTATGTGCTGTTTCAGTCAATTACAATCATCCTGATCCTCAGTCCATTCTAATTATCTATGTTCTGTTTCAGTCAATTACTATCATCCTTTCCTCTGTCCATTCTAATTATCTATGTCCTGTTTCAGTCAATTACTATCATCCTGATCCTCTGTCCATTCTAATAATCTATGTCCTGTTTCAGTCAATTACTATCATCCTGATCCTCTGAACATTCTAATTATCTATGTCCTGTTTCAGTCAATTACTATCATCCTGATCCTCTGAACATTCTAATTATCTATGTCCTGTTTCAGTCAATTACTATCATCCTGATCCTCTGAACATTCTAATTGTCTATGTCCTGTTTCAGTCAATTACTATCATCCTGACCCTCTGAACATTCTAATTATCTATGTACTGTTTCAGTCAATTACTATCATCCTGATCCTCTGAACATTCTAATAATCTATGTCCTGTTTCAGTCAATTACTATCATCCTGATCCTCTGAACATTCTAATTATCTATGTACTGTTTCAGTCAATTAATATCATCCTGATCCTCTGTCTATTCGAATTATCCATGTCCTGTTTCAGTCAATTACTATCATCCTGTACCTCTGTCTATTCTAATTATCTATGTCCTGTTTCTGTCAATTACTATCATCCTGATCCTCGGAACATTCTAATTATCTATGTCCTGTTTCAGTCAATTACTATCATCCTGATCCTCTGTCTATTCTAATTATCTATGTCCTGTTTCAGTCAATTACTATCATCCTGATCCTCTGAACATTCTAATTATCTATGTCCTGTTTCAGTCAATTACTATCATCCTGATCCTCTGAACATTCTAATTATCTATGTCCTGTTTCAGTCAATTACTATCATCCTGATCCTCTGAACATTCTTTTTATCTGTGTCCTGTAACAGTCAATTGCTATCATCCTGATCCTCAGTCCATTCTAATTATCTATGTCCTGTTTCAGTCAATTACTATCATCGTGATCCTCTGAACATTCTAATTATCTATGTCCTGTTTCAGTCAATTACTATCATCCTGATCCTCTGAACATTCTAATTATCTATGTCCTGTTTCAGTCAATTACTATCATCGTGATCCTCTGAACATTCTAATTATCTATGTCCTGTTTCAGTCAATTACTATCATCCTGATCCTCTGAACATTCTAATTATCTATGTCCTGTTTCAGTCAATTACTATCATCCTGATCCTCTGTCCATTCTAATAATCTATGTCCTGTTTCAGTCAATTACTATCATCCTGATCCTCTGAACATTCTAATTATCTATGTCCTGTTTCAGTCAATTACTATCATCCTGATCCTCTGAACATTCTAATTATCTATGTCCTGTTTCAGTCAATTACTATCATCCTGATCCTCTGAACATTCTAATTATCTATGTCCTGTTTCAGTCAATTACTATCATCCTGACCCTCTGAACATTCTAATTATCTATGTACTGTTTCAGTCAATTACTATCATCCTGATCCTCTGAACATTCTAATAATCTATGTCCTGTTTCAGTCAATTACTATCATCCTGATCCTCTGAACATTCTAATTATCTATGTACTGTTTCAGTCAATTAATATCATCCTGATCCTCTGTCTATTCGAATTATCCATGTCCTGTTTCAGTCAATTACTATCATCCTGTACCTCTGTCTATTCTAATTATCTATGTCCTGTTTCTGTCAATTACTATCATCCTGATCCTCGGAACATTCTAATTATCTATGTCCTGTTTCAGTCAATTACTATCATCCTGATCCTCTGTCTATTCTAATTATCTATGTCCTGTTTCAGTCAATTACTATCATCCTGATCCTCTGAACATTCTAATTATCTATGTCCTGTTTCAGTCAATTACTATCATCCTGATCCTCTGAACATTCTAATTATCTATGTCCTGTTTCAGTCAATTACTATCATCCTGATCCTCTGAACATTCTTTTTATCTGTGTCCTGTAACAGTCAATTGCTATCATCCTGATCCTCAGTCCATTCTAATTATCTATGTCCTGTTTCAGTCAATTACTATCATCGTGATCCTCTGAACATTCTAATTATCTATGTCCTGTTTCAGTCAATTACTATCATCCTGATCCTCTGAACATTCTAATTATCTATGTCCTGTTTCAGTCAATTACTATCACCTGATCCTCGGATCATTCTAATTATCTATGTCCTGTTTCAGTCAATTACTATCATCCTGATCCTCTGAACATTCTAATTAGCTATGTCCTGTGTCAGTCAATTACTATCATCCTGATCCTCTGTCTATTCTAATTATCTATATCCTAGTTCAGTCAATTACTATCATCCTGATCCTCTGTCTATTCTAATGATCTATGTCCTGTTTCTGTCAATTACTATCATCCTGATCCTCGGAACATTCTAATTATCTATGTCCTGTGTCAGTCAATTACTATCATCCTGATCCTCTGTCTATTCTAATTATCTATGTCCTGTTTCAGTCAATTATTATCATCCTGATCCTCTGAACATTCTAATTATCTATGTCCTGTTTCTGTCAATTACTATCATCCTGATCCTCGGAACATTCTAATTATCTATGTCCTGTGTCAGTCAATTACTATCATCCTGATCCTCTGTCTATTCTAATTATCTATGTCCTGTTTCAGTCAATTATTATCATCCTGATCCTCTGAACATTCTAATTATCTATGTCCTGTTTCAGTCAATTACTATCATCCTGATCCTCTGTCTATTCTAATTATCTATGTCCTGTTTCAGTCAATTATTATCATCCTGATCCTCGGATCATTCTAATTATCTATGTCCTGTTTCAGTCAATTACTATCATCCTGATCCTCTGAACATTCCAATTATCTATGTACTGTTTCAGTCAATTACTATCATCCTGATCCTCTGTCCATTCTAATTATCTATGTCCTGTTTCATTCAATTACTATCATCCTGATCTTCTGAACATTCTAATTATCTATGTCCTATTTCAGTCAATTACTATCATCCTGATCCTCTGAACATTCTAAATATCTATGTCCTGTTTCAGTCAATTACTATCATCCTGATCCTCTGTCCATTCTAATTATCTATGTCCTGTTTCAGTCAATTACTATCATCCTGATTGTCTGTCTATTGTAATTATCTATGTGCTGTTTCAGTCAATTACAATCATCCTGATCCTCAGTCCATTCTAATTATCTATGTTCTGTTTCAGTCAATTACTATCATCCTGATCCTCTGTCCATTCTAATTATCTATGTCCTGTTTCAGTCAATTACTATCATCCTGATCCTCTGTCCATTCTAATAATCTATGTCCTGTTTCAGTCAATTACTATCATCCTGATCCTCTGAACATTCTAATTATCTATGTCCTGTTTCAGTCAATTACTATCATCCTGATCCTCTGAACATTCTAATTATCTATGTCCTGTTTCAGTCAATTACTATCATCCTGACCCTCTGAACATTCTAATTATCTATGTACTGTTTCAGTCAATTACTATCATCCTGATCCTCTGAACATTCTAATAATCTATGTCCTGTTTCAGTCAATTACTATCATCCTGATCCTCTGAACATTCTAATTATCTATGTACTGTTTCAGTCAATTAATATCATCCTGATCCTCTGTCTATTCGAATTATCTATGTCCTGTTTCAGTCAATTACTATCATCCTGTACCTCTGTCTATTCTAATTATCTATGTCCTGTTTCTGTCAATTACTATCATCCTGATCCTCGGAACATTCTAATTATCTATGTCCTGTTTCAGTCAATTACTATCATCCTGATCCTCTGTCTATTCTAATTATCTATGTCCTGTTTCAGTCAATTACTATCATCCTGATCCTCTGAACATTCTAATTATCTATGTCCTGTTTCAGTCAATTACTATCATCCTGATCCTCTGAACATTCTAATTATCTATGTCCTGTTTCAGTCAATTACTATCATCCTGATCCTCGGATCATTCTAATTATCTATGTCCTGTTTCAGTCAATTACTATCATCCTGATCCTCTGAACATTCCAATTATCTATGTACTGTTTCAGTCAATTACTATCATCCTGATCCTCTGTCCATTCTAATTATCTATGTCCTGTTTCATTCAATTACTATCATCCTGATCTTCTGAACATTCTAATTATCTATGTCCTATTTCAGTCAATTACTATCATCCTGATCCTCTGAACATTCTAAATATCTATGTCCTGTTTCAGTCAATTACTATCATCCTGATCCTCTGTCCATTCTAATTATCTATGTCCTGTTTCAGTCAATTACTATCATCCTGATTGTCTGTCTATTGTAATTATCTATGTGCTGTTTCAGTCAATTACAATCATCCTGATCCTCAGTCCATTCTAATTATCTATGTTCTGTTTCAGTCAATTACTATCATCCTGATCCTCTGTCCATTCTAATTATCTATGTCCTGTTTCAGTCAATTACTATCATCCTGATCCTCTGTCCATTCTAATAATCTATGTCCTGTTTCAGTCAATTACTATCATCCTGATCCTCTGAACATTCTAATTATCTATGTCCTGTTTCAGTCAATTACATTCATCCTGATCCTCTGAACATTGTAATTATCTATGTCCTGTTTCAGTCAATTACTATCATCCTGATCCTCTGAACATTCTAATTATCTATGTCCTGTTTCAGTCAATTACTATCATCCTGATCCTCTGAACATTCTAATTATCTATGTCCTGTTTCAGTCAATTACTATCATCCTGATCCTCTGAACATTCTAATTATCTATGTCCTGTTTCAGTCAATTACTATCATCCTGACCCTCTGAACATTCTAATTATCTATGTACTGTTTCAGTCAATTACTATCATCCTGATCCTCTGAACATTCTAATAATCTATGTCCTGTTTCAGTCAATTACTATCATCCTGATCCTCTGAACATTCTAATTATCTATGTACTGTTTCAGTCAATTAATATCATCCTGATCCTCTGTCTATTCGAATTATCTATGTCCTGTTTCAGTCAATTACTATCATCCTGTACCTCTGTCTATTCTAATTATCTATGTCCTGTTTCTGTCAATTGCTATCATCCTGATCCTCGGAACATTCTAATTATCTATGTCCTGTTTCAGTCAATTACTATCATCCTGATCCTCTGTCTATTCTAATTATCTATGTCCTGTTTCAGTCAATTACTATCATCCTGATCCTCTGAACATTCTAATTATCTATGTCCTGTTTCAGTCAATTACTATCATCCTGATCCTCTGAACATTCTAATTATCTATGTCCTGTTTCAGTCAATTACTATCATCCTGATCCTCTGAACATTCTTTTTATCTGTGTCCTGTAACAGTCAATTACTATCATCCTGATCCTCAGTCCATTCTAATTATCTATGTCCTGTTTCAGTCAATTACTATCATCGTGATCCTCTGAACATTCTAATTATCTATGTCCTGTTTCAGTCAATTACTATCATCCTGATCCTCTGAACATTCTAATTATCTATGTCCTGTTTCAGTCAATTACTATCACCTGATCCTCGGATCATTCTAATTATCTATGTCCTGTTTCAGTCAATTACTATCATCCTGATCCTCTGAACATTCTAATTAGCTATGTCCTGTGTCAGTCAATTACTATCATCCTGATCCTCTGTCTATTCTAATTATCTATATCCTAGTTCAGTCAATTACTATCATCCTGATCCTCTGTCTATTCTAATTATCTATGTCCTGTTTCTGTCAATTACTATCATCCTGATCCTCGGAACATTCTAATTATCTATGTCCTGTGTCAGTCAATTACTATCATCCTGATCCTCTGTCTATTCTAATTATCTATGTCCTGTTTCAGTCAATTATTATCATCCTGATCCTCTGAACATTCTAATTATCTATGTCCTGTTTCTGTCAATTACTATCATCCTGATCCTCGGAACATTCTAATTATCTATGTCCTGTGTCAGTCAATTACTATCATCCTGATCCTCTGTCTATTCTAATTATCTATGTCCTGTTTCAGTCAATTATTATCATCCTGATCCTCTGAACATTCTAATTATCTATGTCCTGTTTCAGTCAATTACTATCATCCTGATCCTCTGAACATTCTAATTATCTCTGTCCTGTTTCAGTCAATTACTATCATCCTGATCCTCGGATCATTCTAATTATCTATGTCCTGTTTCAGTCAATTACTATCATCCTGATCCTCTGAACATTCCAATTATCTATGTACTGTTTCAGTCAATTACTATCATCCTGATCCTCTGTCCATTCTAATTATCTATGTCCTGTTTCATTCAATTACTATCATCCTGATCTTCTGAACATTCTAATTATCTATGTCCTATTTCAGTCAATTACTATCATCCTGATCCTCTGAACATTCTAAATATCTATGTCCTGTTTCAGTCAATTACTATCATCCTGATCCTCTGTCCATTCTAATTATCTATGTCCTGTTTCAGTCAATTACTATCATCCTGATTGTCTGTCTATTGTAATTATCTATGTGCTGTTTCAGTCAATTACAATCATCCTGATCCTCAGTCCATTCTAATTATCTATGTTCTGTTTCAGTCAATTACTATCATCCTGATCCTCTGTCCATTCTAATTATCTATGTCCTGTTTCAGTCAATTACTATCATCCTGATCCTCTGTCCATTCTAATAATCTATGTCCTGTTTCAGTCAATTACTATCATCCTGATCCTCTGTACATTCTAATTATCTATGTCCTGTTTCAGTCAATTACTATCATCCTGATCCTCTGAACATTCTAATTATCTATGTCCTGTTTCAGTCAATTACTATCATCCTGACCCTCTGAACATTCTAATTATCTATGTACTGTTTCAGTCAATTACTATCATCCTGATCCTCTGAACATTCTAATAATCTATGTCCTGTTTCAGTCAATTACTATCATCCTGATCCTCTGAACATTCTAATTATCTATGTACTGTTTCAGTCAATTAATATCATCCTGATCCTCTGTCTATTCGAATTATCTATGTCCTGTTTCAGTCAATTACTATCATCCTGTACCTCTGTCTATTCTAATTATCTATGTCCTGTTTCTGTCAATTACTATCAACCTGATCCTCGGAACATTCTAATTATCTATGTCCTGTTTCAGTCAATTACTATCATCCTGATCCTCTGTCTATTCTAATTATCTATGTCCTGTTTCAGTCAATTACTATCATCCTGATCCTCTGAACGTTCTAATTATCTATGTCCTGTTTCAGTCAATTACTATCATCCTGATCCTCTGAACATTCTAATTATCTATGTCCTGTTTCAGTCAATTACTATCATCCTGATCCTCGGATCATTCTAATTATCTATGTCCTGTTTCAGTCAATTACTATCATCCTGATCCTCTGAACATTCCAATTATCTATGTACTGTTTCAGTCAATTACTATCATCCTGATCCTCTGTCCATTCTAATTATCTATGTCCTGTTTCATTCAATTACTATCATCCTGAACTTCTGAACATTCTAATTATCTATGTCCTATTTCAGTCAATTACTATCATCCTGATCCTCTGAACATTCTAAATATCTATGTCCTGTTTCAGTCAATTACTATCATCCTGATCCTCTGTCCATTCTAATTATCTATGTCCTGTTTCAGTCAATTACTATCATCCTGATTGTCTGTCTATTGTAATTATCTATGTGCTGTTTCAGTCAATTACAATCATCCTGATCCTCAGTCCATTCTAATTATCTATGTTCTGTTTCAGTTAATTACTATCATCCTGATCCTCTGTCCATTCTAATTATCTATGTCCTGTTTCAGTCAATTACTATCATCCTGATCCTCTGTCCATTCTAATAATCTATGTCCTGTTTCAGTCAATTACTATCATCCTGATCCTCTGAACATTCTAATTATCTATGTCCTGTTTCAGTCAATTACTATCATCCTGATCCTCTGAACATTCTAATTATCTATGTCCTGTTTCAGTCAATTACTATCATCCTGACCCTCTGAACATTCTAATTATCTATGTACTGTTTCAGTCAATTACTATCATCCTGATCCTCTGAACATTCTAATAATCTATGTCCTGTTTCAGTCAATTACTATCATCCTGATCCTCTGAACATTCTAATTATCTATGTACTGTTTCAGTCAATTAATATCATCCTGATCCTCTGTCTATTCGAATTATCTATGTCCTGTTTCAGTCAATTACTATCATCCTGTACCTCTGTCTATTCTAATTATCTATGTCCTGTTTCTGTCAATTACTATCATCCTGATCCTCGGAACATTCTAATTATCTATGTCCTGTTTCAGTCAATTACTATCATCCTGATCCTCTGTCTATTCTAATTATCTATGTCCTGTTTCAGTCATTTACTATCATCCTGATCCTCTGAACATTCTAATTATCTATGTCCTGTTTCAGTCAATTACTATCATCCTGATCCTCTGAACATTCTAATTATCTATGTCCTGTTTCAGTCAATTACTATCATCCTGATCCTCTGAACATTCTTTTTATCCGTGTCCTGTAACAGTCAATTACTATCATCCTGATCCTCTGAACATTCTAATTAGCTATGTCCTGTGTCAGTCAATTACTATCATCCTGATCCTCTGTCTATTCTAATTATCTATATCCTAGTTCAGTCAATTACTATCATCCTGATCCTCTGTCTATTCTAATTATCTATGTCCTGTTTCTGTCAATTACTATCATCCTGATCCTCGGAACATTCTAATTATCTATGTCCTGTGTCAGTCAATTACTATCATCCTGATCCTCTGTCTATTCTAATTATCTATGTCCTGTTTCAGTCAATTATTATCATCCTGATCCTCTGAACATTCTAATTATCTATGTCCTGTATCAGTCAATTACTATCATCCTGATCCTCTGAACATTCTAATTATCTATGTCCTGTTTCAGTCAATTACTATCATCCTGATCCTCGGAACAGTCTAATCATCTATGTCCTGTTTCAGTCAATTACTATCATCCTTATCCTCTGAACATTCTAATTATCTCTGTCCTGTTTCAGTCAATTACTATCATCCTGATCCTCGGATCATTCTCATTATCTATGTACTGTTTCAGTCAATTACTATCATCCTGATCCACTGTCCATTCTCATTATCTATGTACTGTTTCAGTCAATTACTATCATCCTGATCCACTGTCCATTCTAATTATCTATGTCCTGTTTCAGTCAATTACTGTCATCCTGATCGTCTGTCTATTCTAATTATCTATGTCCTATTTCAGTCAATTACTATCATCCTGATCCTCTGAACATTCTAATTATCTATGTACTGTTTCAGTCAATTACTATCATCCTGATCCACTGTCCATTCTAATTATCTATGTCCTGTTTCAGTCAATTACTGTCATCCTGATCGTCTGTCTATTCTAATTATCTATGTCCTATTTCAGTCAATTACTATCATCCTGATCCTCTGAACATTCTAATTATCTATGTCCTGTTTCAGTCAATTACTATCATCCTGATCCTCTGAACATTCTAATTATCTATGTACTGTTTCAGTCAATTACTATCATCCTGATCCTCTGAACATTCTAATTATCTATGTCCTGTTTCAGTCAATTACTATCATCCTGATCCTCTGAACATTCTCATTATCTATGTACTGTTTCAGTCAATTACTATTATCCTGATCCTCTGTCCATTCTAATTATCTCTGTCCTGTTTCATTCAATTACTATCACCCTGATCTTCTGAACATTCTAATTATCTATGTACTGTTTCAGTCAATTACTATCATCCTGATCCTCTGAACATTCTAATTATCTATGTCCTGTTTCAGTCAAATACTATCATCCTGATCCTCTGTCCATTCTAATTATCTATGTCCTGTTTCAGTCAATTACTATCATCCTGATTGTCTGTCTATTGTAATTATCTATGTCCTGTTTCAGTCAATTACAATCATCCTAATCCTCTGTCCATTCTAATTATCTATGTACTGTTTCAGTCAATTACTATCATCCTGATCCTCTGTCTATTCTAATTATCTATGTCCTGTTTCAGTCAATTACTATCATCCTGATCCTCTGAACATTCTAATTATCTATGTCCTGTTTCAGTCAGTTGCTATCATCCTGATCCTCTGAACATTCTAATTTTCTATGTCCTGTTTCAGTCAATTACTCTCATCCTGATCCTCGGAACATTCTAATCATCTATGTCCTGTTTCAGTCAATTACTATCATCCTGATCCTCTGAACATTCTAATTATCTATGTCCTGTTTCAGTCAATTACTATCATCCTGATCCTCTGAACATTCTAATTATCTCTGTCCTGTTTCAGTCAATTACTATCATCCTGATCCTCGGATCATTCTAATTATCTATGTCCTGCTTCAGTCAATTACTATCATCCTGATCCTCTGAACATTCCAATTATCTATGTACTGTTTCAGTCAATTACTATCATCCTGATCCTCTGTCCATTCTAATTATCTATGTCCTGTTTCATTCAATTACTATCATCCTGATCTTCTGAACATTCTAATTATCTATGTCCTATTTCAGTCAATTACTATCATCCTGATCCTCTGAACATTCTAAATATCTATGTCCTGTTTCAGTCAATTACTATCATCCTGATCCTCTGTCCATTCTAATTATCTATGTCCTGTTTCAGTCAATTACTATCATCCTGATTGTCTGTCTATTGTAATTATCTATGTGCTATTTCAGTCAATTACAATCATCCTGATCCTCAGTCCATTCTAATTATCTATGTTCTGTTTCAGTCAATTACTATCATCCTGATCCTCTGTCCATTCTAATTATCTATGTCCTGTTTCAGTCAATTACTATCATCCTGATCCTCTGTCCATTCTAATAATCTATGTCCTGTTTCAGTCAATTACTATCATCCTGATCCTCTGAACATTCTAATTATCTATGTCCTGTTTCAGTCAATTACTATCATCCTGATCCTCTGAACATTCTAATTATCTATGTCCTGTTTCAGTCAATTACTATCATCCTGACCCTCTGAACATTCTAATTATCTATGTACTGTTTCAGTCAATTACTATCATCCTGATCCTCTGAACATTCTAATAATCTATGTCCTGTTTCAGTCAATTACTATCATCCTGATCCTCTGAACATTCTAATTATCTATGTACTGTTTCAGTCAATTACTATCATCCTGATCCTCTGTCTATTCGAATTATCTATGTCCAGTTTCAGTCAATTACTATCATCCTGTACCTCTGTCTATTCTAATTATCTATGTCCTGTTTCTGTCAATTACTATCATCCTGATCCTTGGAACATTCTAATTATCTATGTCCTGTTTCAGTCAATTACTATCATCCTGATCCTCTGTCTATTCTAATTATCTATGTCCTGTTTCAGTCAATTACTATCATCCTGATCCTCTGAACATTCTAATTATCTATGTCCTGTTTCAGTCAATTACTATCATCCTGATCCTCTGAACATTCTAATTATCTATGTCCTGTTTCAGTCAATTACTATCATCCTGATCCTCTGAACATTCTTTTTATCTGTGTCCTGTAACAGTCAATTACTATCATCCTGATCCTCAGTCCATTCTAATTATCTATGTCCTGTTTCAGTCAATTACTATCATCCTGATCCTCTGAACATTCTAATTATCTATGTCCTGTTTCAGTCAATTACTATCATCCTGATCCTCTGAACATTCTAATTATCTATGTCCTGTTTCAGTCAATTACTATCACCTGATCCTCGGATCATTCTAATTATCTATGTCCTGTTTCAGTCAACTACTATCATCCTGATCCTCTGAACATTCTAATTAGCTATGTCCTGTGTCAGTCAATTACTATCATCCTGATCCTCTGTCTATTCTAATTATCTATATCCTAGTTCAGTCAATTACTATCATCCTGATCCTCTGTCTATTCTAATTATCTATGTCCTAGTTCAGTCAATTACTATCATCCTGATCCTCTATCCATTCTAATTATCTATGTCCTGTTTCAGTCAATTACTATCATCCTGATCCTCTGTCTATTCTAATTATCTATGTCCTAGTTCAGTCAATTACTATCATCCTGATCCTCTATCCATTCTAATTATCTATGTCCTGTTTCAGTCAATTACTATCATCCTGATCCTCTGAACATTCTAATTATCTATGTCCTGTTTCAGTCAATTACTATCATCCTGACCCTCTGTCTATTCTAATTATCTATGTCCTGTTTCAGTCAATTACTATCATCCCGATCCTCGGATCATTCTAATTATCTATGTCCTGTTTCAGTCAATTACTATCATCCTGATCCTCTGAACATTCTAATTATCTATGTCCTGTTTCAGTCAATTACTATCACCTGATCCTCGGATCATTCTAATTGTCTATGTCCTGTTTCAGTCAATTACTATCATCCTGATCCTCTGAACATTCTAATTATCTATGTCCTGTTTCAGTCAATTACTATCATCCTGATCCTCTGAACATTCTAATTATCTATGTCCTGTTTCAGTCAATTAATATCACCTGATCCTCGGATCATTCTAATTATCTATGTCCTGTTTCAGTCAATTACTTTCATCTTGATCCTCTGAACATTCAAATTATCTATGTCCTGTTTCAGTCAATTACTATCATCCTGATCCTCTGTCTATTCTAATTATCTATGTCATAGTTCAGTCAATTACTATCATCCTGATCCTCTGTCTATTCTAATTATCTATGTCCTAGTTCAGTCAATTACTATCATCCTGATCCTCTATCCATTCTAATTATCTATGTCCTGTTTCAGTCAATTACTATCATCCTGATCCTCTGTCTATTCTAATTATCTATGTCCTAGTTCAGTCAATTACTATCATCCTGATCCTCTATCCATTCTAATTATCTATGTCCTGTTTCAGTCAATTACTATCATCCTGATCCTCGGAACATTCTAATTATCTATGTCCTGTTTCAGTCAATTACTATCATCCTGATCCTCTGTCTATTCTAATTATCTATGTCCTGTTTCAGTCAATTACTATCATCCTGATCCTCGGAACATTCTAATTATCTATGTCCTGTTTCAGTCAATTACTATCATCCTGACCCTCTGTCTATTCTAATTATCTATGTCCTGTTTCAGTCAATTACTATCATCCCGATCCTCGGATCATTCTAATTATCTATGTCCTGTTTCAGTCAATTACTATCATCCTGATCCTCTGAACATTCTAATTATCTATGTCCTGTTTCAGTCAATTACTATCACCTGATCCTCGGATCATTCTAATTGTCTATGTCCTGTTTCAGTCAATTACTATCATCCTGATCCTCTGAACATTCTAATTATCTATGTCCTGTTTCAGTCAATTACTATCATCCTGATCCTCTGAACATTCTAATTATCTATGTCCTGTTTCAGTCAATTACTATCACCTGATCCTCGGATCATTCTAATTATCTATGTCCTGTTTCAGTCAATTACTTTCATCTTGATCCTCTGAACATTCTAATTATCTATGTCCTGTTTCAGTCAATTACTATCATCCTGATCCTCTGTCTATTCTAATTATCTATGTCATAGTTCAGTCAATTACTATCATCCTGATCCTCTGTCTATTCTAATTATCTATGTCCTAGTTCAGTCAATTACTATCATCCTGATCCTCTATCCATTCTAATTATCTATGTCCTGTTTCAGTCAATTACTATCATCCTGATCCTCTGTCTATTCTAATTATCTATGTCCTAGTTCAGTCAATTACTATCATCCTGATCCTCTATCCATTCTAATTATCTATGTCCTGTTTCAGTCAATTACTATCATCCTGATCCTCGGAACATTCTAATTATCTATGTCCTGTTTCAGTCAATTACTATCATCCTGATCCTCTGTCTATTCTAATTATCTATGTCCTGTTTCAGTCAATTACTATCATCCTGATCCTCTATCCATTCTAATTATCTATGTCCTGTTTCAGTCAATTACTATCATCCTGATCCTCTGTCTATTCTAATTATCTATGTCCTAGTTCAGTCAATTACTATCATCCTGATCCTCTATCCATTCTAATTATCTATGTCCTGTTTCAGTCAATTACTATCATCCTGACCCTCTGTCTATTCTAATTATCTATGTCCTGCTTCAGTCAATTACTATCATCCTGATCCTCTGAACATTCTAATTATCGATGTACTGTTTCAGTCAATTACTATCATCCTGATCCTCTGAACATTCTAATTATCTATGTACTGTTTCAGTCAATTACTATCATCCTGATCCTCTGAACATTCTAATTATCTATGTCCTGTTTCAGTCAATTACTATCATCCTGACCCTCTGTCTATTCTAATTATCTACGTCCTGTTTCAGTCAATTAATATCATCCTGATCCTCTGAACATTCTAATTATCTATGTACTGTTTCAGTCAATTACTATCATCCTGATCCTCGGAACATTCTAATTATCTATGTCCTGTTTCAGTCAATTACTATCATCCTGATCCTCTGTCTATTCTAATTATCTATGTCCTGTTTCAGTCAATTACTATCATCCTGATCCTCTGTCTATTCTAATTATCTATGTCCTGTTTCAGTCAAATACTATCATCCTGATCCTCTGAACATTCTAATTATCTATGTCCTGTTTCAGTCAATTGCTATCATCCTGATCCTCTGAACATTCTAATTATCTATGTCCTGTTTCAGTCAATTACTATCATCCTGATCCTCTGAACATTCTAATTATCTATGTCCTGTTTCAGTCAATTACTATCATCCTGATCCTCGGATCATTCTAATTATCTATATCCTGTTTCAGTCAATTACTGTCATCCTGATCCTCTGAACATTCTAATTATCTATGTACTGTTTCAGTCAATTACTATCATCCTGATCCTCTGTCCATTCTAATTATCTATGTCCTGTTTCTGTCAATTACTATCATCCTGACCCTCTGTCTATTCTAATTATCTATGTCCTGCTTCAGTCAATTAATATCATCCTGATCCTCTGAACATTCTAATTATCTATGCACTGTTTCAGTCAATTACTATCATCCTGATTGTCTATCTATTGTAATTATCTATGTCCTGTTTCAGTCAATTACAATCATCCTGATCCTCTGTCCATTCTAATTATCTATGTCCTGTTTCAGTCAATTACTATAATCCTGATCCTCTGTCTATTCTAATTATCTATGTCCTGTTTCAGTCAAATACTATCATCCTGATTGTCTGTCTATTGTAATTATCTATGTCCTGTTTCAGTCAATTACAATCATCCTGATCCTCTGTCCATTCTAATTATCTATGTCCTGTTTCAGTCAATTACTATAATCCTGATCCTCTGTCTATACTAATTATCTATGTCCTGTTTCAGTCAATTACTATCATCCTGATCCTCTGAACATTCTAATTATCTATGTCCTGTTTCAGTCAATTAGTATCATCCTGATCCTCTGAACATTCTAATTATCTATGTACTGTTTCAGTCAATTACTATCATCCTGATCCTCTGTCCATTCTAATTATCTATGTCCTGTTTCAGTCAATTACTATAATCCTGATCCTCTGTCTATTCTAATTATCTATGTCCTGTTTCAGTCAAATACTATCATCCTGATCCTCTGAACATTCTAATTATCTATGTCCTGTTTCAGTCAATTGCTATCATCCTGATCCTCTGAACATTCTAATTATCTATGTCCTGTTTCAGTCAATTACTATCATCCTGATCCTCGGAACATTCTAATCATCTATGTCCTGTTTCAGTCAATTACTATCATCCTGATCCTCTGAACATTCTAATTATCTATGTCCTGTTTCAGTCAATTACTATCATCCTGATCCTCTGAACATTCTAATTATCTATGTCCTGTTTCAGTCAATTACTATCATCCTGATCCTCTGAACATTCTAATTATCTATGTCCTGTTTCAGTCAATTACTATCATCCTGATCCTCGGATCATTCTAATTATCTATGTCCTGTTTCAGTCAATTACTATCATCCTGATCCTCTGAACAATCTAATTATCTATGTACTGTTTCAGTCAATTACTATCATCCTGATCCTCTGTCCATTCTAATTATCTATGTCCTGTTTCAGTCAATTACTATCATCCTGACCCTCTGTCTATTCTAATTATCTATGACCTGCTTCAGCCAATTACTATCATCCTGATCCTCTGTCTATTCTAAATATCTATGTCCTAGTTCAGTCAATTACTATCATCCTGATCCTCTGTCTATTCTAATTATCTATGACCTAGTTCAGTCAATTACTATCATCCTGATCCTCTATCCATTCTAATTATCTATGTCCTGTTTCAGTCAATTACTATCATCCTGATCCTCTGTCTATTCTAATTATCTATGTCCTAGTTCAGTCAATTACTATCATCCTGATCCTCTATCCATTCTAATTATCTTTGTCCTGTTTCAGTCAATTACTATCATCCTGATCCTCGGAACATTCTAATTATCTATGTCCTGTTTCAGTCAATTACTATCATCCTGACCCTCTGTCTATTCTAATTATCTATGTCCTGTTTCAGTCAATTACTATCATCCTGATCCTCGGATCATTCTAATTATCTATGTCCTGTTTCAGTCAATTACTATCATCCTGATCCTCTGAACATTCTAATTATCTATGTCCTGTTTCAGTCAATTACTATCATCCTGATCCTCTGTCCATTCTAATTGTCTATGTCCTGTTTCAGTCAATTACTATTATCCTGGCCCTCTGTCTATTCTAATTATCTATGTCCTGCTTCAGTCAATTACTATCATCCTGATCCTCTGAACATTCTAATTATCGATGTACTGTTTCAGTCAATTACTATCATCCTGATCCTCTGAACATTCTAATTATCTATGTACTGTTTCAGTCAATTACTATCATCCTGATCCTCTGAACATTCTAATTATCTATGTCCTGTTTCAGTCAATTACTATCATCCTGACCCTCTGTCTATTCTAATTATCTATGTCCTGCTTCAGTCAATTACTATCATCCTGATCCTCTGAACATTCTAATTATCGATGTACTGTTTCAGTCAATTACTATCATCCTGATCCTCTGAACATTCTAATTATCGATGTACTGTTTCAGTCAATTACTATCATCCTGATCCTCTGAACATTCTAATTATCTATGTACTGTTTCAGTCAATTACTATCATCCTGATCCTCTGAACATTCTAATTATCTATGTCCTGTTTCAGTCAATTACTATCATCCTGACCCTCTGTCTATTCTAATTATCTACGTCCTGTTTCAGTCAATTACTATCATCCTGATCCTCTGAACATTCTAATTATCTATGTACTGTTTCAGTCAATTACTATCATCCTGATCCTCGGAACATTCTAATAATCTATGTCCTGTTTCAGTCAATTACTATCATCCTGATCCTCTGAACATTCTAATTATCTATGTCCTGTTTCAGTCAATTACTATCATCCTGATCCTCTGTCTATTCTAATTATCTATGTCCTGTTTCAGTCAAATACTATCATCCTGATCCTCTGAACATTCTAATTATCTATGTCCTGTTTCAGTCAATTGCTATCATCCTGATCCTCTGAACATTCTAATTATCTATGTCCTGTTTCAGTCAATTACTATCATCCTGATCCTCGGAACATGCTAATCATCTATGTCCTGTTTCAGTCAATTACTATCATCCTGATCCTCTGAACATTCTAATTATCTATGTCCTGTTTCAGTCAATTACTATCATCCTGATCCTCTGAACATTCTAATTATCTATGTCCTGTTTCAGTCAATTACTATCATCCTGATCCTCTGAACATTCTAATTATCTATGTCCTGTTTCAGTCAATTACTATCATCCTGATCCTCTGAACATTCTAATTATCTATGTCCTGTTTCAGTCAATTACTATCATCCTGATCCTCTGTCCATTCTAATTATCTATGTCCTGTTTCAGTCAATTACTATCATCCTGATCCTCGGATCATTCTAATTATCTATGTCCTGTTTCAGTCAATTACTATCATCCTGATCCTCTGTCCATTCTAATTATCTATGTCCTGTTTCAGTCAATTACTATCATCCTGATCCTCTGAACATTCTAATTATCTGTGTCCAGTTTCAGTCAATTACTATCATCCTGATCCTCTGAACATTCTAATTATCTATGTACTGTTTCAGTCAATTACTATCATCCTGATCCTCTGAACATTCTAATTATCTATGTCCTGTTTCAGTCAATTACTATCATCCTGATCCTCTGAACATTCTAATTATCTATGTCCTGTTTCAGTCAATTACTATCATCCTGATCCTCGGATCATTCTAATTATCTATGTCCTGTTTCAGTCAATTACTGTCATCCTGATCCTCTGAACATTCTAATTATCTATGTACTGTTTCAGTCAATTACTATCATCCTGATCCTCTGTCCATTCTAATTATCTATGTCCTGTTTCAGTCAATTACTATCATCCTGATCCTCTGTCTATTCTAATTATCTATGTCCTGCTTCAGTCAATTACTATCATCCTGATCCTCTGAACATTCTAATTATCTATGTCCTGCTTCAGTCAATTACTATCATCCTGATCCTCTGAACATTCTAATTATCTATGCACTGTTTCAGTCAATTACTATCATCCTGATTGTCTATCTATTGTAATTATCTATGTCCTGTTTCAGTCAATTACCATCATCCTGATCCTCTGTCCATTCTAATTATCTATGTCCTGTTTCAGTCAATTACTATAATCCTGATCCTCTGTCTATTCTAATTATCTATGTCCTGTTTCAGTCAAATACTATCATCCTGATTGTCTGTCTATTGTAATTATCTATGTCCTGTTTCAGTCAATTACAATCATCCTGATCCTCTGTCCATTCTAATTATCCATGTCCTGTTTCAGTCAATTACTATCATCCTGATCCTCTGTCTATTCTAATTATCTATGTCCTGTTTCAGTCAATTACTATCATCCTGATCCTCTGAACATTCTAATTATCTATGTCCTGTTTCAGTCAATTACTATCATCCTGATCCTCTGAACATTCTAATTATCTATGTACTGTTTCAGTCAATTACTATCATCCTGATCCTCTGAACATTCTAATTATCTATGTCCTGTTTCAGTCAATTACTATAATCCTGATCCTCTGTCTATTCTAATTATCTATGTCCTGTTTCAGTCAAATACTATCATCCTGATCCTCTGAACATTCTAATTATCTATGTCCTGTTTCAGTCCATTGCTATCATCCTGATCCTCCGAACATTCTAATTATCTATGTCCTGTTTCAGTCAATTACTATCATCCTGATCCTCGGAACATTCTAATCATCTATGTCCTGTTTCAGTCAATTACTATCATCCTGATCCTCTGAACATTCTAATTATCTATGTCCTGTTTCAGTCAATTACTATCATCCTGATCCTCTGAACATTCTAATTATCTATGTCCTGTTTCAGTCAATTACTATCATCCTGATCCTCTGAACATTCTAATTATCTATGTCCTGTTTCAGTCAATTACTATCATCCTGATCCTCGGAACATTCTAATCATCTATGTCCTGTTTCAGTCAATTACTATCATCCTGATCCTCTGAACATTCTAATTATCTATGTCCTGTTTCAGTCAATTACTATCATCCTGATCCTCTGAACATTCTAATTATCTATGTCCTGTTTCAGTCAATTACTATCATCCTGATCCTCTGACCATTCTAATTATCTATGTCCTGTTTCAGTCAATTACTATCATCCTGATCCTCTGTCTATTCTAATTATCAATGTCCTGTTTCAGTCAATTACTATCATCCTGATCCTCGGATCATTCTAATTATCTATGTCCTGTTTCAGTCAATTACTATCATCCTGATCCTCTGTCTATTCCAATTATCTATGTCCTGTTTCAGTCAATTACTATCATCCTGATCCTCTGAACATTCTAATTATCTATGTCCTGTTTCAGTCAATTACTATCATCCTGATCCTCGGATCATTCTAATTATCTATGTCCTGTTTCAGTCAATTACTATCATCCTGATTGTCTGTCTATTCTAATTATCTATGTCCTGTTTCAGTCAATTACTATCATCCTGATCCTCTGAACATTCTAATTATCTATGTACTGTTTCAGTCAATTACTATCATCCTGATCCTCTGTCCATTCTAATTATCTATGTCCTGTTTCAGTCAATTACTATCATCCTGACCCTCTGTCTATTCTAATTATCTATGTCCTGCTTCAGTCAATTACTATCATCCTGATCCTCTGAACATTCTAATTATCTATGCACGGTTTCAGTCAATTACTATCATCCTGATTGTCTGTCTATTGTAATTATCTATGTCCTGTTTCAGTCAATTACAATCATCCTGATCCTCTGTCTATTCTAATTATCTATGTCCTGTTTCAGTCAATTACTATAATCCTGATCCTCTGTCTATTCTAATTATCTATGTCCTGTTTCAGTCAAATACTATCATCCTGATCCTCTGAACATTCTAATTATCTATGTCCTGTTTCAGTCAATTGCTATCATCCTGATCCTCTGAACATTCTAATTATCTATGTCCTGTTTCAGTCAATTACTATCATCCTGATCCTCGGAACATTCTAATCATCTATGTCCTGTTTCAGTCAATTACTATCATCCTGATCCTCTGAACATTCTAATTATCTATGTCCTGTTTCAGTCAATTACTATCATCCTGATCCTCTGAACATTCTAATTATCTATGTCCTGTTTCTGTCAATTACTATCATCCTGATCCTCGGATCATTCTAATTATCTATGTCCTGTTTCAGTCAATTACTATCATCCTGATCCTCTGAACATTCTAATTATCTATGTACTGTTTCAGTCAATTACTATCATCCTGATCCTCTGTCCATTCTAATTATCTATGTCCTGTTTCAGTCAATTACTATCATCCTGACCCTCTGTCTATTCTAATTATCTATGTCCTGCTTCAGTCAATTACTATCATCCTGATCCTCTGAACATTCTAATTATCTATGTACTGTTTCAGTCAATTACTATCATCCTGATCCTCTGTCTATTCGAATTATCTATGTCCTGTTTCAGTCAATTACTATCATCCTGATCCTCGGAACATTCTAATTATCTATGTCCTGTTTCAGTCAATTACTATCATCCTGATCCTCTGAACATTCTAATTATCTATGTCCTGTTTCAGTCAATTACTATCATCCTGATCCTCTGAACATTCTAATTATCTATGTACTGTTTCAGTCAATTACTATCATCCTGATCCTCTGTCCATTCTAATTATCTATGTCCTGTTTCAGTCAATTACTATAATCCTGATCCTCTGTCTATTCTAATTATCTATGTCCTGTTTCAGTCAAATACTATCATCCTGATCCTCTGAACATTCTAATTATCTATGTCCTGTTTCAGTCAATTACTATCATCCTGATCCTCTGAACATTCTAATTATCTATGTCCTGTTTCAGTCAATTACTATCATCCTGATCCTCTGAACATTCTAATTATCTATGTCCTGTTTCAGTCAATTACTATCATCCTGATCCTCTGAACATTCTAATTATCTATGTCCTGTTTCTGTCAATTACTATCATCCTGATCCTCGGATCATTCTAATTATCTATGTCCTGTTTCAGTCAATTACTATCATCCTGATCCTCTGAACATTCTAATTATCTATGTACTGTTTCAGTCAATTACTATCATCCTGATCCTCTGTCCATTCTAATTATCTATGTCCTGTTTCAGTCAATTACTATCATCCTGACCCTCTGTCTATTCTAATTATCTATGTCCTGCTTCACTCAATTACTATCATCCTGATCCTCTGAACATTCTAATTATCTATGTACTGTTTCAGTCAATTACTATCATCCTGATCCTCTGTCTATTCGAATTATCTATGTCCTGTTTCAGTCAATTACTATCATCCTGATCCTCGGAACATTCTAATTATCTATGTCCTGTTTCAGTCAATTACTATCATCCTGATCCTCTGAACATTCTAATTATCTATGTCCTGTTTCAGTCAATTACTATCATCCTGATCCTCTGAACATTCTAATTATCTATGTACTGTTTCAGTCAATTACTATCATCCTGATCCTCTGTCCATTCTAATTATCTATGTCCTGTTTCAGTCAATTACTATAATCCTGATCCTCTGTCTATTCTAATTATCTATGTCCTGTTTCAGTCAAATACTATCATCCTGATCCTCTGAACATTCTAATTATCTATGTCCTGTTTCAGTCCATTGCTATCATCCTGATCCTCCGAACATTCTAATTATCTATGTCCTGTTTCAGTCCATTGCTATCATCCTGATCCTCCGAACATTCTAATTATCTATGTACTGTTTCAGTCAATTACTATCATCCTCATCCTCTGTCCATTCTAATTATCTATGTACTGTTTCAGTCAATTACTATCATCCTGATCCTCGGAACATTCTAATCATCTATGTCCTGTTTCAGTCAATTACTATCATCCTGATCCTCTGAACATTCTAATTATCTATGTCCTGTTTCAGTCAATTACTATCATCCTGATCCTCTGAACATTCTAATTATCTATGTCCTGTTTCAGTCAATTACTATCATCCTGATCCTCTGAACATTCTAATTATCTATGTCCTGTTTCAGTCAATTACTATCATCCTGATCCTCGGATCATTCTAATTATCTATGTCCTGTTTCAGTCAATTACTATCATCCTGATCCTCTGAACATTCTAATTATCTATGTACTGTTTCAGTCAATTACTATCATCCTGATCCTCTGTCCATTCTAATTATCTATGTCCTGTTTCAGTCAATTACTATCATCCTGACCCTCTGTCTATTCTAATTATCTATGTCCTGCTTCAGTCAATTACTATCATCCTGATCCTCTGAACATTCTAATTATCTATGCACGGTTTCAGTCAATTACTATCATCCTGATTGTCTGTCTATTGTAATTATCTATGTCCTGTTTCAGTCAATTACAATCATCCTGATCCTCTGTCCATTCTAATTATCTATGTCCTGTTTCAGTCAATTACTATAATCCTGATCCTCTGTCTATTCTAATTATCTATGTCCTGTTTCAGCCAATTACTATCATCCTGATCCTCTGAACATTCTAATTATCTATGTCCTGTTTCAGTCAATTACAATCACCTGATCCTCGGATCATTCTAATTATATATGTCCTGTTTCAGTCAATTACTATCATCCTGATCCTCTGAACATTCTAATTATCTATGTCCTGTTTCAGTCAATTACTATCATCCTGTTCCTCTGTTCATTCTAATTATCTATGTCCTGTTTCAGTCAGTTACTATCATCCTGATCCTCTGAACATTCTAATTATCTATGCACGGTTTCAGTCAATTACTATCATCCTGACCCTCTGTCTATTCTAATTATCTACGTCCTGTTTCAGTCAATTACTATCATCCTGATACTCTGAACATTCTAATTATCTATGTACTGTTTCAGTCAATTACTATCATCCTGATCCTCTGAACATTCTAATTATCTATGTCCTGTTTCAGTCAATTACTATCATCCTGATCCTCTGTCCATTCTAATTATCTATGTCCTGTTTCAGTCAATTACTATCATCCTGATTGTCTGTCTATTGTAATTATCTATGTCCTGTTTCAGTCAATTACTATCATCCTGATCCTCGGAACATTCTAATTATCTATGTCCTGTTTCAGTAAATTACTATCATCCTGATCCTCTGAACATTCGAATTATCTATGTCCTGTTTCAGTCAATTACTATCATCCTGATCCTCTGTCCATTCGAATTATCTATGTCCTGTTTCAATCAATTACTATCATCCTGATCCTCTGAACAATCTAATTATCTATGTCCTGTTTCAGTCAATTACTATCATCCTGATCCTCTGAACATTCGAATTATCTATGTCATGTTTCAGTCAATTACTATCATCCTGATCCTCTGTCCATTCTAATTATCTATGTCCTGTTTCAGTCAATTACTATCATCCTGATCCTCTGTCTATTCTAATTATCTATGTCCTGTTTCAGTCAATTGCTATCATCCTGATCCTCTGAACATTCTAATTATCTATGTCCTGTTTCCGTCAATTACTGTCATCCTGATCCTCTGAACATTCTAATTATCTATGTCCTGTTTCAGTCAATTACTATCATCCTGATCCTATGTCCATTCTAATTATCTATGTCCTGTTTCAGTCAATTACTATCATCCTGATCCTCTGTCTATTCTAATTATCTATGTCCTGTTTCAGTCAATTACTATCATCCTGATCCTCTGAAAATTCTAATTATCTATGTCCTGTTTCAGTCAATTACTATCATCCTGATCCTCTGTCCATTCTATTTATCTATGTACTGTTTCAGTCAATTACTATCATCCTGATCCTCTGAACATTCTAATTATCTATGTCCTGTTTCAGTCAATTACTATCATCCTGATCCTCTGTCCATTCTAATTATCTGTGTCCTGTTTCAGTCAATTAATATCATCCTGATCCTCTGTCTATTCTAATTATCTATGTTCTGTTTCAGTCAATTACTATCATCCTGATCCTCTGTCCATTCTAATTATCTGTGTCCTGTTTCAGTCAATTACTATCATCCTGATCCTCTGTCTATTCTAATTATCTATGTTCTGTTTCAGTCAATTACTATCATCCTGATCCTCTGAACATTCTAATTATCTATGTACTGTTTCAGTCAATTACTATCATCCTGATCCTCTGTCTATTCGAATTATCTATGTCCTGTTTCAGTCCATTACTATCATCCTGATCCTCTGTCTATTCTAATTATCTATGTCTTGTTTCAGTCAATTACTATCATCCTGATCCTCGGAACATTCTAATTATCTATGTCCTGTTTCAGTCAATTACTATCATCCTGATCCACTGAACATTCTAATTATCTATGACCTGTTTCAGTCAATTACTATCATCCTGATCCTCTGTCCATTCTAATTATCTATGTCCTGTTTCAGTCAATTACTATCATCCTGATACTCTGAACATTCTAATTATCTATGTCCTGTTGCAGTCAATTACTATCATCCTGATCCTCTGAACATTCTAATTCTCTATGTCCTGTTTCATTCAATTACTATCATCCTGATCCTCTGAACATTCTCATTATCTCTGTCCTGTTTCAGTCAATTACTATCATCCTGATCCTCTGAACATTCTAATTATCTATGTCCTGTTTCAGTCAATTACTGTCATCCTGATCCTCTGAACATTCTAATTATCTATGTACTGTTTCAGTCAATTACTATCATCCTGATCCTCTGTCCATTCTAGTTATCTATGTCCTGTTTCAGTCAATTGCTATCATCCCGATCGTCTGTCTATTCTAATTATCTATGTCCTGTTTCAGTCAATTACTATCATCCTGATCCTCTGCCCATTCTAATTATTTATGTCCTGTTTCAGTCAATTACTACCATCCCAATCCTCTGTCTATTCTAATAATCTATGTCCTGTTTCAGTCAATTACTATCATCCTGATCATCTGTCCATTCTAATTATCTATATCCTGTTTCAGTCAATTATCTTCATCCTGATCCTCTGTCCATTCTAATTATTTATGTCCTGTTTCAGTCAATTACTACCATCCTGATCCTCTGTCTATTCTAATTATCTATGTCCTGTTTCAGTCAATTACTATCATCCTGATCCTCTGTCCATTCTAAATATCAATGTCCTGTTTCAGTCAATTACTATCATCCTGATCCTCTGAACATTCTAATTATCTATGTCCTGTTTCAGTAAATTACTATCATCCTGATCCTCTGAACATTCTAATTATCTATGTCCTGTTTCAGTCAATTACTATCGTCCTGATTCTCTGTCCATTCTAATAATCGATGTCCTGTTTCAGTCAATTACTATCATCCTGATCCTCTGTCTGTTCTCATGATCTATGTCCTGTTTCAGTCAATTACTATCATCCTGATCCTCTGAACATTCTAATTATCTATGTCCTGTTTCAGTCAATTACTGTCATCCTGATCCTCTGAACATTCTTATTATCTATGTCCTGTTTCAGTCAATTACTATCATCCTGATCCTCGGATCATTCTAATTATCTATGTCCTGTTTCAGTCAATTACTATCATCCTGATCCTCTGAACATTCTAATTATCTATGTACTGTTTCAGTCAATTACTATCATCCTGATCCTCTGTCCATTCTAATTATCTATGTCCTGTTTCAGTCAATTACTATCATCCTGACCCTCTGTCTATTCTAATTATCTATGTCCTGCTTCAGTCAATTACTATCATCCTGATCCTCTGAACATTCTAATTATCTATGCACGGTTTCAGTCAATTACTATCATCCTGATTGTCTGTCTATTGTAATTATCTATGTCCTGTTTCAGTCAATTACAATCATCCTGATCCTCTGTCCATTCTAATTATCTATGTCCTGTTTCAGTCAATTACTATAATCCTGATCCTCTGTCTATTCTAATTATCTATGTCCTGTTTCAGCCAATTACTATCATCCTGATCCTCTGAACATTCTAATTATCTATGTCCTGTTTCAGTCAATTACAATCACCTGATCCTCGGATCATTCTAATTATATATGTCCTGTTTCAGTCAATTACTATCATCCTGATCCTCTGAACATTCTAATTATCTATGTCCTGTTTCAGTCAATTACTATCATCCTGTTCCTCTGTTCATTCTAATTATCTATGTCCTGTTTCAGTCAGTTACTATCATCCTGATCCTCTGAACATTCTAATTATCTATGCACGGTTTCAGTCAATTACTATCATCCTGACCCTCTGTCTATTCTAATTATCTACGTCCTGTTTCAGTCAATTACTATCATCCTGATACTCTGAACATTCTAATTATCTATGTACTGTTTCAGTCAATTACTATCATCCTGATCCTCTGAACATTCTAATTATCTATGTCCTGTTTCAGTCAATTACTATCATCCTGATCCTCTGTCCATTCTAATTATCTATGTCCTGTTTCAGTCAATTACTATCATCCTGATTGTCTGTCTATTGTAATTATCTATGTCCTGTTTCAGTCAATTACTATCATCCTGATCCTCGGAACATTCTAATTATCTATGTCCTGTTTCAGTAAATTACTATCATCCTGATCCTCTGAACATTCGAATTATCTATGTCCTGTTTCAGTCAATTACTATCATCCTGATCCTCTGTCCATTCGAATTATCTATGTCCTGTTTCAATCAATTACTATCATCCTGATCCTCTGAACAATCTAATTATCTATGTCCTGTTTCAGTCAATTACTATCATCCTGATCCTCTGAACATTCGAATTATCTATGTCATGTTTCAGTCAATTACTATCATCCTGATCCTCTGTCCATTCTAATTATCTATGTCCTGTTTCAGTCAATTACTATCATCCTGATCCTCTGTCTATTCTAATTATCTATGTCCTGTTTCAGTCAATTGCTATCATCCTGATCCTCTGAACATTCTAATTATCTATGTCCTGTTTCCGTCAATTACTGTCATCCTGATCCTCTGAACATTCTAATTATCTATGTCCTGTTTCAGTCAATTACTATCATCCTGATCCTATGTCCATTCTAATTATCTATGTCCTGTTTCAGTCAATTACTATCATCCTGATCCTCTGTCTATTCTAATTATCTATGTCCTGTTTCAGTCAATTACTATCATCCTGATCCTCTGAAAATTCTAATTATCTATGTCCTGTTTCAGTCAATTACTATCATCCTGATCCTCTGTCCATTCTATTTATCTATGTACTGTTTCAGTCAATTACTATCATCCTGATCCTCTGAACATTCTAATTATCTATGTCCTGTTTCAGTCAATTACTATCATCCTGATCCTCTGTCCATTCTAATTATCTGTGTCCTGTTTCAGTCAATTAATATCATCCTGATCCTCTGTCTATTCTAATTATCTATGTTCTGTTTCAGTCAATTACTATCATCCTGATCCTCTGTCCATTCTAATTATCTGTGTCCTGTTTCAGTCAATTACTATCATCCTGATCCTCTGTCTATTCTAATTATCTATGTTCTGTTTCAGTCAATTACTATCATCCTGATCCTCTGAACATTCTAATTATCTATGTACTGTTTCAGTCAATTACTATCATCCTGATCCTCTGTCTATTCGAATTATCTATGTCCTGTTTCAGTCCATTACTATCATCCTGATCCTCTGTCTATTCTAATTATCTATGTCTTGTTTCAGTCAATTACTATCATCCTGATCCTCGGAACATTCTAATTATCTATGTCCTGTTTCAGTCAATTACTATCATCCTGATCCACTGAACATTCTAATTATCTATGACCTGTTTCAGTCAATTACTATCATCCTGATCCTCTGTCCATTCTAATTATCTATGTCCTGTTTCAGTCAATTACTATCATCCTGATACTCTGAACATTCTAATTATCTATGTCCTGTTGCAGTCAATTACTATCATCCTGATCCTCTGAACATTCTAATTCTCTATGTCCTGTTTCATTCAATTACTATCATCCTGATCCTCTGAACATTCTCATTATCTCTGTCCTGTTTCAGTCAATTACTATCATCCTGATCCTCTGAACATTCTAATTATCTATGTCCTGTTTCAGTCAATTACTGTCATCCTGATCCTCTGAACATTCTAATTATCTATGTACTGTTTCAGTCAATTACTATCATCCTGATCCTCTGTCCATTCTAGTTATCTATGTCCTGTTTCAGTCAATTGCTATCATCCCGATCGTCTGTCTATTCTAATTATCTATGTCCTGTTTCAGTCAATTACTATCATCCTGATCCTCTGCCCATTCTAATTATTTATGTCCTGTTTCAGTCAATTACTACCATCCCAATCCTCTGTCTATTCTAATAATCTATGTCCTGTTTCAGTCAATTACTATCATCCTGATCATCTGTCCATTCTAATTATCTATATCCTGTTTCAGTCAATTATCTTCATCCTGATCCTCTGTCCATTCTAATTATTTATGTCCTGTTTCAGTCAATTACTACCATCCTGATCCTCTGTCTATTCTAATTATCTATGTCCTGTTTCAGTCAATTACTATCATCCTGATCCTCTGTCCATTCTAAATATCAATGTCCTGTTTCAGTCAATTACTATCATCCTGATCCTCTGAACATTCTAATTATCTATGTCCTGTTTCAGTAAATTACTATCATCCTGATCCTCTGAACATTCTAATTATCTATGTCCTGTTTCAGTCAATTACTATCGTCCTGATTCTCTGTCCATTCTAATAATCGATGTCCTGTTTCAGTCAATTACTATCATCCTGATCCTCTGTCTGTTCTCATGATCTATGTCCTGTTTCAGTCAATTACTATCATCCTGATCCTCTGAACATTCTAATTATCTATGTCCTGTTTCAGTCAATTACTGTCATCCTGATCCTCTGAACATTCTTATTATCTATGTCCTGTTTCAGTCAATTGCTATCATCCTGATCCTCTGAACATTCTAATTATCTATGTACTGTTTCAGTCAATTACTGTCATCCTGATCCTCTGTCCATTCTAATAATTTATGTCCTGTTTCAGTCAATTACTACAATCCTGATCCTCTGTCTATTCCAATTATCTATGTCCTGTTTCAGTCAATTACTATCATCCTGACCCTCTGTCCATTCTAATTATCTATGTCCTGTTTCAGTCAATTACTATCATCCTGATCCTCTGAACATTCTAATTATCTATGTCCTGTTTCAGTCAATTGCTATCATCCTGATCCTCTGAACATTCTAATTATCTATGTACTGTTCCAGTCAATTACTGTCATCCTGATCCTCTGTCCATTCTAATAATTTATGTCCTGTTTCAGTCAATTACTACAATCCTGATCCTCTGTCTATTCCAATTATCTATGTCCTGTTTCAGTCAATTACTATCATCCTGATCCTCTGTCCATTCCAATAATTTATGTCCTGTTTCAGTCAATTACTACAATCCTGATGCTCTGTCTATTCTAATTATCTATGCCCTGTTTCAGTCAATTACTATCATCCTGATCCTCTGTCCATTCTAATTATCTGTGTCCTGTTTCAGTCAATTACTATCATCCTGATCCTCTGTCCATTCTGATTATCTATGTCCTGTTTCAGTCAATTACTATCATCCTGATCCTCCATCCATTCTAATTATCTATGTCCTGTTTCAGTCAATTACTATCATCCTGATACAAAGTCCATTCTGATTATCTATGTCCTGTTTCAGTCAATTACTATCATCCTGATCCTCTGTCGATTCTGATTATCTATGTCCCGTTTCAGTCAATTACTATCATCCTGATTCTCTGTCTATTCTAATTATCTATGCCCTGTTTCAGTCAATTACTATCATCCTGACTGTCTGTCCATTCTGATTATCTATGTCCTGTTTCAGTCAATTACTATCATCCTGATCCTCTGTCCATTCTAATTATCTATGTCCTGTTTCAGTCAATTACTATCATCCTGATCCTCTGACCATTCTAATTTACTGTGTCCTGTCTCAGTCAATTACTATCATCCTGATCCTCTGTCTATTTTAATTATCTATGCCCTATTTCAGTCAATTACTATCATCCTGATCCTCTGTACATTCTAATTATCCATGTCCTGTTTCTGTCAATTACTATCATCCTGATCCTCTGTCCATTCTAATTATCTATGTCCTGTTTCAGTCAATTACTATCATCCTGATCCTCTGACCATTCTAATTATCTATGTCCTGTTTCAGTCAATTACTATCATCCTGATCCTCTGTCTATTCGAATTATCTATGTCCTGTTTCAGTCAATTACTGTCATCCTGATCCTCTGACCATTCTAATTATCTATGTCCTGTTTCAGTCAATTACTATCATCCTGATCCTCTATCAATTCTAATTATCTATGTCCTGTTTCAGTCAATTACTATCATCCTGATCCTCTGACCATTCTAATTATCTATGTCCTGTTTCAGTCAATTACTATCATCCTGATCCTCTGTCTATTCTAATTATCTATGTCCTGTTTCAGTCAATTACTATCATCCTCATCCTCTTTCCATTCAGATTATCTATGTCCTGTTTCAGTCAATTACTATCATCATGATCCTCTGAACATTCTAATTATCTATGTACTGTTACAGGTAATTACTATCATCCTGATCCTCTGTCTATTCTAATTATCTATGTCCTGTTTCAGTCAATTACTATCATCCTGATCCTCGGAACATTCTAATTATCTATGTCCTGTTTCAGTCAATTACTATCATCCTGATCCTCGGAACATTCTAATTATCTATGTCCTGTTTCA